>NW_027071870.1:15876080-16522442 GCF_038088225.1 Cyrtonyx montezumae | reverse complement strand
TTAAAAATGGGTTAAGGCAGGCAGGAATCACTACAGTCAGCCTTCTCTTAAACCCACAGTCACCTTTTCAGTTGCCCTGCTATGAAGGGAATCTGCTCGCAGGCATGCCATGTAGGAGCAACACAAAGCCCACGTTCAACCAGCACTTCTGTAGCAATGTGGAGGCTCACCTAGCAGACAGCAAGCGTGTCTTCCAATTTTTGCAATTCACTGCTAATGTAGTCTTTCAGACCCTAGAAATCTGTTTGCTCTGAATAAAAAAATGTTTAAAATTAGACCTCGCTATTCCACATTTATAATCAAGTCAGAATTTAGGAAAGCGGTGAGTAGAACCAAAACGGGATCACAGTTAGGGTTGTACCAGGGGAGGTCCTGTAAAGCACAAAGGGATAACTACAGAAGCAGGAGGGGCATGAGGTCTAATACAGCAAAATCATTTTTATCAGATTAGGCAGCAAAAGATCAATCAGAGATTACGTAGGTGTTCTTGGGGTTGGACCAAGGGCTTCTCAAGGTCTGTGACAACTCTATTTCTAAGATCTGACAGCAGCTCCAGGCTGAACTGCTGAAAACCTGCTATGTAACATAATTGATTTTAAAAAGTGCTATGAGTTGTTCTAGCCAATCCAGGGGAGAGAACATGTCCCTTCTGTCCTCCTGGCATGCAAATATAAGATGGATAATAAAATACAGGTCATGACAGAATTGCTTTTCCCTCTGTTTTGGAAATGAATGACTTTAAAGCATTGGCAATCTCCTCTCGCCTGGGTTTTGAACTCCCAAACCCACTTTTTAGCATGCTAGGTTCTTTCCATTGAGAGCGGCAAGGCAGGCATTTAAATGGTTTTGATTTTGGCAAGAAGAGCTAAAAATCATCAAACCCTAAAACTATTAAACTGCTCAGAAAGAAAGCAACAAAGTCAGCAAAAAGTTGCAGTGGGAAGGAGCCTCCATTATCGAGGAGGCAGGAGGAGGATCTGAAACTTACTCTGGGATCACAGAGTCATTGCCATCCCTGTCAAAAGGCAGAAGCTGACAGTGGGAACTTTGAACTCGGAATGGCTACAACAAGGAGAGAATAGCTGGCGATGAGTACACACAAAACTAATATTTGCAAGAGCTTTGAAATCAGATCCCCAGAGAAGAATGTTTGCACACCTCTGGTCATCAAAAGGAAAAGATGAAGTGGGAAATTTCCAGTTCTGACTGAACAGTGGAAGGTGCTGCTACAGATGAGGAAAGGGAAATGGAACCTGTCCCTGACCTCAGCAACCTCGGGGATCTTATTTCCTGTGAGGAAAGCTTGTATTGTTGATGTATGTAGAAAATCCTTCCTGAATTCAGACCTTTTCATAGTCACCTCCCTAGCTCATCCCCAACAAACAAAAGATGGGCAAATAAATACATATATTCTGTTTTTGTTTATGGAAAGTGATTTTGGAGAATGGATGTGGGTTAAACCAATGCTACGGATGCCAGAAAACAGTCAGGGTTAAGAAACACGGTGCACAGAGTTTGCTTAGGTGTGCTCAGTCCCAGGCCATGGATAAAACAACGAATGCATCATAAAGTGCCTGATGGGCACCCAGTAGAGGATAGTACCTAAAAGAATGTACAGCCCAGCATCCAAGGAGCAGATGGAAGGGATGGCTGCATTTGAAATCTTAGAGTTTGAGTTCTAGAACATTGCTGGATGCTGTTTGAACACCACTACCACCTGATTCGCCTTCCATTTTTGTTTTCAGGAAGTTTTTTCAGCCTATAGGTGGACTAACTCAACACACAGTGGCTTGCACATTCATTCATTGTCTCCCACTCAGCTTCTTAGCATCTTCCCCCCACGTGGCTCCTATGTAGAGTGCCTGCAAGACACCCATGCATAGTTTGACTGAGCCTGGCTGAGAGCTCCTGCTGTGAGATGCTGAATGAATGACCAAGTGTCCCTTGGGTATAAAGGATTTCTCATGCCCTAAATGTGCCCCAGTGCAACCCACGCTTGAAAACCTTCTCTTCATGTGGAGAGAATCTGGCCAGAATTGTATTTTGGGTAGTCTTCACTTCAGTCTGAGCACACGGACTTACGAGTCTTCAGTGAAATACAGACTGCTTCTACAGCAGATAAAAAGGTTAACATAAACAAAACATACAAAAAACCCCCCAAAAAACAGTGCAGAAGCTTTGATGCTGCTTGGATGCCCCAATACATGGGAACCATCATGGACATTCCCAGTTTGATCCAGGTGTGTTTCTGTCTCTTTTAATTTATATTTCATGGCCAGGTCAGTGTATAGTTTGTGTCTATGGAGTGTGTTTTCTGCTCCTGTTTGAAGTCACCACATGGCAGTGAATCTTTGACAACATGAGACCTCATGTTCTATACTGAGAAAGACCTTTGCTGGGAATCATTATAGCTCTCACACTCAGTCCACCAGTCAATAACAGGAATATCACCATGTGGCACATGGCAGATTAATGAAATATATTTATATGTGTTTGGGTTGGGTCCCACGACCCTAACAAGCCAGATGGTTGACATGCTACTCAGGTGACACTGCAATTGCCTTAGCAGCTATTTATGAGTACCAATTGCCTCTGAAATAAAACTTCAGAAGGCCCAAGTGTGTTCTGGGGCAGAATGGGTGAGAAAGCAACGTTTGAGGCTGCATGCAATGATGCTTTTCTACATTCACCAAATTCACTGAGCACAGTGTGATACAAACAGACCTGAACCAGAAAGTTACAAACTGGTGCAGACCCAACCACTAAAATCAAGATTCCATATATTTTCCTCACATTTTTTATCTGCTGAACTAGGTATTCTTAAATTCTGTTAACTAAACATAGTTTAATTAGAGTGATTAAGCACAAGTGGCAACATACAGTGTGTCAGGACAGGGATTGCACTCTCATTCAGTGCTCACTGCCTGGAGTGAAGCAGCCCTTTAGGCTTACATACAGTATTAGAAATTAATATAAAGTGAAGACATATGGAGTCATTCTCCTCCCAGCTATAGTTAAGCAACCTGGGAGCAATTTCATTAAAATCAGTCTTAGTGCTCTAAGGGTCAGAAGTACAGGATTTTTGGAAAATTTGCTTTAGCACAAAAAAATCTGCTTTCGTTTCTGTCTTCCTCTCATTTATTGAGTTGTCTCTCTGGTGCCTAGTCCAGTATCAACGAATGGGTTTCTCTCTAGACATTTCCTCCATAAATTTCAGAATATTCTTTCTGTTTTGTGTATATAATGTGAGCTGGATGTTTGGTACCTGGAAAAGAGACAAGTGCAAGTCTTTACTCCAGAAGAATGGCAAACAATTGCAAAGGGAACATAAAATTCATACCTCATGATTAAGGAAGTAGCCATACTGGATTCTGGAAAGTATCGTATCTGAATTGGATTTTTAATAAAAATCAGTCAATCTAAAGTGATGATATCTGAATCTGATCGCTGACTTCCACATCCTTGGTTCAGTCAGGTTCATTACCTTTCTCTTGTAAAAGGGATGTGGTGACTATTGGGGTTGGGAGCATCTTTGTGGACCCCAAAAGTTACAGGAGAGTAGGGAAATATTCTCAAGTGGGCGGTAGGGTGGTGTGTAACTGTGGTCACTGCAGCTTTGGAAGGAAAAGGCATAGGTTATCCTGCTCTCCCAGATAGGGCAACATAAATTGATGGGGCAGTTAGGGAACCTTTGGGTCAGGTGGCAAGCATTTAGGAGGTCCTGTCTGGAGAGAACCACCAGATATCCAAACCCTCTTACATGAAGGATTTGATTCAAACTCCTGTGAGGTGGAGTAGGAATGTTTCTGTAGACTTCATTGGACTCAGGGCACAGTAGAGATATGTTGCCTTCCTTGGACTATATTTCTGAAGTGCCCATAAACGAAACAAGAACTTAACAGCGCAGGACTGAAATAGACCTTTTCAAACGTCATCCATCCCTCTCACCCCTTGGAGACACCTCTTGTTCTCACGATGGATATTCTTTCACAGCAGACTTCTGCTGGCTTAGGTAAGCGAATGGAGAATGAGGATAAGTGACTCTGACGAACGCCTCCTTTTGTAGGCCCCAGTCTTTGTTGCCCATTGCCTCACCTGGGGATCCATCTGGCCCATGGTTACAGTCTCTGCACTAAAACACTGCCTCTGTACTGCTTCTCCAGTCCTGGGAAAGGGATCACAAGCTGTCTGGAAAAGACATTTGACCTCTAGTAGCCAATGCAGAGGGGAACTATTTGCACTGGCCAAGCCTCATTCTTGCTTGCTCAGAACTGAGCCCGGGACTCTCTGGAGGTCGGTCCAAACTTGCTCAGTGCTGAAGCTCTGGCCAGGAAGTTTGGCGTGCAAGAGTAAAAAATATTGCTTGGCCAATGGTTCATTCCTTCTGAGTTAAGTAAAGATGGTTAAAGCCCAAGGCCAGGTAAACAAGTCAGCAATCTGAGTAGAAATACTTTCAATGATCTCATGATATACACCATGGCATAGACACAGCTGTACTCCGAGGGACATTGTTCAGTGGAGTCTAGTCCAGTCCTAGCATTTGGATGCCTCAAAATAAAACCAACATAGTATTTTGCCCTCCCTCTTCCAGCATGATTTAAAGAAGCCAGGTGAACCTTGTTTCAACCTTGTTCTTGGGTTCTAAGTGATTGTTTCATTTAGAACATTTGACTAAAAGCTCTTCTCATGGAACCAGATCCTGCAGGAAGGATGCCAGCAATTAATGAAAGATGATAAAATAATAAAAGAAGTAATACATTAACTATATTATCTGTGCACATTTGGACAGTCCTTTTCATTATATCCTCTTTATAGACATCCTTCAGCAACATTTGAAAAGCTACTTTATTGCTGTTCTGTGACTGTTTTGGTTTCCAGACATTAACAAGTTATTTAAATGCAAAAGTCCCCTTTTTCTCTTCAATTTCCTACTGATAGATTTGATGCAAAAAAAAAAAAAAAATTACACTGCATTTATACAGTTTCAGTGTGTGTGTGAATACTGATAGAAAATGTGGACCTTTGACTTCTTTTTCTTTCTCCTTTCTGCACATTCTCAAGTACAACTTAAGGATACTGCTGTATACTCTTCTGGTTGAGCTGAGTAGCACAGTGCTATGAAGCTATAGCATCCATGCCATGGTGCAGATTATTTATCACTGAGCCAGTATCTTCTGAGCACAGAAACCGGAGTCCACCAGTCCACCACACAAAGCTTTCTCAGCAGCTTGGAAGCAAAAATCTCTCTCCCTTTTGGGCATATGGGAATCACACTGGATGTTTAGGTCAGATTCCTGTCTCATAAATGTTTCAAGGTTACTCCTTTAGTGCTAGCTCTAGAGGTAGTATGAGCAGTGTGTGTGAGTGGCCTGGAGGTGCCATTCAAAGCTTGACTCTGCTTTTCTAGAAACCAGAAACAGCTCTCCAGGACCTCCAGCAACAAAACAGGGCAGCAGGTGCAGATGGCTATTTTTGGAACCTAGGTTGAACCTACAAGTAGGATTATTTTAAGATATGAAAGATAGGCATGGCCTAGCCCACAGGCAAAGTTAAAGGCCAGTTGCCTGTTATTCATTCATTCAGTGCTCCCCAAACATCTGCAGACAACTCATTAACAAATATAGCAGTAGAAGTAGGGATGAGATGATGTGGTTTCTAGGTTGCCTTTAAGCAGCAGGTCAGGATGTTTGCTTCAGAGTACTTTTTCATTCTGAAATAACCCTGTGGCTATAGTGGTCAATGAAACCTGACACGATTCTCAATGTTATTTTTGTTTCCCCTATGTAGAGCTGTTGCTCTAGCTCCATACATACATACATACACATAACCATCTGTGTATATGGATGCATGTATTTAAATCCGTAACTATTAAATAGTAGTTTGCCAACCTGGAAGAAGAATGTCAATGAATTGTCAATTCTTTATGCTGAACAGTTGATTTATTGGCACAGTGTTAATCTAAATCAGGAGCAATAAATTTTATCATTTTTAATCTAGACCTGAAAGTACTAAAACACTTCTAATTGTCACTGTTGCTTTTGTAGAGGGACTAATTAAACTGCATTCATGTCATCATCTCTGGAGCTCCTAGAATCTCAAATTGACAGTCACATCAGTGACTCTGTGCCAAGAAAGCATAGGGATCTTGTTTTTGCTTTCTCTCAGGAATGCCTTGAATGGGAAAACCTGCTGTTTTTCCCTGGCAGGACTGGACACTGGCCTCTAATTTTAGTTATTGTTGCAACAGTATTTATTTATTGCCTGTCTTGAGTCCCAGTGTGCTAGGTGTTACACAAACCCAAGATAAAACAGTTCTAAGGCTGAGAGGTGAAGAATAAGTACAGGTAGGAAAGAAAAAAACGTCCCAGATCAAACAGTACAAGACACCAGCTCCATTATATCAATTTCTTGAACTATTGACAAGTTTTCATCAGACATTAAAGCAAATGGGTGTTTTAAGGAGAGGAATATTTGACATTATCTTATATGTTATGACATTACTTGCTAGCAATTCAGCAGCACATGTACCCCGGAAGACAGCTTTACCTTGACCCTTGTATCCATTCTTAAGGAAAGAACTACATCTCAAATCCCTCTCTTCTGGTGAACCATAAATCCTGGGGGCCACAGGCAGATGGGACTAATGAGGAACAGCCTAGTGGTCCCAGGAATAAGATGGCAGTGTCCACACTCTCTTTCATGTCTTCTCTGGGCTGAACACAACTCAGCCTGACTGGGAAACCCAACCCCCTTGTACTACCATCATGTGCAAGTAGAATTTGTAGAGTAGTATTTTAACCTTGTGAAAAACAGTTTTCTGACAGCAAAGCAAAGCAGACCATCAGGAGCCAGCCCTGCTTTCTTTGAAGTTAGGGGAATTGGGGATGTTTTCTGGCAGACAAAACACCGCTCACCCTTCCTGTGTGAGTTATCCAAACTGCTGAGAGATTTGAGTGGCAGCTTCATGTTGTAAAAGCCTACAAAAATGAAGTAAAAATAATAAAAGACCTAAATCCTGCTGGATTAAGCTGAGGCCCAACTTCTAAACTTTTGGGAACTAAGTCAGTATAAAAACTCAGCTAACAAAGTCACAATGCTTTCCATTCCAGATCCTTGGATTCTGTTCTGTTTTCTTCATTATCAACTCAAGTCTTGTAGCTGCAACTTTATTATCGTCCTCATTCCACATGTAGTTTGCAGATGAAAAAATGTTGAAACTGTACCAGATGTGATCTGGAAGAAACTGAGAAAAAAATAAATCCAGACCACCATGTCACCAAAACCACAATTTTAGATATCATAAACTTTATCCTGCAAGCAAAATTGCATTTGACAGTATTACATTGTAAGTGGTTCTAATGCCTGAAAGTAAGAGTTTACAAAGCTGAAAACTTGTGTTTTCACAGAAAATTGACTGAAGATATTGAACACATCTACAAAGCCATTAGGAGGATTCGAAAACAACATGAGCAACATCATTCCTTTTGCCTGCTGGCATGTTCTCATGGCCCCAAGGACAGCACTCTGAGCACTGCAGGATTTTGGAAAGAGGCACTGGCAAGGCAGAAGGAAAGAAGGAGTGGAAAGGCACAGCCCTCAGCTCAGGCTTCTCTCAGTAAATACAGGGCAAAATGCCTGTGGGCACAGATTTAGCTAAATGTGTTCTCAAATATGTGATGCCATTTTGGGAAGTGAGAGTAGCAGTGTGAGGTGGGACAGAAATGCCTCTTGAAGATGGAGGGTTTCTCACCCCATGGACATGCAAGGGGCTGGAAGGCCAGAATGCTTCCTCCTTGTGGTCGAAAACCTCCACATTTTGTTCCTCTGTGGTGCACACGGTGAGGGTGCAGGTATCAACTGGAAATACACCAAAGATTTTTTAAAAGTATTCCAGTATAGTTGGGTGTTTTTTTGGAGAAGAGGATTTTGTGGCAGTTCCCATGTTGCTCTTGTTTGCTTTCCTGGGGAATTTCCTAGCTAAAATGTTAGCAAATGGTGGGCAGTGACTGAGGGAACAGAGCAATGAGCTTAAGAGGAAATAGCACTGTGAAGCCAGCCAATTTAATCTTCTCCATGTTAAACCTACAGTGAGGAGGAGGAAAATCCATATGATGGCCATCCTTCATCAGACATTCGTCACTTGAAGTTTCCTCTATGAAGATTAGAAAGTATAACAGTACAGAGTATTAATCATAATTGATTTGGCTTTTAAATTGACCTCTATAATTTCTTTAGGGTTTCCTCTGCTTTCAGAACACCCAATTGCTCCATCTTGTGCTCTAAAAGCGACTGAAAATGACTCTTCTGTCTTTTAATACAGGCCTTTATAAAGAATACGTGAAGGATTTGTCTTGTTTCTTAAGTAAAGAGCTTACATAACTTTGTTTTTACCTTAAAACCAGTAGAAATCTTGTGTCTTGTCCAGTTCTGTTTTTCTCTAGGTGCAACTGAATTCCTTGGCAGGTGTATGCTGTGATATCTCTGAGCACATCTGTAGAAGTGGGAGTACCCTGGCTCCAAAAGAGAGAGATGACATTTAACAGCCCAAATATCAGTGACTGAAATGATATGGTTATTAAGACCACCACCCTGAAGTCCTGTGGGAGCCACCTGTCTGATGATCCCAGTTCACAGCTGTCAGTCTCCTGTCTCTTATGATGTCCTGACTCACCAGCCGCAAGGAATGGCAAATGGTGCAGGCAGGAAATGACTGCGTCTAAACAAAAGATATAAAAGCAGACCCTAAAGAAAAAAGTCTTATGAAGCTCAAAATGCATAAACACAACAGACTTCAGGCCTCCCGCGGATGTCAGGACGAGGAGAAAAAAAGAGTACAAGTCCAGACTGAAAGAAAATTCTAGTAATCTTTGTCCTGTACAGGGGTACATCTGGAACTCATCCAGATGTCTCATAGCATTTCCTCAAGCTGATATATCTTATTGGAATGCTTGCATCCATAGGATGATTTGTACAATAGGTAGATATCACACACATCTAAAATGACTTAACTGGGAGAAGCCATGATGGGACCTTGTGAACTCTTGGCACAAATCTCCCAGTACTCTGGAATATGTGATTTTTCACAGGAAGGTGTGGGATTGCTGATGGATTTTCTTGGCTTTCACTATGTGGGGTCACATCCATTTCTCATGCTGCTCTGGCCTTCAGTCCTGTGGCTGAGCATCTTTGCCACAGCCCCAGAGTTTCACTGAAGCAGAAATGATGGGGTTTTAGCACTGAGGGAGAAAAACCGTGCACACAGGAATGAAGGAAGACACCAAAGTGGTGACTCTTTAAGATCTCTTGCAAGACCTTGTATGGCTTTAAAATGGCAACAGAATCCACGAGTAGTTGAATGCTTCTGATTTGTAGCTTATGAATGTCCTTGCTGATTTACATTTCAAGCTTTTCTCTAACACTATGGAAGCTATAACTGAAAGCTGAGATTCCCACGAAGCCACTTGCTCTAAGAGATGGAAGAAAGGCAGAGAGAGAGAACAAAGGGCAAGTTTGAGGCTCAGACTGTGGCGACAGAGCCTCAGCAAGGGGCTGCTTCTGCCAAGAGGCTCTCACCCTGCAGGAGATAAGTTTATAACTACGTCTCTGAAGTGCTGAATCACTTGACTGGCAAAGCTGAAGTTACTCCATAGATAAAATATGTTATCTCTGCTGTTCTCTGGGTGACTTGTTCTGGGGAAATACAGCGCATAGCTTAAGTTTCACCAGAAGGAATTAATACAAAATCAATTGTGTGATGCAATATATGCCATGAAAAATACTTTATGACAAACTAATTTGAAAAGTAATTTACATCAGATACATTTTGGGAAGAGTTCTATATAATGTAGCAAGCTCTGCATTATGAAATTGTGGCACCTCTACTAAAGCCAACATCTACACATTATGAAACCTTAAAATAGCCCGTGTCCTAAATTTTAGAATAATCTACAAATGGGTCATTTTTCAACCTACAGACTTCAGAAACTCTATTGTTAGACAGATCCAAAGATGATTTCTATTTGCCAATAAAATTTTCCAAAGGAACTGCTTAAAAAATGGTTAGAACATAATGTAACGACTTTATCTAACAATTTCAGCTAATGGGTACAGTTTCCTATGAGTAAGAGTTTGGGACAGAGACATCTTATTATTCATATATTATAAAATAATTTCATTCCTATTTTAGATGTGAATGTCATTTCTGGGCTGCCTTTTAAGTATTTGTCATCAGATCCATTAGTCATCTGAATTTTAAGTCCATTTGTGATTGGATGAGTTTGTCACATCAGACAATATTTCTTTTAAAGCAATAATCAGTGGAACATTAAGTGATAACATTCACATGATGATTTGAAGATTGCAGAGGCAAGGCAAAAAAAAGATATTACTGAATCGAGTTCCAATTTTTCCCCAAATTTAAAAGAGTTTTAAACTGCCAAGATTTAAAAATAGTATGCTGCAGTTGCTAAAAACATAAATTAAAAGTAACAAATCCAAGGAATAAAAAGTGCATCATTAGCAGATTCACGGAGTGGGAATGTACTCTCTGTCTTTAGGCATTCCTGGGCAACCCATGAAGACTCTTCATGTCATCTCTTCAAGGTTATGAATGCTTCCATTCTCTTTTGTCTATTAGACCCAACATTTGAGAGGACGAGAGGGAATGGCCACAAGTTGCTCCAGAGTATACTCAGGTGAGATGTTAGGAAAAAGTTCTCCAAGAAAGTGGCCGGGCATCAGAACAGCCTGCTCAGAGAAATGGCAGAGTCCCCCTCGCTGGAGGTGTTCAAGAAACGTGGAGATGTGGCACTCGGGGCAACACTGGTGGATGATTGGACTAGATGATCTTTGAGGACTTTTCCAACCTTAATTTAGTTCTATGTTTCTATGAAAATAGGAAAAGCATGGTTTGTTTTTTATTACTGTTTCTAAAACGATGTAGCTCCAACTTCAGGAAGGCACTGGATAAACTACCACGATAGAAATAACTGTATTTCTTGACACTTCTCTGTCTCTCTAGTTTTGTTTTCCCTTTCCTGTTACACTGTATGTTTTTGCAGTCGTATTTCTCATTTCCATACTGCATCACTTGGTGGTGACTGCTCTAGGAGGGCTGGATGGTGAGGGTTCTGTGACTGCCTCCTGCACCCCGCTACAGTGATCTGCTCACAGTATTTCATTATCAAACACAAGATTAAATACATTATAGAGACATTTTAGGCTTGAGACTTGCAAGGTTAACGCAAGCACAGTGGTAAATGCTTTTTGAACAGAATTATACTTTTACCATATTCACTTAGCTCTCTCTATTTTCTTCTAGATACCACAGTCACGTTATGAAAAATGGCCACTACCACTAGGCCTTGGTACTGGACTTCTCAAGGTTAACTTTCTTCAAACCAACATGTAATATACAAAAGATGTCATATATTGGGAAACTTTTAGCAGAGATACTATATTTAGAGAATTTATGATGGCAGTGACATATTGCAAGCATATCAAATATACATGGAACTGCTCTGTAAAACTGTCGTTCCAGCAGCAACAGACTGAAACTAAGCAAACAGTTCTTCCTGAGTTCAAAAGTTAAACATATCTGTAAAATACAGTTCTTCTTTCAGACTCATGTGCTAGATAGTGGGCAGGGCCCACAAACATATTTCACAGGCTGCATGGTTTTGGTTTTTTTTTTGGCATTACATGGTGTTTTGTTTGCTTTTGTGGCTCCTGAGGACAGAAGCTTTATCTAAGAAATATCAGCTCAGTGCAGAATCGGAAAGAAAAACTAAGCTTTATCACCATTGCTTTCTAAAGACAACCCTCACCACAACTAAAATGTAAGAATTCAAGATCTCTAAAATCACATAAATAAACATCCAGAGATAATTTGTGGTATAGTATCTAGTGCCTAAAACCCATACTAAACATGCCATCATAATTTAAAAGTAATTAAAGTGAAGACGGGATAATAAAAAGCTTCCCCAAATGCTCTGGTACAGTCACCTGAAAAACATGATCCCCTTCTGTAAGCACTAAGAGGATCAGATGCATGAGTCGGCCTCTGAAAGGAAGGCATGATCTTCTTTTTCACTTAAAGTTATCATTAGAACATACAGTTTCTAGGAATACTTCCAAAGATAGTCTAGATTATTAAAAAGTCCCATTTACAAAGCTTAATATGAACAAACAAAAATAACAAAATAACAAGAAGATCATAGCCACATGATAGCCTGTATACCTTTCACTCTTGGTCACTTTTCTTCTCTTTTAGATTTAGGTTACTGTGGACAGTGAAGAAAACAATCCAGGTCAAGCTGTCTGCCATAATCCAGCTGCTTTGCATCACATTTTCCTTAAGATGATGTAACCCCAGTTTAGTTAATGAAAAGATACTTCCATCAAGCAGAAACTGTCAAAGCTGTATGTTCACCAGAGATGTTCTCTAAAGCTTGTCCAGCCTGGACCTGCCCCATAAAATGTGTAGGCCACTCTAAAAGTAATGCTTCCTATTTATTCCCCTGGAAAAGACAACAGATACAAAGAGCACAATATCACTTTTTGTGCAGCAAATTCTCGGCTACAAAATACAATTTTTCAGCATAGTCACCATTGCTAGTTATGCATTTTCACCAGTGATGAAAATACTTGTAAAAATCTGCACCAGTGGAGGTGTCCTACTGTTGCTGTCACTACTGCTGAAATGCACCTCCCATCAGCTCACTGCGCTCACGTCCACTGTTTGGCCTCCATAAACATCCAGAATGTGTTGATGAATGTCAATGAGTGCCATTTTCTCCACATGGAGGAATTCAGTTCTACCCCTTTTCCTCATACACACTTCCATGCCAGATGCCATTGGGTCAGGCTGCCCCTCTGCTGCCGTCTGTCACAGAACGTTCACCCTCTATTGCCATATCACCAACATCTGCCTCTGATATCCTGGGCCAAAAATCACAAAAGAAGAGGCATTGCTTTCGGAGCATCCCTTGTACTTCTGTTAATAACTTTGAGACGCATGAGAATTTGTCACTAGTAATAAATTGAAAGGCACTTCAACTCTGAAGTAAACCTGAATTACTGAATAACTGAAATCACAGTGCAGAGCAGGACAGTCCCTTCCCTCACCCGGTTAGCATGCTAGCTATGAGAAAAGTAAATGCAAACAATGTATTCAAATAAGTAAAGACAAGGAGATAGGGTCCTGGGATGGCTGGAGCTAGCCTTGCTCTGTCTCGCTGCCTACTGAACTGGTGCTGCTCACTAAAGGGTCAGAAAATGTCTTCTGCTGAGTTATTTTTCTGCTGGTTTAAGAAGCTGAATCAAAAGGTTCAAACAAGAGCCAGAAACTGGTTATGCAAAACAAACACATAGTTAGGAGAGGGAGGAGGAGTCAGAAATTAGGGCTCATCCCTTTCAATGGCACAAGCAGCTGAGTTGACACAGCTGGGTTCTGGAAAGCTCACCAAACTCAGCAGAGCAAGGTTTGCTCAGACTAGCGAAACTGGACAGGGCAGAAAGAAGATTTTGTTTGTGTTTAAACACTCCACCAGATAAGACAGAGGCCAATGCTGGTGTGAGAACAAATGGATATAACCTGGCCATGAGTGGAGTTAGGCTGGGAACTAGGAAAAGGGTTTTAGTCTTTATATCAACCAGATTCTGCAACAGCTTCTAATGGGAATAGTCAGGAAAATGAGAAAGGCCTGACTGCCGTGGAACAATCAGTACTCACTCAGGTGAAAAAGGTAAAGCAGACATAAGGCAGCACTTATCCAGCCATGGTGCATTTTACAGGCATGCGGCACCAGGACTCCACTCCTGGAGGATGTTTCAGAGGCCAAAAGGATACATGAACTGAAAGACAGATTGGCTAAATTCCTGAAGGATAAACCCAACAGTTTTAAACTCAAATAGCCTAAGTTTTGTTAGGCTGGAGCTCCATAAATTTGTGCAAAGGATTACACATATGGAGCCGGCGGTAGCAGGGAACGTGCCGGTTGCAGGATGCCTTTTCAAGCCCTACATCCAAAGTCTATGGATCACTGCAGAGGAAAAGGATCAGACTCCACGTCCTGCACTATACGAGCTCAAAGCAGTGTTCTTATCTGCCAAAACATTTATTTGTTTAAGGATACTGTATCAGATAATGCAAAGCAAGTAAAGCTTGTAGACAAGTTTCCACGTCTCAGTTAAAACTATTTGTAGCTGATTCTTTGTCATTAATCACTGTTACTGACTTCAGTAGCTGATGGCTCTAATTGATAATCATAGACAATGGAACTGATTAAAGTTAGGATATAATAAACACAGAACACACTTTGTATGTTATTTCTCTTATTCAACTTCCATTGTTTCATTTCTAAACAGCAGGTTAGTGTTCCAGAGCTGCGTAATGCATAAAATTTACCAAAGCCATAACAGGGAGCTACACAGTTCCATAAAATTTTTCATTGCCAGCCCATAAATATTTAAAAATGATGAATTGAGCCTCAATGGTTATTATGCATCTGTAAGAAGTACAGTTTTTGTAAAAAAGGAATCGAGAAAATTCTGACTGCATTAAAGTCAATGACAAACCTTTCATGAAGTAAATGACAAAATCCATACGGGATTCTTTTTAATTGCCTTTTGTTTTTTATGAGCCTTCAGAACTCACCTGTGTCCCATTTCCAGCTTCTGTAACTAGAAAATTAATTTTCCTCTTTAACTGACTGCTGGAGTTTTCCTGCACTCTAATAACTTCAGGAGTTGAGGCATTAAGAGAGGCATTAGTTATCCTAAAGTTTGTGTGTCGTGATGACAATCAGTTACGGTGCAAATATGTCTTCTATAATCATCCTGAAGAGTGAGTGCAGTGTCTGGCAGGGGGACTTGATGAGTTAGGCAGGACTGCCGTTGGGATGAAGAGCTGGGAGTGTGGTCCAACCAGCCCTGAGAAGGAGCAGGAGACCACACTGGAAGAGTGAGAGGTTGCAGCTCCCAGCAAACCCGACCTTGCCATGCTCCTCATGGGACAGACAGGCTGGAACAATGCTGTTAACCTTTGGCACCATCCACTCCCATCCCCACTGCTGCCACTTTTTATGTCCCATGTCCTTCTGCAGAGGCAGGAGCTGCTGGCATTGTTCTTGAGTCAGCACTGCTTGCTGGGCAGTGTCTGGGATGGAGAGAAGCAAACAACTGCCCATGGAAAATATTTAATTCTCACATCGAACTTGACACCTCAAGCAATGCCAGTGGGAATTTCTGTCATTTGACAGAAAATTTGTTTATCCAGTGTTTTGCTGATGTTGGCTGACTTTTCAGACCTGACCGTTCACTGCTGACTGAACCTCATGGAAGCTGCTTCACACAAGAGCAGTGATAGTGGAGTAGTAGGGACCTCTCCTGATGCTGGAAGGAAGAAACATGGAAAATAGCTAGAAATATCTACTAGAAAAGTAAGAATTCAGCCTAAGCAGGGAAAAAATGAGATAAATGTGCTAGAAATAGGAGTGACAGGAGAGGGGCAAAAGTGTTAGAAGTATTTTAAACTAAAAATAAACCTAACTTCTCAAATATATAAAGCTGTCCATTAAAAAAATAGTACCAGATTACATCTTTACAGTGCCAAATAATTAATGACTTTTAATAACCCTAATAAATTTGGATTTCATCAAAACCTTGTTGCATATCACTGACTGTTTCAAGCAAGGACTATGAGCTCTTAAGGGAGACTGCCACCTGTATTAAAATGTACATTGCTGACATCTTTCCCAGGTACATCAATTATAATTAAAGAGCAATAAGAATGCCAGGATGAACTTCTCAGGCACTTTCATGCAGGAGTCCCAGCATTTAAAATTAAATCCATTAATTGTAACTACTGTAAGTTTGTGATCTTTCAGACAGCGTACAAACTAATTCATTGCTTTTGCAGTCATACCAGTCTGTGTTAATTAAGGTTTGTGATTTATTTAATTTGAGCAGGGATGTATCAGAGTGCCCAAAACTGGACTGATAAAAGGTCACTAGTTCATGCTGTTCAAGACAATTTGGAATGTGAACATGAAAAATGTCCCTAGGAGCCTGACAAAAATTGATTAGTAAAATGGGCTCTAATTGTTTAAAGGAAAGCTCCATATTTTCTTCAACCCAGCCACCTGAAAGTTCATATGTTAAGAAGCTCTTCTCACTCTGAACTGGCCCTGAAATATATTTGAAGATAAAAAGCTTAAAAAAAATTTTTGTTGGCATTGCTTAAGTGAGGAGGCAGCCACAGTGCTGTCATCATCTGGAAACTTTATTTCTTTTTTCTCTTTCCATATATAGCAGCCAACATCACAGCCTCTGTATGATACTCAAATACTAACCTATCTGTTCCTCCAAAAAAAAAATACTGAGATGGAAGTATCTCTGCTTTAGAAATGGCAAAGTGAGGTAAGGAGTGAAAGACTGATACAACTAAATTGTTAAGGCTTAGAAGAGACTCCTTTTGTCATGAAAAAAAGATGTCAGAAATTAAACAATAATGCTGAGCTGGTACATCTGAAAGTCAGTACTGGATGAGTCACAACACCTATGTCAAAGGGAACTGAGGACAACTAGCTCAGATGTAGTTGATCACCCTGCAGCTATCTAGCTTGGAACAAAACTGGAAAACAGTTTGGGAGATTGTAAGGGACACACAGACAGTGTAACACCCCTGCTCAAAGCAGTAGCAACATTCTGCTCAGCACGTGGAGCAGTGAAGGTCTGGATATGGCCAGGAATGGATGGTTCACAAGTATCTGTGTCCTGCTGCAGTGTTTGATCACCTCTACCATGAAAATTTCCTTCTTAATAGCTAGATAGAATTTCCCTTTTCACCACTTCATTGCCTCTTGTCATCTTGCTGTACAATACTGCAAGAGGAGTCTGGCTCCATCTTCTCTATGCCCTCCCACTAGTTACAAGAAGCAATGTAGTCTTTCCTTTAGTTTCTCTTCTTAAGGCTGAGCAAACCCAATTCATGCAGCCTCTCTTTGTTATGTATGGTCCAGCCTCTCATCAGCTTGTTGGTCCTCTGACACATTCACTTAACTATTAACAATGCCTTTCTTCCATTGAGGAATCCAAAATAAAATGGGAATCACTTGACAGCCTTTTGCCCTTTTCTCAAGATCAATCTGTGATACTAACAGTAATCCCGAGCACTTTGCCAGATAGGCCTCGAGTCTATTTAGAAGTCCCTAAGCATCATGGCTCCTTCTTTATGGATGAGTGTTGTGTGGCTTGTCTTCAGTACCAAAGAGTGTGAACTCATGCCGGCTAGCTTCAACCACACACAATGGTCAGCATCTACTCTTTCTCAAGCTGGTGGTCAATAAACACTCATAACCAGCAAATGATCAGCTGAACCCGGGGTAAGGAAAGAGAGAGAAGAAGGAAGTGCCTCTCTGTATTATGAGGCCTACGTGAAAAGGTCAGACTAGAAGCCTAATATTTAGACAGCTAAAATTAGATGACACTGATCTCACTCACAATGAAATATTGGTGTAGGTAGGAGTAAAATCCAAGAACCTTATTCTTAGGCAGCATAAATTGACTTCATCTCTATTGAGTTCTGTGTAACCATGCTGATTTTATCAACTGCAGAGCTAAATTAATGAATCTCGGCTGTGCAAAGTCTAAGTTTATAAAGGAATATACACACATCATTTAGCACCAAGCAGAAACAATCAGGGAAGAAAATTAATCTAAATACCTTGAATTGTGTCCAAAGGTAAGTCAGAAGAATCTTCCAGAACTGCATTGTGCAGCTGTAGTAAGTTGTTCATAATCATTTAAAATATCAGAAATGTATTGTTTCCTCTTAGTTATCTTAATCAGTTTCTCTTTTATTTTTTCCCCTTGTTTCCTCTTAATTATTTTCCAAAGGATCATAATTTATGCCTTTTAAATAAATTTTGAATGAGTCTTCAAGGAGATAACCTTATCAACTGCCTCCAATTTTCAGGTTTCAAGAAGGTTTTGAAGGTCACTTTCATCTCAATATCTTCTGAGTGGATGTGATGCTGGCTTATATTTTCATTACTTATTTTCACTGTTAGGAGAGCCTGTGCACCAAACAACCTGTCTGAGTGTTAATGCTTACTAATAGGTTGGGATGTACTGGAATTTCTTCTTCAGATATTCAGATCCCTTTAAATTTTCACCTATAGGTAATTCTTTATGAGAGACCTCTTTAAATTCTTCTTCTGTGAACCTCTGCTAGAAAACACTTCCATACACACCTGTATGCATATTTGCATATATGTGTGAGTATTTCATTGGATCACAAGGAAGTTCATGTAACTTAAACTAAAGAAATAAACTGGTCTGGTTTTTCCTCTATTCACATGAATGTCTTCGCTTAGATAAGGCTCTCGTTTACATGGGCACCAAGGGAGTGTGAAAATACTCCTAACAATTTAAATAGGAAATGAAGTGGAACATATCTTGACAATATGTTCTGTCCACATAAAATCAACGTGCTGGAATTTGCTTACAATGATAATTTTTACAGTGCTTATATATAGGGAAATTCTCTAGGTGTATTAAAGGTGAGCCAAAGATAACAAAGGTAAGTATGAAGTTACATTTGTGCTCGCTTTTTGGCAGTTATTCTTTGTAATTAGGCTTTCAAAACATGCAAGGATTATGGACACTCCATTCCTCCTAAAATAGATACATTTTTAGGCAGACTTGGAAGAGAGCATCCTAATCTTTACTTCATTATTTAGCTGAACATCTTCATAGCACTAGTATTGGAATTAAGTGTGTTTACAATTTTCAAATCCAGAAAACAAAGTAGGATTTATGGATAACTAACCCTTGCCAAGTAACATAAAATGTCTCTCAATTACAGCTATAAAAGTATAATAAGCCCTTATCCCCACACTACTTAGAAGACTGGATGCCTAAAATAAATGATCTTGTTCAATCAAAGGCTGTGAATCAAATGTAGGAATCTCTGAGGGGAAATTTTGCTATGTGTATCTTGTAACAGAGCTGAAGCCAAAGGGTAATAACGTGATTTTTATTTAGATCTTGGAAACTATGGATATGAGGTTCCCCTGTATCTTTAGCTAGACATTCCTGCGGAGGGTTAAGGTGTCAGTACTGAGAAGGGTACCAGTGGTTTGATTGTTTTAGAGCTTTGGGAGCACAAACTGCAGGCAACCTGGAGATATTCACAGATTTCTAAAGGAAACCCACAAATCTCCTCAAGTCAAGCCAATGGAACATGAAATGATCACCTCAGACTGGAATCCAAATGCATCGTTGTAGTTCACTGATCTGATTAGTTCTGTAGTACAGGATGGATCTGGTCCATTTTTCAGAACTGGGCTAAAGCCTTGAACAGTTGTTTTGGTAATGTAGATGAAGCTTTAGGTCTTAATAGTTCCTGCAATTACTGCTGAATCTGGCCTTGGCTCAGGAATAAACTCCTTGTATTGAAAAGATTTACTACCCTAACTATATCTGTATCTCAATTTAATGAAAATGTTAAGGATAATTTGATGGTCTCTTGCCAGTGTAATTTTAAATAAAATGTCTTCATTCCTTGGCAGTGTCTGTTGGCACTCAGTTTAACTAAAGGAAGTGCTTAAGTGAAGTGCTTTTTACCTTACATTCTTGCCAGTACCTCCTCTGATAGAAGAGATTTAATTTTCAGTGTTTTACCCGGAGTAAATAAATTTAAAAAAAAAAAAGCCCCACTATCAATCCTTATAAGTAGCAAACCTTATTAAAGTATTTCTAGAAATCAGATATTGGCCTATCATAGCGTTTGGAATATTCTCAAGCCTCATCTCCTGTAGATTAAAGAATTTCTAACTTATTTACTCTTCATTTATTATGCACTCTTGTAAAAAAATCTTTCTGCATCTTGGAAAGAAATACAGCACACTTAGATTTTCATCTGAGTTCAGCAAGTCAGCATAAAAGTTTAGGACACTTCATTATAATTGCAGAGGGAACGGAAAGTAATAGTAAGATGGTGATAATTTGGCCATCGTATCCTGTGATACTGAGCAATTGCCAAATACACTCTTGATTGCTCACCTTAAATAAGGATTATACCAACAGGAAGAATGGCACAGAATGGAGCCGGACTGACAGTGCATAGGAAGTTAAGTTGTACAGGGATTAGTTTGACAGTAAAAAACTAGTGTAGGTGAAGAATGGTGCACATTCAGAGGGTAAAAACTGCATGTATAGTATTTGTTTTTTAATGCCTCTTTTCATAAAAACTAGAAAATGTCCTCCTCACAGAGACAGAATTTGCCCCTACTTACAGTAAGTTAGCAGTAGCACTGTAACTTTAGAAGTTCATAAGTCACCTTAGTAACACTATCCTGAGCAATCAGCACACCGTAAACTCAAGGTCTTCATAATCATCGGGAAAAAAAATTCCTTTTTCTTTTCATTACTGATCACCATTAAATCTTCATTCCTTGTTCTCCACTGCTCAATACCAAGGAGTCAACAACCTACGTTCAGAAGATGTCTCTGCTCCAAGTCATGGGACTGTGATCTTACAACAGTCAGATATAAAGCACACAATTTTTCCTCTACTTTGCTTTTTTGGGGCTTGTAATTCTCTTTAGCCTATGACAGAATATTCAGACAAAATTATTTCTGATGCAAACTAAAATGCACTTTGCTCTTATTTTCAACAAATATCACCGTATTGTGTGTGTTGCTGTTTTCATTTCTATGCCACGCATTTAGAAGAAGTTATTTTCATAGCTTCTGAAAACTTACCCCTACTCCATACCAATGCCAGAACTTAATGTGACTGCAGCTCAGGAATAACGTCTATCAGAGTTTCACTCTCAGTTCCCCATCTTTGAGCAAAAATAGCAGTGGACAGTCAAACCTTGATGACATCCCAGAGGAGATGTAACACATGTTGAGACTGGGTCACTGGACATATATGTTATGGTTCAGATTTTCATGATGTAATCACAGAATATTTCTGTCTGGAGAACATCTTACCCTCCAGGGACATCTGGCATATGGGTGCTATGAAAATGCTCCTCCTTGGTCAGTTCTTAAAGAGCAGTGGCTACCTTCAGCTACAGCAGGGATGTTAGTACATGGTGCAATCCTATTTTTTCAGTGCAAGTTTAGAAAACTTCAGTGCAGTTAAGTCATCAGTCTGCTTCATTCATGACCATATTCTACTGGTCCTCAGCTTGTCTCATGTTGCCCAGTTCAGGGTTTCAATAGCTAAACTGATTAAAAAAAAAAGAGAGAGATAAAAGAGTATTCTTCTGCCTTTTTAGTTCATCTTGTGTTCATGAGATAGATGATGGTAATGAGAACAAAGTGAGTGGAGCAGGACTGCTGCAGCTATGGCCATACTTCCACCTCACACCTTTTGGAGAAGGCATAACCTCACAGAAGTCATCTGATTCTCACACACAGTGCATCTAGGAACTGACTTTTAGGAATCTTATTTTAATAGCTTATTTTAATAAGCCTAAGGACTGTGGATATAATATACACAACAATGACCATGAAAAGCACATTCTTCTGTTCAAGACAGCACTCCCAACCAAAGCTTAAGTAGCTTTTCCAAAACCTACTGTGCTCCATTCAAAGGCACATATCGCTTATTTTAACTGCAGTCAAAACAACACTATTTTTTTTGTATCCTCAAGGATGACTCTGATGTTTTAAATAATACTTTCCAGAAGTCAGACTGAGGCAGATTCTTGATGGGAAAATCTCAATTCAAATGGTTAAATTTATTTCTGTATGCAAATATAGGTACCCCTTTCCCTGTGACAGCGATCTTCTCTCATAACAATGTTGGGTAACCTTAACTGGAAGCTTCATCAGCTGGAGTGTGTGCAATAAGCAATGTCTTTATATGCTATGCTCTATGTTTCCGTGGAAATGAAGTTAATAAATGTTCATGCAGTTATCAATTTACACGTTGCTTCAAGATGATAAAGTGAAAAAAATGTTTCACTATTAGTACGATCCTTTGACTTTCTAGCTCCAACACAGCTGTAAGATAGAAAGCAATACTGAGATGTCCAAATGTGAGATTTGTTTGGTTTTCTTCTCAAAACTGTGTTGCAAATTTACTAACAGTTCTAGTAAAATTCTGGTTAAAGCCAAGGGAGGGGGGAATAGAATCACAGAACCACAGAATTATTACAGGTCATCTGGTCCAACCCCCCATGCCATGAGCAGATACACCTGCAGCTCGATCAGGTTCTCAGCATCCCATCCAGCCTGACCACGCATGTCTCAAGGATGGGACATCCACTGTTCCTCTAAGCAACATGTTCCAGTGCATCACTGCCCTAATTGCAAAAAGCTTTTTCCTTGTATCCAGTCTATATCTTCCATTTTAGTTTGAAACCACATCCCCCGCTAAAAAGCATGTCCCCCTTCTTTCTTTTAGCCTCCCTTTAAATACTAGAAGATATTTTGGACACCAGTATGTAAAGTATATTTTGAACTTTGTCAGTTGCAGTGGTTTACCTACATTATACTCAGTACAGATGCATGAAAGAAGCTCTAGAGCATTATATAGTTAGATATATTATTTAGAGATATTTTGTATGTACATATGTACTTAGAGATAGTGATTCTTAGAGTCTGGTGAGGGAAATACATCCAATAACACTGAAGAAGAAAAGGGAATTTTCTTGAAAATGGAATACTTGTCATTAGTGATTCTCACATATTTAGACTGGGTAGCCCAAATACCTGCTTTCAAATAAGAGGTAGAAAGAATCAATATGGCTCAGGGGAGTTAAGAAAATTCTGAATAATGGAAGTTTTTAACAGTTTGCTGTCTGGTGAACAACTGAACTTCTGCAGGCCAGTTGTACCTGGAAGCAATGTGTGCATATGCATGCAAAGGGGAAAGGAACAATCAAAGAGCATAAAACTGTTATTATGAGGGGAAAAAAAAGCATCATGGAATGTGCAATAAGAAAGGAGATGGGAAAGATGGGAAACCACATATGGAGCTAACTTTATTGCAGCAGGAGAGGCAGGTGGGTGTTAACACAGGGATCCATATAACAGCAGTTTTCCTCAGTCCTTACGTATTTGTTTGTCGAGGCTTTGAATGCACTAAGAGGACTTAATTGCCCTGATCAGCTTCAGCCAGAAGTCTCACTCACTCCTTGTCTCAGGGACAACTCAGGAGCTGTAACCTTTGCTGGGTTCTGCCCACTATTTTAGATCCTGTAAGGTTATGTCCTGGCTGGAGAGGGCATTGCTTGTCCTTCGGTCAAACCTGTGCCCACTCATCTTCATGGAAGAACCTTGCTCTTGATGCTGCCTGAGAATACTCAAACAGCCACCACTCTGCCTTTTCGAGAAAGTGTGTTTTCTGAATCATATGTCTTCTCCCCAAGCTATAAATATGTATATATATTTTTTGTGGTAGACAAAAGAGAAAATGTGTTTAGTTTCCTGTATGCTTCCTTAAACATACTGTACTAAAAATACAACAAAATACCTGTGCAACCTGGACTAGGGAGCCTGCTTTGGTAGGGGGGTTGGACTAGATGATCTCTAGAGGTCCCTTCCAACCCCTACAGTTCTGTGATTCTGTTAACATCCTGGATCAGCAGAGGATCTTGTGTCTTTCTAATGCTGAAGCTGGCCCCTGCCAAATGCGTTTTAGTCCCAGATCTGTCATACAGACACCCTGCTTTGAGTATGCAGTTTCACATTTATATCGCTTCTTACACTTCCCTAAGTTGTCTTTACTACCAATAATAATTTGGCTACTGGTAATAATTTGGTGTGAGCTTATGACCAAACAGTTCAGTTTTCCACTTATGAGTGGAGACTGGTACAGACACCTGGATTATTACTGTTGGTTTTTTTGGTTGTTGTTTTTTTGTTTTGTTTTTCATAAGACCTACCAGGCTTATTTGAGAGGCTATAAAAAGGAAGGGACTGTTGTCACTGGACAAGGGAAAGTGGTTTCAAATTAAAAGAGGCGAGATTTAGACTGGATATAAGGAGAAAGGTTTTTTTTATTATTAGGGTAATGAACACTTGCACAGGTTACCGAGGGAGGTGGTGGATGTCCCATCCTTGGAGACAATGAAGGCCAGGTTGGATGGGGCTCTGAGCTCCAGATGGACATTTAAGCGCTCCTGTACATTGCAGAGAGGTTGGACCAGAAGGCCTTTAAGGGTCCCTTCCAACTTAAAAGATTCTATGATCCTGTGGTAACTCAACTGGAAAGGAATGCTGTCAGGCTCAGAGGAAAGCTTGCTGCTCTTCCTATTAGAGTATTCTATTTTCCTGGTGCCAAACTGGACACCAGTGGTATGACGTTACATAAGCAATACAATGTGTTTCAACTGTGAATCAACATTTGATACGGTATTTCACAATGCTCTAAACCTCAGCTGCATCAGTAAACATTATTTATAGGCCAGGCTTGCTCATACCGAAACTATGTTATCTCAGGAAAAGCACAGCTCATTATTCAGCCTCGCCAAGCACTTACACCAGTATTTAAAAGACTGAAACTTTAAAATCTAGATGCTTTGGAATCATCCGAATTCAAAGAGATCCCAACGAGTATTCTCTGAGCTTGGAGGCGGACGTGGCCTGGGATGATGGGTACGAGCTCAGCTCCCGAGAGCACACAGCCGCACACAGCCTCACGTCATGGATCCTTGCCAGTTCTTGGGACACGGCGATGTGAGAATTCACATTTCCACTAAAGGAAATGAAAGCGGGAGTGGAGCACGTAGATTCACTTAGCACCTCATAGCTGCGGAGTGAATGAATGCTTTTTTGTTATTGCTTTCATCCCTATCACCTCTGCGTCTGAAAGGACGCTGAGAAATGGCGGCCGGGCTGAGGAATGTGACATAAAGATCCTCGGGTATAGTGTCACCCCGAGGTGTGCTGCCGCGAGGTGACGGCTGCGTTCCCTTCCCCGGGCCAGCTGTTTCCCTGCGTGGCTTTTTCAGGACACAGCGCAGTGCTGCATCCCATCCTCACACAGCACTTCGCCACGGGGCGACGACGACACCAGGCTCATCCTACAGAAAGGACCGACGAAGTAAAAACCACGGTGCTTCAAACTTGGGCCCGCTGGCTCACGACCTTTCGGTCCCTCTGTCCCAGCCCACAGACGCGGCCGGTTCAGACCCGGGACAGCCCGGGGGCGGGACACGGCTCGGAGGCGCCCGAGGATGCGCGACCTCGCGCGTGCGCGCTCCTGCCGTCGGGAGCGCGCTCGGCGAGCTGCAGGCGGCGGCCATCTTCTCTCCGCAGCCGGAGAGCGCAAGCGGAGCAGCCTCGCCAGTTCCCTCCTCCTCTCCCTCCCTCCTCCCACTACGCGCAGCCGCCGGTCGGAAGGGGGGCGACCGGGGGAGGAAAGGGGGGGGAGCGGCGCGGGGCTGTGCGGCCGCGGGGTGCCGGCCCGGGCTGCCCGCCGGGGTTCGCCGCTCCCCGGGGTCGGGGCGGTCCCTCCGCTCGGCGCTGGCGGCGGTGTCCGCTCCGGGCTCCGTTCTATAGATGGGATAAGCGGTAAACATGTTCAGCTTCGAAGGGGAATTCAAAACAAGGCCCAAGGTGTCTCTCGGAGGAGCGAGTAGGAAGGTAAGAGCGTAACGGGAGCCTGTTTGCGTCCGCGTTTAACGTCCGCTTCGCTTTTTCGCGATCGCTGTTTCTACCGCTGGGCCTTCGAAAAAAATAATAATAAAAAATAATAATTAAGAAACAGGGAGCAGCTATGACTAAGGAGCCGAAATCCTCCCCCCCCCCCCCCCCACCCCGATGATGCGTTTATCTCCCTGGCTCTGTTTTCCTTTGGCCTCCGACCAGGCCACGCACCCCTCCCAGGCTCCCGGCGAGGACGGGGCCCGGAGCAGTGCCCGGGATGGGGACACACACACACAGCCGTCCTCACCTCGGGGACGGCCGGAGCTGGCGGCCCCGCTGTGCTCACGCTGCTGGGGAGGCTTCACCCGCGTGGTTGGACGTTGTCAGGGCGCTCCAGCTTTGCTGTCTCCGGTTTACGTTCAGTTTATCGAAGGAGAAGAAGCAGAGTGGTTTATTTTGCTTTAGCTGCCCCGTTGCTGGAGCTGAAGTGGTTGGGCACGACGAGCGAGAGGAAATGGAGTGTCCTGGTGTGTCAGGGGTGCTGGTACAGTGCTGGTTCCTCGTGTTGTTGCATGTGAAGCTATTTACTGTTTTCACTGCTGTTTTAATATTCATAGGAGCAACAGAAGGTTTTTGTTGTGCACTGTAAGTGAGTTCAGTTCTCTACAACTTGCAGAGTTTGGCAGTAGGTTTGGAAACTAACAGGAGTACTTCAGTGTGTGATGTTGAAGTCATGGTGAAGTTTTCTTTTGGCGTCTTACATCTTTTAGCAACGAGAATGCTTAACTGAATGACATATAAGTTGTGCAGCTTTTCACCTGAGTCATCTGAAGTCGGTTCTGTTCATTAGACTGCATACAATGGCATTACATGAGTCAAAAGTACCATAAATACTGGCCGGCTGAAGTAGGAATTGGGAGAACATGCCCTGGCCCTTGACAGTAAGCTTCGGGCACTTGGCAGCTTTTGGCATCCACTTGCTAATAGCATTATTTAAGAGAGCATGTTTCCTCTTCTGGAAACCAACAACGGATGGATCTTTTATTACACCTCCTGATTTCTTCATGGAAATGAAACAGAGTTTTCTGTCATTATACATTTTAGTTGTATGGGACAAACGTGCTAACTTTCTACACGTATGAATTTATCAGCGTGAATATTATATGAGAAAGGAAGTGGAAACTGCGACTGCTGTGTAAACTTCACTCTATCCGATCCAAGGATAATATTTCACAATCAGCTTTATCCTGAGTGGTGCACCGATTGCAGGACATTACTGTGCTATGTGAAATGCTTGCGCTGCATCAAGGCAAAACAGTTGCAGCTCTGGCCATCCTGAACAACTGCTGCTTTTCAGAACCCTTACAGTGTTAATGATTTGAAAGTGCAGTTAGCATCCACTTCTATATAAACACGCTACAGTGGAGAGCGGTGTGGCAAGTGTTTATGTGTGGTCTGTGACTCTTGTCTCATGTCCCATGCTGCTTGTGATCATGTTTCTTTTTACCTGTAGGCTTGTGTGCAGGCTACTTAGCTAAGAATAGTTTTCTGCTTGATTTGGGGAAGTTTTCCACGTTTGGTTGCACCTGTATAGCTGTATTTAGGAAAACACAAGTATGAAGCAAGGCACTGCAGTGTGAAGAGTTGGTCCATCAGTACTTCAGATACCAGCAGGATTGTTCTGATGTGGCTATAACTGCACCAACATATACCATCAGCAAACTTGACTGGTAAAAGAGTAGCTTTGCTAATAATAGCTACAGCCACAACTGGTAGCCTTGTTGATCTTGGGTCGTGTGTGCTGACAGCCCACCCGACATTGCCATTTACTTCTGTAGTATAGATGTACCAAGACTTCCTCAGGCCTTCTGACACCTGAGTCCTACCAGCATATGCACAATGATACAAATATTGTTGTGTCTCAAGTGGGACTCATGGTGGCAGCTGGAAAGCTTTCAGTCTTAACGTGATTATTAATTTATAAAGACTTACAGCAGATCAAAGTTTATAGATGTATTAGTTTGAAGAAATGATGGTCAGATTCTCAGACTAACGCAGTACCCTCTTGATGGTACACAATGTGAAACAAAAACACAGGGCTCTAGAAAAAGGGATGATAAGATGTAAATGAAATGTGTATTCTAATCACAAGCAGCTTTCCTTGTGGAAGGTATTGAGTCCCATGTGCTTTCTCAGCACTAAGTTTTATCATGTTTTTGAATGATGAAAGCAGGCAGCTTCAGGGCTGTGCTTACCCTGAGTGACCTTGTGCTCATTGGGATGGTCTGGGTTGTGAATGCTGTAGAAAAGCACACCAATCTAGCTTAAGTTTTTGCCAAAAATGTAGTGTTTGTTTCACTTGCTAAGTCTTGGATTGCAGAATTAATTTGGTCAAAGTGACTGCTCCTTTCAAAATATTGTGATGTTGTAATACTACATTTTAAAATAGGTATAAAATATAGATGACATCAGCATTTGGACTGCTCTGTCCATCTCCTGTCACAAATCTGCTGATTCATTTGGGTTATTTGCTCTGGTTGTGCAGTTGGTAGAGGGCAGGGATACTGTTTTGATGTTTTATCTATGATATGATAAGTAGTTACTAATTTTAGGGGTCTTTATTGTCACCATTAAAACAATTCTCTGCTTTATGAGGCTCTTCAGAAGTTACTTTCAGATGTAGCTTCCATTGTACCTGGTACAACTTTTTTAGTTCTTCTAAGGTTACATAGCCCTCAAAGTGCAGAGATTAGTATGGGAAAATTCCGTGGTGTGCTGGCAGGAATTTATTCCCCTTTAGGTCTGCATCTGAAGAGCTGGTTTGGGGTGTACTTCACTTTGAGCTAACCCACTTCTGACTGTACGGTGGACTGAAGCTGATGGTCCCGAAGCGAGGTGGTTCCCAAGTCTCTGCGCTGCAAGCAGCGAATGGCTCACTGAACTAATGCAAAACTTGTCTGTTTTTGGGGTGCTACAGGATGTGGGTTCTGTTGGAGCACAGAGCTGATCTCTTCCAGCCTTCAGCTGAATGATTGTTAGGCTGAGGCAGGAGGGGGCTGGTAATGTCACCATCCCTTCTGGTGACAGCTTTGAGGTTTCACTCAGTCTGTTGTGAAGTTGCACTCCTGGTGATGTAGTGGGAGTCTGAGGAACCCTTCAGCTTGATTTGGTCAGCTCAGAGCTGCTGTTCCTTGATGTGTTTTGCCAGCAATAAGAAAAGTATGAGGCAGCAGTCCTTTAGTACATAACATGTAGGGGAATCCTCTGTGCCTGTGCTGGGATGTCCAGGGGGCTCTGTAGATCTATATTATTCGTACAGGTGATGAACTCTATTAATGACTTCTTGTAAGCTTTTAACAGGGAATAAATGGTTAAGATGTTATGAGGTTAAATGTATAACCTAAAACATATGAAAACGTGCTTTTCCAAATCCCAAGACTTTTAAAAATAGTTTTAAATGATGATACAAAACGAGATGGTTTTACAAATAACTTTAAAAGAAAGAAAGAGGACTTTGTAATATACCTGTTTTTAATAAGCGAAGAACTTCATTTTACAATGTGTGATTTTTTTTTTAATGATAGACTGATAGACTTTCTTAAATAATGTAATATTAAGTATCACATTCCTGTATATTCCCCCTCAACTTCCAGGTGAAGTGTGAATAGGGAGCTTGGTGATTAATGCATATGAGGTCAAAAGTAAACTTCTCACGTGGCCTCTGGAGCCTCCTTTCTCTGTGATTCTGCTGTGCATGGCCCTGCTGCTGCCATGGGAAAGGTGGTGCCAGGTACTTTCTGTATCCTAAGGTAAAACTGAAACTCAAATGCTGAGGTGTTTTCTTGTCATTAATTTCAGTGGGCCTAGGCTTTCCCTGGACAAATACCATTTCCTGGGCATATTTAGGTACTTTAAAATATCTACTTCTGGAAGATGGTTTTCTGTACCTGGAGCCTTAATCATGATGTAAAGAGTCACAGCTGTTCTAAAGCAATTTTTTCAAGCTCCCAAGTGTGTTTTACTGAGGCTAATAGAGCTACGTGTTCAGTGGAAGTTAAATTGCCCTGGGTCTGTTGAGGTTGCTGTGCCTCTTCTATAATATTTCTTTTCAAAAAAGCCAATAGATGTGGATTCATCTTGCCTATGGTGGTATTGGGAATGTGGAAGCACTTTGGAGGGGGGACATCTGCTCAGTGTCCATGTTTATTATCTATAGATGGATGCTACAAAATCTTCCTTTCATTTGGTGACTTAGAACTTATCAACCACAGCTGCTGAAAGGAATTTGCTTTTGTAAATTGCTTACATCACCTCATTTGTTTTAGGAGTGTTGATCAGTATTCATGTAGTTCAGGCTAAATTTGTCTGAAATGTCGTTACTTTAAGGAAAGAGAAAAGATGTGAGTTACTGTGCTTCGTAGATGAAAAACATTTCTTATGTATTGGAGCTTTTGAAGCACAGTCATTTACTTGGTTAAATTTGGATGCTGCTTGTATCCTCACGTGGTCAGTAGCAGCGCTGCAGCTTTCAACTTTGTGGTGATTAATATACTACTCACCACTTAGGTCGTGAATTTATACATCAGGATAAAAATATTACTTAAAATCTCCTTGGTGGCAGTTGCAGGCTTTCCTTTCTGACTGCTGTCCCCCATCTGCTTCTTTGTTTTCAACTCTTTCCTCTTCTCTCTTACTCAGTCTCATTGTCCCTAAGGTCATGCTGCATTCTGCTGTTGCTTTCTGTTTCTTATCTTTCTTTTTTTGCTTTGGCTCTGTGCTTTGTGGGATGAGCTTCTGAAGGAGGAAGGGCATGTTGGGTGTCAGGCAGAGTGGCTTTCCCCTTCTTTTGAGTTAGGGCTGGAAGTGTGAAGACAAGCTGATGCTCAGTTCCCTGACTGCCTGCTTTGGTAGGTAGATTCAATACCTGCCATCTTCAGTACCCAAAGGGAGGGTGTCTGGAAAGCAGGAGAAGCAAGTGGATAGCTTGGCCATCACGGAGGTGGGGAGTGAGCCAGGTGTCATCTCTGCAAGCTTCTGTTGGTTGGGAGCTCCTGGCACAGCAGTGTTGTAATGTTGTCCTCCAGCTGCCAGGAGTTGTGTTGCTGTTGTCGATGGGAATATGGGAGTTGTGAAATGTGCATCCTGTACTGTAGTGTGCGGGGCTGGCAGGCAGCCCTGGGCACTGCATCTCCTGGGTTGCTCAGCAGCTGCTGAGCTCAGCTCTTTTTCACTGTTAAAGAGAGAGACAGGGAGGATTTGAGAGGTACAGTTATCTGACTGTGAAAAGTGAATGTTTTAGAATGACCTTCATGGGTGAAAATAATTTTGTCATCACTCTTACCACAGAAAGTTTATTTTCTTTTGCACATTCCTAGGGTTTCTTTTAATTCTGAAGTGGTGATATATTCAAATTGTGCTGGATAACTCTGAAGGAGATATATTTATTTAAAATACATTTATCACGTTTAATTTAAGTACTGCTATAGGCCAGACAGTGATTCCTTTCCTGTTTCTCATCTATTTGTGTATCATGTGAACAAGAACAGGATATATTTTTTTCTTCAAGTTGGACAGTAGTTACCAGTATATTTAATCCTTTGGTTTAGAGCAGTTCCTCTGTTATATTTAGATTAAGGAGGTGATGTTTGCCTTAAAAAACAGTCAAAGCAAGTATTTGAATTTGTAGTCAAGGTGCATTGGGCTCTCTCTGAAGAGAGCACTTCTCAAATCAGTACAGAGCTGGAGATCAGCTGTGTGAGGAGAAGCTGCCCACTTACAGCTGTCCCTCTGACCAGCTGCTGGAAAACAGTTAATGTATATTTAAAAAAAAAATCTTGATGTGTTAGGTCATCTGTTGGTTATTTCTCAATTTATTACATCATTTTGTCTATGTATTTGATATCAATTTTTTCACTTTACACTTCCAAGCAGTCGCAAACCCCTCCCTGTTGCTGGAGCTGAGATTTGTTGTTTTAGATACAGACTTCCTTTCACTGTGTTTAACAAGTGGAAGAAACCCTTGTATTTAGAGGGCAGTAACTGTATTTAGTGGTGTCTTTGGCTGTAAAGTACTGTCTTTAGAGGAAAAGATGGTTAACCTTCTTGTGGGATTTTTTCCTTTGTGCTTGCTGCAATAGATGATCTGAAATACAAATCCAGTTTTAAGTTCCTTTCTTTGCATCGGTGCTTTGCTTTTCACTGTCCTTGGTGCTCTGTGCTCAGGTATTGTGTATCCTCATGAAACTGGGAGAATCACGACTTTTTCACTTCCTCTCTACCTTCAGAAAAGTTGCAGAAGAATTCTGCCATCAGTTTTTGTGTCTGCCTGTAGACATTTAAATATTGTATCACAGTTGTTTCAGAAGTGATTCAATATGAAAACGTTTGTTTGCCAACTTCAGATTTATTTTTAGACGCAAGACATTTTCAGCTTTGAGTGTATTTTATTTCTTAACAGCCCTTGGTTAAAAAAGCCATAGGAGGAAGAGGTAAGTTCCATCTGTGTTGCAGAAGCCTACTTTGATGTCCTTTCTGGACAATTTTTGAGAAAAGGACAAGTAAATTAAAGAGTTAAATCCTTTTTGCATGTTAGACAAGGCATGGAGCTTTGTAGCAGTAGGTGATTGCTCTGGACTCCGCAGCTTGCTGTGTACACCTGGGCCAATAGCTCTCATGTCCAGCAAGAAAAGTACTCAGCAAACAAAGTACCTGGTAGGATTGGGACCCTCTTATGTTTCCACTTCTTCGTTTATTAATGAGTTCTGTTTGCCTTGGTTATTGGGATGCTAGGAACACGAATCTGAACGTGGAGCTGACACCATCCTTGTCACTTTTAGGCACCCATTGATTCTGCTCTTCGGGGAGGGCTGTGTTATGTGTGGTTTTAAGTGCAGGGAATGATTAGTACTTAACTCCTGTTGATTGTTGTGTGCGTGATTAAGTATCCTGAAGGATTTTAAGTCATGTGTTTGAATGAAAGTGACTTTGTATCTTTATATTTGTGCTGTTCAGGAGGAAAAGGCCTCGCTGCTGCATCGCACTCAAGAAGAAAGGCGAAAGCGAGAGGTAAAGTAGACTGTAAGCGTTTGCACACACACTGGGTTTTAATTTGATCATGTAACTTTTGCAATCCTGAGTGCTTTATTCTGTTGCAGATGTGCTTAGTTCAGGAATGCTGCCTTTCAGCCTTCCAGCATGCTGGAAGCAGCAAAACTGACTGCTTTTATGGTCCTTCTCAGAAGCGCTTTTCATCTCAAAAGAAGATAATTAAGTATGAACTGGGTGCAAAGGGAATTTTTCCTTTTAATTTGACGCTTGTTGGATCTAATCTTTGTTGAGAAAAGACAGGCATTCAGTTAGTAAATTCCATTTCTTTGCCTTGTGGATTGCTCTTGCCGAGCCATTTCCTACTGCCCTTTCTGCTGCAGCTTCGAGGATGACCTTCAGCAAGCTTCTTCCCCAGTCTGAGACTGGGTTCTGGGAGGCGCGGTCAGAACCGAGGCACTTGAATGCATTGTAAGGTTCTTTGGAATCAGCTGGTAGCTGAGGGAGTTAGGAGCGGTTCTGAGGCTGTGTGAGTTCTCAGGAAGTCTTACTAATAGTTTGATGTACGTTACTGCCTTTTGGTAATTTGAGCTGGAGCAAAGTGGAAGAGGGAATACACGTAGGAAGGAGAACGTTCAGTTCTGAAACACAACATCATAGTGAGTATATTCCTTCCAGACTGGGCTGCTTGGTAATTCTGTGGTATGTGGCAGTATGAGATCCCTTCAGTAGTATGGCATGAGTGGATGTATTATTTCTGGCGTTTGTTCCTCTTCTTATACAAGGAGGAGAAAAAGCTTGGTCTTGAAAGATGGTTTTAAAAATATAACTGTCCAGATTTCGTGCTAATCAAGGAAAACAGAACTGTTTGCCCCTTTAAATATTTGTTTGAGCCTTGCTGGACTAAATGCAGGCCTTTGGGTGGCTCATCTCTTTCTGAGGATAGTTACTGCTTTATTTTTCTCTCTAAAGAAGCCATGAAATTGCTAGGCTTTCACCGGTTACTTAAGAATGCTGTGTACTTCAAAAACATTTTGCCAGATATCAAAGACACCTATTCAGTTGCATATTTATGAATGTAATAATTGTATCAACTAGTTCAGAGTTGATGCAGTGTCATATTTCTATATGTATGCACATACAGACATACGGTTTCCTGTGACACGTTTTTCACAAAATGAACTGTTCTTATATAGAAGCAGTTGCTGTTATTTTTTTAAAGAACGACTCCTCTGAGACCAAGACCAGTTATGTCTTTAAAAAACGCCTGTAGCTGAACCTTAGCAGTGACCTTAGACTTAAAACCTTTGCAATTATGGGTCGCTAATTGACAGTTACATGTGCTAGAATAAAAACAGTTTCTAGAGAGAAAGAGAAGGTATCTACTATTTAGTTGAAGGTATCTACTATTTAGTATTATGATTATGAAGAGAAGGTGCCTGATGATTCTCTGACCAATTCAGTTCAAGTTCTTGTCCATAACATTTGGATGTGTCTTTATGGCACAATACATTTAGAAATTGAGGGTTTTGAGGTTCATGTTTAATTAGAGTTTATTTGGGAAAGTTCACCTAAACCATTTTGTAGCTCTGAGTTTGGGCAAGTATTTTCTTTACCTCCTTTCATCTCCTAAGAAACTGCATGGCCATTGCTGGAAAGTGAAATACAATAGCCCCTTCCCTTGGGTATTTCTGTGATGAGATCTTCCAGGGGTGTTGTCAGGGAAAGTGCTGAATGCTTTATCCATATTACTTGAAGCAAGCTGGCTTTCAGTTAACAAGAAAATGAACTATCTCAAAGCAATGGTAATAACTACTCATTGTAGCTGGTGAAGACTTCATGAAATGACTCTGACTCACTTTCTGAGCCTTGTTTAAGGGAGAGCAGGAATTTTTTTTTCCCTGTAGTTTCACCATAGAGCAGTTAGACTTGAAGCATTAGCTTCGCTTTCCTTTTGATTCTCTCCTAATAAATATTGTGTGTATTGTTTTGTTTTTGTTCTCTCCTTGTTCCCTCCCCTTGCTGTGTAAACCATGCTGGGTTCGTAATGCAGATGTATCACTTGAATGGAAGTGGGCCTTCAATGTCAGCTGATCTGTGCTGAAAGAGGAATAATGTCACTGAGTTTGAGTTCTTCAGCACTGTAACATTAAGGTTGTCGAAATGTTAATGTGTTTATTTTGATTTCTGTAGTATTATGTACTTACTGAGTATTAAGAATTCTTTTGCTATAACCTAGTGGTAGTTGTACTCTTGGAGCCATAAAAAGCTTTCTTCTGATTTTGTGTGTATTGGATGCAGAATATCAGATACTTTTTTCTTAACGATAGTGCTTAATTTTCATTAAAGAAATTTCCTCCTGAATACAAATTTATCAGATAAAATGGTAGAAATTGAGTTGGTTCCACAGTGTTTATTTCTATTTATTTATTTCTCCTTCATTTTGCAGGAAGAAAGGCGAAGACTGAAAAATGCAATAATAATCCAATCATTTGTTAGGGGCTACAGGGACAGAAATCATCAGGTAAATACTTGTCTGTTGAGAAAAGGGTGAAACAGTCTTAATGGAAAATAAGTTTTCTATTAAAAAGATTAGAAAATCTCGACATATTTGAATATTTTGTGTGTTGATGAAGTGTAAGTTCTTATTCTCTCTTGACAACTTCTGCTGGACCTCAGTTCTTTAGTAAATTAATGCTTGTTCAGCAGAGCACCTTCATGACAGCTGACTTGAGTGGGATGATGTAAATTTTTGGAGTTGACACTTAGATGCTTGCAGCTTTTACATGTCAGCAGAAGTTTTTTGGTGTGTGTGACTGAGGTGTCATCTGAGTCAAAAGAGCTGCTTTTAAGCTGCTCTTGGGTTAGTTGTTCTGGGAAAGGGTTCTGTCTGTTCACATTTGCTAATACTGAGTAAACTAGTTGAAAATGTTTAGTATGATATTCTTGGCTTGAGGAGCAACAAATCTGTTGCCGTGTATACCTTCTACCACGTGCACCAAATACAAATTTACAATTTTTTTTGTGTATGTGATCTCTTAATGAGTAAGTGCATTTAATTACTTTGCTACCAGTTGGGATGGGAAACAAATGAGATTCTAAAAATGTCACATCCCTGTATACATTCATAACAGTTATCAAGGCACTGATGAATAACTCCTGTTATTTTAAGTACTGTACCCAGAGAAGTGAATTTGATCGCTGTGCGAATTTGGCCCAAACTGGAGGAACCTTTTCTACTGCTAATGGAGCTAATTTGACTCTTCTAGTTCGTCAGCTTCTCTTTTTCTATAGACAGAATGAGGATTCTAAGCGTTTGGTGAGTACTGTAAATATTTTGATCCGTTCTGTTGACGTATTCTGTCATTTGGAAGGCGTAGGAAGGGATGCAGAAATTGATTTGACCACTTCAAGAAATTTGTTTTGCTGGCCTGCACTCTTTTGTTCTCTGCTTAGGTAAAATAATAAAAAAAAAGTAAGATTTTTTTTTTTAACTAGCTCTCTGGTGTAATTGTGAAGGTATTTTTATTAAAAAAAATTGTTAAAGTTATTTGTAAATGTATTCCAGTGTTAATTTTGGAAGTTATTTGTTGAACTATGTAAGACACGTGTCTCTTAACTTTTTCCTTAACTGAAACAGTTGTCTTACTTTATGCTTTATAAGTTCTCCAAAGAAGATGTTGCATATGTTTAAGATGGATTTTATGCAAGACCTGTATTTATAAAAATGTGGATATGATATGTATGTAACATACAGCTGCTTCTTGTGCTTGAAACAACAGAACTGAGATGTAGTAAATAGTAAACTTCTGTGTATGTTTCCCCAGATATGGATGTGTCAGAATTTAATTAAACAGAGTTCTCAGTTTGTGAAGCAATTGGATGGTCCAGACAGACTCACTTGCTTATTCCAAATAAAAAGACTGTTGGGGCTGTGTTGCAGGTAAATTCTTTTTTCTATACACCTCTGCTTAAAATGTGTGCAGAAATTGCATTGTGCACTTGCTTGGTTCTTTGTGAAGCAAGTTAAGTATTAATAGAGAGAACTGTTCATGTTCAGAGAAACAATGGAAGGTAAATCTAGAAAAATCTTTCTTCCTTTTAATGTTGAAGATTTTCTTTTTGTTGATGAGTGCATTCAAATCACTGAGTATTGCTATGCTGTATGACTTGCTTTCTGAGCTATTTACAGTTTGGTGCAGAAGCCCAGAAAGCAAACAGTGGGACATGTAGTGAGAAAGAGTGTTCCTCTTGTGTGAGCTCAGCTTCATGAAAAGTTGTGGCTTTTGACGTTACATTTAGAAGATGAAAGAAAGCAGAACATAACTTCAGAAGGAAAAAAAAAGGTAGCTTGATTGCATTCTGTATCTGCCAAGGAGTTGTTCTTCTCCAAGTATCTTTAATCTGTTTAGTGAAATGTAGCTGTTTTTATCAGTCACTTTTGCTGTTAATATCCTGTCTTTCTGGATAGCTGAAAGCAAGGGCACTGTCAGGGCAACTCTGCCTGTATGTGCCTCATTGTAACAAATAGTTATTATTCTAAACCCGTTCTGAATAGTCAGTTTCAATAATTACTCATAGCAAATTGCTTATGAAACAACTAAAAGGTTGGGAATGGGTGTAATTTTAATGCCTAAGTCTGTAGTCAGGGACTTTCTGGGAAACATCACATGTTTGGCTAAAACAGCATTTGTTCCTAGCCCGTACTGTAAAACCAGTAGTTATTTATTATAAGCATGCCAACAAAAAGATGTAATTACTGAGAACACTTAGAAGTATACACTTAATTTCAAGATCACTTCAAATTAGGAAAGTTGTTGTAGTTTTATTTGCAAATCGATGTGCCTACATCTGTGATGAAATAAGAGAAATCTGGTAAATTATTTTTGTTTCATTTCATTTGTAGACTACTGCAAAACTGCAGTGACGACAGTCTGAATGTTGCACTTCCTATGAGAATGCTTGAGGTATTTTCATCTGAGAATACGTATTTACCTGTTTTACAAGATGTCAGCTATGTAACATCATTAATTGAACAAATTTTGCACTACATGATTCAAAAAGGTGAGTAGCTAGGAACTAGAAGTTCTCAACAGCACTCAAGAATTGAACAAAATGCATAATACCTGAAAGCAGTGTCATTTCAGTGCATTTTGCATTTTCTACAGGCACACATTTAAGTGCTGCATACACTAACCCATACATGAAACAGATATTTTACTTGTAATGAGATCACTGCTTGAGAAATTACTGTTTAAATTCTTTGGACATTCTCTTCATAAGTTCAGTGTTCTCCCAAGTTATTTATACAGACCTTACTACAGAGTTTGAGAGTAGATGAATATAGTTCTCTATAACTGCTAATGATCATTGTTATTGTAAATTGGCGTTATCTTTTCATCTTGCTAGCACTGTATAGAGACACCTTAACAAAGAGATGGTGACCTAGCCTTTATTTGCTTCGTGGCATCATCAGCAAAACTGTTTGCTGAGCTGCAATCAGTTACACCTGTGCAAACATACTGAAAGTTAATGAGTTGTGTAGTTATCACTGAAATTCGTGTTGTCTTGAAGAAACTTTATTGCTCTGAGGATGTGTGAAAAAAATAATTAGCTTTTGTGATACCACTTGAGTTTTGAGATTGGTTGGGGGAAAAATGCCAATAACAGTATGAAAACAGATGTCCTGTTTCCAGCTGAATGGATGTAAAATGTAAAATAGCACCTTCCAATTGGTTAATTTTTGAAATAGTTCTTGTGAGTTTTAAGGTATATTCAGTAGAACAAAACTGTCTTAGGCTAATTAGGATGTGTCCAGATTCCACGTTTTGAAGTTACTGTCAGGATAGAAGTGACCTTTACCTTAGCATGTTTTATTTACTTGACTAAGCCTAATTAAGACTACCAGAGTATTTGTGTTTATCTCATTGTTTACTTCTTAAAGGATGTGTTCAAAATTACTTTTTCTTCTTTTCGTGTAACATTACCTCCGATACATTAAAGTTTACCAAGATGTTAAATTATAAATTTACTAAAAGAAATTCAGCTTTCCAATCATGGTTACAACAACAAGAAGCATTCGTTTGCAACAAGTGTACAAGTCTCCTCATTATTTAAGATGGTTAAGTTGTAAAGAAGTTGTATTCAACTTTTATATAAAAATTTTTTGGATTATAGCTCATCTTCCATGCAAGTGTAGTCAGCATTGCTAAGTTACTCCGTATGATGACTTTTGTTATGGTATATATCAGATTAGGGAGACTCTGACAAAGTGTCTTAGACTCTTTCTATCAATGAGAGGTACCATGCTTTTAATGCATTCACAGTGGCTCCTGTAGTAGTGGAACGTGTGTCTTAATTTATGATTTCATTGAGTAAGAGGAAGTTGGATTAGGAAGAATGAAATCATGTGATTCCATTTGTATTGTAGTGAGACAAAATTAGGTTTCTGGCAGTGAGACAGATTACCCTCTACACCCATCTTTGTGGCTCTGATGGTAATACATTTTATTACTGTCTGAGAGGTTCCTGTTTTGGAACAGTAATTGTATTCTTCAGACTGCTCAAGCAAGGTGTTTTTAAACTTGAGGCTTAAGAACCTTGTTAGCAGAACACATAAGATACTGCTGTGTTTTGGTGTTGTGGGAGAAATTAATTTCTGAAAGAGCAAAAAGTGAGCTGTTCTCAAAAAGAGAACATATTTCATAGGTCATTGTTTCAAAAAGAAGGAATTACTCATTTTATCAGAAGGATTGGTTGGTCAAACTGACTCTGAATGCAATTATTTGTCTATGAATTCATCAAGAGTTGCTTCCAAAGATAAAACTGATATCTCCTATTCGTTATGTGAATGTGACTTGTACTGTGGTAATGTGTATTCCCAGGTAAAGCTTCTTGCAGCGAATTACAGATTTTTTTCAAGTTATAAATGTTAAGTAAGTATGTGTTGTTTTATAAAGAAATGAAGAAAAGTAATACCGTATTTAAATAATGCTGTTACTTATTTGCAGGCTACTACAGGTCGCTTTATTTGTTAATTAACAATAAGCTTCCATCAAGTATTGAGTATTCTGATGTTTCTCGAGTCCCTCTTGCAAAAATCCTTCTGGAGAATGTTCTGAAACCATTGCACTTTACATACAGCTCCTGTCCAGAAGGTGCAAGGTAAATAAGTAATATTAGATTCTTGTATGCTTTTTATTATTGTCAGAGCTTTACAGTTTGTCATTTAGCATCCAGCTGTTTTTTTCAGAGCAGTTTGATTTACATGCTGTGGTAATGATTTATGAAGGAACCTAAGTGTGGAAAAACTTAGTTGAGTATAAAGATGTAGCCAGAGGCAGATGAAAAGAATTCCACATTTAAGGATTTTGTGACAGGTTTATGAAAGGGGAAATAACTAAGTCATAGCTTGTGAGGAGAATGAGTCAGGTATGTGGAAAGACAGAAAAGAGATGAAACTGGCTCTGCTGCATGTGATAGTGTTTTGTGTCACAGTAAAAAAAACCAACAAAAAAACCAACAAAAAAAACAACTGATCAGGATTTTTTTTAGTTTGTTTTTTATTTTGAGATTAAAATGAAAAAAAATAACTTCAGAATAGTTTTCCATGAGTTCATTTTAAGTTTTAAGGGTAATAAGATGATCAGGGAAAGGACACTGTAGAAGTACCATACTTGGAGTACTGCTTTGCTGTCTTCTTGGTGGATGTGTTCAAACTTGCAAAATTTGATCAATCATGCCATGGATGTACTTGTGAGAAATGTTGCCTGTATTTTCCATCAAGACATTTTTTCTTCGTTTTAGGCAGCAGATTTTTGCAGCCTTCACGGAGGAGTTTGTGGCAGCACCTTTTACAGATCAGATATTCCATTTCATCATTCCAGCGCTGGCTGATGTGCAGATCGTTTTCCCTTATGAATTCTTTCTGAATGTACTATTAGCAGAAAATGGATGCTCAAGAAAAAGTGATCAAGCCCCATGGCTTTTTTACTTCATGTTAACGGCTGGAGAAACATATTTGGGTGAGAAAGCTATATGGCCTGTTCATTGCTTTTTCATATTTAAGTTAGTGTTTCATGCATTTCCATAACCTAGTTTGTTGCCTAGCAGTCTGTGGTTACGTTTATTAGAGATCTGTGTTTTTAGCCACTTTTACCCGTTTCAAGGAAAAAAATGTGCTTAATTGGGAGGGTTTGGCATAGTGTGTTTTTTGGGTAGATATTTTCAGTAAAATGCAGTGAGGTATTGCCTAGCTAATGATCTTTTATTTCAATACATTTGATACAGGATCCCTTTCAGAAGAAGGACTGCTTGTGTATTTGAGAGTACTCCAGGCTTTTCTCTCTCAGTTGCCTGTATCTAGTGCTGGTACAAATTGTCAAGATGTAAACAGTGATTCTGAAGATGAGGATGAAGAGATCAGTAAAATGACAACTACACCAGTAAGCATTATAGAATTTCTTTGAATGAGTTTGATTTACAGTAGTGGCAAATACATGCAAAACCATCATCAGCTTAAGCTTGGTATTTTTCTAGGTACTCAGAGCAGGAGATATGTTTACTTCTTAAAACTAGATGGCTGCTCATTGCAAATGAACATTTCCTTTTGTTTTTTGAAATAAAAGGAAAAAAAGCAGAAGTAAAGCTCTTAGTATAAGAGCATAGTTCAGGTAGTGTGACTTCCAGACAATGGAGCTTTCGTTTTTAACGGAAACAAAGTTGAACTTCTGTGCTTTGATTTTACAGTGACTTTGCACTCTCCTCGTTCTTTGAGTTCATGGTAACATTAGGATATAATTAAATACGCTAATCTGATCTTCCAACCCTGTTTTTTTTTTTCCTCATGAAAATATTCTATGTTGAAGGTACAGTCTTCACCCTGTAAAATTATAGCTCAGTTTTTAAATATATACATTACCTTCAAAGCTTTCACAGGTGGAACACTTACTTTCTGCAATAATATATAGAGAGTAGCATAAAAATGTCTTTGCATGGGAGTTTAAGCATTTGTAAGACTTTTACTAGTGAAATGAACCCATGCTAATTTCAGCCTCCTAATGCTCAGAACAAGGTTTTGAACAACCACAACTGGAGATGTGTAAACTCAATAGTTTCTTAATGGCCTGCGTATAATCTCTCAAAATATGTACTACTATTCAGAGGACTAATGTGGTGTGCAATCTTCTCTTGTGAAATATGTGAAATTACACTGTATTTAGGGTTCATTAAAGCAAAACAAATTGGGGTGGGGGGAACCTAAACAGCTGTGTGGGTGATTTTTGTTTCCCACACTAAGATGGGATTTTTAGATGTAGTGTGTTACTGCTCAAAAATCTTTATCAATATAGTGTGAATAAACTACCTTCTTACCCAGTAAATAATATATTGCCAAAGTATGAAATGTTTACCTTTTTTTTTTTTAACCTCAAAATCTAGAGTTCAGATATTTAATTTGTGGGCCATGCATACACTGTAATAAGTACTTTGAGATTTTGCTTGTACTTTAGAGATACAGTGATGTTTAAGAGGTGATTAGTTTAAAAAGGAAGCACTGTGAATTTACAGTAACTTTTAAATTAAAGGTGATCTCTGAGATGTTATTACATAATATGATTTGTTGCAGTATGTTTTTATCTTTCGCCTGTGTTTTTTAATTTGTTTTTTGTTTTCTAACATATTCCATATTTTCAGGCATGCTTATCTTACTTAAAAAAAAAGAAGGGGTATAAACTGGATAACTTTTATCTTTCAGTGAGCCAGAGTGTGCTTCTCTTTCTTGGGGACCAGATAGAGTGGGGAAATAAATAAAATAATTTGGACCTCTGCTCTGTTTTGTGCCAACTAAGAGGATTCCTCTTTGTATACTTTGTACACTAGGTTTGTATGTGGGTGCTGAATATAAAAATACTATTTGTAAAAGAATCTACAGGAGGCATCCATTTTTGGATTTCACATCTAGTGCTAACTGATTTTGCTGGGGGAGATCAGCATTTGCATATTTTATGCCAGTAAACGATCTTACCTTATTGTATTTGAGTGCTGAAGAGCATACTTACATTAAAGGGTATCTTTCCCACTGACTTAAGTGACAAGATCGATAACCATGATCCAGCACTTGCCTGCATAGGGATTTAAATTGACTCTAAGGTGTGATGCTTTCAGGAATTCTCCTGGTATATGCAGACATGCTCACGTTGTAATTATCATACAGGAAATCTTTGTTCCAATAGAATTCTGAAGTATTCTTTCTTTTTATTTATTTGTATTTGTTTAAGAAGGGGATGCTTGATCATTAAAAGTAATTCAAAGAAAATTTTTCTTTGATATGTTTGTAGGGTGATGGGAGAATATCAGTTCAGTACATAACTGAGGAGTGTCTAAAGAAACTGGATACAAAACAGCAGACAAACACTCTGTTGAATATGGTTTGGAGAGATTCAGCTAGTGAAGAGGTCTTTACCTTGATGGCTTCAATCTGCCACACGCTAATGGTACAACACCGAATGATGGTGCCAAAAGTCAGGCAAGTATAAATAATAATGACATTGGACTGTAGTACATCTGAAATTTGTTCAGCTGGATAGACTATTGGGTTAGGTACCCTGTTTTTTTTTGGGTTTTTTTTTTTTTTTGAGATCTTTTATGATCAGCTGAAATAAAAAAGCATGTTCATCACATTCCTTGTGGACAGATCACTGAATCCAAAAGTGTAAGCCCATGCTTTGTTTCGTGAGTTGCCTTGCTGTGTTGAGGGACTGCGGGATAGTGTTTGTGGTCAGAAAATCATCCACAAATCAGTTTGCAGAGATTCTTGAGGAGCATTTTTTTTCCTGTCTTCTTTCTCAGAGACAGCATTTAATGTCATTCTCGGAGGATATTGTCTAACTTATTTTTAAAACTCACAGCAGTTGGGTTGCACAGTCACTGTGCAGCTGAGTACAGAAATCTGTTCTCTACCTCTTTTAATGTGTAACCAGTCTCTTGCTACAAATTGAAACGATTCCTGACTATTGAAAAAATCCTTGTTGTTGGGAAGGGCTTTGAAACCTGAACTGGAAGTAAAATACTTGTTCAGCTGTGCACTATTATTTCACAAATTTTGCAAAAAAAAAAAAAAAAGAAAGAAAGAAAAAAAAAAAAGAAAACAGATGTCAGTGGTCAATTTTTTTTTAACCTTTTTATCACCAGTGAGAAATGTGTAAGTATTAAAGCAATTGTGGTGCAAGTAGTTGTGAATAAGTATGTAGTTGCTAGCAATAAACTAAGTATTTAGGGAATGTTGTAAATAATCAATTCAAACTGCATTGTAAACAATGATATAGAAAACTAATTTGGTGCTATCTTGGCTCAGTGGTGTTTATAGCTGTTAGAGGAAGTAAGATGTCAGTGAAACTGTGATTGCTCGATTAGGATAATTAGTTCTTTGTAGACTAATTGCATTAGAGCAGGATGTGAGACCTGAAGATCACAGCAGCAGTTGAATGAATTAGTATCCCTCCTTTATTGTTGAAAGTAGTACATTGCCTTGGATAGTAATTACTGAGTTAAAATGCAATGAGGTTTGCTGGTGAACTGTGGAAAGGATGCTTAATGAGCACAGAAATCCTGCACAAATTTAATTGTATGAGTATGGCATCTATTTCCTCTGAGAAGCCATATTAGGTCTTTGCAATTATTTGTGATAACAAGGTAGTTAACATTAACGTAGAAGCTATGAAGGCTCTCGTCAACATCTTGAAATATGGAAATTGCTTTCCATTACAGCTTTTGAATAGCTCCTAAGTAGTTGAATTTAAGTGTTTTTAATTGATAATACTTGTTGAATTATTTTCACAATCAAAATGATGTTAATTCATACAGGCATTTGATAAACTGCAGTCACTATTAACTGGTTCTGACTCCCAAGCCAGTCATAGTGTTGGGTTTACCACGTGCAACCGTGTCAGTTGATGTCAATCTTTTGTTCTATTTCAGAGTTTTTTTTCCAAAGGATAATTGATGCTTGTTTTAAAGGTAATAAACATTGCCCAAATAATTATTCAAATCTGATGAGTATTTTACAAGGTGCTTCACCTTTTTGAAATTGAAGTTTAAGTGAGTCAGTATTTACTGTAAAATGCAGCTAATTAAACCATGTAGAAATAGTTTGGATAGTTTAGTAAAGCAAAAGTAATGTATTTGCAATGAATTTGAAATTTTTAAACTCTTAGAATACATAACGTTTTTATTCTCTTTTTGAAAACTCAAAAAAGGATTTAAAAGGCAGAAAAGACTGCTACAAAGACTGCTTATTCAGCAGTTACAACTCTAACAGAACAATGATGATTAACAGGTACAGATGCTGCAATTTTTTTAAATGAAATACTTAATAAAAAGAGTAATAACGGAAAAGAAATGTTTGAGAACTGAAAAGAAAATTATGCTAAGATTGACACAGACTTTGGAAGAGAAGATACAACAAATCTGTATTTTTAAAAATAGTTTTATGATATTTTTGTTCTTGAAAAGGAGGATGAGAATTTCAGAGTTTGTCCATTAAGAATGATTGCTTTTTCTGCTTGTGGCCCCTTGGTACATCTGGGTGATTTGACTGATGATGGTGATATACGCTGCTAGAAATGTTACTGTCACTGCATTAGCTTAGTAGCTTCTTTGGATTTGGGTATAACAATAACCTGAAGTGTAGTGTACTTCAGACCAGAAGGAGCAAACCTTTCAAGTTCTGTCCTGATGCTCTGACACAGAAGTAGATTTTGAGTTGGACTGTCAGTACCTTGTTTTCCTCCCTGCGTATTTCCTATTCTGCATATTCTAGCTAGATCAGAGAACATGTACTGTGTAGTTAATTTTTGCTTAAATGGTCCAGGACTGTATTAGTTATATTAAATTCTGACTATGTTCTGGAAAGATGCAAGCAAATCCAATTAAAAAGGAAGCCCACAGCACAAAACAAAACAAAGAAAATCTATTGGTATAGCCCTTGTTACTGTTACAAAGAGATTTGCAAGACTTTTGTTCATTACAGCTACACTTCACTAGCAAATTCCAATTCTGTAAAATATTCAGGGAGATAATTTATTAATTTAATTTGTTAATTAAATTAATACCGTAGACTTCAGGTTATCAGTGCAGTTTAATGTCAGACAGCTGTTGGTGCATCGGCGGTTATCGGTGGTGTGGTTGGTAGCCCATGGAAATTGCTGGCTTGGTAGAACTGTTCTGTACATTGGCACTGTTTTATTTACCTAACACTGTTCATCTAACCCTGTGGGTGAGGATTAATTGGAAAACCAAGTTAGGGTGTAATAGGAGCAGCCTGTTCTCGTGTATGTGCTGAATGAAGGTGCTCGGGCTGTACGTAAGGCTGTTACAGCACTTCATTAGGCAGTGCTCTTGTGTTTGTGTTTTTCTGAAACCAGAATTGCTGTATAGGAAGCTTTTACAGTTTTTAAGCTTTATCATCCAGTATGAAGCATCAAGCAGCATACAGAGTGATGCAGTGCATGGCAAGTCTGCTTTCCCTTCCCTGTGCCACCTTGCAGTTGTGTGGTGCCAGCCCCCCTGCCCCTGCTACAGTGACCTTTATCAGATGCCTGAGCTTCTCTTGTCCTGTTGTATTCTCTTCATTAACTTAAATGGTCTCAGTGGGAAACTGGGCCCAATTTATGGCCTAGACTGAAAATCTTGCCTTTAACTAATTAACTTGTAGTGGTGCCTCAGCTAAATTAAGCTTAATGGGTCATTTAATCTGTCCCATTGCGCAGGAGGAATTCAACACTTTTTTTTAAACCAGAGGTGCCCAAAAATACCTTTCTGGCAAGTAGACATAAATCATGTGGCCTTTGTGAACAATTAGATGCCTACAGAGAGAAACAAGGTTCTAAGTAAATGGCCATTATGTTAGTACTTTGGGGAGAGGATAATTTAATTTAGCGTGTTTAAAACAGATATTTCACAGAAAGCTGTGGAGTGGATTTAACTCTGTCACAGCCTGAGCTGACAGTCTTCGTTTTGCTGCTCGAGAGGAGCTCACCCTTTCTGTTAGCTGAAAAATGGTTATTCTCCCAAACTGTAGTGATAAATCTGAATATTAAAGCTTACGAGAAAAATCTATTAGTGAATCCATTATATAAAACCACACTCAATGATCTCATAGTAGAGGAATTGGTAATATACAGTGAGATTTCTCAAAAGAACTCAGTACAGAAGGGAGGGGGTAAAAAATCAGAATGTAACTATTCAAATATTATTATATTTTCTCTTTTTTAAGCACAGCTGATTTCTCCAATCTTTGCAGAGATAGGACTCCTCAGGGCCATCTTTGTTTTTACTGTTTATTTTCCTAAAATTGGACTTTGAAAGCAAAATTCTGTGCTTAGAGCAGGAAGACAGGGGGTTGTTCCTGCTGACGCTCCTTTGGCAGTCAGTAGTACTCAGTAATATTTCAGGTGAAAGTTAGGATGTTGCTTTTTGTTTTCTAACAGACTGTTGAATTGTGTTGTAAGTTTAGTTTGCAGTTTCGTATTTGTTTTCTAGTAACTTTGAGAGCATTAGAATTGATGAATTCATCTGCTTCATATTTCATAAGTATTTTGTCTTGATAAAATGGGCTGTATGATAACATCTTCCATCTGTACATGGTGGATTTTACCTGATTTTCAGGAAAGGGAAGCATCAAAGTTGAATACACCAGTGTTTCTGGAATTGGGCCATAAAATGTGGCAGCTGCTATGCTTGGCTGCCTGGATCACCAATACAGAATAAAAATGGGTAAAACTTAGACAAAGGTTATTATTATAAGCTCTTAAGGTTTGTCCTTTTTTCCCTTAATTATTGCTGAATGTTGCTAGAATGAAAAAATGAATTACATTATTACGGGTTCAGTGTCCATAATGTTTGTTCATTTCTGCTAAACCTATTAGGTAATTTCCAGGGATGATTGTAAAATTAACAAGTTTTTACTTGGAAGCCCTCTGAGACTTAGTGGACCTGTGCCAAATTACTTTTTCTTTCTATAAGAGGCTGAAAACTGAAGGTCAGTAAAGAGATTTCTCATCTCAGTAACCAAGACATCTAAGCTATCGCACAGATATTTAAACGTTAAAATACATACCCCTATTTTTCTAAATTATCTTGTTATAATAAACCATTCCTTACGTAATTCATAATTTCTACCCAATTGTCAAATAATGTGAATGTAGAAGAAAAAATTCCCACGGATCAAATTCAGGTTAATTTAAAAATAATAAGAAAAAAATCGCCATACTTGGAATAGAGCTTAATTTTACAGTGAAAGCATATGTTTAACCAACTTTAGCTCCAGTAGTTGAGTCAAGCTCAGTAGTATTCATCATCACACAGCTTCCATGATGTATGTGAGGCTCCCAATTCCTTTTATTATATTACTTATATTACAAGGATTTAAAATCCCCCCTTTTTGTAATGAAGGGAGTGATGCAAAGATGCGTCATAAACTTTATTCCTTGCCTTTCATTTCTCCTCATTTTTTATGCCCCTGTTCTGTGCCTGACTCACAGTAGCTGTGATTTTGGGAAGGTGTGCTGCTCTTCCCAGTGCTGCTGCTTCCTAGCACAGCTGGCTTGGTGGGTACCTACGTGTTGAGTAAGAGCCTGAAGAAGGGACTGGGTGCATGAGGGAAGCTGTGCTTTAGAGAAGGCAGTGAAAAAAGAGTAAGCTAGGAGTAAGTGAGTAAGCTAGGACCCAGTGGCATATGACATTATGCAGCATTTGTATGTGGGTGAGGTAGGGATTTTGTTTTTCTGTCTTGAAGTGAATTGTTGTTTAGAAGCTCTTCAAATGTTCTTAAGTGTTTACTGAATATTTTACTTTTTTCCTTAATTAAAATAATGCCTCCTTTCCTCTCACCATCTGGTGCATTTTGATTTATCCATGTGGTCTGTAATAAATACTGGTTTCTCAGACAGCCCTTCTTGTCTGTCCTCCCTGCTCCCTTTCCCAGCTTTCTGCCTCCTGTGTGCATGGTCACGAGAAACTTCAGTGTTCTGAGGCTGTTGGCCTCCAAGAGGCAATGTGGGCCCGAGTACCTGTTTTACTGTCATTAACCTAATAGTGATTGGGATACCCTGGAGAGTAGCTAACAGAGGTATCAATATCAGGAAGATGAGAGCTTAGTCAGTCAAGTCTTGATTGGTTTTTTTTTTTTGTTATTGTTTTTGTTTTTTAACTTCTTGCATACAGGAATTGTTTCAAGTTGTGTTTTATTTTTTCCTCCAGAGGAAAGAATGACTTCTAGCACCAGGAAGCTCTTTATTTCTCATTTCTATAAAATGTTGTATCAACTCAAATCGTGTGTGAATTAGTGTAGTAAAGGCAGTCCTGTATGTAGCTGATTTGTGGACACACTTATTTTTACATGGGTATAGCTGCTGTTGTTACTAGTATCAATTTTATTTTTTTACTTACAGGGAAAAATATGTGTTCATTAGTGTCAGATGAACTACAGAAGTGACCTCTTTACCAGTTAATGTGATTCGATGTATTAAGTTTTAAAAATTCCCAGGAAAAAAACCAAATATATTTATTTAATGTGTGTTTAATTTTGTGGAGTACTGCAAGTTTGGGTCTATATCACGTGGTTTATTGCTGAGTTAATGGAAGCTGTGTTAGGATTTATATGCTTGTTTTACAACTTCGAGGCTTTCATCAGATCTGATGAGAATACAAACCCCATCCTGAAAAAGTTTACTTGAATTGTTTATGTTGCAGGAATGCTTGACAGTAAAGTTCTGTGCGAAGCATTGCATTGTGTAAATATGCCATATTGGCAGACGTTATTTATTTGAACTTCCTTTTTCAGGCTCCTTTATAGCTTAGCCTTTAATGCCAGATTCCTGAGGCATCTTTGGTATTTGATATCTTCAATGACTACACGAATGATTACAGGGTATGTATTACACTATCTCTGAAACTGAGTTTCTTTATTCTGAACAGAGTGTAACCAGTTAAAAAGAGAACAAGACAGGTTGTGGCATGACAGTGTTTGTGGGTGATGATTGAAAAAAAAAAAGTGTAAGGTTTGCTTAGTTCCTATTTCTTTGATGTTATTGGTACTGATTTCATAAAACTTGGGAATGAGACCGTTGTAAGAAAAACAAAATCTGTTCAAATAAGGCAGGTATCTTGTAGATTTTAGAGTGCTTGTAACACTAACATAATAAATACTGAAGTGCCCAGTACTTCCTCCCAAGCATGTCACTTTTATCTCATGTACTTTGACTAGTCCAGAAACTGGCAGTGCCAGAAGCATATTCCTGGGAACTGAAGCGTTGAGCCTGTAGGTTTTATCTATGCAGAGATGTGAATTATTTAATCTGTCATTGCTTTGTTTCTGTTCTCAACCAGAAAGTACCTGCAGTCTGTGCTGACAGGAGAGCTGATGTGTTTTGAGACACTGCAATAGTATAGTGACAAGAACTTAGAACAGCTTTATTTTGCAAGAATGGTACATAGTTATTGAGACAGCAGCTCTTTTTTGCTACAGGAGATGCTATTTTTACTGGAATGCTAAAGTTAATATTTTTTTCAAACACAATATCTTAATTTTGATTATTGTATTTTCAGGTCTATGGTACCACTCCTTCAAGTGATTTCAAGAGGTTCTCCTATGTCTTTAGAAGACTCTAGTAGAATTATCCCTCTCTTCTACCTTTTTAGTTCTTTGTTTAGTCATTCACTTATTTCTATTCACGATAATGAATTCTTCGGTGATCCTATAGAAGGTGAGAGTTTCAAGCATAGCAGATAACAGTGCTTTACAGAATGGGTTTGTGTAAAGCTATTTAAAACATTGAACTATCAGACTTTGAGGACTGAATCCATGCAGTTCACTTGCTTCTGGGTGATCCTTCGTTAAGAATGTTAACTACCTTCTACTTTTCATAAAAGAATGAAGATCACCATGCGCTCATAACATGGCAGTTGTGAAACAAATGTCCTGCTGCCATATCAATTTTCTGGGATCTGCTCAGCATCTGGAATTTACAGCTTTAGGATTCCCTGGGCAGTGATTTGCTGGCATCTGTGGGGAAGGCTTTTCTGGACTGACTTGCTGATTGTCCCCAGAGTAATCAGCTGTCATCTGGTTCTTTATTGATTGCATTTAGGGGGGAAAAAAAAAAAGATGGTCTGCACCATGGGTTCCATAGTTTTATATGGTCTATTGTGCAAGTTTTTAGTCATAGTAATTTGCAATTAACTAGTGAAGAGAATGGAGATCCGGACTGAATCTGTAGACTAATTTAAACTTTTAACATAGCAGGAGTTGCTGAAGAAAATAAGAGAATATTGTAATTGTCTGTAAACAATTATGAGGTCATTTCTTTTTATAAACCTATGCTCATTCTCTCTGTGTGATGTTTTCAATCGATATTAGATTGCATGTGAATACTACAGTTCCAGTGAAGTTGGTGTTTTTATAATAAAAAAGAAAACATTGGAAGAAACTGAAACTTGTGGTTTGTGTAATTGTAGGTCAAAGACAATCATCAATGATGCCTTTTACACTAGAAGAGCTTGTAATATTATCACGCTGCCTTCGAGATGCATGCTTAGGAATCATAAAGTTGGCTTATCCAGAAACAAAGCCAGAAGTTCGTGAGGGATATATTGCAGCATTTAGAAGTGTTGGAGTAACAAAAAATACGGAGATGCAGCAATGTATACAAACTGAACAAAAAAGGTGGATTCAGTTATTCAAGGTAAGTTGTGTCGGTTTTCTGAATAGCTTAAAATAACATTTTCATTTTACTAGTTCTGTTTTTATACAGTTTTCAGAAATACAGACTCAGGAAGATTTAATTTTTGGACTATGTGCTGAACTTTGAGTAATTAAATTCTGATAACCATTTTCACAAGTCTTAATTTTCCTTCTCATCATGTTTTAAAAACAACATAGTTACTGGATAGAATAGACGTGGGAATCCTGTTCAGCAGGTTACTTAATGTGTAGTTATAATGTGACAGTTATAATGTGTTGGAATCATGCAATGATTTGGGTGCTTTGTTGGAGGCTTCACCAGGTTGGTACTAGGCTTCACCACTGATTTGTTAGTGTTTTACCAAAACGTGATGCTGGTACTCCTTCTGGGCTTGCTGGAATACTGATGAGATGGTGAACTTGGCTTAGCAAATCTAAGCTTAATGTACGAAATTTCTGGCTATCTACCAATATATTTCTGTTAGTTTTATCCATGGCATCCTAAGACATAAGAGAAGCTGAAAATGTTGGCAGGAAAAAAACCTAATATAACTGTTGCCGAAAAAATGGAGTGCTTGACTTGTCATGAAAATTCTGCAGCAAACATATCTAGTCAGCTAAAATTGCTCATTAAAGAAGTGGGAGCAGAAGAAATGCATTTTCCAAATTGAATGGTAGATTTACAGTCTGTTTAATACTGGTGACCTCTCGCACACTAATGTTCAGTTCGAGTCATCAGCTGTCCCTTCAGGTCTTTTATCACTGCTTTTGTCAAGCTATCTATTTAATTGAAAGAAGTTAATTGAATGAAAATGATCAACTAAGCTTGTATTAATATTGCTAATGGAACTTTCTTCTTGGCCATGTTTGGAGAAAGATGTCATGCTAGACTTTGGGAAAGGCCCATTAAGGCTTGCACTTAACCTGATGGGCTAATTAAGGAATGCTTATTCATTCTACAAGTCTAAGATAGCCTCTATCCAGCCTATTCTGTCTGATTTTACAACACATTTCACTTATGAGCATAAGCATTAATAGCAGTGAGAGTAACTGATAATGTTTTGATTGCATTGAATACAGTCCTAATGCACCGCTGAATCTGTAATTTGCACAGATTGATCTAATATATGTTTGCACGATTTAATTTAATTACTTGTCTTTAAATTGCCAAATAAACTTTCAATTTAAAGGTCACAAGTGAAAACCCCAGTATGTCTATTTCTCTAACGAGAACAGCATATTAGGAGTGTTTCTGTGTTAGCGGTTTATTACGTGCCATCTTCTGTTTGTTCTCCTTGGCTTATTTATTCCTTTTGTTAGTTTCCTTAATTTCCAGTGAATCCGATCATATTGCACTTTCATTCATCAAGTTGTGAAATTCCAAGTTACTCTATCTCACTTTTGCAGGCAGGTATTAAACTTGAATCAACCTGGTGTGCTGTTTGTGTTTTCAGGAGCCAGAATTGTCTTCCATTAGCTAATTTATCTGTGTAAATCTTGAGGGCATCTTGAAGACTGGTTTTACCCAGAAATGTAGCTAGTAACAAAGCTTTGCTTGCTTACTCCTCCAGAAGAGTATTACAAATAAAAGCTCAATACAACTGAAGTTCACTCGATTAAGAAGTATTCAGTGTTTCCTGAGGGCAAGTGATCAAGCTTGCCAGTGAGCAAGCAGCAATATTTCCAGAAAATACCCACCTTATCACAAAACTGAAGTAGTTTATACATTTAAGATATTGAAGTAGAAATCACTTTTTTCTTTTATTTACAGTGTCAATATGAGAGATCTGTCCTTTCTGAAGTTTTTGCAGAGTGCCTGTAGACAAAGACATGTTGCTTCCTTATCGTCCCTTTGAATGTCTCTCACTTGTTCTACAAGTGTTCAGTGCCACTGATGTGTGCTATGAAGAGCATTCCAGCATCAAGGCAGTGGCCATCCTGAAAACAGCGACTGCTGACAGTGAAATACACTTAGCTGGCTGGCAAATTGGAAGTTTTGGGGAGGGTAGGATTTGCATGTGAAAATGTCTTTATGAAGCAGAATCACCCTTTTTTTGCTTGGTGTAGGATGACCTGCAGTCAGCTGCTGCAAATTCTGTAGAAGGATGTAGTTTCATAAGGTTAATTCAAACAGTCAATTATTCTTTAATAAAACTCGTTTTCATGTACTCAGAACTTAAGTTGCTCCTTTTGTGAATTACAGTTTTGAGGGTTACTCACATCTGCATCTTTATGGGAAATAAATTTTAATTGTTGTTAATTTAAGTGAGTCTTTCATTAAAATACATTCAGAGTTTTACAGACAAATCTCAAGCATAGATTGCTAGTGTTCTTAGTATCCCATTCATTCTGTAGAAGGAACTCCAGTTTCAGCTAAATTGATTCAGCTTCGTATAGGTCTTTAACCACTTGTACAAACACTTTATTAGCATGGTTTTCACGTGAAAACTTTCTGCTTTTTTTTCCCCCTTAAGTATAGTGGTAGTGGGACCACAGAGCTTTAGTGACTCACCTCACCTGCATTGAATTTTATAAGGGCAAGGCGATGAAAATTCCTGTGCAGTTCCCTTAATAGCATTCTTTTGTTCTTTTATTCAAGACGAGCTGGATCTTAAAAGGTCTTTTGTATGGTATCTAGACACAGACTCCTTTAGGAGGCCCATTAAACTCCCTGTCCCTCTTTGACACCTGCCTATTGACGCTGTCTTTTAGGAAGATTACTTCAGATGAGCTGCCTGTGTTTTTCTTCCTTTCTCAAGTGCTGTAGTTCTAAGTTTCAAAAACAGATGTGTGCTTATCACAGCAGCAGCAAGATTTTGGAGGCTATTAAGTTAAAATGGTATTGATTCCACTTAATTTTATGTAGTGTTGGTTGAAGTTGATTCTTGTCTTGCATGTATATCGAACCTGCTTTGGGGAGAAGCATACAAACAATTATGCCAGAGCTTGTGATGAAGTAGTTGCTACCTTGATACTTTTCCTTCTTTTCTGGATTGGAGGAAACTTCCAAGAACAGTTCTAAAATTGCAGACATCCCACTGAATATGACAAACATCTTTCTCAGAGCCCTAATTTTTTATGCAGATGTACATAAACAGATTTTGTTTTCTCATTTTCTGTCTGCATGATTGCAATGGCAAATATACCTTTCGTCATTTGAGCTCCTTGTGAAGTAAAACATGAATAACATGCCTTGGCTCGTGGTTGAGTGGCACAAGAGCGTAACATCATTGTGTACTGTAGTTCAGCTGATAAACAAAATCTGTTAAACCACTTTACTACATGGCTTCCAGGAAAATGCTTATACTTTCTGCTGGGCTTACTGACTTAACACGCTAAAGGGCTTTTACTGAACACATTTTAGTTTGTAAATAACATAATGATATTACACTGTATGTACGTGCATGTGAAATGGAGATTGCAGCCACCCACCCTGTACGTGTATTTTCAAGGCTGTAGATGCTTCTTAGGCTTTTTATCCTGTCCTCTGGAATAGTGTTGGCTTTTTATTTTCAAGTTGTCAATTTGTAGTCTGCCCTCAGGCATGCTTGAGCTGGGCCCTTCTCAGGGGCGTTTACTTTATGAATCTGTTAAATTGGATCTCTGATGAATTTTGGAGTTAAGCTAAAAATAGATAGAAATAACTAAGCTAGTCACACTAGGAGCTGTTCTAATTGAGTCTTTGAGGGTATAGGTTATTTGGTAAGTGATACTTTAAGGCAAGTTTTTTTTCTAGCTAGCTTTGACAACAATAAAAGGAACCTGCAGTCTCTCTTCTCAGGCATAGAGCTTTTAAAAATGCCAGCATTTGTTTTTCCACATGGATAATCACTTCAGCGAGGTGATATAATGGCAGATGCTTATGACTTATGTGAGGCACCTTTAGCTGAAAGTGCTTTAGTTAGTGCAGCAGCTCGAACTAGTCCAGTCTTTCATTGTACTTCAGAGCTGCAACTTGTGGTGCTTTTGTTTAATACTTTCACCCTCTCTCTCTCCTCTGTACTTTCCCAAGCTGATGTTGACTTTATCTATAGAGTTTGGCCATTAAGGAGCACGCCGTGTGATCTTCTACTGGCTCGTTAGTTAAGTTCATTACCTGTAGGAAGGCACACCCACTGTTTTGATTGATCTCTAAGATTTGTCTAGAAGTTTGAGAGTCTTCTTTCCTGTGGACAAAGACGACTTTCCCATCAGCCCTATTTTTCAGAATCTTGGATTTGGAATGAGGTGTAATAAAGAGTAGGCGTATATCTCTCTCTTCTAAAACGTGCATCTATTCGTATGCTTAAGTTTTTAAAAGCCCATATAAGTAAGTGGGGAAAAAAATATGTAGTTATATAAAGCAGAGTTAAGTGTCCCAGATAACTGTTATTTCTTTAAAGAAGTAATTCAGTGCTGGTAATGATTTGATGACGCTTTGCTGAACTGGCATTTAACTTTATAGATGCAAAGTCTTAGGGATTACTAAGTCCTAGCTTTTAAAATTTGCAATGAGACTTTAAGAAGCTAGGTTTTTTTGGATGTTGTACAAGTGAACCCCTGTTACTCGTGTTCTAAGGTACTGAAGTATGAAAGCAGGCTTTTTTAAGTTAGAATAAGTACTGATTTAATGTATTACTGACTTTTTTTCTCAAGTTTTAGCTTGTAATTTCTAGAATTTCATTCACAGTACTAAGTGCATTTTGAATGTATGTATTTCTGTTGCCTAGGTCATCACAAACCTGGTGAAAATGCTGAAAGCAAGAGATACAAGGAGGAATTTCTGTCCACCAAATCACTGGCTCTCAGAGCAAGAAAACATTAAAGCAGATAAGGTAAGTGCAATTATATTTCTTTTCACAGAGCATTACTGCTGATGAAGTTTAATTTTTGATTCCTAACTATCAGTAATGTAGGTGTTTTGCAGTTTTAATGCTGTTTAAGGTGTGTAGTAACACTGCTTTTTTCTCTAGTAGAGAAGTCTTGCATCTGTTAAGAAGCTTCTGTGTTAAATTGCTTTACCAGCAGTAAAGTGGAACCCACACTACAGTGCAACGTTGTAGTTAAGCTCTATTTACAGCAACAGAGCAACAGAGAGTTGGGCATTGTGTAGCATGGCTTTTTTTATTTTTTGCTGTTTATTTTCTTATGGTTTTAAGCTCTTCTTAAAATAAAAGTACAATAGTTGTTCTGTAGTGGAATCGTACCTCTAAATTTACTTCCAAAATACAGTAAAACTCAATTGCATTTTCTGTACTTATCTCACCTAGAAATGAGTTTTTTTCCTAAATACTTTAAACAAAATGGTGTTGCTTGAATTAAGTGCACGTATGCATGCAAACAAAAATACTGTTATGACTGTGAAAGCATCTCCTTTGTATCACTCCTTTGAATCTTAAGGTAATCATATCTGAGACAAACTACCATGCAGTGCTGAATGTTCTAACAGTGGGAGGTGTTGCATGGCAATGGTAAGCAATAAGCACTTCCAGTTTGGGTTATTGCTTGTTTGCTTACCTTGCGTTCAAGAATTGCATTTCTCTGTGCGACAGTGCTTCAGGGTTGGTAGGAAATAATGCCCACACACCTTAAAGTAGTAGTGTTAAACTAGTGTTATCTTGATTCTTAATTCAAAGTAAGAGAATGAATTTTGAGAAGTAAAATAAAAACTCAGCTTCTGTAGGATCTTAAATATCAGAATTTAACATGTTAAATCTACTAGGTTACACAGCTCTATGTGCCATCTGCTAGACATGTATGGAGAGTCAGAAGAATGGGAAGAATAGGACCACTGCAGTCTACTTTGGATGGTAAGATACAGTCTATGCAACTTTTGCTTTACTAAGGCAAAATAAGCTTGCCTAATGCAAAGAAAATCTACCTTTTACAGAGTTCAACTGGGCATCTTGTATGAAGTTTTAATGATAATGAAAGGCAGTCATTTGTGGTCTCGTTTGTGCATGCTTGTATGTCTTTGGAATATTTATTAACAACTTCAAGCTATTGCTGGTTTTGCTGGCATTGATGAGGTGTAATGATAAGTGTTAAAAAATATAAAGTGTGACTATGTATAAAAGGCAGTTGCAGAAGACAGAAAATGCAAAGTTGTGTGATGTACAAAATAATGAGGTTTTGTTTTTACCATATCTGTATTTATTATAACGAACTTGTGCTACCATGATAACTACAATCTGTAAATACTGTCTTTGATTTAACTTCTTCCCTTGAATCACTCAAAATATATAATCTTTCGGGAACTTCTTAAAGAGCATGTGAGAATTGGACCATCTTATCAAGGAAAACTTAACACTGGTTTAATTGCACTGGTGTGCCTTTTATGTTGCCAATCTGTTTCTCTTTTCAGACCTTCGTATCTTCACTATTTTAGAATTGTACCTTGCTGTGTTCTAGTAAAATAGTCACTATATCACAAATACTTGGGAAGTTTTCAATAGTGAATTAAAAATGGGACCTTTAAGCAGCAAAATGATTTGTCTGCGAGAGTCCATACTCTTTGAAGATGATGTCACTTACCAGTGACATGTACAGTAGATCATTTACAGAAGACCATAGCCTTTGAATGCTGTCATAGAATTCTGCAGAACTAGATTTGCTCAAGTTTGAAACCTAAGGACATTTTAAATGACAAATGTTGAATAGTTATAATGACATCTGTTTACTGTCATTACTATATTGTTCTAGTTATTAGGTAGCAGCTAGTTGGCCTAGTGTAAGTACTCTTCAGAATTCTGAATCAAAATTTTTCTTTCAGGTTAGTTTCTCCTTTTGGAAACGATCTGTTGTCAGCAGTGGCTAGTAAGAAATCTACAAACAAATGCTTGGCAAAAATTGCTGAAAATCTGTATGGTTTTCACGTATTGCCATGCTGTATTGCATTGGCACCTTTCAAATGCAGCCTCTTCCTGTTGGGCCATGTTTGGTACTCCCATGTTCTCATCCACCTACTGGCCTGCTACTAGCCTCCTTCCCCTCCTTGAGCTCATTCATTTCTCTCTCAAACCATAACTGCATCAATGCATCAACTGTTTCATGAGTTAGCTTGATTTGGGTGACAAACACGTAAGCTGACATAGTGAGCTGGTAAGAGCTGAGATCTCCTTGCTTTTCTGTAGTCTGCTCAATATGGGAATTTCTGTTCTCTAGCCAGTTGCAACTTTTTGCAAAACAGGATTTTTGAATTCTCTGCTGAATTTAAACTTCAGCTGTTTAGTTCAAACATGTATTAAAGGGAACACGTCATGAAAAGATTACATCGTTCAGGTAAACATCATTTTGATAAGAAATCAGGCTAAAAACAGTGCAGTCACCTGCTTGTTTTCACACATTCGTGTTAAGCCTGAGTGTGACTTGTGCAAGCCCTCTTGACTCCATAAGGGATAAAGCCAATTAACATGAAAGTACCACTGCATCACATATGGCTGTGTTTATTTGCACTTTCTCATTTGCCTAAATGGCAGACTCCTGAGTTCTAAATGCCCTCTGTATTGATGACTCCATCCCATGTTTCTCTTTAAAGAAAGAATCTGTGATGGAGAAATGCAGATAAAATTGACTAATTGACTGGAATAATTGAACCATCGAAGTCATGTAGTAGTTTACCTTTGCTGTACATGCACTTTTTATTTAAAATGCTTTTAACCCTTGGCTTAATAGACAGCATACGTTGCCTTTAATTAAAAAACTGAGAGTAATCATGGAGAAGTGTTTTGTCAGAAATTCCAAAGGCTTGCAATGTTGGAGCCTTCCCCAAATAAGTATAAGTCACGTATAGTGGTGTATTGGGTTGTGTCCTATTAATGGTACTTATACCATCCCTGCTTGAAGTGCTTTGAGGAGTAAAAATAGCCCCAGAATAAAACAAAAACAACAACAAAAAAAACCCCAACCCTCCAAGCAGAAAAGCCTGTCAAAACAAAAACCCAACTCCCCTACAAAACATCTCACTGGTGAACACTGAAGTGGTGCTCTGTTGTAGAAGGGTGGTAAGATGCTTGATGCAGTTGGGTGTAGGAGCCAAGGTGAAAACTGAAACTGGCATTATAACCTTCAAGTTGGTTGTGGGTTTTATTAATTAATTAACTAAGGAGAGGTGGTTTTTAAATGTGAAAATGAAAAAAGCCAAGGAGTTGTGTTTCTAATTCTTCCCACCCCCATAGTGGAGCTAGGTGGACCTTTAATCGTTTTTTAGGTGGTGAGCAATGCTGGTTTTTTTTTTTTTCCTGCAATTAATGAATTTAGAGCCATCTATATGTGCTCAGCAACCAAGCTTCTTCCCCTGAGGTTAGAATGGAGTTGTCACTGCTTCACATCACCCTGAGTTGAACTGTTTCTGGGAAGCTTCTTGAATGGGTATAAGGAATTAGGGAGGAGCCACAAGGTGTAGCTTGAGAACCGTGTCTGATTGCATCTCTCTGTAGCTGCACCTTCTTGAATTCTTTTCTGCTCTTTTTTTAATTCTTGAGCAAATTGCACTATTTCTTTATATTCTATTCAGTATTTATGTATTAACTAAGATTTGATGTGATTATTGTAACCTTGCTGTTAAGACAGAAAAACCAGAGAAACAAACACTATTTTTCTATTATTTCTTTAGACTTGATTTAATTATTATCTTTTAATGCATAAAAGAATTTTGTTTGAAAGTGTATGTTGTAGTTGAAAGCACTTTAAACTTTTTATAATTGGGATGGGAATATTGTGTACTCTTGTGATTAAAATCGTAGTTATGTACATCATCTCGTCTTCTGTGATGTGCTTTTTCATAATTAAAAAATAGTTAAAAACTCATTGAGAAGTGAGTAACATTTCTTCTGAAGAAACTCAGACATGCTACATTTATATAGATTTTGTTCTCAGTCTGCTTCTTATTTCTGGTTGCCTAACATGTAAGAAAGGTAAGGCTTTGTGTTACTGTTTGATAAATTATTTTAATACATGCAAAGTAAATTGAGTAACTTGATTTAATTTAAAAATAAAGTTAGAACTGTTCGAAATTGTTTCCAAAATGATTAAAAGTTTTATTTCTATTTTAAGTGGGTTTGGAACCAGCACCTCTTTCTGTATCTGAAGAACGACAGCTTGCAGTTCTGACAGAGCTACCTTTTGTCGTTCCTTTTGAAGAAAGAGTAAAGGTACCTAATTTCTAAATTAATGTTCAGTTTTGGTTTTGGAGATTCTTTGTTTCGTTTTGTTTTTCAATAATCTCAAAAGATCACATATATCTAACTAGAAAATAGATTATTTCTCTGCAGAAGTATCTGACGTGCCATACTTGTTTGTGTAGCAACTGAGTATGGGAAGTAAGACTACTTTCTTTTTATTTTTACATATTCTGTTGTCCTTTTTAGTAAATGTTCCTAATTTTAATACATGATTTCCAAGATATGAGAGGAATAGTGTATTTGTTCCTGATTGATCTAAGTGATTGCTCCCTCTTGTGGTAAATTGTGTGCTAGGTTGTGTATGCATAACAGATTGCAAGGGAAGGACTGGAGACATGTTCAGTGGGTGGTTTTACTCAGAACAGGTTGATGGATGTCCATTTTAACAAAACAATGCCTAGAGATTGATTTTTTTGCACTCATGTCTGAGTAGTTGAATGTGAAGAATAATGTGGTTTAAAACCTGCAAGATAATCATACTGTTTGACTCATCTCATTGTGTTTTGTAGATTTTGAATATATAATTGCTAGCTCTATCAGCTATTTCAGTTTGCAGTATATATATTTTTAAAAGGTATAATTGTTATAGGGTTTTTTTTTAACCGCTTTTGTTGTCGGAAGTACCAATTACTTAAAGAAAAAATACTTGGTGAACTGTCTTGGAAACATTTAATTACAAGGCCCCATCAAGGGAATGAAGAACAGTTCCATAGGGAAAGTAAATCAGTATTTGTCAAAAAGGCAATGATAGATTTAGTAGAAGAGGACTTGTTTTTTTCAGGCTTCTATGAAGCAGCTGTTCCCATAAAAATCTTAATACCATGTGACAGTACTGAACTGGGATTACAGGGAAACAATTGAAAGTGACTTCAAGCAGGGGTCTGTATGTTAATATCCTGTCACTGTCTACAGCCTCTGGACCCTTAAAGCTTTGTTAAGCCATACGTCTCTTTAATTTTCTGGAATTCATAAAACCTATTTCTGTTAACACAAAAACTGGAACTTAGCTTCTCATTTTAGAGGGTAGCATCTTTTCAATAATTAAAAATTGGTTGAGAGTTTGTGAGAAGGATAAAAGTCCAGACTGCACTTCTGTAGTCATGATCAAAGACAAGATTCTCTTAAACTGCTTTTCAGACCAGGTATGGTCCTTTTGGTGTAGCAGTGGGAGACAGCATGCTTGTGGAGTCTCCTACCACTCCTTCTTTTATGCAAGTTGTCTTGTAGGAAATAGCATAATTACTATTATTTTTCCCTCCTCCCAGTTGTCATTGTAACAGGCCTGGTGATTAAGATCAATGTGTTGTTTGCTCTGTATGTCCTTTCATTTTCTAACTCCTTCAAATTACCAGACGTTAGATACTCTTAGAAGCAATTACTCGGTCCAGTTTCATGGTGAGCTGTGCAACCTGCTGATCCCAGGCTCTGTTATCTGTTTGGCCTTAAAGCACATTGGTGTGCAGCTGTTACATATTCATCACTAACTACAACACGGTGTGTATCAAGAACCTTGATCCTTTATGGGAAGCAATAACTTGAATTATATCAAGTATTACACCACTTACTGAAGCGATTGGCCTAGTTGGACGTTTATGGCTGATCATAACCCTTTGGGTACAGTTGTTCAGACAACTTTGCCTCACTGGCTATTTCCCTTAACCCATGCTATTGTCAGCTTGCTGATGATGATGCTACGATGTGCACTTCAGACATTTTCTATCTGTTATGCTTAAGTCACTGCAGATGCTTTAGTTATGCGTTAGAGTTGTTGTTGTCAGGAATTGCATATGCGTGAAGAATGCATCATTTAGGAGTCCATACTGTACCAAAATGAATTTTTCAGTGAAAAACACCCCCAAAGTGCTCATTGCACCTAGTGTTGTGTAGCAGTAGTTAATAAACCGTGTTCAGCATATCCTCATGTCCTGTTCATAAAATGAATGTCTTGTTGACATTCAACTGTAGGAAGATTTAGATATAAAGGGACTTGTTGTGGTACTCCAGTCCCCTTCCCTCTTCAGACAGGAGTGCATTCAAAGATAGATCATGACACTAAGAGTTAAACGTGATTTCACAGGCTGCCTCTATGTTCTGTTCTGGTGCTTAATCACACTCTTCCTGCTTTTTCTTTTTTCTTTATGCCCTTGTGGCTGTTTTCTTTTTTCCTTGGCTTTTTGCTGTTCACATAAGGGAAGTCTGGCTTTGTTTACTGTGATTCTCCAGTACAAGGAGAGTCTTCTCTCTAACTGTAGTGTCCATGTGCATAGTAGATTTGAGACTTCACTTTGGTGTTGTCTGCTGTTGTCAGATTACCCTCTTTTGTGATGTGTGTGTGATTGTGTGCATTAACATCTTGTCCAAAAACCAAATCTTCTTAGTAATGAAGGCAGTCTGATATTATTGGGAGATTGCATCTCTTAGAAAATACACTGAAATGTTCATTCAGGTATGGGAAATATGCAAGAGAGGATGTGAATAAATCGACACTGTTTGTATTGGGGGTATTTTGTACGCTATGCATTAGAAAAAAAAGCCATGCTAAATCTTGGTATAGAAACACTAGGAAGTCTTAACAGGTTCCTATTGAGATGGCTTGCACGGGGGCAGTGTGAATTTGTGCTTCAGCTGGCATTATCATTTTTATTTTAGTTGGTATAGTAGACAGCATTGCCTGTATGTCATATCACTTTGAATTACTTGCTTGCTGCTTCCAAGAGGAGTACTGACACCTCATATCTCACTACTAGAAATGTTCCTAAGCATTATGAGAATGACAAAGAATTGTTTACTAGTACTGAGGATTGCCTCTGTGTTCAGAATACTTGTATGACTTTTTTCCTTTGTCTTTGAATACTTTGCATTTCAGAGCTCTAAAAGTTAGGGAAAGGAAGCTGTAATGACTGATACAATGTCTGTAGATGTGCCTCTTTATGTAGAAAGAATTGAGGATGACATCTTAGTGCAAGAAAGTTTTTGCATGTCTGTTCCCTCTTCTTCCCTCCCCTGGGACATGGCTCTGTATATCTGGAGCCTGATGACAGAGAGGACAAATCACTTGAAAGTGAGCACCCAAAGCAACTCAAAGGACAGTAATAGTAGTGAATAACCATCTTTCAGTAAATGTTTAAATTGATACATTTCTCTCTTTCATTCATTTTAACAGATTTTTCAAAGACTAATCTATGCTGATAAACAAGAAGTTCAAGGAGATGGGCCATTTTTGGATGGAATTAATGTCACCATCAGGAGAAATTATATTTATGAAGATGCTTATGATAAACTTTCTCCCGAAAATGGTAGGTTTACAATGAAATTATCATCAAATTCTAAGACATTTAATCCATTTCATCAAGTATTTATGTATTGGCTTACTTGAGCAATATAGCGGTGAGCTACTGGATCTTTTACAATGGCTGTGACTAAAAATGGCTATCTTGTATTTCCAGCCAGCAGAATTTTTTGTGCAGGAGAGCATTTCACTTGAATGAAGAACTAATAAGTAGAAACAATTCAGTCTGTGAAAAGACCAGGCGGTTGCTAGTAGATCCTAGAGGTGTTCACTAAGCAAGGTGTTTGCTGGAACAGGAGACGTTTTGGTTCTGAACATTCTTTAATGGACATCAGCTGTCCATCATAGCGTGTGCATTTGTAGCATATGGAATGAAGCAGTACAGAGTTTCATTATTACTTTATTATTGATTGGTTTGATAGGAAGTGAGTATAGTCAATGCAAAGTTGGTAATAAAAGCTGTGTAAATAAACTCTGGAAGCCTTCAGTGAGTTGAGCAAAGGGGCCCGCCTTCACAGGTACACATACACAGTTCAAGGACTAAACATTACTTGCTCTGGGACTTATATTAGAAAAATTCAGAGAGAATTTCCAGTGAAGCAGGAGGAGAAAAACATTCCAGCCACTTCTGTCTTTCTGCCACCTCCACACCTCAAATAACTGTTCACATTTCCAACAGAGAAATGGCAGATGGCAGCTGGAGTTTAGGATTAGATTTCTGCAACAAAACTGAGTTGAGCTAACATCTTGTTGCTCATGAGGTGCCATCAGCTCCTCCGCTTGGGTGTCTGACTTGCCTGTGGTGCTGACCTTGCTCTTTTCCAGGGGTAAGCAGTTATTCATCAGAGCAAGCAGGAAAGTAATCCAAAGAAAGGGATGAGTGCTGAATCAAGGAGCTGAAATGGATCACTTCAGGGTTGAGAAGAGTGGATGGATGGAAGGGGAGGAATGATGGTGGTGGATAAATGCAGAGTGGGAGCACTTCCTTTGATGGTAACAGGCTGAGAAGTGGTTCTAGTTATTTCTCGATCCTTCATCCTTCGTGTATGAGGAAGGCAGGAAAGGATTGTGGAAAATGGGCATCATCCTATCATTGTAGGGTTTCCCTGTAATGCAAGCAGGTGTGTGCAGTATTTGTCAACAAATTAAAAATGCTGTCTTGAAAGGTTAATTCTAGGATGTGGCAACATCACAGCTTTTGAATCTCTCTCGAAAGCAGACTTCTTTGAAACAAACAGAACGCATCAAACATGCCCACACCTTGTTCAGTGGAATTACGTGCCATAGCATGGAGCCCAAAGTAGCAGAAGTATTAAGTTTGGTTTCAAAGAATATTATTTAAGGTGTTGTGTAACAGTCACTTCCTCTAAGGAAGTACAGTGCTTACTGGCAATGCTTATAGGCAGGACAGAGGAGACCCTTCTGTTCAGAATGCTCTATATTAATCGAATTTTCAAATAATTATTGGGGCTTACGAAAATATTTGGTAGAATTTTTCTTCCCTTGATGGTATCTTTCTAATTCATCTTTTGAGCTCTCTTAGAGCAGGATGCTTTGTGCGGATTGAGTTCTACAGGTAGAACATCCTGAAATTCAAGCCAGGAATAGGTTTTTGCAACAGTTCTACTTTCTTGTTTCTAGTTCCTTTTTTAATATACAAGTAGCATAGATAGAAACATATAAGTAGTTACAGGCAAAATTCAAATAGCTAGTTACATTTGAGTCTCTCTTTCTCCTTTCTCTGCAGAACCTGACCTAAAAAAGCGCATTCGTGTTCACTTACTTAATGCACACGGTCTTGATGAAGCTGGTATTGATGGTGGTGGAATTTTCAGAGAATTTTTGAATGAACTACTTAAATCAGGATTTAACCCTAACCAGGGTTTTTTTAAGACCACCAATGAGGGACTTCTTTATCCCAACCCTGCTGCACAGATGCTTGTTGGAGACTCTTATGCCCGTCATTACTACTTTCTTGGAAGAATGCTTGGAAAGGTAAAAAAAAAAAACAAACAGTGCTATATAATGTAAAGCTATCATAGTACTGAAATTATTCAGTTAATGTTTTTGGATGGGGTAGATGGGAAATACTTTCCTCAAGTGTAGAAAGATCCTCATAACTCTCAGGTGTTTGGTCTGAACATTATTTCTGCATCTTACTGAACTATCTCATTCATTTCATGAAGTTACATCAGAATTACAGAGGAACTGACGTACCCTAATTAGCAGCAGAACAAAATGTGCACACCTATCTCTGTATTTTTTGTTTTACTGTTAAGTTGCTTGAAAACTATAGGACGGCTCTGTTTGTGATGATTTTTTTTTTTTTTCAGAACATGGGATGTTCTGAAGTTTGACTCCAGTTTAGATTTTCATCACTGGGAATCTCAGATTATTTACAGACCCAAACAGTTTCTAGTTGCATGAAGGACAGTTCTTACTGCATTAAAATTTGCTATGAGCATTTACAATATTTATGAGCCACTTAAAAACAGTTTCACGAATTCTGCTTGGGTTCTTTTTTTATGTGTATTTCACATCTTTTTAAAGCTTTAGTGCTTGCTGTTTGCTGTTGAGGACATTCAATGACTGATAAACCCCTGTTGGGCTAGATTATTTATTTATTTTCAAAAAATGTTACGTTACTACATCCATTTCTCATCTGTGATCCTATTTAGTGTTGAGAATATTTCTGTGTCCTTGAAATTATTCTTTAAAGCAAATAATTGTGAAAGGAAGTCTAGAATGCGAGTTCAGTTTCAGTGACGAGGTATTGATTGCTACTCCGCTATCTGAAATTGAATTATCAAAAATGGAGTCTCATTTAGCTGCATGAAGGATTTTGGAGCCTGAAGTCCTGTTGATTCGCAGTGTGATTTCACGTGTGGTTCGATGTCCTTATTTTAATCCAGCTGTAAGCTTAAGAGGATGTTGACAAACCTGTGTTGCTGAAATAGATTGCTGTTCTTTTGTAGTTTGTAGTCTGGCGCTGTAGACTTGTACGTGTAGTTACAAGGGGAATGTTCTCAATAAAATGATAGTAATTTTGATCTTTATTTTTGTCTGTCAAAACACGTTTTGCTATATTTGTCTGTTACACGATAGCACAGGGAGGGTAGTTGTAAAATGTATTTTATCTCCTGGAGGCTGCCTCAAGTACAGTATTTTTTCTTTTTAAAATCAAAGGTCTATTATTTAACTTTTTGAAGGCATAAATTGTTTTTGTATTTGCAGAATGTTTGCAGAAGGTATGAACTGACAGCACTATTTAATAATTACCCTTACCCAGGTGCACAGACACCTTTTTAGTCATCTATTTAGAGACCTGATGAATTCAACAGAAAGATAAGGCACGGCCATACCGTTCAAAACCTGCCAGTGTTGTGGTCTCGGTTAAGTTACTGAATACCAGCTCACCTGTTTTCAAAATGTGTCCATTTGATGCTTTGCTCAGGGTTATTTGAGAGCAATAGTAGGTTATTAAAAGCCTCTTTGCAAACAAAGCAGATGTATTGCAAAGGAAGCAATCAGGCATCCACAGCAATTTCTTATTTGTGGAAACCGTTATGTAAAGAGCACTGCCACCACAAACTCTCACTTAACAAGTTTCAACACTACCTGAGAACAAATGCATTAAAATGTAATAATTTATTGAAGTTCTCTGTCTCTTGGTAACCACCACTTAGCTTTCAGTACCGTGGGCTTGCATCTAATTCAGTTTTTCTGTTTGTTGGGAAGTTTTTTAACAGCTTGGTATCGTCTGTGTTACTTGATCAGCAAAGAAATAGAGACATCTGAAGACTGGAACTTGTCTTTAAAAACTGTGCATTTTAAAATTATTGTAAGCCTTGATGAATGAATTACTAAGTGTCCAGATTGTACTTTTGTAGTGAGTGAAGAAATTGGGATCCATACTGCACAAACTGTATGGCTGTCTGAACAGCTTTTACTGATGGCTGAATGAGCGGAAGGTCTTGTAAAAAATAATACTGTGTGGTTGCTTATGTTGTCTGAAACGATTCTTAAGAAAAAAAAAAACAACCAATGTAGAAATGAGTTTGCTTAACCAGCAGCTACTCAAACACTTCCAACGTTTACGTTTCTCAACTTTAAATGACTTTGCTCTGCAATGTAAATATTATTTTAACGTTAGAGCTTTTTAAGCCGTTTCCTGTTTCTTGGAAGTCAAAGCTCAGCTTACTGTGAGCACCATGTGTAGTGGCATTGTACCACTGGAGGGCTTTGCTGCTGGAACATCTTCATTTCCCTTGCTGGAAGAGCAGTAGTGGCTTTCTGAACCCTGAGAGCTGTCGGTGTCACGTGCTGTCAGGGACGTTCAGACAGAGGTGTTCTGTCCCCAATTCCTACCTTGTCCTTTCTGGGAAGTAAAGACTTGACCTGTGTAGACTGCCACAGCTGAGGATGGGATGTTGCAATCCTTCTGCTCGCACAGTAGGGTGTGATTGGGCGGTGAGCACCCAATTTGCTTGGCTTTCTTTCCGTGTGCGGTAACACTGTCAGTGCTGAAAATATTTCCATGTGCAGGCTTTGCTGTTGCAGCTTTGGCAGCAGAGCAGACTTGGTTTGCTAGAGCACAAAAGTTGCGTTCACAGGTGGCCAAATCTTGGAGCAACAGAAGCAGAGAAAGGGCAATTTGGGAATAGCACCTGAGAACCTGAAGTAAGGGTTTTCTCCCAACTGGTTTCTGAGTATTCACTGCAAATGCAGAAAGTCGGAAACATCATCAACTGCTTTTACAGAAGCAGGGATAAGGAAAACAGTGTCAGATGGAGAATTTAAATCTAAACTTGGTTGTGTTCAGGCCTAAGCTGAGTCTTGTATACCAATTATATTGTCTTTCTCCATTTCCTGCTTAGATTTTGCATTTATTCAGTGGCATTAATGTGGTAGAGGAAGAGGGCATTCACAGAATCACAGAACTGTAGGGGTTCTGGAGCTCATCCAGACCAAATCCCTGCTAAAGCAGATCCATACAGTAGGTTGCACAGGAGAGCATCCAGGCAGGTTTTGAATATCTCCATGGAAAGAGACTCCACCACTGCTCTGAGCAGTCTGTTCAGTGCCCTGAGAAGATTTTCCTCTTGTTGAGATCTAATTGTTTTCCAGTTAGTACCATTGCCCCTTGTCCTGTTACTGGGTACCACTTTGCTCCCATTCTTTGCATTTAGAATTATTTTACATCAAGTATAGATAATTCTTATGATAATTTAGTTATGTTTCATAATATATTAGCATTAGTGTAAGAACATTGCAGGAAATCCACAGAAAGAATTAACATTTTTAAGGTTTCCTTCCTTTTGGACATGAACTTCCTGGTTTCTGTGTACATGGCTCTGCAGTGGATGTCTTTGCACCTTCAAGAGACTGACTCTGAAGCTGAAGATTTTAGTTTAATGCACTCAGCACCTTCAGATTTACTGAATACAACTGTCTCTAGTTCTCTTTCCTTATTCTGGCACATTGAAGAGAAGCAAGTCATGCTGAAGAACATAAAAGCTACTTTTGAAATACAGTGTTAGATCTCTAACACTGTACTGCTTAGAGATCTCTTAGATCTCTAAGCAGTACAGCAGCCTGTGGTCTTTGGAAGACATTGGATTTCTGAAAAGGTTCATATTTGTCTTGTCAAAACTCAGCTTTGTCTTAGATGTTTGGGAAGGCAGTATAAAGAACAAAGCATAGTAGTAGATTTTTATTACTTTAATGGTGGAACCTAAACGTGGAACTGTTAATCATACTTAGATTCTATTTTTAGATATCATAAAGAGTATGCCATGTGGTTACAGTTCATAGCTTTGCATGGAGCCGTGGCAGATGCAATATTATTGTGCAAAATATTATTCCTGGCTAGAAGGTACAATTTGAAGATTACCAGTGTCTTAATTTTGCAGAAAAACTAAAGCAGTTTTAAATTATACTGGGACCTCATCTAAAATGGTTTGAATCAGTGGGAGCTTTTCACAGCAGCATCCAGATCAGATCCTAAACTCTTAAATCTGCACATACAGAGTTGCATACTTTAAAGCAAGTGTTGTAATAATATATTTATATACCCTTTTTGAATCAAAGGCATGTATGAAAAAATAGCAAGAACACTCAACAATTAGAAGAACTGGGCATGGAGTAATTTGAGTGGTAGGTAGGATGGTGCATTGAGCTCTGTACTAACTGCTCTTCTGATTCTGTCATGGTTGAGGATTTGTCTTTTTTGAGGTTCTTTTATGATTAGTTTCTCTCCTTCAGTTTTTAGGCTAATCCTTCCCTTTGCTTGTTCTTTTAATTAAGACCCACTTTGATTTGGTTTATATCAGAACACTGTAATTGATTTGTCCTGCAGACACAATTGATATTATTAGAAAAGTGTTTATGAAATTAGTGATAATGATTCAAATTTGAGGTAGTCTGTGTAACCTTTTTGTTTGATTCATTTCATTCATCCTGCAGGTGATTTTGTGGACTCAGTATTTTGCCTAAATGCAGTGTAGGTGATCAGTAGTCTTCAGAAATCCCGAATCACTGGAAATAGAATAGGAATTGACCACGTAAAGCTGTGTTCTCTTCTGTGTCTTTATAATGTAGAAATAGAATTGTAAGAGAGTGAAATTGATAGTTTGTGGAAGTCATTTCCTTACTTATGAATATAGATGTAAGCGATTCTGTTTTCTGACATGGTCATTCAGCCTGACAGTTCCTTTGTGTACTGGTTTATTTAACATAACCAATTATCTTTTGATTACAAATAGCTGTGTTAGTACTAACCTTGTAAATATGTGTCTAATGCTAAAAGACTACTGAAATGTGGTATTTTAACTCTAAATCTTCGGGAAGGAAAAGTGTGTATTGATGGATTGCGATATTTATTGGGTCATAATGTATTTAAATTTTCTTTAATGCATATGTTAGTGATTGTTTACCGTGATAAAGTGCATAGAGGTCTCTGCAAGGAGTTCTGCATGGAAAGAATTACCTCATGTCACTGGTCACTCCTCAATTAAAAGTTCCATTAGCAGATGATTCCTGCTTCTGGTTTGTGTACTGATTGCATTTTATTGCCTCTAAATCAGGTTCCTGGACAGGGAATAAATAAACAGTTGGAGTGTGTGGTAATGGTATCCTGATCTTTTTTCATGGTTGGAAACACCTACATCCATTTAAATCAATTAAGTTTGGAATATTTACTGAAATTCTGTATTGGATTTGAACTCTCTTTTAAGTGACTAGTTTCACTGCTATTATAATACAGATTTATCTTAGAAGCATATCCAGAGGTTAGGCACATAGCTGCAAGTGTCCCGATTGTTCTGAAGGTTGAAACTTAAATAAGGAGATGTCTATCTTTTATCTACTGTTCTTATTAAATTATGTTTAAATTTGAGTCAAGAAAATCTATTAAGCATTTACAGGAACTTCAGCGGGAATGATTAACTCTCAGTTATCCAGTGCCTCCAACCCTTCTCTATTCCAAATGTTACTGATTGCAGTTTATATTGTATATGTGGCCTATGTTACAGGGGTAACCATTCCTGTAAAAACAGTCTGAAAGTCCCTGGTTGCAGAATGATGCTTTTCTGCTAGTACCTAAATTTCTGAAGCATTCAATTTTGGTGATAAAATTTCATGTAGTAAAATTGTGTTCTAATTTCTTAGAATAAAATTACTTGAATGATTGACACTTTGAAATTGAAAATGAACTCGAGGTTGTTAAAACTTTTATGCTCCAGCGGTGTCTGGAAATGCATCCCTGCTTTTCAACGTGATGTGTTCATGTGTCAGTCGTGAGTTTGCTTTACGCTCATCGTGTGCCTGTAATCAAGTTTGGATCTGTACACTGAGCAGGGCAAATCTGGCAGGCAGGCTTCTCAGTCACATCTGCATCTTTGTTACCCACAGTGTTCTGAGCGCTATGGACTTGGTGCTTGCTGACTTTCAAATTCCCAGTCAGAAATCAAAAGTAGTACCAGTTGCACATGGCTGGAGTTAGCTTAAATCATTTTCTCCCAAGACGAGCACTGCTGTGGGAAGTGTGAGCAAAGCTGTGCCATAGGCATCTTGCTGTAGGAATGTGAACTCCTTTTTAAAAAACAGTGTTTAAATAACAAGCGTGCTATGTATTTTTGCAGTCATATAGAGAAGTTATTGTTCCAGATCATCCATTACTAACATGATAGAAATCGTTCTGTTGTGGAGCTCAGAGAACTGAGAAAGTGACTTAGAGCTACCAAACGGCAGGCATACTGCACTGTGGCATGCATTTAATAGAAGTAGTTGAATTTTCACATTTTGCCATATCAGTTTGATTTTGCTACTTTGAAGGATATTATTAATTGTATCTTTAAGAAGTTATTTTACCTTAAAATTGCTGAAAAGTAACCCTAAAAGTGCTTCAAAAATGTGGGTATATGTCGATTTTAACATACCTTATATTTTTAGTTTTATCTTTTTCATTAGAGTAGAAAAGCCTTTGCAGGCCACAAAGCATTTTTGAGTATGGTGAAATATATATAGAATATAAATAATACTGTAGAAGGAAGTTGTAATGGTTTTGCTATTTTTCTACCATTTTAATTAATGGTTCTGTAGAGCTGTGAAGATCTATTGCACTCTGTAAGTGCTAAGTATTATTTAATAGTAACTGTTTAAAATGACTGAAATACAAGGGGTTGAGGTCTTGAGGGCTGATTAGGGAAGTAACTGAATTGAAGCCTCATCATTTACTGCTTCAGCCCATAAGCCCTGCATCTTCCTAGGGGTGTGACTGTAGCGTTGTTGAGGTTTTAATACACAGTTCTGGGCTGTGAGAGATTAATGTAGGACGGGAAAGTGATTAATTAGTTTTCCCAAGAAAGTTGAAATAATAAATGAGAATATTAATTGTAGACCTGAAAGTGTAAGTAAAAGCAGTAAAGCTGCTTCACACTCAGGAAGGATTAGTTGGTTCTCCTGAGAAGTCGCTTACACAACTGGAACTTCATTCAGCATTTCACGTTGTAGTGTCCTCTGTCCTTATTGAGTGATGCTGCTGTGTCTGTGCGTTCATAGGAAGTGACTGCACTGCTCCAAACTTTGTCCAGTTTTAAAGCAAGGTGGTAGGTACACCTGAACAGGTATCCAGTGGGACCTGTAGTGCTTGGATGATGTGGTAGATGCCACAGTCCCACTCAGATATAGTTCTCATTATGTTGAAAGCAAGGAAAAGCCCTCCTCGACCTGAGAACTGCATGCTGCATTTTTCTACCTGCCTTACTAGGTGCTGCCTACAGCTGAGATGCATTAGAGCTGCTGACTGCATGCCTACATTCTAAAAGTTGTTTACCTGAGCTGTTCTCTGTCCCTGATATCACAGATGATTGACAAATGCTTTCAGTGTATTTTTAAGCATCTCATTGTAGTGCCCTTGTGTCTGAGTTTAAACTAACAAGTTGTCATCTGTGCTTCTGAAATGAGTAAAGGATTTCGTAACTAGTCAGTATTGCAATCAATTTTATTTGAACCAGACTGTGTATAAATGTTTTATCTTAACTGTGGCCAGCTAATCCTTTTTGAAAGAGAAACTTCAGACTTTGGACTGCATGCTTTGTAAAGTCAAAACTTAATGACCACTGTAGGCTTTTTTTAATTTTTCATTTATTTATTTTTAATATGATGTGTCTACAAACATTCATGCATTTAGGAAAGGGAAGGTGTCTGAAGTTAAACCGAAAGCTTCTTCCGTAGTCTGAACTGGGTGAGTTTGAAATAGTGCTGGGAAATCCTAGTTGAGCCTTTCAGCAGAACACAGCCTTTCAGCTGAGGAGCTCATTGAACTGTTGGAGCTGAAAGGGACCTTTAAAGGCCATGGGTCCAAATCCCTTCAGTGATCAGAGACACCTACAGCCCCATCATGTGCTCAGGGCCCCATCTGGCCTGACCTTGAGTGCATCACCTAGGAGCATTGCATCCCCTCAGCTGGTTACCTCTGTAAGAAGTGCTCGTTCTTCCCCACCTGCAGATGGTCCTGTTGCAGAAGGCCAGTTCAGAGTGCTGGGTGGGCAGAAACAGCTCAAAACAGGGTAATGGTAGCTCCGAAAACTATTAGTTGGGGGAATAAGTGGGATGGAGTGGATCTCCCCTTACATGTGCTGTGCTGGCTGCAGTAGGAAATGTACCTGGCAGGATGGAGTTCACAATGTCATTTACCAGCATTGTAGTGACCTTTTCTTCTTCAACTTCATTAGGATGGCTTGACTTTTATACTAATTAAAACATTACACTTTGTCCTGTTTCCAGAAATAATTTGCTTCAAACTTCGCAGTTACTCAGCTAAAGGGAGTGGTAGTCATTAAAGTTATTTTCAAGTTGCAAAATTGAGTTTATTTAAAAATGCTTTATATAGTTTTTAGATGAAGTTATAAATGTTCACTTTGGAATTACCTGAAGATTAATAGTGATGCATTTCAAAAGCATTATTTTTTTATTGATTCTTAATGTAGTAAATTACTGAAGGTATTTGGCAGCAAACAGAAATAGCCAGTGATGTTGTTCACATTTATTTTCCTGATAGCGTCACGATTTGCATTAATTGCATTGCAGCTGCACTCACTTATATTAAAAAGCTTCTTCTATAATTAATCCTTTTTATTTCAAATCATTTTGGCACAATTTCTAGCAATAAACACTCATAAAAGACAGACACTTGAAAAATAACATACAAGTTTCTTCAATATACCTATTGCTGTTTTTCTCCTGACGTGGAATTATTGATAGGCTTCTAGGATCAAGTGTTGCAAGTGGCTCAGACTTCAGAGCAGTTTGAAAAATGCTAAGTGGATTATTTTGCATAAAAAATAGACAGGTTTTGAATTTGTGTAATTAACCTGTGTTTAGAAAATACCTTGATTTATGTCTACATTTGTATTTCAGTTGCATACATTATGGAAATTTAATTTATAATCCATTTAGCTGATGTGATCATAGTTTTTAGTGCTATCATTTATTAGTCCCTGTATATTAAATGCTCTAAAGGCTTAAACCTGCCTCGTGTAAAAAATTGCACCTCTGCATTTACATTTTATGAGTCATAGATGGAATCCCATTTTAAATTCGGGTAGCTTTGATATATTTAAGGAATTACAATAGCTTTATTGTTACTAATGCAGGAACAGCAAACACTGACCTTATACATTGCAAATTAATGATTTATCCCTCTAGTTTGCTTTTAAAGTCAACTATACAAATGAGGATTTCGACTTTACACCTTGAATAAATCATACAGCTTTAAATATAATGCACCCTTTGGCTTTGAACTCATTATTATCAATTCTTTCTGCAAGGTTTAACTCACCTCATAGAATTGTTCTTTCAAAAGTTTAAGGAATTGTTTATATTTTTCTTGAAGTCTTTGTTGGAATATCATTTAGTGATTACAGCTACTTTTATTCTTTCTTTTCCTTTATGGTCATTGTGCTGTCCCAATTTATGTATTTATTAAACTTGCTGTAGGTTACAGAGGAATTAAGTAATGCCAGAATGTAGGTCTTACAGAGAACAAACAGTGGTGCTGTGTGGATGATTTTTTCCTGATCAGCCTGGCTGTGGTAGTATTGATACCATAAGAATTTGAGGTGTAGTGTGGCAGATAAGTTGGATAATAGGAAAGGCTGTAAGTAGACGATATATTTCAGGGATTTTTTGGAAGGGGAGGACTTCTTTGTCTTACTCACATAAGCTTTCTCTAAGTGTTGTCATTCATACTTGCTTTTTCTCACTGTACAGTTTCGACCTCTCCTTTTATGAAGAGTTTCCATATAAACCTTTTTTTTTCCAATCAAGAAGTTGTTAATGAGTATGTGAAAAGAATGCAGAGTTGATTGCTGTACATTGAACTCTAATACGTTTGCATTGAATCAACTGAGTATTTGTGATCTCCATTTCTGATAATTCTTAAAAGAAGTTTTAACTTTACATTAAAAATATACATTTTCTCTTTCACGAATACTGCAAATTCAGGTCAGACTCATTTCTGATCCAGCAGTTGTTTGGCAGTGTAGCAGTGCCAGGTGTAGGAAGAATGCACACAGAACAGGTGTAGGTGATGAATTCTCTGCTTGGACATAAACAGGAATAAACAGGAGTACCATCATTCATCCAAATACACAGCAATGAATCTGTAGTGTTTTTTGCTTTTTTTACAGGCAAAGCTTTTCTTGCAAAAGAGTCTATACAACTTTTGCTCTTCCCATTTGCTATAGTACTTTGGACACGGAGATCAATGGTAAATAAGTGGTGACCTTGCATTTTAAGTCATAATTTGTAAAATTTTGGAGCTTTGTCTTTCACAAAGATGTTCCAATTTCAAAACCAAGTTGAAGCTTTTTAAATTAATGCAATATCTGTGCTATTGCTATACTAGAAGATCCTATTTGGGCACTAAATTATTGAGCTGAGAAGTGGACAGTAGCATTCATAATTCTTGCATGTACCACAGCGAAATGTAATGTGCTTTTAATTGCTTTCCTTTTCAGGCTCTTTATGAAAATATGCTGGTGGAGCTCCCGTTCGCTAGTTTTTTCCTCTCAAAATTACTGGGGACAAGTGCTGATGTTGACATTCATCATTTAGCTTCGCTGGATCCAGAAATGTACAAAAACTTGCTGTTTCTCAAGAGCTATGAAGGAGATGTAGAAGAACTTGGACTAAACTTCACTGTAGTAAACAATGACCTCGGGGAAGCACAGGTAAAGGGTGGCCTTGGGGTAGTTTGTTTTTATATCTTTAATGTATGGCTGATGACACATTAATATCACTACTGATTTATTTTTTAATTTGAAAGTGATAAGGAGTAACCACTACAGATGCAATCTGTTATGAGGCATCTGTAGGAATCTGACTCGATGTTTGAAGTAATAAATAACTCATTTTGTCCTTTGGAACTGTACTTTTGAAGATGATATAAGGGTCTGGGAATTTAAAGAATAAATGATAGCAGTGATTTTCTAACGGTCATGGAAAGCTTTATTGTCTGACATAATTTCTTGAACAAATTATTTTTTCTTTGATTCCACTTCAGAAAATTGCAGAAGTTAGATGATAAATAGATTGTGGAAGAACTATTTGGTTTTGGAATCAGTTAGAAATCAGCGCTTTTAAATAATAGTGATCCTTTGTTGAGATAAGGGTTGTTACCAGTGCTTGCAGGAGGGAGCCTGAAATGAAACCTTAATTTCTAGAGAAAAACAACTCATTTTCATTTTTTCTGGGGGACTGAGCCACCTAGTGAGTCAGAGGAGTGGAATTCACTGCTTCTAAAAGTGGCTGTTTAGGTCCATAAGTTGGAGTTTGTAGTGTGGTTGTACTGTGCAACCTGATTATGGCTTATATGATGATCACTTGTGCTCATAGCAGAAAACAGATATCACCAGTGCTTGAAGAGTATGCCTTTGTGTGGTAATACAGTGAACCTCCTTTGTCATACTCCTTCTTTGACTGTTGAGAACTTAAAACTGTGTGCTTGTGGCCTGCTTTCAGTGCTCTTTAATTAATATTTGGGTTAAATAGTAGACCTGACAACATTGTGATGTGCTGCAGCATCCCGATTCAGGCCTTGTTTCACGTGGAAGAAATAAAAACTGTGGAAGTGAGAAACCAGTGCTCTTCAAGTTGCTGGCTGAGGAAGGCTTGGACTGTGCATGTTTGCACAGAAGCAGCAGTACCGCTGAGATGTAGCAGCAAATCTTTGCAATTGCAATGTTGAGTTCTTTTATTGCTGTTTAAATCATAGCCAGGTCGCTATCCAATACTTCTCTTAACAGCATCAGGCTTAGACTTGGTCTACACTTTCCTGTTACCAATTTCCTGTCATTTAGGAAGCTCTTTAATATAGATTGTATTGCAATTTTAAAATAATATCCTCAGATTTTGGGTTCCTGGATCATAGTGGAGGGTGACTGTAAGTGTCTGATTACTGAATTCATTTCTGTGCTATTGATGCATCTGGTTATTGGGTTGCAAACCATACAAGATGGCAGTTTCTAATGTAAACTAGGAATTTCTTGTTGAGAGGGGAGGTCTGTTACTGTATGTTTTTTGTAGGACTTCATTTAAACAAATCCAATTTAGCGTCTAATTATAAACTAAAAGTCAGTAGTATCTTCTGTGAAGGTGCTACTTTCCATACTGTGTATGTCCGATGCATACATCCTCGAAAACTCAGTCATACCAGCAAGATAGAACCAACCTCGACAAGTAAGGTAGAAGGACGTAGAAAAAGCAAAGTAGCTCAGAAATAACACACAGGGAGATCCAGGACAGATGTGGTGTCAGCAGCACCTACTGCTACAAAACTTGTAATAAGTGTGTATTTGCCAAGAAGTATGATTTGTATGTTAAAATTCTCTGAGAGCTCTGGCTAGTATTATCAGGACTTATGATTTTTAGTTATTTGGCATAACCTTAAAAGAAAGGTTAAATGTAATAGTGAGCTTCTGAGTAACTAAATGAAATGTAGGTTAAGTGAAGTACTCTGATGCTTTATTGCTGTTTATACTTGGAGAGAGAACACTGCACTCTTGAAGTATTAACTGTCTTTTAATGAGGCTGCATTTTAGCATAGTTCAGTACAACTAATTGGTTCGTTTCAGTATCTTCTGTGTTTTAATGCAACGAGTTACTTCTTCTATTTCATTTCATTATCTTAATAAACCTCGTGGATAAATACTCTGTCTGGTATATGACTCATGTAGCCATTGCATACCAATTAATTGTGTCAAGGTAAGGCTAATTCACTTCAGGAAAAGAGCTTAATTTGCACTCCTTAAGTTGAATGTACATTATCTCCAGTTTTCATCTAAACAACCACTTTAGTATCCAATAAATTAGTGCTCAATAAATGCATCATAAATCTCTCGTTGTGAATAGCCATCCTCGTGACAGTGTCCATCCAGCAATTGTGGCACAAAAGCATTATCTGCAATGAAAGACACATTCAGAAGGGGCTCTATTGCCTGTCAGTAGTAGAAGGTACAAATTCTATTATCAGGGTATTGATTCCAATCCTGTAATGTGCTTTTAGATCCCATTAAACTATTGTCAAAGTGCATTCACCAGAAGTTGAAAAAGGTACTTAATAATTTGCACATTAGACCTGTTAATTAAGGGAGCTCTGCCATCAACCTTACCTTCCAACACTAGGTAGCTTTAATTTTTGATGAAGAACCATCTAACGCAGTGATAGCAGCCTAGTTTTCGCCTGCTAGATCAGCTGCGTAAAATGGCAGCAAGTGAAAAGTCTCAAAAGAACAGGAGTCTTCAGGTAACTGTGTATATTGTTTTTAATTTTTCTTTCAATCTTGTACATGAGATGATTATGAAATGCTTCTAAAAAGCATAAGTTAAGCAGTTCAATACCTCCTCTTTCTCAGACCTCCCCCAGCCCCTGAGTTTTCAAGTTTTTTAAGTGAGGAAGGTGAGTTTTGTGGCTGTCCAAGAGAAGAGAAGGAAGATCCGAATATTACTTTTCCTTCATAAGTTCATAAGTTCATAAGGTTGGAAAGGACCTATAAGATCATCTAGTCCAACCATCCTCCTATCACTATCTCTACCCAACTACTAAATTAAGTCCTTTAGCACCTCATCTAAACGCTTCTTGAACAGCGCTAGGGATGGTGCCTCAACCACCTCCCTAGGCAGGCCATTCCAGTGCCTGACCACTCTTTCAGAAAAGAAATGCTTCCTCAGGTCTAATCTAAATCTTCCCTGGCGCAACTTATGGCCATTCCCTCTCGTCCTGTCATTACTTATCAGGGAGAAGAGGCCTACCCCCTCCTCACCACAACCCCCCTTCAGGAAGTGGTAGAGTGCAATAAGGTCTCCTCTGAGCCTCCTCTTCTCCAGACTAAACAATCCCAGCTCCCTCAGCCGCTCCTCATAAGACTTGTGCTCCAGGCCCCTCACCAGTTTTGTTGCCCTTCTCTGAACACGCTCCAGGGCCTCAATGTCCTTCTTGTAGTGAGGGGCCCAAAACTGAACACAGTACTCGAGGTGCGGCCGTACCAGAGCTGAGTACAGGGGGATGATCACCTCCCTGCTCCTGCTGGCTACACTATTTCTAATACAGGCCAGGATGCTGTTGGCCTTCTTAGCCACCTGGGCACACTGCCGGCTCATGTTGAGCCGAGCATCAACCAACACCCCCAGGTCCTTTTCCTCTCTACATTCTTCAAGCCATTCTGCCCCAAGCCTATAGCATTGCATGGGGTTATTGTGGCCAAAGTGCAGGACCCGGCACTTGGTCTTATTGAACCTCATCCCATTTTGCTCAGCCCAGCTGTTCAGCCTATCCAAATCCCTCTGAAGGGCCTCCCTACCCTCAGGCAGTTTGACACATCCTCCCAGCTTTGTGTCATCTGCAAACTTACTGAGGGTACACTCAATTCCCTCGTCTAGGTCATCAATAAAGATATTAAACAAGATGGGCCCCAAAACTGACCCTTGGGGGACACCACTCGTTACAGGACGCCAGCTGGACTTAACTCCATTAACCACTACCCTCTGGGCACGGCCCTCCAGCCAGTTCTCCACCCAGAGAAGAGTGAACCTGTCCACACCACGGGCTGCCAGTTTCCTTAGGAGAATACTGTGGGAGACCGTGTCAAAGGCCTTGCTGAAGTCCAGGTAGACTACATCAACAGCCTTTCCCTCATCTACCTGTCTGGTCACCCAGTCATAGAAGGAGATGAGGTTGGACAAGCACGACCTGCCCCTGGTGAACCCGTGCTGGCTGGGTCTGATCCCTTTATTGCCATGCACGTGTCGTGTGATCTCCCTCAATAACATCTGTTCCATAACTTTCCCTGATACCGAGGTCAGGCTGACAGGCCTGTAGTTCCCCGGGTCTTCCTTACGGCCTTTCTTGAAGATGGGAGTCACATCGGCAAGCCTCCAATCTTGTGGGACCTCTCCAGATAACCAGGAATGCTGATAGATGGCAGAAAGTGGCTCGGCAATCACCTCTGCTAGCTCCCTCAGCACCCTTGGGTGGATCCCATCTGGCCCCATGGACTTGTGGGAGTTCAGATGGAGGAGAAGATCTCTGACCGTCTCTGCTTGAATCACAGGGGGTGCATTATGCACCCCGTCCCAGACTTCCAGGTCAGGGCAAGTACCATTTGGATAACTGTCCTGTTTATTAAAGACAGATGTGAAGAAGGCATTGAGAACCTCAGCCTTTTCCTTATCATCTGTGGTTATATTGCCTGCCTCGTTGAGTAAAGGAGGGAAATTTTCCTTAGTTTTTCTCCTGCTGTTAATATATTTGTAAAAGGGTTTCCTGTTCTCCTTTACAGCAGTAGCCAGCCTAATTTCAAGCTGGGCTTTAGCATTTCTAATTTCCTGCCTGCAGATCTTGGCCAGTTCTCTATAGTCACCCCAAGTAGCCTGACCCATCTTCCAGAGGACATAGACTCTCCTTTTCTCTCGGAGTCTCAACAAAAGATCCCGGTTCATCCACACTGGTCTTTTGCTCCTCCGGCTTGACTTACAGGACTCCGGGACTGCCTGCTCCTGTGCCTTTAAGATTTCCATCTTGAAGAGCATCCAGGCTTCCTGGACCCCTTTACCCTTCAGGAGCAAGTCCCAAGGGACCCTTGCAACAAGTGTCCTGAACAGGTCAAAGTCTGCCCTCTGGAAGTCCAAGGTAATAGTTTTGCTAGTCACCCTCTTGACGGCACCCAGAATAGCAAACTCCACCATTTCATGGTCACTCTGGCCAAGACAATCTCCAACCTTCACATCCCCTACTAGTCCTTCCCTGTTAGTGAAAAGTAGGTCAAGCAAGGCATCTCCCCTGGTAGGCTCTTGCACCAGCTGAGTCAGGAAGCAATCATCCACACATTCTAGAAATCTCAAGGACTGCTTCCTCTGCGCAGTATTGTATTTCCAGCATATATCAGGGAAGTTGAAGTCCCCCATGAGAACGAGTGCTGGCCATCGTGCAACATCTACGAAGATGTTAGAGTGCATCCCCCAGAGAGTCTCCTCAGACACAGATTCTTGAGGTTGGATAGGTCAGAGCAGTCTTAGTATGTCCAGATGAACTCCACAAATAAAGGGCAGGAGCACAAATGCACAGAACAGTGCTTCTTAATATGAGACAGTGCTTCCTGTGAAGTCCAAAGAGCACAGAGGTTGATGTCAGGACATGGTTGGCTTTTTAAAACAGATGCTATTTTTATTACTGGAAATATTTTTGCAAATGAAAGTAGAGTTCTTTGCCTTTAAGTTTCCATGAGAGAAAAAATTGAAGTCTTAAAAGTAACCATGGAAGTTTCCGCCGTGGTGGCTTATTATGAGGATGCAGTGGCTTGGATGGATGATCCTGGAGATCTTTTGAGAAGCAAAATGTTTCAGTTGAGGCTGATGCTACTCAGGCAGATTTATAATTCTTATGGCCATTGCATTCTTAGGCATTCAAATGCAATCTCCTACCTGGATCTCCTGCCTGAACATCTGGAGGGCAGATGACGGGAGAAGAGAGAAAGCCTTTATCTACATGCTTCCAGAATGGGGAAAAACTGTAGTGATGGTGTGTAAGGAAAAAATAAAAATGTGACTGGAGGCCAGCAGAAAAGAAGAATATTTTCACCTGCACAAAAAACAGGCTTGTGAGAGTTCTTGACTTCATTTAAAAGGATGAATGCTTTTTGATGTCACATAGCTTACTTGTCTTATGTACTCAGATACAAGAAGTTCTTTATACTTATATAAAATATTTCACTCTGTAAGTATTCTCTTTTTCTGCGTGAGCCTGGGAAGCCAGTCACCACATCTGTGCAAGAGTTATGTTTCTTTGGTATTGCAGTTGTCTTTAGGGGCAATCAGAGACATTACAGAGCAACTTTGTGTGGTAGGTAATTATCAATGAGCCAGAAGATAAATCTCCTGAATTCATTCTTCCTGAATGGTATTTTCTACTGTTTATTTCTGTTTTATTCTAGTGTTCAAAGTAGATGTAAGTCAAATGCTTGTCCAAATTGTTCACTTGAAATGCAGCTGTGTAGAAAGTGCATGTATATATAGGTATTATATTTACAAACTGTAATAGTTGTACTCTAAACAGGAATACAAATGTAAGCTGAGTGCAGTTTCTAGAAATATGTATTTGTAGTAACATATAATTTACTATAGCCTTGAAAGCTTCAAGTGCTAATAAGCGTGTGCAACAGTAACTGGAGGTGTATATAACCTTGAGTTGGAGGCCCAATGCAGTACTTCTCTCTGCATTTCTAAAAATAAAAATGAAGTAAAATTAAAAGCTAAGTAAACTATCTTTTCTTGCAGATTTTAAAAAAGTGTGGTACTTTTCTGTCCCATGTTGATACTTTCTTTATTTTGAAGACATACAGTTGGGAATAAAATTCAGAGTTCTGAGGTATTGTCTGAATTACCTGAACACTTCTCTAAATAATATGTATAATTCAATTGCTTTTAAAATGCATGATTTTGATAATGAGCAAAATTAAAGAGGAGTATGCTTTTTTAACTTAGACCCACACAATAGAAAATAAGGTGATGGCACAAGGATTTGTGCTTTGGGATGCCTCCCTTCCATAGTGTACCTGTGCGTTACTGTTTTGCACCATCTAGTGGCAGAAACTGCATTTGTTATTGTTAGTTTATATGATGAGCTTGACGAGTTAGAAGATGCTGAATTTGGCCACATACAGTGTACTTGTATGTACTTCAGAGAAGGAATTGTACTAGGTGAAATAATGATAAGAGAATGGGTGACATTGTAGTTCTGAAAACAAACAGATTTATGAGTGGTCAGATAGCAAAGTGTCAGCAGTGTTGAGGACTCAACAGTGTTCTGTTTGTTTGGCATGACCCTGTAATGCTAAGGAAGAGAGACAAATGAAAGGAACCTACCTGATTTCAGCAAAAAAAACTGTTGGAGAATTAATGAAGTTGCTGCCTGTGAGTAATACACCATGGGCGTAACTGAGGATGGTGAAGAGCTGTTTGAGCTATAGGACAGTATTCAAGTAAGCACAATGCATATGAACCAACTTTACCAATTGATCTTGAAATGGAAATTAGAAAGTTTCTAACAATGGAACAAATTAAGTATGGACCAGCTCTCTAGTGACAATAATAAAACTCTAAGTGGCAGATTTCCAGACAGGGTGGCTCCCTGAAGTAGTGCAGGAATAAGCAGTAGTGGAGGCCCCATCTCCTCAAGTGCTCCAGTTATAAGCATCCTGTGCTTATATTAATGCTGTTTGTGGACTTTACCAGGAAAACATCCTCACAATGGTTGCAGGTACTGGCCTGTACTCTGTAGGGCAGGTTCTGAGAGGTGAGCCCCGGAGAAAGCTGCATTGCCAGCTGTGACCATGGGCCTTGTTGAAGGGAACTCACTCAAAAGGGAGCAAAGCAGCGTGTGTGTTGGTTGCCAGGACATGAAACTGAGAAAGAAACTTACACCTTCATCTTAGTACTTCATCCTGTAGGGGGGAGGACTTAAACACAATTGGTACTACCCACACACAGAGATGACCTGGGATACTGGTGAGGTGTTTCACTGTAGGCTTAACAGAATCACAGTTGAGAGATTAATGTGGAAAGGACGATATTTGTAACATCCATTGCAATTCAGGTTGTTCTGGCTTATCATGGAAAGCGGTAAATTCTCCATCACATCAAGTCTCCACACCAGGATTGCCTGTCTTAAAAATGTGCTTAAATTCATTAGTGGATTTATTGAGTTAAATACAGGAATCTCTGAATAGAATTCTGTGGCCTGTGTTATCTGCGAGGTCATATTCACACATCTTAATGTTCTCTTTTGGCCATTAAAGCCCATGAATCAGTACGAGTGTGAATGCTCAAGGGAGTTGTGTTTTCCTTAGTACTGAAAGAGCTCATATTATTGGGTAGCCTGTTGAAAGGAACTATTACTGTGATTGATTCTCTGTATTCTGATGATGGGATTATTATCCCAGACTGAAATGCACTGTTGTAAAAATAAAAACAAGTAATTCCCTAACTCCAAAGGGTAGAAAACCCAAGCATTTTTTGAAGGGTTCTGAAGGTGAATGTATTGCAGCTTTTCATTTATTTAATTCTTTTAGTACTCTTAACAGTCTGTTTAGATTGGGCAGCTGTTCAGCAAAAGTATCTGCTTGTAGTGAAGAGCAGAATATGTAAAAATCATTGGCATTTTGATAACAATTACTGTTTAGATCTTAGTGCAATTACAGCATGTTTGTTTTGCTTTGTTTTTCTCCATTTTTTTTTCCAAGCTAAGGCATCTGTGTATATGTGAGAGATAAAAGCTGTTTTTCTCAGCTGAAAACAAGTTTTAAGGTTGATTTGTTTTTGTTGAAGGTGCTGAACACATGTAACTTGTCTTTTCAACAACTGGAGTTGTGAATGTGTACCATTCTGTAAATGAGAACCCTAATTTTGGCTCAGCAGACACTGCCTTTGCCAGAATGTGATGCTGCAGAATTCACTACCACCAGCAGTTAAGCAGAAAAGCACAACCTATCAAGCAGGACTTTCCTAATTCAGACAGAAGGAAACTGCCCTGTGCAGCACTGTGCTTATTCAGGGCACCTGGTGTCAGTGAAGCTGGTGCATTTGCTGCTTCGTTCCAAGGTCTGAAGGTGCAAAGCCACACAGTTTGTTCTCATAAGTAGACAGAAAATGACTGCCTTTATAACTTGTTTATCTCCCATTACACAGAACTAAAATCTACCGAGATGATGAAGCTGAGTTGTGTTCACAGGTGGTCGAGCTGAAGCCGGGTGGAAAGGACATTCCTGTGACCAGCGCCAACCGGATCGCGTACATCCACCTGGTGGCAGACTACAGGTTGAACAAACAGATCCGCCAGCATTGCCTCGCTTTCCGGCAGGGGCTTGCCAATGTTGTGAATCTGGAATGGCTTCGAATGTTTGATCAACAGGAAATACAGGTACTCCTGCTTTAAGCTGCAGTAAAACATGCTTTCAAGTGCAAATGTTGATATATATATTTTTGCCTCTAATACAATTGTCTGGTTTCCTTCACTTGTTAGGTTTTGATCTCTGGTGCCCAGGTTCCTATTAGTTTGGATGACCTTAAATCTTTCACAAACTATTCAGGTGTGTATGTTTTACTTGAGGTAAAAAAAAAAAAATCTATTACGAGTAATTAGGCATAAGTTAATTTTGCTTCTTATGCTGATTTTTCTAAATAAGGTTGTATTGTCTGATTTAATTGATGCCATGAGACATAGGCACTCAGTTCATTTTTTGTATATGTACATTTAAGTAATTATAGATAAGTAGAGGGTGTGTAATTTCTTTTCTAAATGAGTGTTGAGTCAGTGACTGTGTTTGGTTGCCCTGAATATAAGTCTGTAAATGACTGGGACATTTATTTCCCAGACAGCCCAAAGAGAGAATTTGTTCATTTTTCCTTGTGAAAAAATGCAAGGTATTCATTCTAATCTGAGTGTACCATAAATATAACCGAAACGTAGCTACTGTATCCTAGGTTCATGTTCCAGCTTACTTCAAAGTAAGTTGACTCAAACATGCTGAGTCTTGCAGACTTCACCAATTCTTGTGGTAAAAGACAGTAATCCAAATTTAATAGCTAAATGCTAAGTTAAATAAGATTTATTAAACATGAATGGTTCAGGGAAGAAAATTGGGAGTTAGTTTTCTTAGTAGTTAAGAAGCTGAAAGAGAGAGTAGCCATGGCTAAGCAGTGAATGAGACACTAGAAATGCAGTGATCAAAGATAGCTTTAAATGCCAGGGTTAGCATTGTAAACCTGTCGCTGCCCGTATTTTCTGCAAGGTTTTTAAAGTGGTTGGTAGGATTTCTGAAGAGTTCATGTCTTGCATAAAACTGTTCTGTCGATACGTCATTTAAATCTCATTATAGGTGGCTACGCAGCAGACCATCCTGTAATAAAAATATTCTGGAGAGTTGTGGAGAGGTTCACTGATGAGGAGAAACGCAAACTACTCAAGTTTGTAACGAGCTGCTCTCGGCCACCTCTTCTGGGGTTTAAGGTATATGTCATCCTGACTTCTTTGCCATTTTCTCTGAGCATTGCAGCTTTCAATACAACTTTTCTGTAGATTTGCTGGCCAGCACTGGGCAGGAGTTCTGTCAGTTGCTCACATGGTGCTTGCCATGTGTGTTATCCTGTAATTTGTTCACATGGGTTATCCAAGTCTTCTGTTAACGTGGCTTTACCAGCAAGCCAGGGAGTTACCAGGAAGTGGGTAACTGCTACTGGTGGCTTGTGACAGTGATATTTAGAGTTTTGCATTTTATATATATACACACGCACTTATAACCTTCTGCTTTTCTTAAAGTTAGGGCATGTTAACTTTATATCGAGCATAACAGTTCAGTTTGAATGGACCCTCAAGGATGATGGAGTCCAACTGCTTCCCCTCCCTTAGAAGCTGCAGGGAGCAGTGATGTCACCCCTCAGCTTTCTCCCCTCCAGACCAGACAAACCAGAACCAGACTAGGGAATGCCCTGACATTCATAGCTTACACACAGCACAGCCTAGCCTTGCATCATTTAAAAATTTGGAACTCTCACTGCCAGACTCACAATAACATTTGCTAAGGCTAATTAATGTTTAATAAGTTTAATAAATGGGATTGTTACAGACAAAAAAAAATCATTAAAGCATGGTTGAAAATTGTTCAGTTCGAATCAGGTCACATAATAAATTGATGATACTTTTCACTTCCAAACTATTGCAGTTTCCCGCTGTGCAGTATTTAATTATGCAAAAAATTGTGCCCTTGGCATGGCATTTCAATTTAGAACTTTATTTTTCCATTTTTAAAGCTAAAATAGAGGAATTCAATTAGCATTTTGAAAGGGACGCTAAAAATGCAGCAATTTAGCCTTGAAATACTTTTTAAGGCCTCCATTTGAACAATAATTTAGCTTAGAATCTCGTTGACCTTCTGCCTTTAGAGCTGGGATGTTTTTTTCAGTTCCCAAGATCAGAAGTGTTCTACCTCAGGCAAGCATTTGATAAAATGAATGCTCCTTTGCCAGGAGAAGCAGTGCTTTAGAGTAACAAATATCTTCCTTTCTACAGTCTTTCTGGGAAGAAAAGAATCCTATTTATTGAAATAAAGTGTTACATACGAAATTATATACAGGGGACAAAAGTCTGTTCTTCAGACCCATGGTGAATTGTATCACAGTAATAATCAGGATTTGGCAAATTTATGTCAGTACGGTGTGAGTGTGCATGCTTGCTTCACCCCATTAACAGCTGGATGATTTTATCACTCAAATGAATAAACAGTTTAATTTCTGTAAATAAAGCCAGTTCTTCATTTGAAGAATATAAATGACTGCTTGATTCAGAGTTGTAGACTACACTAGTGTAAACACTTGTGTAATCTTACACATGAACAGATCTACTTGTTAGTCCTTGCCTTGAAATTAATAAATTCTAAGCTTAACAAAAGATTAATTCAGACAGAAATCCCTTTGGAGCAAGAAAAGCCTTTAACCTGAGTCATGTATAGTATTAGACAATTGGATTTAACAAAGAAAATGTCGTGTATTTTGGTGGGTAGAAGTAAAACAAAGGCCAGATACTCATCTGCTCGAAGGATTTATTTGATATACTTGGAGTATGCCAACAGTCTGCTCTGGGAGGAGAACGTAGGATTGCTTGTTTGTTCAGGAGTTTGGTGGTTCTCCTTTGTTTGTTTGGATGTCAGAGGAAGGGGCCGATGTGGTAATACAGCTTTCTATGTAGTCTGGTCACTCATTCACCCTCCTTCTCTGCGGGGCATCACTCTGAGATGACAAGTAAATGCTCATGTAATATCTGTTGATAAAATTGGAATACTTTTAAACTCAACCAGAAGAGTGTTGTAACTGGCATAGCACATCGCTTCATTAGCTACAGCAGTGTTCAGTTGGTTGGGATTTTTGTGTGTCCTGGAACATGCCTTCCCTGCCTGGGAAGAAAAACAATGTAATGTCACATATTTGCAGAACAGAGTGTGTGGACAATAACAAATCACTGTTTTTCCTTAGAGCTCACTACGTGTCTCTGTGTTCTGCTAGTTATCTCATCCCTGTCAGAGTTCATTAGGAGGAGGCAGTACCCAATTCAGAAGAGCTTTTGGGGTCATCAGGAATGAAAGAAAATGTTATTTGAATATGTCATCGTGACAGTCTTTAATCTAATTGTTTCCTAGAAAACTATGGCAGCTGCTGTGGGTTAGCTTCTGGCACGTATTTATTTCTTGCTGTTTTTTCTTACATTTTCCAGGAGTTATATCCTGCATTTTGCATTCACAATGGAGGATCTGATTTAGACAGGCTACCTACTGCCAGCACCTGCATGAACTTGCTGAAGCTTCCTGAGTTTTATGATGAAAATCTTATGCGGAGCAAGCTTCTATATGCCATTGAATGTGCTGCTGGATTTGAGCTAAGCTGAGTCGAGCTGATGCTTACTTGGATGACGTGCAGAGGAATGAACCAGTGCCTACTCTATAAGCAGCATCTGCATCCACACAGTTTTGAGGGAATTCTGTGTAAATTTCTGCAGCTCTTATGTCTTATCAGATGCCCTCAAATAGGTTTCATTTTTAAACACAATTTGTTAGTTAGCTTTCCTTGATTAATACTACATTGACACTGTTTGATGATTCAAAATACCAAATGCTGTTTGCAGTGTGGTTGTTCTCTGTGTTCATGGGAAGAAAGAGCACATGTCAAGAACAGTGACATCTCAGTGAAATTAACCAAAGACGAAGCTCTGGCTTTGTGCAGTTCAAACATGGGAAAAAAAAAGTCAGAAGGTGGCATGAAAGTTGTGTGCTGTGCAGCACGTTGGGATGAGATGAGGCTAACATCGTGTGCTCAGCCTTTTAGGTGAAAGTGAAGCAGATGTTTGCAGATATCCCACAGCTGAGAGGATGGAAATGTTCATTGCTGATAACCTAACATCTTCACTTTGCTGTAGAATTGTTTACAAACCATAGTTGTTGCAGTTAGGACATAACTGATTTTGTTTGATACTACCTTCCTTTAAGATGGTAGGCACTGAGATAAAATGTTTAACGTTTTATTTGTGCTTTCTGAGATACCTTGCAGAAATGGGATTCGCATGCTTGTTTCAGCTCAACCTTTGGCTGTGTCATTACCACTTGAACACTGTCATAAATGGATGTGACTGTCTACGTTTTCTCTGTTCTGTTTCCATTTCCTGTGCCTGTACAGATTTTTTTAATGTATCAGTCTCCTGTTGCATACACAGTACACGCAAAAGTCATCACTTCAGAAAAATACACATGTAACAACTATTAAAATTATTTAAACCAAAGTTATCAGGCTTTATCTTTTATATGTGAAGCCTGTGGTGTTCACATTCCTTTCGCCTGTCATTTTTTTTTCCATCCTAAATACCCTACCTGTGCTGTAGTTGCTAGTCAAATTCATTACCTTCTGTGATCAGACAGCTTTCACATCCATTCGCCTGCAGTATTTCTGCTAAGAGAAGTAGGTGGGAATATGCTGCTTCGTGTAACTTGATTTCTGTGAGTTACCTGGCTTCACGTGGAAGGGGCTGCTCCTCTAACCTACTTGTAACCTGCTGTAGGGAACCTGCAGTGGTGGCGGGGTTGGACTAGGGGGTCTCCAGAGGTCCCTTCCGACCCTAGGGACCCGTGGTTCTGGTGGTAGGCACCTCACTGCAGGTCCGTATGGGAACCGTGGTCAGGTTAGAGAGGGAGGTTGAGTTGAAACTGTAAGACGAGTAAGTGCATCCTTCCGAAGGTCAGTTTTACCTGTTAAATAATTGAAATTTACAATCAGTTTTATATTCATCTCTTATGCAAAAATAAATAGATGAATACGTTGCTGTTACTGAGAACTGTTGGGTTTTGTATTTAAAAAGCAGTAACCAGCAATATCCTTTTAAATGTGGGGGAGCGGAGTGATTTTAAGATGTTTACTGGTAACCATATAAAAATGTATAATTTCTTAAGTTGGGTAAAAAATGGAGTGTTAAAAATGCTGTTTGTAGTCTTGATGTACAGAAATAAAATAATTGTTTTTGGTTTTGCTTTAGGCTTTTTATTTATATTAAATAATACGTAACCAACCTATACATTATCCCAAAATTCTTTTCATGTATATTTTTTCTACGTAAATTATGAAACTTGTAAAGAAGTTGAAAGAGAAATGGGTAACAGTGGAACTGCCCCCTCTCAATTGCAAAACGTGAACACTTCTAGAAAGCATTATTTATTTTATAACCTAACGCTTTAAAGACGTTGAAATTATTTTTCAATTTCATTCTTTTGGTAGTGTTGTCTCTGTATTTTGTAAAGAATAATAATAAATAAATGAAGTGTATTAAATTCTCCTATCCCAGTACTCTGCTGGAGTCACGCCACGTAACCGTGAGTGGCACTGAATGCATTCAGCTCCTGTAAGAGGAGGCAGTGCACACTGCCCGCTGTGATGCTCACACAGCTGAGGGAGGCAGAGGCTGAAAGCACTTTGCCTGCAGTGAACCTGAAACATTACTGTGGTTTGTGACCATCAGATGTGCTGTCCCAGTTACAGCCCTGGAGTGAGTGCCTGTGCAAGGCAGCCCTTCCTTACAGGCAGTTTCAGTACTTCTGTGTGTGTTCCTCCTGGAACTGTTGTTGCTTTGTGGAAGACGGCAGCGTTTTCTGCTCGGCTTTTCTTTTCAAACCAACTTTACAAACAGGCTTTAATAAGTCCATCTTTATGATGGAAAGACAAATTCTCTCTCCGCAGTTAAAAGGAATAAAAGGGAAATAAAAGAATAAATTTAGCACTTGGTCTTTGTGTCTTGGGCAGAATTCTTCTGGGTGTAAGTTCAGTCCTGCTTGCTGGGTGTTAAAGCCCCACAGAGCTGGCTTTCCTTCTTAGGTACCACAGTTGTTTTCCATTGCCTCAAGAAGCCATGCTTTTGTATGTTTTGCAGATCTCACTTTTTATTTCTAGGGAAAATTTCCATCAGCAAGAAGAGACTTGGTTCCAGCTTCACCAGTGAACACTGAGCTGACAGAAGTCTGAACAAGGATATCTTTGGTTAGTTTTCTGTGGGGTGCTCCCTAATGAAAGCAAAGTGAGCTGCTTGATGCTGTTAGTAGCAGTGTGGACTGGGCTTTTTGGCATCACTTGAATAATCCGGTAGGAACATCCTAACTCGATCTGCAAAGTGGTTTGGAAATCAGAAAAAGGACTTCAAGTAGCATAGTGAGCTTGAATTCAGCAGTGCTAAAAAAGCAGTTTGTTAAATGCCAGTGGCACAGCACGTACCCTTTCTGCCACTGAGACACAATGCAGCACAGAAACAAGAAAAAAACGGGCTGTTTTTCTTGGAATATTTTGTTAAAACTGTACTTTTTTTGGTATTTATATGCAAAAACTGTCATATTTACTCATACACATGGGTCTGTGTTAATAATGGTTTGTGATGTAAATGCTTGTTACTATTTTTTTCCCCATGTTGCTTTGCCTGTCAGTAAATTAGAGACGAATGTGGTCTGTAAAACTGATCAGGATATCTATATTTTTATTGACTTCTGCTTTTGTGAATAAAATAATTTGAGTTTTCTTCAAACTTTGCACACTCTTTTCTTTCATTTTGCGATACTTTCTTAGTCTGATAAGTGTTCCACAGCTGGTATTGGGAGCCAGCACAGGCTCTTCACTGGTCTCAGGGTTACTACAGCTTCATGATGATGTATCGCTTCAGTTGTCGAGTTGCTGAATTTGTTCTCAGTTGCTGAAGAAGGAAGTGTGCCTTCAGCAGGTGGTGGTACTGCGGATCATCTTGCTGATTCTGCTCACCCAGATGTTAGATGCAGGAAAAGTGTTTCTCATCAGCTGCTGTGCGATTTTGCCGTGTGCTGTCAAGCACCTTCTGAGGAAATGACTTCCTTCTATCCTTCGTATCTTTAATTAAGAATTATTAGTTTTCATTCCTGCTCTGCATAGTGTTTTTTTTACCTCTGTGCTTTCAGATAAGCAGTGGCAGAGCTCGGAGTTCTGTGCAGCTGTTTGAGATGTACTTACCCGTTAGACCTACCTGGCTAGGGATGAAAAATGACAGAATTAACACACATTTGCCATTGGTGTACAGGTAAGAAAGCATATCTCAGATCAAATTAATTAATAGAAATGCTGATCAAGCTGTCCTCACAAGGAATAAGCACTTGTCACAGGCTGTGAGATCTTTTGGCTGCCAGCAGCTGTTCCTGGAATGTTGTCTGTACATCCCAAGTAATCAGTAGGATACATCCGATGCTTTATGAGGAGCTGGGGAAAGCACCAGCTATCCTGAAACGTGCCAGCTGCTCCTCTAAAACATCCCTCTGCTCAAGCTTTTGGTTACAAAGAGGCATCCAGACAAACTCGCATCCTATCGATTACCAAAGCAGCTTTGTACAAATGAGAACTGAGGTTGTGCTCAGCAGAAAAACTCAGGAGAATTCTAATGATAACTGATTATTTTGTGCTTTTAAAGCTTCTGCTTCAAGTTTTAAACGTTAGGTGTATTGCCCGTATTTCAAGTCTAATTGTTTCTGATAAGCTATCAGCAAAAAAAGTTAATGCTTATATTTAATTAAGTGGCACTTTCCAGAATTACTTTGCCAGTATTACTATAATTAAATGATGTGAGAACAGTCTTTGATACATATGTTCTGTGCTAATACCCAAAATAGAATCTGTAAATAGAAAAACTGGATTCATTAAGCAGCAGACCAGAGCAGCAGGCCAAGAAGGCTACAGCTATTGCCACAGCAAAGAAACTAATATTAATCTCTCTCTCATGCAGCGTTTTCAAGCATTTCTTGTGTTCTGAGGGGCTCTTCATAATTGATCTCCATAAATGATAAAAAATGATGAAGAAAAAGTGAAATCTGGGAGCAGTGTGTCTTGCTAATACGTGCTGGGCTGACGCCACATGGTTCCACTGTTGGGTTACAGCTTCCAGTCTGGCCTGGCTTCACCTCGCTCAGCTTCCCCCAGCTCAGAGGTGGCTGTCTGGGCACTGCAGAGGCAACTCAGACATCCAGAGGGTGTTTCTTTCTTTACTGATACACACTGCCAAAGTGGGTAGAACAAATGGTGTCCTGGGGATGCCCCTCCTCTCATTCTTCATAGGCAGAGGGTTTGAACTACAGCACATAGCATTTGGGCGGCTGAAGTTACGTCAAAGTGAAAACTGATGTTTGCCCCATGTTTCAAGGCGAGAGCTGAAAATTCCTGAGCAACGTAGATCCTCTGATAACAGGATTTATGCTGACTTACAACTCAGCACTTGGATGCCAGCTCAAGTCTGCCCAAATCTTCCATACCAGCTCCCACAGTGCCACCACACCTTATCAGCTGTTGCTATTGGAACACTGATCCCAGCCCCTCTGTCAGAAACATCAGCTTCGTTATTCCTTAAATGCAGTTACCAATGTTGCAGGCTTTTTCTGTGAGCAGTCAGCCATGCACGTACAAAACACTCACTCCATGCTTTGCAAATACCTTCATAAAGGTGCGGAGGGTTTCTGAATCAAAAAGCTTTCCAGTTTTATTAGTCCTATCAGCAGATCCAATTAAACATTTCCTACAAGTCCCACCTCTAAAGTCTTTCTCAGGATATTACTACAGGTGGTTTGGGCATTTTACCTGAAGTTGTTTCTCTTCCTTTTCTTTATCTGTGTTAACTCTTTTATACAGAGACTGCAAGATTCTTTTTCAGAATAGAAAACACTCGGGCAGCCAGTTCTTTTTTGAGGTGAGTAGGACAGACTCCTTCCTTTGGTCGAAGCTATGGCTGCTGTGTTAAGGGTGACATCAGCATGAAGCATGTGCAGTTGTTTCTCCCTGCTCATAGGACCTCTGAATGCAAACGCTGGGTGCTGCACTCAGGCCTTAACTTCCCCGTGCAGTGCTGTGTTTTGGGGGCTCTGACTTTGCTCTCTCCCAGATCCCTGCAGTGTGTTCTCAGTTCGTCCTGCAGTACCGCGTCTAGCTGGGTTTGTCATGTGCTGTGTGTATGGAGGTCCCCTGACTTTCTCTCTAAACCAGAGTTGAAATTAAACATCAAAAACATTATGTCAACAAAATAAATATACATATAATAAGTGCCAGTAATCTTCCAGCGTTAAATCATTTGAACTGCCACAGGTAATGACAGTAAATTAAAACAGGGTACCCCAATGAATGACGTTTTTAAGTGGCAGCTGCACCAATCATCCCTCCTGCAAAGTCTTGGGAAAAGTATTCATATCCCACTTCCAAGTCAAAGATTAGCGTTAGCCAATTAAGATGTCATTATGTATTTTTTTCTAATTATTAAACCTCTTGTCTTGCTTCTTTCAGTTTCTTTGGAAATATCTCTTCGTGTTTATTTTGCAGCAGAAAATGTCAAACTGACATACAGCCAGCACCTAGCTGTGAGCAGGGCACTCTACCTCCTCCTGCATGACCTTCTCCAGCTGCAAATTGCTCTCCAGGACTTGCCAAACATTACTCCTGGTGAGCCACAGTCCACAGTCAGGACAACGGTGTCCCAAAACCTGTGGACAGACTCAGGCAGCGCTGTAAGGCAGCAATGATGCTCCCAGATCTATGCAACGCGGCCGCCAGTCGTTCAGCTCGTGTGGATAAGCTGCAAGTCGCCCACGGCCAGCAGGGGGCGCACCACGCCCGCGCGGCCGGCCGCGCGCAGGCGGCTTAGCGCGCCGTTCCAGAAACTTCCGGAAACAGCCGGGCGGAAGTGACGGCACTTGTGACGCCACTTCCTGTTTGCGGCTGAAGGAGCCGCCGCCGTTGCCGTTGTCCCGTGCTGACGGCGGGTGAGGACGCGGCCGCGCTGCGCAGGCACCGCAACGGGTGAGCATGGGGCCGGGCCGCGGGCAGGCGTCGTTTGGCAACGCCGGGGGAAGGGGAGAGCGAGCGGGAGGAAGCGGCGATGCGTGGGCCGCGGTGCGGCTCGTTGCGGCAGCGCTGCTGGGCCCAGGCCCCAAGCGCGGCTGTGGGCGGCCCGGTGCCGCCATGCTGCGCGCTGCGATCAGCTCCGGGCTCTCCTCTGAGCCGCAGGAGCTGCGGGACGGCCGCTCCGCTGGGCCGCAGTGGGCGGTGGGGAGCTGGGGGAGGGAGGCAGGCTGTCCCAGGCTCAGCCCGCAGCGGAGTTGGTGATATGTGGCATCCCTGGGCCGTGCTATCCCACATCGGCTTTGCTTCGTGCTCGTAGAGAGCGGAGAAGGCTCAGGCGGGGAAAATCCGCAGTTCTGTTTATGCTTGGGCCACTTTCAACTCTGAAAAGCGAGGTGTGCGTGTTCGGACAGGGCTCTGGAGCCTATTGAACGGGCCCTTCGCTTCAGCTCCCTTTGTTCTCCAGGTATTTTTGGCATGCTTGTATACTAAACACGTCATTTTCTGTCTCCTTCGTTCTTTCTTTCTTTTTTTTTTTCAGTAGGAGTCTGTTTTCCCTTTAGTAACTCAGAGCGGGGTCAGAGATAAGTTTTGTTGTGGCTGAAGGCTGCAGTATTTTGAAGCTGGCTGTTGCCAGGTTCCAGGCTGAGCTGAAAGCTCACTGTAAGGCTGTGGTCATGGTCAGTGTCTGCTGTACTTCTGGCTGCTCACTGGGTTGGGAAGCCAAGTCATTTATGATCAGTGTCTCTGCTTATTGCAAGAGTTTATGCGGTATTATAATTTGTCAGCGCTCCGTTGGTCACTGAAAAGCTGTGCAATGTACTTCAGCCCATAGGAAGCAGAAAAGGTTCTTCAGAACGTTGGGGCAGATTGCTTTTAAAATTCTGTTCACAGTAAATTGGTTGGTTGGTTCCAATCTGGACGAGGCAATGTTACTAAAGCTAAATTTAAAGCAGTGGTGATGCATAAGTGGTAACGTTTTTAGTGTTGCATAGCTGGTGGCCTAGACTTGATGTTTGCATGATGTGAAGTGTCAGCATGTGAAGAAGAAGGTGTCAGCGTGGTGTGAGTCCAGCTGCTCGCTGCAGGCCCTGTCCCTTGGTCCTCCTTGGCTGTGATTCTTGCTGCTTGCTGACCTTGATTTTTGTTTACCCTTTGGAGATGGTTGTACTTTCATTAGGAATTACGCTCAGCTGATGATAAGAGCTTGCTTGTTAAAGCACCAATTAGTTTGCTGGATTACATTGTCAGAGAAGATTTGTTGGGCTGAATGAGTGAATGTATTCACCAGACTTGTCCCTGATTCCCTGAATTGAGGTGTGTTGCTAATGCAGGTTGGCTGGATTTTGGGAGGAATCATGTAAGGCTTCACTTCTGTAAAACAGGAAAGAGTTGTAGTTTTGGTGGCATATTATGAGATAGCTTAATGTTAAACACTTATTTCAATATGAGGGGCGTATCAGTTCCTGGTAGTATTTGGACTGTGCTATAGAGATAAGTATTTATTTTTAACTGTGAATTTTTCAGAGCTCCCAACATGTGTTTGATACATTCGAGGCAGGGTTGTGCCAGATCAGAGTGATGTTTGTGTTTTCATGGGAGTCCGGAGGCACTGAGCTCGGTCTGGCATTGACAAAATGCCATACCAGGTTGGGCAGAGTGATGCAGCCATGCATGTTAGCAGCACTCTGCTCTTGTGCTTCTCATGTCAGTACATGAGGCTCCCCGTGTGGAGTAGACCTTCTGGTCCTTGCCTTACAAATCGAGATGCTTTGAACTGAACAGATTGCCTGGATTTCCAACTCTGGTTGTGTGTGATTTAATATTCCCATGTTTCACTCCTTACGTAGGAACTGTTCCATTCATGAAGAACCCTGTCAGCTCTGTCCTGAAAATGTCGATAGAAAACGGCTTTACCTTTGCCCGTAACGTTAATCAGTTTATTAATGGCATGAAAAGATCAGTGAGAAGCTACTTAGCTTTGTCAAAACTTGTTAGATCTTTGATAGGATGATTGTTTATTTCAGCGTAGATTTAAATTGAAACTATTGTGGAGTCCTCAGTGCAGGAGCATATCCAGGGGAAGACCACGAGAATGGTCCAAGAGATGGAGCACCTCTCCTCTGAGGATGGGCTTAGAGAGCTGGGGCTGCACAGTGTGGAGAAGAGAAGGCTGTGGGAAGACCTGAGAGCAGCCTTCCAGTATCTAAAGGGGTTGTAAGAAGAAGGGAGACTTCAGCAGCATCAGTGGTGACAGGGCAGGGGGGAATGATTTCAAACTAAAAGAATATAAATTTAGGTTGGGTGTAAGAAAAAAGTTTCTTACAGTGAGAATGGTGAGGCCCTGGGACACCGTTGCCCAGGAGGTGATGGGTGCCCCGTCCCTGAAGACTTCCAGGGTCAGGCTGGACTGGGCTCTGAGCACCTGATGGAGCCATGGGTGTCCTTGTTTGTGGCAGGGAAGTTGGACCAGATGGCTTTAAAGGCCCCTTCCAACTCAACTGTAATTCTAGCTGATGATACTAGTAGGTTGAAACTATTTCATTCAAAAGCACATATTACATTTGAATGGATGTTGGGTTTTTCTTAACATTATTATGTTTGTTTATTTAATGACATTCATGCATATGGATGTCACTCCTGAAGTTACTAGTTGTAGGTTTAATTTGTTTTCCATTTCTTGCCAATAAGTTTCTGAAATCCCACAGATATTAATGAGAATTCAAGCTTTAATCTTCAGGTTTAATATAGGAATATCCAGAACATCTGCCCATATTTTAATGAGTATCTTTCCAGGTTAAGAGACTTGTTCTCAGATATGTCATTTGTTTTTTTTTAGATCTTTCAGCTTTGAGCTCTTAGAAATGTTGCATTTACTGATTTATTTTTACAAGTTTTTCTGCACCAAGATGTTTTTTGTTTTAATTGTATTTTTTTAATGACTTAGTCTGTGCTTACTGTGAAATTTGAAATCATGATGAGCTAGCTAACCTTAAAACTAAGCCTGTTTTTCCATAGAAGATCTTTTTTCTGTGTATCCTGTTTGTTTTGGACCCACCTGTGTGCCCCGCCTGCCTTTCTCCCTTCTGCTGTAGGTTGCCTGCTACTGAGGCCATTCACAGCTACTTCGTATTAAAACTTAAGTGCCAAAAGTTGTATCTGAGGAGGAGAGATTGTTTTGTGTCTTAACACGCAGTCTGAATCTGTGGAAGTCTGTCCTCGTTCTGAAAAAGGACATTATTTCTTTGGTTGGCTTAAGTAAAATTGGACTCCGGAAACAAGTTCAGGCCGAGTGCTTTCTAACATGGAGACAGGATGTTTGCTGGATACATATGATTGAGCATTCTGGAATGATGATTTTGTTGGATTCATCTCGTGAGGATGCTTGGTAGTATGATGTGATGAGGATGAACACTGTTATTTAAGTACATTCTGCTAACTTCAACTGTACATTTATTTACATTTTTCAGGGAAGAAACCAGTTTCTGGAGCCTGTGGAATGAGACTCTTTTGATGAGTTGGAGTCAGCAGAAGTTAAAAGTGCAGAGGTGTTTCTTACACTGCAGCCTGCTGTGCTGGGTGAAGCACACTTGGTTGTAGGAGCAGGGCTCTGTGCTGAGGAGTTTTGTGCACTGTGCTTTACAACTGACCTTTTTTGCCCTTCTAGAAGATTTGCTTGGAAAGATAGAGTAGGCAAGTCATTACAATTCCGGGATTATATTTGAAATCTGTGGGCAGTGAGCAATTGATGTGACTGAATTTCATCCAAAGGTTGTTATTTTCAGCCTGAAAATATTAGGGTATGCCTGTAAGTTTACTGGACTGTCAGTAATAAGACTTAGCAAAAGTATCCTAGCCATATGAAAATCAGTTAAAGAGACACTAGAAAACTTGAGTGTGTGTTGCATGCCATCCTGTCCGTGGCCCTGGGTCTGACAGTACTAATGCTCCTTGGAGTGTTTATAGTTCTTTGAAGGAATGTGAGGTCTCACCAGGTCTGACACACTGCTTTCTAATAAAAACTCTTGGAATGTGAGAAATGACATTTTCTTAATCACAGGTTGTAATTCTCAAAGATCCTAGAGCACGTGTGTCATCTGCTGCGTGTGCATCACCTATTGACATACCAGACACATCTGTAAATTGCTCCGTTGCTGCTCAGTAGCTCAGACCCGAGCTGAAGCTGAGCTGGGCTTTGGAAGAGGGTGCTGTGTTATTTCCTGCATGTGATGATTCAGATGTGGAAAGCAGGCAGGTAGGGAGGGGTTGGATGTCTGGGCAGCTCACACAGGGCATTGATAGCAGCTTCACACTGCACAAATGGGGGAATTTGGAAGCTGCTCTGCCATTACTCGGGTGACTGAACTCTGCCGAGCTGGTCTGGAATCTTTCATGACTATCCTTGCTGTGCCATTGCTTCATGGCCAGAAATAGATAACTTTCTGACTGCAAAGGTCACGTGGCCCTTGAATTGTCTGAATTCACTCCTCACCGATTCATAACTTCTCATTTAGGTGCCTTCCACTACTCTCTATTTAATCTGAGCTGCTGCTTTGTCATTGTGTGTCTGTAAATTACCTCTTCCCTGTCACCTGGTCTTACAGATGAAACATTTCAAGATCATTCTGAACTGATAGCAGCTTTGCGCTTTACTGTAAGAGGAAGGTCCCAGTCCTCACCGTTGGTTGCTTTGTATTGACGTGAGAGTTCTGTGCTTCTCCTTGGTAAGCCAGAACTTCTCCTGTGAGATCTGCGAAAGACTTCGAAACTTTTGGTTCACATGAATGTTTCTCAGTTGGGTTTGTGGAAAAAAAAAAAAGTAAAAAAGCAAGGTTATTTGAAAACTTTTTGAAAAGTTTCTATGTGGAATATTTTTGTTTGATATTTCTTTTGAGGCTTCAAAGGCTTTCTGTGGTTGGAAGTGGAAATTAACTTAGGTGGGCTGCGAACCTCGTGGAAGGAAAAGAACTGAGTGCCTGTTTAATGAGAATTGCTTGTGCAGTTGAAAACAAATGGTTTGACTATTTGACATTGGGAAAGGATCTTTGTCATTTTGATGAACCTATGAGAGTAGTTGAGTAGTTCTGTGTTTGCTTTGCAGGGGGCTAGCTGGTCTGCTTCTTGGAATCACTGGGGCATTTTAACTGCAGGTTCCTACTGCCTTTAAGCTGTGGATGTTTCCCTGAGTAAATATTTTAAATCCTTTTTCTTTCCTAGGCTGTTGGCAGGTCTCTTTTCTAGTTTGTGAGGTTTTTTGCCCTGTCTACAGGGTGCTGTGCAGAAATCCAAGTGTTTTTAAGGGACAGAATGTTAGCTGATGCTATCTGTGCTGCAGTTTAGTATGTTTTGCCTAAGCTGGATGGTAGAAAAAGCTTCAGATTAATTTTCTTTATGTAAATATTATTAAAACTTTCCCAGACACAAGAAAACATTCCTGTGATGCCTGAAATTGCAGCAGTGCAGTTTATGCTTTCTGGTAACTAGCAGCTAGAAATGTTGATTAATTGTAGATAAACTCTTTCTGTTGCCCCAGTGGATGGTTGAGTGAGAGAATGCAAACAGTTGTTTTCTTCAGAGAGCTGCTTGCATTTCTGAACTCCATGTACTGCATTGGTGGCAAGAGAAAACTGGGCTATACCATATCCACAGAAGATACTACATGCAAACACACACTGCCTTTTTTTCCCTTCGGCCCTTTCTGTAACATGTGTGTTCTACATATAATATTGCTCATGATGATTGGCTCCAAGATGAGACGATGTACTTAATCCACACTAACTATGCCTCTCATCTGTGTGATGGGAGGGCTGTTCTGATCAATGGTTTGGGGAGCAACACATCTTGCTAGGCCGGTTGATAGTTGAGTATTCTGGGTTATTTTCTGTAGCCTCTGTGAACTTGTAACCTGGGTTGCTCTTACTGTGTGTGTATTGGCATTCTTGATGTTCATCTTACTGCATGTCTTCCAGCATCCCTTCTTAGCGTTGGTTGCATAATTAACTACTCCCATACTGTTTGTTTCAGTGTGGAGGTTTCATCAGAGGGCAGAGTCAATCAGAGGTTTCCTTAATCTGCTGCACTTTAATGTTCTCAGTGTCTGTGGGACTCTGTAGTTAACTCGGTTGCAAGAAGCACGTTTGTTTGTCAGTAGTGGGGTGGGAAGCTGCATGGCAATGCCAGTTCAAGCAAGAACCTGCCATTTGAGGAAGAGTGTGTGTAATCACATCCCCCTTTTATAAATGCATTCAGTTTAACCTGCAACAGCAGTGTTATTTTCAAGATGTACCAAATTATTTTAAAAGGAGGTCTCGCTTGAATATTTGTATCTCAGGGTATTGAAAGATGTGTGTACTATCAGTAGAGTGACTTTAGTTGTGCTCGATTCTTACAGCATTTCTGCACAAGAATGTAAAAATGAAACTCCCTGTGCTGTAAAGAGGAAACACTGAGTGACTTGAAGAGGGGAAAAAAGTGGTTTCAGTTTATTTTTATTCATGTGAAGACTCCTCTCTCATTCTAAGGAATCTGAACAGCTTCCTTATTTGAGTTGGTTGGTTAGCCTTCATTTTGGTGATCTTTTCTGGCTATGTACTTGCTGTTGGTAAATATAAAAGACATAAAATGGCATTTGTAGCTCTGGCAATGTGTGATTTGTCTGTCAAGATTTGAATGCAGGGAAAAGCCACTAAAAAGTAATGTGAAAGAACATTGCTGTTTGCTTACGCTCGTGTGCTTCAGATATCACTTAGGTGCCATAATGCAGTATGTTGTGTGGCTGCTTTTGCATTCAGAAGTTATTCATGTGTATATAAAAATGATAGTGTACAGTACAACTCCTTCATAGTGTAGTGATTAAAACCAACTTTTCCTTAATTTATTTCGGGAACCTGCTGTTTTCCTTAATCTCTTCTCACTGTGTTTCAGGGAAATTGAAGAACATGAAACCAAATTAGAATCAAAGTAATTGGCTCATGTGTCAAACTAAAATATGTGAATCTTCCTTTTTTTCTTCTTTTTGGGATGTGTGTATGTATATTTGGAACATTTGACTTATTGAAAGCAATCACCTACGAGGTGAGGTTTGGTAGTAGCACGCACTGAGTTCTGCCTTGGTTTATTTTTTAAATGATGCAGCATCACTGTGTAGCCTTCATTTACATAAGCTCTTGTTGTTGCAGGATTTGAAAGACTCACCTGTTGCTAGCAAGACAACTGCTGAAACATGGTGGATTACTATGAAGTTCTGGGAGTGCAGAAGCACGCCTCAGCAGAAGATATTAAAAAAGCGTACGTATCGCTTCGGTATATATGGGATGTTTTATGGAGCAAACATAACCACTTTGCTTTCAGTACTTGGGTGGATAGTCATCATGTGAGGTAATACTCTGTGGCTGAACTGCAACTCGTCTTCCCCTCCATTTGCAGAGGTGCTTAGATTTCTAAGTTATTAACAAGTATTTGGCATGCTGCCTTTTGTTTTTTCCCTAAAAGATACTGTTTACTTTACAGCAAGCTGTTGGGAGGAGACATTCACATAGCACGTGCTCTTAGTATAGCAAAAATGTTTGACATTAAGATGCAGTTTTGAGTGACCTAGAAATGCTGTGTTTATCCTGCCTTCTCCTGGGTGCCCTGTTTTACTATTAATCAAATTGCACTAGTGCATGGCAGCCCTTTTTTTTTGTCCCTTGTATGTGCAGGAATTTGCCCAAGAACATCTATGTCAACTCAGAATTTGAACTTTAATCCTGCATGACTGTGAAATGCTCCAAATCAACACTGGCACAAGCTTAGCTGTGCTCCTCTAAGTAGTTTTGAGCACTTAGCATAAAATATCTCTTTTGAGGGTAGGGTATGAGTCAGCCATCAGATGTGCCACTGAGGTGAGATGTTACTGCTGTTAGTTTCTGAGATGCTCTTGGAGCTTTATCATCTCTGCTTGGATCAGAAGAGTACTCTTGATGCTTATAGTAGTCGATTGTGGTGTAGTGTAGTTGGAGTATGGTGCTTTTAAGAAGAAGTGTATAGCAGAAATGCTATGGAACGTTTTGCCACACCTGCCTTGTGTTCAGAAACACTCAGGAATAATGAATCTAAAAATATCTGAAGAACTCCCAATTTTTAAAATTACATTTTTTAAGCAAATCTGGGGAGACAGTTCATTGTATACCTGCAAGGTCTATTGATGCTGTTCTGGAGGTGAGATACAAAGCACTGGGAGATATTTTAAGTACTTCAGTTCCTGAAAACTTGACACATTTTGTGTTACGAATCATAGAATCACAGAGTGTTTTGGGTTGAAAGGGACCTTTAAAATCATCTAGTTCCAACCCCCTGCTATAGGCAAGGACACCTCCAGACCAGGTTGTTCAGAGCCCCATCCAGCATGGTCTTGAGTGCCTCCTGGGAGGGGGCATTCACAGCCTTGTTGGGCAGCATGTGCCTCACCACCCTCGCAGTGAAGAATTTCTTCCTGATATCTAATCTGTGTTTATAGCATATTTCTTCATTTCAGAGTAAAATACTGTTTTATTTCCTTCCAATTAGGTACCGTAAATTGGCATTAAAGTGGCACCCTGATAAGAATCCAGAAAATAAAGAAGAAGCAGAGCAGCAATTTAAACAAGTAGCCGAGGCCTATGAAGTTCTGTCAGATGGTAGGTATTTCAAAAGGGTTTGTGCACTGCTGGTCTCTGGATAAGTCAGCTTAAGACTGAAAATGCTGAGAAGAAAATTCCTGATACTTTTGAAGGGGTATTTTGACCATGCAGCTAGACTACTTCCTGTGCAAAAGAACAAGGTGCAAAAACAAAGCTTGCAGATGAGACAGGAGTGGAAATTTTGAAACTAAACTGTGGGTGTATTTCTAAATGAGTAACCCAGCCAATTTCCTTCTGGAAACTAAGGTCCACTTTTGTCTAAGGAGGTCAAACCATTATTACCATAAATGCAGGAGAAGTGTTAATTGAATTCAGTTGCTCAGCCTGACCCATGTGGTGGAGGAGTTCAGTTTTCAGTTCACCTGTGTCTTTTTGCTTGAAAAGCTACATGAACTTTTGCAAATGTCTTGGCAAAAGCAGTCTGAGTCATAATGAAGGGATTTAAGCAACTTTGATTGTTTTCCTCTATAATTGACTGCAGCTGTCTGTATTCTATTTCTGAAGCGTCCTTGATTTCACCTGGAACCAGTGAGTGAGTGGGAAAGCTCTATTTAAAGTAGCATCGGGATCTAGATTACCTTTCAGAATTTGGCCTGGTTTAGCTGTCTTCTACACCCTATGTCTTTGATTTGATTTTGATTCTTAATTGACATGAGAGAAATGAAAGTTCATAAGTCCAGTTTTGTCTTCTAGAGTAGTTTCACTTTCTTAAGCAAACTCTTTGAGTAAGATGGAAGTAGGATACTGCTTGGGTGGTGTAAGTTCTTTGGAAACAATACATTCCTGGAATTTTTGATTGCTTTCTAAAAGTGTTTCCTATTCTTGGATGTATACCAAACGAAAGTTACTGGGATCTTAACAGTCACTTGTGCATAAGGATAAGTATATCCTGAGCCCAACGGTTGAGGGGCAGTCAGCTGTTCAGCAAACTTAATAATTGATTTTGCTAGTTGTGGAAAGGGTTATGTATGCAAAGGATGTTGAGGTGGTTTGATCATAGGACATACTTGTCTTGAGGATTCAAGAACATTAAAGTGTTTTCAAGATGAACTTCATGCTTTCTGAACTCTCGGAGCTTACTCGCTGTTTTCTGCTGCTTCTGACAGTTCTGTGTCAATTTTTAACTGATGGGGTTGGTAAACCTCCTTTATTTGTGTTCTAGAAAGGCAATACCAAAGGTATTGAACAACACTGTTCAAGACTCTGTGTATTTGTACCTATTGCAAGTTTCTGTCACTCCTAAATGGTAACCAGTATATAACATTGCAATTCTGTTAACCAGGAGGAATTATTTTGCTCTTCAGTAGCTGTTTGAGGTAACTGTGTTTTCTTCCAGTCATGCTATTTAAATTTCAAAAATGTCTTCTGCTGAAAAGATGACAGTGGGAATAAGACATTAACACGGAGTCTGAAATCAGATGTCCTGTCTGGTGCTTCCAAAGAGGTGCGAGCTGACTCCGCTCCAGTGCCAGCAGTCCAGGCTGATCTTATGATGAGGAATTAATTTGTTTTCTCCCCCTTACTCATGGATACTGGGGTGGTGGTCTGCAGTGAAATGAAGAGCTTTCCATGTCTTTAATAATAGAGAGCAAGTAGTTTGAGTCAAATCCTTCCATGGAATTTTTTTAACAACTTTTGGTCTCCTTATTAAAAGAGAAGTGGTTATTACTGAGTTTATAGTCATGCAAAACCCTGTTGTTCCTTTCTTACTATTTTTTCACGATGAGCTTGGTCTTGCACAGTAAAAGGCAAAGAGACAGTGGTCAGAGTCTGCATCAAGGGAGGTTCCAGTTAAATAGAAGGAACAAAATGTTTATAATGAAAATCCTTAAGCACAGGAGACAGTTTGCCAGAGAGCCTGTGGAATCTTCTTTCTTGCAGAGAGTTGACCAGGGCTTTATCCAGTCAAGTGTTGATTAGCTTAGAGGCTTGAATCCCAGGGCTTTACTGCCAAAAGCTTTCCATGGTAGCTATATAAAGATGGATATCCTTTTAAGGTTTGTTCATATATATCAGTATTTTTTTTTTCTAATTCAGGGGGACCTGAGATGCTCTAACTACATGGTAGTAAGTCTAAAATGATGTGTCTGCTCTTTCTGAGAGCAAAGTCTTTTACTGGTTTCTTGTCAGAACTTTCTTAAATAAACTAGCTTTGAGAAAAGGTTTAGCTGAAAAGACAATTTAAGTGGTTTTTTATTATTGTTTTTTACGAGTTTATTGTGTTTAATTACTGATACAATGTGCAACTTCTCCTTTTAGCTAAAAAACGTGACATCTATGACAGATTTGGAAAAGAAGGCTTAATAAATGGAGGTGGAGGTATGTTGTTAATTGGGGATTCTTCATTTGTTCTGCTGGAAAGCCATTTTCTGCAGCTTTTTTAAAGAAGAGTCTAGGATTGCCTATACTAAGGCCTAAAGTGTAGTATTCTTAAAATAGAACTTGATTGTTTTATGATTTGTCTAATAATATCTGGAAAAATAAAATAGAATTAATTGAATTAGTATCAATTAGAAATCAAATATTAAGTGTGTTTACCTTATGGGACACCTGAAAGGAAGATAGAAATGTTAGGAAGTTTAGTGTATGTGGTTTTTTTAAATACCTGAAAAACTGCATTGACTTGAATTTAGTCTTAGTGAGTGCAGCTGATTGAAATCCAACTTGTTTTTTTGCAGGTGGAAGTCATCATGATAATCCATTTGAATTTGGATTCACATTCCGTAACCCAAATGATGTCTTCAGGGAGTTTTTTGGTGGAAGGGACCCTTTTTCATTTGACTTCTTTGGTAAGTAATGTACTTGTTTGAGTTACATCCATCTCAGGTGTGTCTGATTCACTTCAATCTTAGAGAACATGCATAGCTAAAAGAGCTTTATGGGAGTAGCTTTGAAAACTGGTGGTAAACTGTCTGTTACAGTCTTCTTTCTCCTCAGTTGATGTGATAGTACAGAGTAAGTTTGGATTACCAGTTCATGTTTGTCAGAAGGCGTAGCTTAAAAAACCCTTAAACTTGTGGCAGCTCTGTCTCTGTAGGTTGGAAGGAAATAAGAAATAACATTGGACAGAAAAAGTATACACTGGAATTCTCTGTGGACTTTGTCTGCTGAATTTGACCTTTCTTGATCTATAAATATTTAATGTAGTTTGGAGAGCTTCTGGACTGACGAGGTTACAGCATGTCTCCCAGTGTGTATTGGTATACCACAAATGATTTTCTGGTATCACAGTGAACAGCTGCATGCATCATTTAGGGAATCTCAGGTTTTATGTCACTGGTTTTCTTAGGGGATGGAGCCTCTATAGGTAAAGATATCTACAGATAATTTAAGTATGTGTTGTAGTCTGTGCTTCATTTAAGTAAAGGAAGCAGTGCGTGACAAAATTGTTAAACTGGTCTTCGTACCATAGTGCTGATGCTCTTCTGTTGTTATTTTGCTTGCTCAAGTGTCTGAGGGTCTTCTCAGAAGTGGTAGAATTCTAATCCAGCATCTCAGTGCATGCTCTGCTGCAGAAGTTGTAACCTGTAAAGGAGATCAGATCCCATGTTAGGTATATACTCTGGTTTCTGTATGGGCTAGAAAGTACAACTCTGGCCCTACAGCAAACCACTACCCTTTAGTTAGGCAGGATGCTTCAAAGCACATCCAACAGCATTAGATTCCTGTGTGTCTAGGCAAATAAATCCAGCAAGGAACTATGTTTTTCTCCGTGATCAGATGTGTTAAGCTGTTCCAGATGGATGTCCTCTCCAGACTTCTAATGTCTGAGTGAAGTCTGTCTGTCTCTTTCTACATAGATAATGAACTTGACGGCTGTAAGTGTGTGTGTAAATGTTTTCTCAGTGTGCCTTCTGACATTCAAAACTCTGATTTTTACCTTTGATTTCCAACAGTAAAAATGTAACTTTGCTATATGGCTAACTAGGCAGATGTTTTTGTCAAGGAGGAGCTCAACCAGGTCTCTGTATGTTCTGTAGTTTGGTTCCATCATACAACAGAGAATTACTGCAGGTTGACTTCTGCAGTACTGGTTACATGAACCAGTGTGTGAGTGTCCTGGAGAAGTATGGTGAGTTACTTTTAAGTGTATAGTCTAAAGAGTCCTCACCTGGATGAAGAAAATCTGTGTGCAGTAATCCTTGCAAAATGTATTTTTTATCAGGATAAGTTACCTAGAAATGGCAAGATGGCATTTAAAATCTTTGTTTATTTATTTATTTAGATACAGTCTTGCTAGGGCATAAGAGTAAGATCATGGTTTAAATCCATATGTAATCCCATCTTATGATAGCTATGGTGATAAAGGTATTCTAAGACACAGTAAATTTGTTAGATTACTAAAACTGGACATGGAGGAGGCTTTCAGTTAAAGCTGTCTTCTGTAATGGTGTCTTTGTAATTAAACTGTTGACACAAATTTGCAGCTTCTAGTATAAAGCTCTGTATATGCATCATTGCTTTGGTATGGAGGCACGCACCAGTTACTCGTGTGGATCTTACTATCAGTGATGTTTCAGAAATAACTTAATATCAAAGGAAGCATTTCCATTGCAGGAATCATCTCACCCCGCCAGCATTATCACACAGGAACAGATGGAAGTAACGTAGTGGCTCCATGCAGCTTCTGCTGTTGAAGAGGCCGTGCTCCAAATCCTTCTGTGTCTATCTTAAAATTTGTATCTTTAGATGATGCCCCCTAGAGGCACTGAGGAGCTGTTTGATAGCACAGTGTCCTAAGAGGAGGCCTCAGGCATGCTTTCTTTCCCCTATCTTTACTTAATTGTAATCGCCGTGTGCATCTCTTAGCTGGTTCAGCTTGCTGGTCCCCAAGATTGCTTTTTCCTTGGGTGTCTAGCAGGTTAAATTTGTCTTTAAGAGGACAAATGCCGGGCATGACACAAGGCAAGCAGGTCATACAGTGGTAGTGGAAGAGTCCTCCATTTTTAAGGTATGCTTGAGCATTTGCACAGTGATCTGTCTACAGTTATGGTATAGATAGAATTCAAAGATAATGTTCTCTTTTATGTAGGAAATGGCTAATCCAGAATCACTGCTATATATCTTTGGAAAGACTTTTCAAATGCTGTGACCAACTCTACTTGTAAGCTTTCATAAGTAAGTGGGGCAGGCATTTGTTTGACATTTCATTTATGGAATGTGCAATTATAAAAGATTGTTGAAATACACTAGACAGATGAATCAACACTGTTTGCATCAGCATCTTTATGGCTCTTCTGAATAAGTGGCATCAAGAGATCAACTGCAGTATCCTTTATAATTAAGAAAGAAAATATTTCCATGGAAAATGCCTATAGGTTCTGCAGCTTGTGAAGTTCTGATGGTATACTTTATGGTGTGCTAGGTGCTCTCCAGAACTATGGTACAAGCTCTGTGTATTCTCTGTGAATCTGCATTGTTGAAACTTTTTTGAAATAGGAGATAGGATAGAGACACCTATTCTAATTTTATTTTACTGTATGTGTTATAAACCTGTTGTTCTTCATGTGAGCGCAGTATTCTGATGTGCATTTGTTACACTGATTCTGATACGGTCCACACAGTCACTTACTGTGTGATTTGATACAGAGAGTTCATGGCAGGCTCTGCTCTGTCTTGCTTGCTGAAACAATGTGGACTGTAATACTGAATACAGTTCAGTTAGACTGCTCCCTTCTGTAGGGGATGAGCAGCTTTGCAGCACTACTTTGCTCAGTGCATTGCAGTTATGATGCCATCCTCCTGCATCTGCAATATAGATGTTCAGCTTTTCCTCACTGTCATATTTTGGCAGAGGCAATAGTGTGGCTTCCAATGCAATGAATGAAAGGAAAGAAGGTTTACTGGTTGGGCAGGTAGTCCAGTGAGTGGTGACTGAGCAGTGATCTTGTTTTTACAGCAACCCTATGCATACTGTGCCTGTAAGATTGTCAAAACCTCTGGTTTTGCAGTTCCTGCATGTGAGGACACTTGCTAACAGTGTGCAGTTTGTCTTGACTCTTCAGCTTTTTGGAGGTAAACAATGGCACTGCATTGGGATAAGCTTTACTGTGTCATGAAGGTTAGCATGGCCCTGTGCTCCTTCAGAGTGTTGTGTGCTTGTTCCAGCTGTCATCCTTGTAGCTGTTTCTGCAGCTGCACTGGGAGCCATGGCAGGAAAATGATGTGGCTGAATTTCCTTCCGTCAGGTTGATCAGTTAGTGATCTGTTTGCACCAGCTATGGTGTTGTCTTGGTAGAAGTGACTGTAGAAGGAAATGTGACACTTTTTAGTTTCACTTTTGGTGGTGATTTGAGCTAATGTCGTAGGTTGATTGTAATTAAAGTCATTAAGTGTAACTGGGTTGTGGACAAATGCAGGTACTGAGTTTTTCCTCCCTCATTTTTCATCCCTCATTTCCTCCCTTCCTCCACAGTACAGTGCTTTCCTGCCTGCTTTCAGATCCTCGTCTTGCCAACGCTGAGTCAGGTTAGCTCATGGGTGCAGCAGAAAGCCAACAGTACAAACATGCAGTGTTTTCTTTTAGATCACTGAGTTAATGCCACTTGCTGTACAGTTCCATGATCATAGGACAGGAATGAAGAGCAAAAAGGAGGTCCTCTTTTTTAGCATCCTGCAAGTGGATCACGGTGCTGACAGTGAGAAAATCCTGTGTGTTATAGCTGAGAACTGAGGGTAAGGAGGGGATCGTGACCCACTTTGTTTTGAGCTGCAGTGAGGTTTTTAGTGGTGGTGGTTGTGTTTGCTGTGTTTTGAGGTTCAATTTTTTTTCATGAGGGTTCTGTTGTATACTGGTGAGCTGCTGTAATGATTTATCCAGATGAACAGGACAGTTGCTTTTGAATTAGCACAGAGGTTTTTCTGATAGAAGTATATTATTTTACGATCACGTTGCTTCTAACATCAGAATTTTCAGATGGGTTTGTTGATGTGCAGTCTTGTGTTGCTTGAGGCTTTGTGTTCCTTCCTACCTATATATTAACTTGGCTTATGTAACTGCAGTCTTTCTACCTAATAACAGCAAGAATCTAAAAGTCCTTTGTTTCTTTTTCTTTTCCTGATGATTTATTATGAGTTTTTGCTTAAGCATTTATTTTTCTCCTGAGTGTCTCTGTGTCATCCCATGCTGTTGATCCAGTAAAAACCTTTCCATCCTCCGAAACCTCTCTCCTTTTGGTTTCTTTGCTCCTTGCTGCTTTTGTGGTGCCACAAAATTGAAATCAGAAATATGCTGCGCTGTTTCTTTTGGAGCTGCATCTGATAGTTGGCCATCTTGTAAGGTTCTGGTACTAGCCTGATTAAAATGAACAGTATTCAGTAGTACCCTGAGGTCCAGCATTTTGGTTTTATGATGTTTTTATATTTATAGTGTGTTTTCCATTTTCAGAAGGGCCTTCACTTGTGGTTGTGTGGGTTTTTTTTTTTTGCTGCTCAGTTTTATTGAACTGATAAATCTGTGACATTAAAAAAGAATCATAAATTGTAAATTGCGCCAAAATTATTATTCTAAGAGGAGTCATTAAAACAAAACACACTCACATTGTGGTATGGGCTTCATTTGAGCCATTCTGCAAAACCTGGCTGTGTGAAAAGGTTATCATGCATTGAAAGGTTCTGCTATATGATAAAAATAGACCTACCGGGCTGAAGTGTTATTATTTTGCTCAGTGGGACTATTCATCATCCTGATTTATTGCCTGAACGCATAAACTGTGCCTGAGCAGTTGCAAGGTTGCTGTATGAGTGTGTGGTGGTGGGTACAACAAACGATCCTGCAGAAGCCTCCTGCTGCCTTCACTCCTCAGTGGTTTTGGCATTTTTTTGTGTACTGTGCTTGAATGGCTCTCAGCACGGTTGTGAGGAGGGAAGATTGCTTTGGAAAAGCTCTCCATCTCCCTGTCTCTGAGTAAGCTGTCTCGCTGAGGATTCAGCAGTCAGGTTTGGGCATCTCATTTATTGGAAAGAATCACTGGCAGAACATGGGAGGATTATTAGCAGAACTGCAAACTGGAATCACCTGGGGCTAGAAGTGTAGTACAGATTTCATTTTTTTGGTGTGTAGGGTTGCCAAAGGCCAATTGGGCATGGCAAGTGTAGGTTAGGCTTCATGCAGCAAGGAGCAGGCAGTAATCTGTTTACAACTATGTTGACAGTGGGGATCCGTGGGGGATTCTGGGAGGTGCCATAAAACCTTCATTTTGGCTGCTGTTCTGTGGGAGAGTCACTTGTGGAATAGATGATACAATGGGGGGGATCATATGCTCACAGCTTACATGGCAGGTTGGTTTGTTTCTACTCGAACTCCAGGTAACAGGAAAAATTGGGCTATAAATAGAAGGCTTAACAGTGAGAGTAATATAATATAGATCATTTGTACACGTGAGTGAATGACCTTCATAACTGACTTCTGAGTCACTCTAGCAAGAATATATTAGGCTTCAAAACAATTAACTGCAGTGCTTTTACTTGCTAGCTGATAAGCTGTCTTGAAAAACAGCACTTAGTAAATAAAAAAAAAGTTACAGTGCTCGTTTGGGAAGTGCCAGCTGTGGCTGTGGGTTCTCATGCTGCTGTGCCCAAGAATTGGTTTTGTTTCTAATGTTTTAAAGACAGTTAACAGATTATATTGAGGTAAAAGTAGCACAGGCACACAACAACAACCAAAAAAAAAACCTGGAAACAAGGGAACTTTCTCATTGCTTGGTGGTGTATGCAAGATAAAGACTTGGTCCTGCCTTTTTTATTCAATAAGTTTAAGTAGGGTTATTTTTTTTGTTCCTGGTGTTTTCTATCTTCCCTGGTGGAAGTATGTTTTTGGACCATAGGGGCTTCCTTTGTTCAGCCTTAAATACATTGTGACACTTCTGTAAACCAATCACATATGCAGCAGATGGTAAGTAGTAATTTTATTTCCAGACTGATGGCTTTGGAAATGTCACCAGAGCGTGAACTTGGTGTTGCAGCATACATGAGCTTGGATTTTTGTGGTGGTACCAGAAGTGGGCTAAACTCTGGCCTTTTGGTTGTCAGTACATCAGAACAGTAGTACAGTTACATAAGTTTGCCTTGCTTTCATGCCCTCCTGATGCTATCACCATTGGAAGAGCTTAAGCTGAGCTTCAGTGTGGAATCTCCACTTGTAGAATTTGACAAGTTTGTTGGTACTGTACAGCACTCATCCTCTTAAGAGTTCTGACTGATGGAGAGTTGTTGAAGTTCTTTAACTTTGGGGTTTAAAGTAAGAAATATAGTTGAGTATGTGTTACATGATTGAAATCTAATGTTTATCTTAAGAGGGTTAGTAAAAATAATTTTTCAGATAGACTTAGTAGTATCTGTATTTTAGGAAAGCTTTATTTCTTCTAAGTAAATAGGGGTATTCTTGCAGAGTGTCTATTTACATATGTAAAATTATATATAAATATATTAGGTAGGCATTTTTTATGTGTACATAATATAAGAAATAACCTATTGCCCTCCTAATGGGAAAGGGATTGATAACTGCTGCTGATGTAACTTGTCTGTGAATTTGACATATTCTTTTCCATGACATTCTCTTATTTTTTTACCTTTTCTTCCTGCTTCATGGGGCCTGAATGTCTCTTCATAGGTTTACGTATGGTGTCACATAATTCACTACTTAAATCTGCACCAGAATAAGCGAAGTGGCAACGCGCTCATGTGGCAGGTGCTAAAATAAACACCTGGAGCAGTTGAATTTTGAGTCATAGTTCAGTCCTTGGTTGGGCTTTTTGTGTTCCAATTTTTGATACAAACTACCTGGAAGTTACTTTTCAGAGACCTCACAACTGACTGCAGTAAATCTTCAACAGCAGTAATCTGTGAGCAGTATATATGTCCAGTATTGGGAACACTGTTAAATTCTGAAATGTTAATTTTTTCATATTGTTCTCCTTACTCTGACAGTTGGGAGTTCTGTACAACAGCAGTTTAAAGATTTGCCTCACGATGACTTGCTTTGTGATCACTTTGTGATCGTGGTAATACATCTGAAGGGTTCTGAATCTGACAGATGCTAACTTAGTGGGCATAGTTAAATTGGTATTTATCTGCTGTTGTTTCATGATACTCCCCAGTCAGTTATGCTTTGTGAGCATCTGAAATAGGTATACTTCTGTTATATCTACCACTTACTGTACTGAAAAATGAAAGAACATTTACAGTAAGTTTACTATCATTTTAGAACTAAATGGCTAAAACAGTAAGAAAATCAGGTACTTAAAATAGTAATTCTGGATGTGAGAAAGAATTTATTCCAAAAGGACAATGGGAGTTGCCTTTCTAGTGAATGTTTTCTCTCAGTAGAAGCAATCATTTCAAAGGAAGAATCTTATAAATAGAATTTTATTTTTAATTCAGAGAATCCTTAATGATGAAATACAGTGAGATTAACCTCTTTAAATGTCTTACGTTTTGTAGACGATCCTTTTGAGGACTTCTTCGGGGGCAGACGGGGTCCAAGGGGAAGCAGAAGCAGAGCTGGTGGATCATTTTTCTCTGCCTTTGGTGGATTCCCTGCTTTTGGAGCTCCTTTTCCTTCATTTGACGCAGGTAAATAAGGTAGCACTTAACAAAGAATGCAGTTGTGGTTTGCAAAGTATCTTGGATTTAGTGAGCAGATAAATACTTCTAAAAAGTTGCCTCCTTCATTCAGGAAATTGTGAGACTGATATTTTGGGAATTTAGTCTGCTCTCTGAAAAGTCTGAATGTAAATAAAACCTTCGTTACAATATTTGGTCTACTTGAAAGTTGATAAAAAAAAAAAAGTAAACAGACCTCTAAGGTTATCTTGCATTTTCCTTATGGCTTGAGAACTGCTGTAGTTCTGTTTGTCCTTGAGCTTTGGTGCGACTGCATTTAGTCCCTGGGAAAATTGTGTTTTAAAACTCATGGTAGAATGAGTTCTGGGATAATAAACTCAAACAGTGAGTCTGTGTCTCAGAGCTTGTTTGGAGTTTATGGTAATCAGCATTGTTTGAAGTGTTAAGATTCTGAGTGTTAGTTGGGATGTCAGCGATACAAAACTTGAGTTTTTTTCAAAACGAAAGATCAGACTTGTTATAGCTATTAGTTTTGCACTGGGAGGAAGTAATTTTATAATGGTTGGGTTCAGCTGACATTTTTTCTTTAAAAGAGGACAGTGCTCTGCATTTGGAACTTGTTCATATGCAAGAAGTCAATGGGGATGGAGATCTTTCATTCACCCTGGTGTTTAATGCCATGAGTCACTGATGCTGTGTTGATGGAGCCATCGAAGGGCACCCTGTAGCTGATAAATTTAAATACTGCAGTCATGCAAAATTATGGCTTTAGTCAAATAATTTTCATGTTAACGTTTTCCCCGATAGGTTTTACTTCATTTGGTTCACTGGGACATGGAGGCCTTACTTCGTTCTCCTCTACGTCATTTGGTGGCAGTGGGATGGGAAACTTCAAGTCAGTGTCAACCTCAACTAAAATAGTTAACGGCAGAAAAATTACTACAAAGAGGTGAGAGAGATTTCCATGAAACAGCATAGATATTTATTGCTGTACATGCATGCATATAAATACATTGTGCATACACAAATAGGTGTATGTGTATTTTTACTCTTGATGTGGTCATCAGGAAAGTTGGATTTTTCTGAAGTAATGAAGGTGAAAATGTGGTGTTGGGCTCTGTGACTCTTGGCTCTGCTAAGTTGCTTATAGTTGGAGCATGTGCAAATGCAGAAGATAGTGTTATTGCCTAAGCTCCTAATAGTCAAGAATTGCTCAGCCTTGTAGGGCCTGCTGTGGGACTGCCCATGAGCAAAATGAAGGTGTTGTCAGGTATTGCACATAGCTCATCCATACGTAATGGAGAAACTGCTGCATTTGGGGAAGTGTAGAGTGCCCTACGTTACGGTCAGTACTCCTTCCACTTACTGACCGAGTGATTGAATATGATTTCTGTACTTAAACATCTAAGGGAAAGAGATACCCAATGAAAATCATTTTCCATAACATTTTGCTTTGAAAGGGAAGCCATTCCCCCACTTTTAACTTGGATGCTTTTTCCTCACCGAGTTCCACTTTGAGTTTATATCCATCTGTGTGGATTCTTCATTTTAGTCATGGGAGGAGAATGGTGCACAGTGCTCAGTTACACTTCGTTATCTAGAAACCTAGCTCTGCTGTGTGTTATCAGACTGCTTGTAGTGCTTTAAAACAGGGTAACTGTGTGTTAACTGTGTGTTCTGTCTCACAGAATTGTTGAGGACGGACGAGAGAGAGTAGAAGTTGAAGAAGATGGCCAGTTAAGGTCGCTAACAATAAATGGTAAGGAGCAGCTGCTGCGCTTGGATAACAAGTAATTCAACGCACGCATTTAACAGAAATTTTAAGCTATAACAGCCACCATTTGAGGATTGACAGGAACAATTTTTGAAGATTTCAAATGAACTCAACTTTCTGTATATCGGTACTTAATCTTAAGTAGTATAAATAGCTCACCAGAGCTCGTATTTGTCATAGGCTTTTGAGTTAATTGTTGGGACCACATCAATAGGACCATTTTTTGTCCTTAAAATTGTTGTAAATTTCTGTATGCACTTTTCTTTTTAACATGTATGATCCAAGGTGAACTGTGATCCTTCAGTAGTGCTAGGGCAAGATGTACACTAACACTAGCATGAATCTTGCTTTTTCCAATCTGTTTGACATGTGAGCCAACTGGTAGTTTAAGTCTGCTGTGAAGTTAACATTTCCAGGATAATGTTTTTAATAATTTCAACTTTTTTTTTTAAACGTTTACTAGCAAGCCATGTTAATACATTTCTGGTAATGCATTTCTGGTTTAAATAAATTAAGGATGTTTTCTAGTTGTGCATGAATGCAGACAACTTAGTAAGTTTTGACAAATGTTTAAATGTGTAATGTAAGCAAAAGGTTAACAGAAGTGAAGCCAGTAAGCTGGGTCTTTGTCATTTGCTAAAAAAGAATTCAAAATGAATAAATGCTGATGTTTGTGGTGCATTCTTTCATGAATGGCATTTTTAACCTTCCTGTGTCTGTGTGTGATTTGGGCAACTTGGGAAAACAGTGCTTTTTTTCCCACCACCTTTTTCTTCCATCTTAAGGACGAGGGCCTTTTTTCCTTTCTGGATGTTTGTTTCAGTGTGACTGAAAACATTTAATTTCTTCTATAAACCTGTATTCGAGGCACTTGTTTGTAAGAAGCATTCATAGGCTGACTCTCTTAACTCCCATCTTTTGCTGTTGTTTTCCTGCCCTCCTCTGGGCCAAAAGTGTATCCCTCCATTTAAAAACAAGTTTTTGGAGGCCTCAGGTTGTGAGGCTAATTCAAACAGTAATGTACAGTGTCCAAAAAAAAACCCCAAAACCTTTCTGAATGCTGCAATTTGTGCACCTTTTGAGAACATAGTTACTTTGGAGAAGATTTGTGCAAAACTGTTAGGGACAAATGAAAGGGATAAAAGAACTCACTTCGGTTTTGACGTATTTTGCCATCAGCCAAAAAAAAAAAAAGATGGTTGAGTGCCCTTCTCTCTATGTATGTGTTTTTTCTTTTAACTAACTGAGTAAGGCAGAGTGTCAGATGGTAGCTAAGACCAGATCTTCAAAGTTTAGTAGAAGATGATTTGATAAAGGGAAGGAAGCATGCAAATAAATGTTAGGCCGACAGCTGTTAACATATGCTCTGGGCTCACGCTTCAGCCATGGATGTGCAGTTTCTGTCTTTGCACAAGCTTTGAACATCTGGCCTTCACTGACTTCTGTAGTCTGGCTTCGTGTTTAGGAAAACAGCATGGTGTTTTCAAATGATCACTTAATGCCTTCTTACTGAACACCATCTTCTTTGTACTAACAAATGCATCAATTATTAAATCTATCCAAGATCTGCTCGTGTTAATCGTGCAGAGCAGCTGGTTCAGCTGTCACCTGAAACCACCAGTCAGGAAAAACTGGTAGAATTTAATGCAAATGGAAAGCAAAGTTAGCCTGTCTTACATTTCTCTTCCTGATGTTAATTTCATAGAACCAAATTGATAGAGGACATTGATGTTTACTTTCATTTTGTGTCTGGAGACTTAATGTCCTTTTTCAAGTTCATTCTCATTGCCTCAGTGCTGTGTTTTTGGTGTAGAAGCACAAACTCAGCCTGGAACTAACAAACAGTGTTTTCTTATTGATGCTGTTTTTTCCTTCCCCTTGTGTGTTTCCTCTGGATCCAGATGATAACTAAACGAGTAATTTATTTCAAAATCTGGCTTTGTTGTGTGGTCTTGAGTTCTGAAAAATGTTAAAGGAACACATCCTATAAATGTAAATTAAGTTATGTAAACTGTTAAAAAAAAAAAAAAGCTTCAAAATTGATGAACCAACTCAAATAAAATTAGGTCAATCTGGAGTTGAGTTTGATTTCCTTCCTGTCAATACCCATTAGGTTTTGTGTTAAGCTGCCAAATTTTACCTTCTATTTTATTTTCAGGTAGCATAGCTGCTAGAGGCAGTTCTGTGCCTGCATGCTCATGTTTGTTCTTACAGACATGTAAAACATTCGCTCAGGAGCTGTGGATTGGAAAACTGACACCTGCTTACACTTGACCAAGATGTAGTGATCTCCACATTATGTATAATGATTGGAAATAGTGCAGCTCCACAACATCCAGCTTCGTTTTTAATGCAAAAACAAATCCTCATCCTTCGCTTATTGTGGATCCAACTTACATTCTTCCTATTGCATATTAGATATTCAGACTGCTGTCATTTTGCTGCTGAAATGAGTTTCTTTTATCTGGAAAAATACATTTATTAGATTCCTCTGACAACTTCTGTATTGTTTCTTACTAACACGTTCTTAGCATGTATGTACGAAGCTGACTCACTATGGATCATCCAGGGCAGCACATCTCCTTACACTTACATTTTGGCCTAGGAAGCACAAAATAATAACAGCAAAGGTTCCTAATTTTAGCAGGTTTTAACCCATCACATACACAGTGGGATGAGAGCTGGCAAAATGGGCGTTGTACGGTTAAAAGTATCATTTCCTCACGCAGGAGGGGTGAATTGCAATGTTTGGGGGCACCCCAGTTTCAATCAAACCTCTTCTGGCAGTTTGGAAAAACTAAGATGGAGTTCTTGAATCTTTGGGATCTGTGTCACTCTTTCACGCTCTGCTTCAAAGTTCATTGGCAGAATACAATAACTTTGCAATGCTTTTTCTTGGTGCAGCCTCCTTTGCTCTGTTGCGTGTGGTGGTAATTTCAGTGCAGGGCACTAAACTTTTCAGGTTGCATGGCATCTGCCCTTTGCTTCATTGAACACGCCTCGATTTTTGCCTTAGAATGCTTCATGTTTTTACGTTGTTGCAGCTGTTGTAGTTCTTGGTTCTTCCGAGACCTCATCTGTTGAGAATCACAGCATTTCTGTGCTCTACGTGGGAAAGCTGTGCTCTGCAGAGTGCGTGCACTGTCTGTAGGTCAGGCTGCATCAGCTTGTGACTGAGGGGCTGTGCTTAGAGTGCTGAAGGCAGGACTTGTGAAAGACTGCAAAAAAAACCCCAGAAACTCCAAATAAACCCAAAGATATGTAGTACTTCTGTCAGTGTTTGTGTCTGAGTGCCCTGCGTGCTGGCTCTAGGTGCAGGTGGAGGTTTGGTTGTTGTATTTTGATGTGCTTCTGTGTTCCAGACCACAACAAGGGATTTGTTTCTGCAACCTGAACTTTCTTCCTGAGTGTTTCTGTTCTGTCTGGAAGATGAGCTTGTCTCCTAGCTGTGATTGTAAAAAGGACGTGTCTAGCTCTTGAGTGTTGCATTTGCAGTGTGAGTGTTGTAGCAGTGTGATGCTTATGGCCTGAGAACTTCTTGAAAGGACACTGCATTAATGCAGTGCTTTAACTCTGCCACCGAGTTCTTGTTGGCCGTTTCAGGGAAGTGTTCAGAAGTGATTTTGGAAAACCTTTCTGCAGTCCTGATGAATGTCTCAGGCTTACCATAAGTCGTCGTGTTCTCTCAGGACAGTTGCAGTGCAGATCAGTAATCCTATAGTCAGCTCTTCCCAGACTTTGGAAGTACAGTTTGCTCCCTCTGGTCATGTTTACTCAGGGACTGACTTGTGCCTTTAAATCTGCTTTATGTAGTACTAAATGTAGTTTGTGTTTTGATCTTGTTACTGCTTGTCTACAGGTGGTTGTTTTAAGCAGGTAACTTCCTGTCTTCCATTCAGAGTGCTGAGATGGCCCTTAGGCTGCGTTAACACCGAGCACGTTTACTTCGGTACTGACACTAACGTCTGAAATTTTACCTGGAGCAGAACTAGTGCTTGGTCAGAGTGGGCTGTTCAGTGACGTGCACTGCTGAAGTTAGAGCAGAAGAGGGTTGTTCTGTACTCCATGTGTACCTCAGTCATGCTTGCTGTGGGTGAAATGCTGCCTGTGTGAGTTCCCAAATCTGCAGTATCTGAATATGGCATCTTGAGGTGAGGTTGCAGTGCTGGCCCGAGTGCTGATTATCTCCTACACAGAGGGAGCTGGTGTCGACTGCTTGAGCAGGGCTCAGCTTCAAATTGCAGCAGAGGGGATTAAAATATATTTAATTCAGAAGGTAAAGAAAAGTTTTATTAAAAAGATGCTATCAAGAGGAGTTGTCTCCAGTCTTCTAGCATTTTAAGTAATGCTAGCACTTGCTGAATTATGAATTCATTTTAAAACCAGTAGAAATAAATAACTCTTGAGCTTTACTGAAAAGTTAGCAATTGGGAAAATGTATTTTTAGAGGCTGGCAGTGAGGGCTCTTAGCACTGGAGTTTGCTCTGTACCTTATCCTTCACATCAGATCACAGGTCAGAGCGCTGCCAGCTGTTCTTTTCAATGCAGCCAACTTCAGGTGCAGCTCCGTAGAAAAGGAAGAAAAGCCTGTAGTTGCTGAGTTACCAGCACGTGAAATAGAGCTGAATTATTTAACACGACTACACGTTAATTCTGAGAGAGATGAAATGTTAAGTGTGTGAGGACTGCAGTAAGGATGCTAGTCTTCTATGTGGTGTAACAAATGCTGAGCTGTCTTCACAAGACTTCAGTTCCTCTTCTCATTTGCTGTTAAACACGAAACATGAAACCTGTGTTATTTCTTGTCTGGAGATGTATTGGAATGGGTGAATGGCGAGGAGCGTTCAGCCTGTGTGAGTGCACCGAGTTCAGATTTTGGAGCACGCATTCCTGATGGGCAGAAGAGAGTTATTTTGGTTCTGTCTGTAACCTAGTTTCCTGAAGCCGTTACCAAAGCAGCTAAAGATGCAGAGCAGCAGCTCAGGAATAGGATTCTTCTATATTTGTTCTATTATATTACATTCTATATTTGAAATTTGCTCCCAGAGGGGAGGCTAGCTGGAGAAAAAAATCCTGAGCCTGCAGGGGCCTTAATGCATCCCATAGAGGAGCTGAGCACATCAGAGGCCTTTCAGTTTCTCCCCAGAAATACATGCAGTGTGTGTTAATCATTGTAACTGAAACATGGGATGAGATTAACTCGCTCATTTATCACGCGTTCGTGTACCTGTCAGTGTAGCCAGCCCTGGCAGCTTCCATGGGCATGTCGTTGGAGGCTGCCCTTTGAGCAGAACAAAAATGAAACCATAAACTGAATCTGAATTTGCCCTCGTGTTGTGATATTTGTCCTGCTCACCTATCCCATAGTACCTTCACATCTGGTCTCTTGTTACTCTCCCAAAGGGAGCTGGGCTGGGAACAGTTGAAAACTGTTTTGGACTTCTCTTTGGAAGCTCAGCCTTTCCTCCAGACTATATTAGCTGTTCATAGGAATGAGTGTTTTTCCTTCTAATTATGCCACCTCTCGTCAGATTAGGTGTTGGTATTCTGATTTCCCCTGTTAGGTGGTTGCTCAGACTCGTCCCAGAATTATTCTGCATGCACATTCCTCACGAATGCTGATGGGAAATCCAATCAGATCCTTTCTGTCGTATATACCGTGTTTCAGTAGAGTGGTAGAATGGCTTGGGTGGGAAGGGACCCCAGGGATCATCAAGTTCCAACCCCCTGCTACAGAAAGGAGATTCTTAAACTCTTCTGTACAAACTGGGAGGTGAGTGGAGGTTCAGGGAAGCAGTAGTGAGCTGTAAGTTCGATTTGTTTTGGATAGATTTGGATATTGCTTGCAAGCATGGGTAATGTTATGTGTTTCTTGGCTTGAGTCTTAAGCTTTTCTACTGATCAAGGCCAAAGAGGTGGAAGGTTTTTCTCTCGGGAAGGTCTGAGTGAAAACAGAGCAATCATCAAACACTTCCTTTAATTACGTACATCCAGTGCACCTTTTCTGGGCTCGTACAGTTCAGCAGGTGGAAGCAGGGTACTTGGGAAGACAGGAGGCCATGTGTGCATCTAGCACGGGTATTGTGTGATGAGTATTGCTCTGCAGCATCCAGTTTGGGATGAGTACATGCCAACAGGGGAATTTATGTGGGGAAGATGTTCTGAACTGTTAAGGTAAGTTGTTGCCTTGTTGTAGTGGACAGATGGGGCCTTTAGTGACAGAGAGGAAACTCAGCCAAGGGCATCAATGTCTGTCCCAGGGAACTTGATTTGTAATTCCAGTGAGCCTTTGTATGTCTCCTGTTTTTCCCAACAAAACCTTGAGCAATCCTCATTTCGGGTCCGGAGGTCTCTTAATGTAAGGTGTGACAAGGATGGATTTGGCAGAACTGTTCATTCAGAAAATGCAGTCAAAGCTTTAAAGATTTCAAGGTCTTATTTTTAGTGTGTTAAATCTTAAGGGGACAGTAACACTCGTGTTGGGAATTTGGAGTTAGTGCGGTGAGAAGGGCTGGCTTTTTGTTTGTTGGAGCCCTTGGGAGAGTGCTAAATGCTTAAAGAGTACGTTATGTCAGAAAGCAATATTTCTACAGGGAACTGCCAGGGAAGCATCTCCTACAGGGATTATGTGCGTGGAAAAAAACCTGTAGATGCTTATTTGGGTTTTGAATACACCCAGAGCTGCATTTGTTAATATTCATCCTTGATCAGATTCATTTCTAAGAGAAGCTCGTGGACGGGCAGGTTCCTGGAATTTGAAGTCAGCAGCATTTGTGTTGTAAAGCCATAAAGCACACCTTGGAACAAAACCACGCGACGTGATGTGTTGTGTCACCTAATGGCACAGTCCTGTCTTCTCAAGGTCCTTCCCAGCTTTCTTGGGAAGCTGTTGTGTGGAGAGCACGGGAACTGCTGAACTAAATTGTAGTTCTGTGCTCAAAGTAACCGTATTTTTGAGATCTAAAGGCTCAGCACTTCAGATACATTTTGTGAAGCCTCCTTTCTGTACACACTGCAAAACGTGTGTTCCCCTCACTGATGAAATAGACTCAGAGCAGGGCAGCTTCACCAGGGCAGCCATGGCTGTGGTAACCTGGAAGCTCCTGAATGGGGAAGCAGCTAAGTGTACGTGCCGTGCTGCTCAACCCTTCTCTGCCTTAGGAGAAGTGCTGCAGAGGAGCCACTCTGCACTTGAAGCACATAGCAGTGTACACCTTGTATCTGCAGACTTTGCTAGCAGAGAACCACTTCAAAGCTATTATTTTTTGAAGCGTTAAGCAAAATAGCTGCATGTCTTATCCATGTTTTCCAAGGAACTTCAGCATTTCTGAGTTTCATTGCATGGGAGCCTCATGTTTCAAAGTTAGGAAGTGCAACCCTTCATATGACCCAAGAGCCCTGGGGTTGTGTGCTGGGGTGTTGTCAGGCACCGCACAATTTAATTAGGGAATCGTGTTGAAAATGTCAGCGTAGATTGAAGTCTTTACCAGTGCTTAATAAAAAGGAAAGAGGCATACTTCACCATGTGTATTCTTAGATTACTGAGATGTTATGTCAGTACCAGCTAATAACAGAGGGTATATAGCTTCACTATCTTTTGTAAGGAGGGATATTAGTCATACATGGGCTTGGATTGGAAAGCACCTCAAGGATCATTGAGCTCCAACCCCCGTGCTGTGGGTAGGGCTGCTGGCGGCGAGGTGAGGTAGAAATAGCTCTAAAGCACTGGTATGGACTGAGCTTTTGGTCCATGCTGAAAGTATTAGCCCAGAAGAACTGGAAGAGAATCCAGTTTTGAAGGTTAAGAGAAAGTTGAGTGCTTTCTCCCAGGTCCCACCCCGAGCAGCTTTTGTAGCCGTTTTAACTGCACAGATCATGGTTGCAGCACCGTTACGTGCCATACGACAGGAGGTGAATTTCCTTCTCATGCAGTGAAGGTAGAGGAGAATTAGAATCATCCCTTACTCAGCTGGACTTGGGGAAATAAACTCTTCTCGGAGGAAGCACGGGTGTTTGAAGCTCCCTATTCTGCACGAGCAAACTCAGGAGCAAAGGATTCTTTGAGCACTCGGCCGTAGTTTCCACTCTTCCCTCTCCTCTGAGATCACGTGTGTGCTTTGCTCCTTGAAATGTTTATGGAAGAAGATGAGTGGATCCCTGGTAACTGTTTCTGTAGAATAAGTCACCAAGCTGAGTGCAGGGGAGGTGCTTGTCGTCCTGGGCAGAATAGTTTCCAGTTGCAGAAAGCCTTTGGTTTTTGAAGGTGGGGGTGGGGGTGGGGGTGTGCTTCACCTCCCAGCCTCCCCCCTAACAAAAAGTTCTTTGATATCGGGCCCCAGCTACACCTAACTCTAGTGTGCAGGTTTCTGTTTGCTATCCAACACTTCCCTGTCCCTTTGTGTTATGAGCATGTGCACGTTTATGGGTTTATCTTCTCACTGGAAAAGCAGTGTTTGAGGGCTCCCTGTGCCGGAGCTGTTTCTCAGCAGGTGCTGGCACTTTTTGTGTCAGTTGCTGATTTCTGTGCCTGTATCTGCATGGAGATGTCAGTTTCATCTGTTGTGCATCTGTTTCGGGTTTTCCTTTGACCCCACGGGGTCACTGCGGTACGCTTTGAGCTCTGCAAAGTGAGCAGTACTGATTTGGCGGGGTTGGGGAGAAACGCTGCAGTGTGAATGAGGTTTGGCATCTTGAAGCTCAGCGAAACTTGGCAAGTGATTTCTGGGAAGGTTCCTGAGCTCAGAGGTGTTGGAGAGGGGAGGGAATTAGGTTAGCTGGGTCCTGCGCTTCGGTCTGCTCGTACAGAAATGTCTGTAGTGAAGCCATTCTGATGAAGCATTTTTTTTCTCTCCAATATTTATTCCACTGGTAGAGTGAGTCTGCTGACGGAGTCACATAAGTATTTGGAAAGGCTTTTGTTGCCATTGCAGAGCCACAGGAGATGCGGGGTAAGCTGGGTGATGCTGAGCAGAGCTAGTTCCAGTAGCTCAAGGTGGTGAGTTGTTCTCCTGGCATGCAGCTCCAGGTGGGTCCATCACTTCCATGGGTGCATCTGCCTCTGCACCGAGAGCTCGTGGGCATCGGGACACCCCGTGCTCCCCTCTGGAGCTCGGTGCTTCTCCAGTTTCCTGGCCTTTATGGTGGCTCTTCAGTTCTGCCCTTTCTGCCGTTTGGCCCCAGAGATTGTGCTCTGGAGGTCTTATTGCTGTGCTTTGTGCTTCACCCCCCGGATCACAAAGGTGTCATAAAAGCAGAAGGCAGAGAAACGAAGATGGTGAACAACTCCCTCTTTGTGCCAGGGTTGCTGCAGTGCCCGTTCCATCTCAGGTGGCCTTCCCAGCATACCAAGCAGATGCTGACATCAGTGTCTGAGCTCCTCCTGCTTCACAAAGCCCTCTTGGTAGGACAGCCCGCTCTCCCAATTGGATCTCTTCAGAAGCAGCACGTAAAGTGACTGATGGTACTGTTTCCAGACACAAAGGATCGTTGTAAGTATTGCTGTTGCTGCATCATAGCAGTGCTTCTGATTTGGTGTGGGTTTTTTTTTTTAGCTGTGAAAATGTTAATTTCTGTGCGTCCCGCTGGTGGGTGAGTTTGATCTGGACTTCAGTTCAAACAGTGTGCACAGAATCTCTGAGTTTGTGTATATGTTCATGTGTATAAGTTGTATCAGTATTTAGTGTTGATGGGTCTTGGATTTGAAACATACCTGAATTAAGTGGATGAAAGCATAGGCTGAAGAGCTTAATTTGGGTTTAAAGGATTTTGTTTGGAACTGGATGTGCTGAACAGCAAGGAGTGGCATAGCTCGAGAGAGGTGGCACCTGTGAGGCCTGGGTGCTGATGTCTATGGCGGCATTTCGTCAAAATTAGTTTTGAAAGTCAACTTACAGCAGGATTTTTTTTTTCTCTTTCCATTTGTCAATATCGAGCAAGAATGCCTGCTAATGGCTTTGTGTTCCTGGTTGTCAGGAGGACGTCAAAAAATGGCAGTGGGTTTGGCTGTGAAGGTTCATAAAACACTGCCAGACTTCTGTCCCAGGGAGCACGTGATGTTTTTAGGGTCATTAAAAGGTTCTGGAGTGCTCTGTGTGCTCTGTAAAGCTGGGACTTGTGCACATGCTGGGATGCTGCACTGGGAGCTGCGTGTCCCATGTGCTGCAGTGGATGAGAAATGACTGATGTGTTGTGGGGTGTAAAGAAGAGGGTGGGTAGCTCTTCTGTTTCGTAATTGCGTGTTGGTGTCATATTTAAGGCTTGGGGTATAGGAGAATATTTTTCATATAATTAACCTGAGCAGACAGGAGCTGATAAACTGAGCAAGGGCAATGCAACATGAGGCAGGGGACCTGCTGTGTCTGTAAGGCTTCAGCAGCACGAGCAGCCATTAGGTCAGAACACAAACTTGGCAGCCTTGTGCTTTTGCCAAATTACTATGGAAGCGTTGACAAAACAGCTGTGGAAGTCGTTCATCACATTTTTGTGATGTCACTCATAAGATTCCTTTAACTGCGTGGCTTTGCTTTCTCTGTAGTTTCACAGCGGTCTGGATTTGCTGTAAAACTTGCTTGGGAAACTGATTTAAGTGATGGTCAGGAATAAAAGCAGCGTAACAGAGCTGATTTGCAGACTGTGGCTTTGCTCTGAACTGCTCTGGGGATGCTCCTTGGGGTGAAGGCCACTGAGAAGGATACAGGACACAGTGCCTTGAATGTCTTGCAGTTAAATGAGTTAAAGATTGGCTTGTTGCAGGGGCAGAACTGGGAACCAGTGAGCTTGAAGTTGCATCCTAAGGGCTGGTTGGTTTCTCTTTCAAGAGGCTCTTGTTGAGTGCTTCACAATCCAATTTCAGAGTGAGTTCTGAGTCCCTGGCGGTGGAAGGGAGATGTGCTGGCATTGCTGGCTCAGGCTGAGATGGGAATCTCTAATGTCTGTGCCTTGGTGCTGAACCTTAGCGCAGTGTGAAGTGATTCAAAGGAAAGGATGGGACCACTGGGCTTTGAAGGATCATCTGACGAATGTGTTTTGGCAGTGAGGAGCTGAATTCTTATTCTCCCATCTGTACACCGACCAGGCTGCAGTGCTCCTCAGACAGGAGCGGCTGTCAGCATCGGTAGCTCACGTTGGGTGTCAGGAAAACCTCCTCCAGAAGAGTGGCCGGGCACTGGCACAGGCTGCACAGGGACGTGGTGGAGTCACCATCCCTGGAGGTGTTGCAGAACCGTTTGGGTGTTGTTCAGAGGGACGTGGTTCAGCAGGCAGCATTGGTGGTAGGTGGACAGTTGGATGATGTTTTTCAACCATCTTACGTAGCCTGTTGTGCAGGGAGCAGGGGATTCGTGTTGGTTCAGGATGAGACCAGGTGGGTGTAGAATAATGCTCCTTGCTGGAGTGCTCCTGGGTCTGAAGAGCTCTTTCCATTGCACAGATCCCAGGCCAGTGGTGTCAGCAGAAGGAAAGGGGCTGTGGGGCTGAGCTGCACCGGGGATTCCCCTGCCTTCGCCTGCCCTGGGAGCATGGGTGGTGCAGGAACAGGCTGAGCACGGGTGGAGCAGGAATAGAAGGAATGAGTGCATTGCCAGCTTTAAAAGCCAGAAGGGCAGAGGATTGCTGTGTGCTTTAAGCAGGGTGCATGGAGGGAGCCCTGCCCTTTCCCAGACTCGAGGCATGCTGCAGCCACAGCTCTGCCCTGACAGAAATAGAAGGGCAGTGTTGGCTTCAACAGCCTGTCCTTTTTCCCTGTCCCTGTTCTTTCCATCACTTCCCGGTGACTCCACCACCACCTCCCGTGCTTTCTCACTGCGAGCTTGTTTACCCCCCTGGGGAAATGGGCCTGAGCCTGGCTCCCACAGCACAGGGATCCACAGCGGCCTGGGAAACCTCGCACAAAATCCCCCACCTTGCAGACTTAGCAAGGGAGAGTGTAGCAGCAGGTGGGGTAACGCATCTCTGAGGCCACACAGCTGTGACATGAGGGAGGGACAAGGTGGGACATCTTTACCACTGCCTGGAAAGCGTTGATGGAGAGCCCACAGCACATACAGTTGTGAAGCAGCCCGGCACTTGGGTGCTCTTCCAGCTCCGTGTTTCCTTGCATGGAGGATATCTGTCACTGCAGCCCTTCATCTCCTTCCTTTGAACGTAACAGTGGCACCGAGGAGGGCTGGGCAGCTTCTCCAAAGGAAAAATGGCCGTTGGCAACGGGGAAAGACACTGGTTTGTGGGGGACGACTGGGGATGCCCGGTGCTTCAGTATTACTCCCTTTCGGTTTATAAAAGCTCTGCCCAGTGGTGATGGTGCAGATCCTGCAGCTGCTCCGGCATTCCCCGGATAGTTTCAGAATGATTTCAGGCTCTTTGGCCTTCAGAGGCCAATTGTGTCGTTTTGGGCTTTTTTTTGTTGTTGTTGTTAGTAGATTTCGAGGTGGCTGTTTTTCCTCAGCATCACGGGACATCCCCACTTCCCTGTGGTGAGCTCCTGGCAGAGAAGGAAGCTCTGAGAGCCCCAGTTAGCCTTGCTGTGGGTTTTGCTTTAGCTGCTTGTTGCCCCAGTGTTCTGTCCGTGCCACTAGACATTGGGGTGTGGAGCTCCAAGAGAAGGAGCGACCCGAGCAGGTGATGTCTGGGACATGCTCGGGTTCCTCTAAAGCACCACGTTTCCCAGCAGTGTCTGATCTGAGTCACAGAAGAACCCTGCTCTCACCCACTGAGGTAAATACGAACACCGGAACTGTTGTAACAGATATATCACTGGGAAAATCTTATCAGTGGGCTGTGGTGCTTGCGACAGGTTCATGTGCTCCGGTGGGGATTTTGTTCTCGGGGTGGCACAGATGTCCCCATAGCATGGGGAGCTGAGGCAGAGAGCACACAGCCTCACCTCGGCGGCCCCAGAGTTCAGTGTTGGGGGTCACCTGGAGCCTGGAAGCGGTAGAAGGGCACTTGTGTGCACTCAAGGCCATAGCTGAGGAAGATATGAGCAGAGCAAAGTCCTCGCAGGCCACAAGGAGCCTTTGTCCTGTCACCCCATTCCTGTGCTGTATTTCTTAACACAGGAGAGAATCCTGTGTTGGTTTTGTTTTTGTTTTTCCTTTTCTTCAAGCATGCAGAGAAATGCCATGCAAATAGTAAGGAGGCACCAAGACAGCTCCCTTCTGCACGGAAGTGGTGGTACATTGAAGTACGTGGTTCAGCATCCTCAGGATGTTTACCTCCATTTGCTTCTCTTAATTACTATCTTTCCATTAATTACTACCAGTTCCTGGTAGGAATTTAATTCCAGATAGCCAGGATGTACACTAATTAACACAAAATAATGATGCTATCGTTATAAAAAGCGTTTTTGGTACATATTGGGTGGGCAGGGCTCCCCCATCTCAAAATGAGAACCTTTTCCACGGGTGATGGCATCACCTGAGTCCTGGTATCGGAGTGCTCGTTAGCCTCGTGTGACACAGCCACCAGCCAAGAGCTGTTTGTTCCCACAGCACCCGACCTCCAAGGCACCACCACGGATCTACCAGTCCCACCTTGTCTTCCTCATTTGGCCTCGTTCCTGTGGCATTCCTGCTGGGTGTCACTTCCAATTCCCAGGAGTGGACGTGGTCCCTGTGGCTGCTTGGCTCCCCACCTGAGGCAAGCGTGGCACTCTGCTTTGCATGCAACACGTGAAATCTGGACGTGACCCACTAAGTCGGAGTTGGCAGTGACTTTTCTGATAACGTTCCCCACGTGATAGGCAATATTGCCCTCTGCTGGTTAATGACGGCTTGAAGGCCCTGCTCCTTCCCCCATCACGAGCGTGTTTTTGGCCCCGGGCTCGTATTTGGGGCCGTGAGACATCGAGCCCTTCCATTTGCTTATCCCCAGCAGCAGCTTTTCATTTGGGAGCAGCTGAAAACCGAACTCTAATGAGTGTTGTTAAAGGTTAGAGCTGTCATTCCGAAACCCTCATTTTCAGAGTTAACCCTCAGAAGCATAACTTCTCCCAGCCGGTTTTGCAAGTGAAATAGCTGCGAGGCTTTTAATTAATATTTGCATTGGTTAATGAGACCTTCTGCATACAGCTGTGAGCTGGACCCCGGGAGCTGCCCTGTGTCCCCTGCTTTTTGTGGCACACGGGCTGGGCTGAGTTAAAAATAAGCTGATGGAAAGAGCATTATTTTTAACCCAGGTCGGTCCCTGCTGTGGGACTGCACACGTGGGTGCTCTGGACAGGGATGAGCTGGGGACAGTGATCCAAGGGTGCTGTGGAACAGCCCTGTCCCCAAAATTTGTTCCTTGCAGCCTTTCCCAGTGCAAACATCAGTGCTGGCAAAGCTTCAGCGGTGCCCTTTGTAGGGGTGATGTGCTGCATGGCTGCACCTTCGCATAGCAAAGGCTTCTCAGGTACAGCTGGTTTGATTCCAGGCCTGCCCTGAGTTCTTTAAACCTGAGTGTTTAAATGTGCCCTGGGTACACCCGATGGAGGAAGCAAGAGAGCAGCAGTGCTGTGAGCGTGGCACTGGGGGGGGGACGAGGTTATTTTGAATTCTTCCACTTCAGACTGCTCCTTTCATGCTATCTGGATTAGAAGGAGAGCTGTTGGGATTGATCTCTTACACAGCTGGGTGTAATTTGTTGGGGTGTGTGCAGAGGTTCTGGCCTCCTAGCCGATTGCATTAGGTATTTGTGAGTTTTAATGGGAGAGTGATGCACACAGGGCTTTAAGGCATGCAGAGCAGTTCTCCTTCCTGCACTTGCTTGTCAATACAAACACTACACATGTGTGAAGCAAGACTTGGTATATCTGAAGGAAAACAATGTGGTTTGTGTCTTCATGGGAGGGGTGTCTCATTTCTGGTGCAGTGTTAGGATGTGAACAATCTCGACTGGTTTTTGCATGTACAGCTGCTGTAATGCGGCTTTCCTATGCCTCCATTCCTGGTGTCTCATTGGCTTCGTGTTGATAGAGCCAGTATCACAGGACTGGCATGTGCTTCAGTGCTGTTCGTATAGCATGAAAAAGGATCTTATGGGAAGTTGGGAGTTGCTGGGGGAAGTTCTGGTTGGATATTAGGAAAAAGTTCCTCTCAGACAGAGTGCCAGGCACTGGCACAGGCTGCACGGGAACATGGTGGAGTCACCATCCCTGGAGGTGTTCAGGCAACATGGCTACGTGCTCAGTGGGCATGGTGGGATGGGTTGGGATCGGGCTAGGTGATCTTTGAGGTCTTTTCCAGCCTTTCTGATTCTATGATTCTATCCCCTGAGCTCTTCCTTACCCGCTGCCTCGCTGTCCCCCTGCCGCAGAGACCGGCGTGCCCGTGGTGCTGGACACGGGGACGTGAGCCGCGTGCCGGATCCCTCTTCTCCCTGAGGCCTTGTGTTGTGAAATCACTTCTTATAAAATACCTTGCCTCCTCTTCCTCATGCCCTCAGAAGCATCTCCCAGAGTACGCTTACCAGGTAAAGACGATGCCGCCTGCTTGGGTTGGGAGTGTCGGTTGTTCGGTGCGCACTGTGGGTACTGCCGCTCCTGTTACTGCAAACGTGGTCCTTTTTCCATCTTCAAAGCATTTTCCAGCTGTGAACTAAGAGCACATGCACTTGCTGAGAGCACACGCCCCTCCTGGAGCAGCTGACGCCCGACACATCCCGGGAGAAACTTCCCCTGTGTGACGCATCGCTTTTGATGCAAACAAAATGTCGCCGTGTTTCATCAGCGCTATTAAAAGTATTTAAGTAATTGAGTTAATGAGACTTCAGATAGCCTTTAGGAGACAAATCTGGTACACGCCTTTCTGTTCAGTTTTTCTTTCTGTTTTCTTCTGGTTGTTTTCCCCATTGAACGCTTTCATTTGTGACGTTGCCATTTGCTTCTCGATGTGTGGTTTTTGTGTCGAAGTGGCTGATTTCCGTACTTCATGCCATTGGTACTGTTGTAGATTCTGCAGCAAGAGTGTCTTCATTTGCCAAACAGCATGGGAATGACCAGAGTGCCTCATCTGTCATAGTACTTCCAGACATCGGGTTTCAGTTTGCTTTGCGTCCATTCTTTGGAGAGTGCATCCGTCTCAGTCCTCGAACTGTGCTTATCTTTGGCATCTTCAGCCAGGTTTCCCACCTTCATTTGATCTCTCGTGCTTCTCCTCCACCCTTCCAGCCGTAGATATCCAACGTCCATCCCCTGTGAGCCTGCATTTGCTTTGTTTTTCCCAACTGTCCCCATAGCTGTAGCCTAGGATGGGTGTTTCTCCCTGTCCCTTGCTTTCAAACATGGCTAACCCTTCCTACACAGGTGGTCAAGCCAAGGAGCAGCAAGCTGCCATGCTGTGACCCCAGCGTGGTGAGAGGCAGCTGACCCTCTGGGCCCTCCCTTAGCTACAGGCAGAGCTGCAGGCAGCTCTGAAGCCCTCTGCTTGAGTGGGCAGACAGCCAAGGCCCTTTTTTCAGCCCAAATTTCCATCGTTTCACGAGAGCCGTCAGCATTCTGGATGCAGCTCACTTCTCTCTTTGCTTTTCCAGGTGAGGCAAACGAAGAAGCCTTTGCTGAGGAGTGCCGGCGGAGAGGACAGCACGCCCTGCCCTTCCAGCCCACCAACACTCGCCTGCTGAAGCCACACAAGCCTGCCAGTTCCCCCAGATATGCCTATCATTATAATAGCGATGAGGTGGAAGAGCAAGAAAAAAGCCGGGTTGCAAGCAGCTTGGAGACCCCCTTTTATTTATCAGGTGTGCAAAATCACATTGATGAGAAATGTGCAAAAAAAGATTCATCAGCTAGCCCAGAGGGGAAGAACAAAAGCCAAGCAAAGGGGTGTTGCTGTGTGAGTTAACGCCAGCGCCTGGTAGATAATAAGCAGCCTCTTGAGTGCCTTTGTCTGCATTAGCTATGCTCATCCACGTAGCCTACATTCACAAATGCCCTGGGATACCCGGGGTCTGACCCAAGGATCCAGGGAAAATACTATTTTGTTATGCTGCTGAAGTGCCCATGCTCTTTGTTCTTAAAAGCGAAGGCCTGTTAGGGTATAACTAATCGCAGTACTTTGCACATTCGTTCATTTAAATAGTGCTTGTCTTCCTTGCTGAAGGAAAAGTTCAGCAGCTTCGTGTTAATTCTGGAAGCTGCAATTTTGGGCATCTAAACCTTAATTGAGAGGGCTGAGTCTGTTCAGGCAAACAAGGAAGTGTAGCAATTGGCCTGGTTATTTTTGGAAGTACTTAATCCTTTGATGTATTTCTCATCTGTAATGTTTTGGCAATACAGTCCAGAGGCTGTGTGGGGCAACAGAACCCTCAGAGCTAACTTGATTTAATTTGAACATGTGGTCAAAGCTTGCTCGGGACTGCCAGGACAGGTTACTGGGTTAGTGACTGAGCGTTGGCTCAGGATGTCCAGAGAGGCTGTGAGGTGCCCATGGAGATCTCCAAAAGCCACCTGGATGTGGTGCTGGGCACCTGCTGGGGCAGGGCTTGGGCCATGTGGACCAAGCTCAGCCATTCTGTGACTCAGACAGGAAGATGCCTTGGTGCATGGATGCCCACACTCGGGGCCCTTCTCAGCAGTGTTGGATTTGGTAACTGCTGGGAAGCACGAGTGCCTGGGCTCCTTGGGGCAAATACGGTGCCTGGGAAAGGCGTGCTGCAAAAAAAATGAAGGAAAAATACCCTGTTCCCCAAAACACGTACACACGTGCCCAATGCTATACCAAATTCTACTGCATTTGAGCCTTTAAATCTGTACAAAATACCTACAGATACCATACGCGATCCCAGCTTGCAGAAAAAAATCAGAAATACTCAAATAAATGTTTTCCGAGTCAGTTATTAAAAGTTTAGTTTCCTGATGGATAGCTAATTTGCTTTGATCTTTAAGAAAGAGCTCACAGAAATCTCCAGAATCCTTTATCTAATCCCTGTGCTGATGTACTGAAAGCTCCTGCTCGAGGGCCACAGGGTCAGTGTTGTGTGTCTGTAGCTGGCAAAAAAACTCAGCAACTTGGCTCGCTATCCAGAGACTTCAGGTTCCCTGTGCTCCTAACAGTGTTTCATACTGGTTTCCAAAGTGCAATTTTTATAATTAACGTAGCTCGGCACTTCTAGCTGTGAGTCTTACCTATTCTCCAAGGTGAATAAGTGTGGAAAAAAACAGATTAAGATAAATTTCCAGTATTACTTGCACAAACCCCGATCCTCTATCCTACCGGTAGGCTGCCGTAAAACAGGGTTGAAAATAGGATTGCAGTCAACACAACGATTTTACTGTTGCTTTAAATATTTTGCCTGCTGTTCCTCTGATAGACAGACAGTGGCTGCTGAAGGACTGGTCGAGTTAGTCATAAAAACCTACGTGAGTGTCTTGATCCCTGCCTGGGAAGTCCGTGCGCGAGCCCTGGCCGGCAGTGCCGTTCCTGTCTGTGGGTGCTCACCTCTGCCAGCTCAGCAGGCCGGCTCACAGCTCTCTCACTGTGCAGAGCACTTGCTTGCCCCTGCTTGGCTTCTCATGTATCACCGCGACAGCTGCTGTGCACAGGGGAAGGAGCAGCATCGTTCTGTGCCTTGATGCAAAGTGGAAAACAGCAGAGCTCAATGGGCCCGGCCTGGCGCGGCTCCACGCGGGTGGGATCGTTTTTGCCATCGCTGCACGGCGGTTTCAGATGTTGTCCCAGCTCTAGCACCCAGAGCAAATTCTCGGTGGTTAATGATTCACCCGCAGAGGAATGGTCCTCTTTTCCCTGCTCGAGGAGTTTCAGTTTGTCAGTCCTTAGCAAACTGAAGGACGGGGGGTAGGTTTCATCTCGACTGTGTGGTGAAGCCCATCTCCCTCCAGTGCTGACTTTCAGACCAGTGGACGATTCTCAGACACGCAGTGACTGCTCTCTGCAGTTCTCCCAGGGCTCCCAGTCATCGCAGCAGGGTTTAAATACAGAACTAATTCAGTTAGATCTGATTCTCCACCTCACGTGGATGCTTTGCCTTTTAGTGGGAATTGCTCTGGGTTTCGTATTGGTCTTTTAGTATCAAAGTTCACCTTGTGTTCTGAGGCTGCTGTGAACAGTTCTCTAGCTCCAAACAAGAAACTTTTTTTGGCAAAAGCTCAGGTAATGCACTCCCAAACTGTGTGGTGTTCATCTGCATAGGGGTGTCCAAACTGTACTGCAGCGTAGACCTGGAGGTTGCAACTGCTAATGGAACTGTGATTCGGGAGTTTTGATCTGTGTCTAGCAGGAATGGTTTAAATACTACCTGTAAAAATGCTGGAAAATGCTTGATACAAAAGATTGTTGTTTGCAAGATGATATTGCAAGGTTTGCTCTTCCTTCTGAATGACACATCTTGCGTTAACCTAAAACTTAGAGTATCAGCAATTCATTTTTGATTCATTTTCATCTGCTGGCATCACCAAAGAAACCTCTTCCAAAGAATGAGCTTAACTAATTCTGATCCTTTCTGGCATGGGTTTCTCTGCTGGAAACTTGAGCTATTCAAGCTTCATTTTGTCTCTAACACAGTGGCCGTTCTTCTTACCAACGTATGATTTCCTGAATTACGCATTACTAACTAGTAAATTCGAGGTGCTGGTTATCCAGGCTAATTACCTTGTAATTCCCTCACATACTTCTGTTTGGGTATGTAATGGGAAGAAAAGCCGCTTTGTTTTCTGTAGAAACCTAATACGTGAGGAATGCTGGATGTGCGGGTGTGATGGGAATGAACTCTCCTGTTGCTCTGTGTCCCGCAGTGTGGCTCCCTGCCCTGCCCTTCTGTGGGCAGAGGGTGGGAAGACTGCCCACTGACCTGGGCTCGTTGCCTCCTTGGCTCAACTAGAGCTGCCTTCACGCACAGTTTTTTTGGCTGCTGGTAGTAGAGCATCCCGTTACCCTTTTGCTTCCCATAGAGAGTGGCTGGATTGCACATGGAAGGGCTTCCAAGGCTGCAGAGCCTTGCAAGCTTTTGCTTGCCATGTGGGAGTAAAACCTTGGAATCTATTCAACAATGCATTGCTTTAATTAAGAGCAGGTAAGCAGGTTGTATCTGGCTTGGTATGTTCTTCTAACAATTCTGCGCAGAATTGGTGATGAAAATAGCACGGTGAGCAAGCATGAAGGAAGGCCCCAGTAAGCTGCTACAGTTTTTTCAGTCCCCTAAAAGATCAAAGTGTCAATTACATCACAGAGTTGGACGATGAAACAGGAGAACTCATCCCTTGGATTGAGCAGCCAAGGTAATTAAACAGTGGAGTGGCATACCTAGACTGGGTGGGATGTTTTGTCAATGCAGCCCTTTACATGAAGGCAGGTTCTTTTTCCACGATGCTCTGTGGCATGGGCAGAAGCCGTGGTTGTGGTGAGAGAAGTAGTAGGCCCAACTGTGATCTCTGTTGGGCTGCGGCTTGGGCTGAAAGCAGGGAATGTGAAAGTAGAGCTATAATTGTAAACTGAGTCACCTGCATGAGATTATACTGGAGCTGGGACTGGGGGTAATGGCATTTCTGAGAACGGCCAGGCTACAGCAGCAGCTGGTGGCTCCAACTCAGATAAGCTAGCAAACTTTGAAATCACAATTTATTGTTTTGATTAGAGAAATACCTCTAATAGCAGGAAATAAAGAAACGAGCTCTGCAAAAGCCAACCTGCACAGTGATCTGTTGGCCCATTAAAGGTCCATGTGCACATTGGGGTCATAAGTTCATAAGTTCATAAGTTCATAAGGTTGGAAAGGACCTATAAGATCATCTAGTCCAACCATCCTCCTATCACTATCTCTACCCAACTACTAAATTAAGTCCTTTAGCACCTCATCTAAACGCTTCTTGAACAGCGCTAGGGATGGTGCCTCAACCACCTCCCTAGGCAGGCCATTCCAGTGCCTGACCACTCTTTCAGAAAAGAAATGCTTCCTGAGGTCTAATCTAAATCTTCCCTGGCGCAACTTGTGGCCATTCCCTCTTGTCCTGTCATTACTTATCAGGGAGAAGAGGCCTACCCCCTCCTCACCACAACCCCCCTTCAGGAAGTGGTAGAAAGTGGTCCCCTGGCTCGTCCCTTTGGATCCATCACTGGAAGTGATGCACCTCATTTGCCATTGCCTCCCAAGAACGTAATGAATTCTGACTGAGAAACAGCTGTGCCTCTGCAAGGTGAGGATGGCTGAGCAGTGGCAAAACAGGAGAACTGACAAGCTGGGACTCAGCAGGGAGGCTGCCCAGTTTGTTTCAGTCCTTGAGTGGTTGAGGGTTTTGCTACGAAGTGTTGGAAGTTGGCTTCAGGTTTCAGCAGCTTTCTGAAAGCTGGAATAGTTTCTGTGATCCTTATGGTCCTTCTGGAAGTAGGAGAGAGGGAGATGAAGCAAAGAGTGGTCCAGCAGATGCTGTTTATTGTAGACAAAAACTATCCAGGTTGTAAAGCAGGTGTAATTCCAAATGGTGTGGATTCTTGTTTTTCCATCCCTGGCAGCTGACAGCAGCAAGAAAGAACCAAGTTAGTCTGATATCTATCTTCCTTTGAGTGAATCTGATTCCAAATATCAAAGCTTTGGGAAGCTCTCAGAAATCTGTTCTTCCTCCACCCTGCCCTGGGGCTCTTTATCTTAACATAATGCATTTCTAGAGTTCAGATGGATAACACTTACTTCCAAGGGTGGAGATTTGCCAAGCCATTCTCCAAGCCTGGTTGGAGGAAGCCCATTCAGCTGGGCACCAACTGTGGCAAGTTTCCATGACCACTCTGTGATGCTGGCAACTCACCAGGACACGTTTACTACAAATTAATCAAATAATCTTGGGGCTGCTGCTTTCTAGTTCAGATTTTGTTCTCTTGTGACTTCTAAACCAAGGGTGCTAAATATACTTTTAATTACTGCTGGTTGAAGCATTCCAGTGAAAGGTTCCATCTTTTGGTGTGCAGTTATTATTTGTGTTAGGAACTGCTCCACTTGTTTGGATCAGGTTTCTGGCTGTTATCAGCCAGCATAGCATCACTGGAGCTGACAGACAGACAGAGTTCGACCTATCCTTTCTTCATTGGTGAGGGTAGAAAGGGAAATGGTTGGAAGTGAAATTATTTATCACAGCAGGCTAGAAGCAGAACAGACCTGGCAGTTTTCTCCTGAGGAATACTCTGTATTTGTGTGTTATCTCCCACTTTGGCCAATCTGTTTCTGCGTGTCAGCGATAACACTTGAAAGATTTCCACTTTTTACCCTTATCATTCCTGAGCTGGTAGGAGACTGCATTGTCAAATACCAAGATATCTTCATACTGCATTACTTTAACATTTGAATTGTTTCATTTGTAAGACAATGAATTATGTGGTATTCACTTGAAGCCATAATTTACATTTGACTCACAATATTCTTTAAGTAAAGTTGCTGGAATTGCTTTCATAGCCTCACACATTTGAAGAAAGTAGATGAACGTGCCCCCCAAAAAAAAACTGTTAGAAAATAACTGCATCAAAAGCAATCATGTCTGTACATGGAAGCCTTTTGGAAATGCTGACAGTGTTTTGAAAATGAAAAATGACAAAACTGTAACGGTAATAACCTGTTAGGGTTTAATGAGGCTTTCCCAAATACACGTTAATGCTTCGGCGTTATTACGTGAGGTAGTTCTGGTCAGCCGATGTGGTGCTGCTTTTCCCTGCAGTGAAGGGAAGAATCCTTTGAATAACACTCTTTGGGTGACTGATCCTCAGGAGTCAGCATGTCTCCTCTGCCTCCATTGGCCTCTGTGGGAAAGCCAAGAGATGCGTGAGCCCTTCTGGGCCACATCCCATCTTTTAATGCCAAGGGATCCCAGTTTTGACAGTGTATAGTTGACTGAAGGGCTGACGTGGAGGTCCGCTTTGTGAACAGAGCTCTTAATGAGGAGAAGTTGAGGCAGCATTGCCTGGGGTGGGGCTGTCAGGAGGGTGGCAGGCACCGGGAGAACAGATCATCATCTCCAGTTCCACGAAGCGCTGGCAGTCTTTTTCTTCCTTAAACAATAACACTGGTTTCCACTCTTAACTTTGCACAGACTAATCACTCATAGCAGAATTTCTAAGTAAATATCCTGGCTCTTGACTCAGATGATTGCAAAAGATGAAGTAATGCTGTTGATACAGCGTAGGAGCTGGAGGGATAACCTTGGAGCAGTTTCCCTTTGCTGCAAGGGAGTGTATTTCCTCTAATACATGAACTTTTGCTAGTGTCTGAAGTGGCTTTAGCCCAGACACTATTGTGTGGTTTGCTGAAGTCTTAAACTGAGAAACTACAGCTCAGCAAAAGTAATTGCTCTTGGGAAGTGACCCCAAGGCATTCTGGTGATTGTGGCTCTGACCTCACGCCATTTCCTTTTTCTGTCTTCATTTTGCTGTTGGTGCTAAGTGGAGGGATCACCTGTGGTGAGGTGGTGTTCTCAGGGTCCCATCTAACTGCCTGCAGAGCAACTGGAGAGTTGAAGCCATATTCCAGCCAGGCAGAGCTGTGCCCTTGCTGGCTGTTCTCCAACTCACAGCTAGGATGTCTTGTAGGGGCTCATCCTCTTGGTGTGGCCCCATTCCCTGTGTAGAGCACATAGATTCCTAGGGGCAGAACACTGCTGAACTAGAAGATCCTCCTCAACACCTCATGGCCCAATTAGCTGTTGGTTATTTGAGGGAAACACGTGCTACCTCTGGGTTGAGATGTCAAAGTGCACTTGGTGCTGGTTCTGCACAGTATTGGCAGGGCTGTGCTTTGCTGCAAGCTTGGAGGAGAGGGCGTGATGCAGAGCAGGAATTGTTTTCCATGCGTTTCTGTGGGGTGAAAACCACTGTTGGGATGATGGTCACGTGGCTGGAAGCTTGTGCCTATTGAACCAGTAATCATTGCTTGAACATAATGCTTCCATGAGCTGCAGTAGAGTGCAGCCTATGGTGCATCGTTAAGCATGAGCAGGCTGATGACCTGCACATAAAATGCGTATTGGTAACCACTGAGCACCTTATTTACTCAGAACTCTCAGCATTCCCTGTTCTTTAAATGGAAATAAATGCAAATATTGTGGTAACTCTTTAACTCCTGCGGGCAGGAAACACCAGTACTGAACTGGCTCCTGTTGTGTAAGTCCTACATATTGCTTCTGTTCGGAAAATTACTCTGGGTTTGCATGTGCTGTAATTGTGAAGCTTTTCCTGAATGGCTTTGAAGTCTTCTGAAAGTTCTTAGGTAATTTCAGACTTCAAAGAGAGATACGGTTTTCTTTCTATCCTAGTAGAACAGATGATTTAAAATTAAACAAACAACAATTGGAAAGCCAGATCTTTTCTTTAAGACTCCTTAAACCATTCAGAGAATGTGTGCTTTTGGTAGAGAGAAAAGGCCGTGGATACTGTGAATGGTGTTTCACAAGCCCTGTCTCCTCAGGATACAAAGAAGGCAGCAAGAGGAGGAAGCAGAAGCAGAGAGAGGAACAGAAGAAGAAGAAGTCAACCAAAGGGAGTTACTAAAATGGACATCTCTGCTATGCCAATCCCTTATTAAACGGCAACTTAACGTTACATTTGAACACACCTCTTCTGTGTATATTTTTTGATTGTTCACACTGCTAGTAAGGAAGTGACTCATGTTTAAGACTGTACTAAAATTGCACTATATTATTCTTTTTAGTTTTCACAGAGTGGCTTTCTTGCCAGTCAGGTTTAGGAGTTTGGATGGGGCTGATCTTGGGTAGAAGTAAGTGTGTTATGCTTGAAGATTGGAAGGTATTACAGAGTCTCTTACCTCTTCCTTCCCTGGGTCTGAAGTTCCCCCAGTCTAGCATTTATTTGTTTTATGGGCTACAGAGGGTTGTGCAAACGCCTGTTTGTTCAGTCACCCCAGCATCACCAGCAGGCTTGCTGAAAAAAGAGCTAAGCACCAATCCTGTTCCCTCTGTCACTGATGGTAGGGCTGAGACGTGAGCTCTCTCATATGGTAATTTATGCAACCTTAATAAATGACTTCAATGTTTGTTGTTTTTTAATCACCCAAGCTGGGCAGTGGAGGTTTGTCCCCGCGATTAAAATGTTCCTTTTAAAGTATCCTGTGAAGTTATATCCTTTGGTTTTAACAAACTTTGCATAAAGACAGACTGTAAGCACTACTGCTGGGTTCTTCAACTGTGGTTGACTCCCAATGAATCATTTAGTGAAATCATTCCTTATTTTAAAATTTTGCTTTCGGAAACCAGAGACAAATGATGTAAGTGCCACTTTGAAACTGCTCTTCCCTCTGAGTAGATTTTAGGTTACGAACGTATTTCAGAATCCATGTAAGATTTTATCAAGTTGTTTCTGCAAAGAACTTGCATCTTTATGTATGAAAGGATTCTGCATCACTTTTATTGCAGGACTTTTTTTTTTTTTTTTTTTGAAGTTTGAAGACATGTCTTCAGTTTAAAGGAAACGTGCGTTTTCTGCCTAGGTTACTTCCTTGCTTCCCATAATTCTCTCATGCGCATGATCCATTGCTTCCCTTAACCTTCTGGTTTGTACAGAGCCCTTCTGTTGCCTTAAGCATTTACCTGCATGTTTCTTGTCACTTTGTCGCCTCTTTTCTTAACCTCCAGGCAGGAGTTACCAGCTCATGGTTTTGTGTTGTTCTTTGTGTCCTCCTCTCGCCGTCACGCTGTTGATGTAACAGACTTAAACCTAGCAATATTCTCCTGGAGAAACTCACTCATCCGAATAGAGCAACGCATATAATGGTGTAAGGAAGAAGCTAAACAGGAAAATCAAGTCTGCATTTTAGCATGGTTTGACAGAAGAAATTCTGTGTCTGGTATCTGAGCAGTTTAGCTTCAAATACGTGAGATAATGTAACCTTACGCAAACATATAACCATGCGCCAACTGTTAGGGTATGTAAATTACATTCAGTATGAAATAAGCCTGAGTAGCAGTTTTCTGTCACTTAAGTATCACTTTTTCCATTTTGTGCAGTGTTACAAATATTTAAAAATAAAGAAAATTCTCCTTTATACTTTGTCCTCTCGCACTGTACTGTAGATTAGAGCTGGCACCAGACATCCGTGTTTAAGTTCAATTATAGTTTAAGCTGTAAGCACAAAAGAGAAAGCACCTCCATAAAACACCCACGTTCTCACCCCACCATGACGCCCTTTGCTGAATCCATGAGTGAGCTGATGCAGACCCTGTGTCAAATGGCTGATCCTGGAGGGCTAGAGTTTGTTCTTCATACATTGCCATAGAACCACATACATCAAACGGAGCTTTGCCTGTTGGCTGTACAAATGTTGTACTGAGTAGTACACGGCACTTCGAATTGCATCCCACTTCGAACCTCCCCCTGCATTTTGGGAGGAGTCCCCACCAAAAGAAAAGCTTTGTTAGTGGTAGTAAGTGGTTAGTGTGCCTTGCTTCTGGGGAAAGCAGTGCATGCTGTGGAAAAGAAGGGGAGGCGAGGAAGGGAGAAGTGAAACCAGCCTAGGGCTGTCTCCCTGTGCTGTGAACAGCTTCATGTCATGGGATAGCATAGCTCTGGATCAAGAATGTGTCTGGAAGAGTTGGAGCAGACTGGGATTTAGGTTCATAAATACCTACCTGACTCCAATCCCTACATTAGGTTTGAAGGAGGAGGACAGAGCTTTACTTAGCTACGAGGCCTACAGGCGGGCTGGAAGTTGGTGAGCAAGCCAGAGTCCTTGATGAAGTGTAGGTCTCCCCATTGATGGCTGCACAACCTTGGGGTGCCATCACTCTGAGAGCATCCTTATCACAGAAGGTGTGCTTGCAGCTGTACCTCTGCACCTCCTTTAAAAGAAGCTCCTGGGAAACAGCGTCCCCAGAGGAGGGAACCACGGGCATCCTCTGCCTTATAACTACCTAGAGTCTGCCCAAGCTCGCCCAGAAATTAAGAACTGTGGGCCTGGGGCCTTTAAGCATAATTCCTTCCTTCAGCCTGGTTACTTCTGGATATTAACTGAAAGGCAACTGAGGGTTACCAGGCTGGGTGTTCTGACATGCTGGCTCGCAGGGCAGCCTGGACACGGGTGCGGATCTGAGCAGGCACATACGTGAGGGCTGTGCATCCCTCTGCCAAAGTTGAAGGCTGCGTGGTGGTACGGTTACTTTAGGTATGTGTCAGGGCCAGAAAAATGCAGGTGGGGGTGAGACACCACTGCTGATAGCATTGGCCCATGAGCATTGTGTGAATAAGTGGATTATGAAAGGTAGGAAGAGATTTCCTGACCAACAAAACTCACATGGAAGAGCTAAGGACAGAAACAGACCCGGTGTGATGTGTAAGATGTATTGCAAAAGGATTTGTTCCAGAGCAGATGCTGGGGCTCAGACACACAAGGTGTTTTCAATCCCTTTTAGTATCCCATGAGAAAGTTAAATGATACGGGTGAAGAATACACAGTGAGCTGAGGAACAGCATAATTAAAGCGATACACTGAAAACAAAACAGTCTTATCTTCAGATAGGAGGAAGCGATCACAAACAAGCGGAGCAGCCAGAGATAAGGGTTCCTGCTCCTGCCACAATGAAAATGGTCTAAATTCAGGTTTTCTTTTCACACCTTTTAGAAACTCACGTTTCAGAGTGCACAGCCTGCTCTTTGAACTGTGGTTTGGCAAGACTTTGATCTTAATCGATCTTGGGGGGAACAGGTGTCAAACTGATAAAAACTTGCTTTCAAGTGTTGGCCCAGACCACGATCGCACCGGTGCAGCCTTCAGACCTGGAAGCACCGCTCCTAAAGGTAAGACCAACCTCAGCTTTCTTTGTTGGCTTGGCTGCTTTTTCCCTACGTTTCAGAACCATCTCACGGTCCTTTGTACGCGGTTGCTGATATAACACACCTCAAAGGTGCTCCTTTGGGAAAGAAATCAGGCACCCAGAAAAAACGTGTTCCCTCAGGCCCTGTCGCTGCCCCTGTGCCCCCTGTGAGGAGCTGCATGGCCATGAGCTCCTCTGCTGTGCACACACCAAACCCAGGGGCCTCAGCACTTCTCATCCATCATGTCCTCCAGACCCTTCACCAATCTTTGCATGCTTGAACTTTGCTCCTATTTTAGTGTTCTCACTTCATCTTTCCCATGAAGAGTCTCTCTCCCTTCCCTGTAACTCCTGTGTTGACAGAGGGAGTGGTAGCACCACTCACGATTAGGCGTATTTGATTCTCCCCTTCCCAGTGTGTGAGTGTTGGAATTGGGTCTCCAGGGACTTTGTCTCTATTTGCTGAACTCTGCCCATTTCTACCTGTAGCACTGAGACCTCCAAGCAAGGCAAGGAAAACTTCCTTTCCACTGATTGAAACTGTGGCACTTAAGAGTGGTCTACAGATGCTCAGGTTTAAAAAAATGGTTATATTTGAAACAGTAACAGATTGAGCAGCCTTGTGTCTGTGCACATTGGCTACCCATGAGTTTTTCTAGCAGAAGAGGCTTAGGTGAGTTATTGGGAAGTGCCAGGTTTGCTAAGTACCTTGCAGGTGCCCTCTGACAGCAGCTGTTAGCTACTGACAGCAGGAGAAGCATTGCCAAAGTGCTGAGCTGATCCGAGGCGATGCTTCCATGGGCAGGGTCAGGTTACCTCGTTGCTCTTGTCACGAGGAGTAGACTGCTCACTTTATTTTGCGTATCCTGAACTGTAGCACCACGCACCCCAGAACTTCTTTCTTCCAGGAGCCCTCGTGTTGTCACTGCAAAACCAGCCCAAGAAGGGAGCGTGCTGGGAGAATCAAAACATGTTCTCGTAATGAGTCTGAATACTTTGATTTCGGGAAAACACTTCTGTGTCTGTCTGGAAGGGATCACAGATCTTCTAAAACGTCTCCAAAGAGGGAGCAATACCTCAGTGCACTGCTTGATTGCATCTCCCCAGAGCTGTTTCCATTGGCATGCACATGCACCTTTCTACTTACAGAGCATACATCATTTTTTCCATCCCTTGTTTGGGAAGCGCTCATCCTTTGGTCAGTGCAGAGCAGCTCACTTCTCCTGCAGGCTGCCAGCAGTTGCTATGTGTTGTGATATGGACGGTGCTGTTTTTACATTATCTCAGTATTAAAGAGTTAGGTTTGGGAGATCTTCTTTCATTTAGAAAAACAGAATTTGCTTCCAAGTGTTTAAGATGAATGCTTACAGTACAGAGCAGTTGATCACTGAACACATCCCATGGAATCATAGAATATCTTGCACTGGGAGCGACCTGTAAGGATCAAGTCCAACTTCTATCCTATCTCTGGAATGTATTAAGCTAAAATTTATGAAATACATATTTCTGTCTGGATTTTGGAGTCATGGCATGTGACAACCTTGGATGTTTTAATATGCTAAGCAGAGCAGTGCTGGTTGCACACTGCTACGTGAGACCAAGGGAGAGGTTGAAGCTCCTGTAATTAACTGAGCACTCAGAGCACTGATGAGCTTCAAGCAGCCACCGAGGAGCACTAAGCAGACACTTTCCACAGCACCCAGAGGGGACACGCACCAAAGGTGCATGACTTGATCCTGCAGCAGATGCAAGCCACAACCTGCCGTACCTGTCAGTGTTGTGACAACCTGGGCTACGCTGCTTTTGGATCCAAGTGAGTGGGTAACCAGCACCACGTCCTTCCCAGAGCTGTGAGTCATGTTTCACACCCACAAAAATCATTTGTTGCCTCTCTGGCCCACTGGCCTTCCTTTGTTAGTGACTAATGGTGGATGCCTAGGGGAGAGCACAAGAACAGGCTGAGCACGTAATAACTCTTCACTGCAATATTTTCCCAGCTGTGGCACTGAAAGTCAGATGCTCCTAGATCTAGAAATGTCGTTTTTTGGTTGCTTAATCTTTCTTTGCATTGATTTCCTTTTTCCTAGGAAATTGCTTAATGCACACAGTGTCCTAAGGCAAGAAATCTGCTGGGAGAAGAGAGCTTGCATTTGTTTTAAACCTCTCCCCTTTGGCTTTCTCCCTTCATCTTTTCATTAGAAGAGACCTGGAACATCACATTCTTATTCACCTTTTTCCACACCACGCCTGATTTTCCCATGAAACTCAATGGGAGCTCATTGCCATGGTGGTATCTCCAGAATGTGGTCATAGAAGCATAGAATGGCTTGGGTTGGAAGGGACCTTAAAGATCATGTCGTTTCAAGCCCCTGCCATGGGCTGATTGCCTCCCACCAGCTCAGGCTGCCCAGGGCTCCATCCAACTTGGCTTTGAGTACCTCCAGGGATGGGGCATCCACAGCTCTCTGGGCAGCTGTGCCAGTGCCTCACTGCTCTCTGGGCAGAGTTTCCTCCTTCCCACACCTTCCCCTTCCCACCTGTGTCATGTAGCAGTCCCTAGTGGCTGATGGTGTGCACGTCCCTATTTCTGCAGCACGGCACAGGGCACTGCTTTTTGCCTTCCAACTTCATTTTGTTCCATAAACAGATGGTATTTCCCAGATGTGGAAATCCAGGCGGTGATTGTCCCTATCCTCAGCACATTTTGTCCAGCGAAGGCTGTATTCAGATGTTTGTTTACTGGGTTTTAGGGTCACCACCTTCATCTGGGAAATCTTAAACAGCTGGGCAGTTAGTCATGAGGAAATACCAGTGATGGTAGGGGAGGATTTGTAGAGATGGGAGGGTGCAGGAGATCAAATGATTCTTAAAGTGCAAAGTCAGTACTGGCCCATTGCCTAGCTGGATGCAACCCCTAACCGGATAAAAAACTTGTGTCAGGATTTCTCACGTTTCAGAGTGTCTGGCTCTGTGGCTCTGGTTTAGATCTCTCTCCAATTTGAACATGATTTTCAGAGAATGATGAAGGTTGGAAAAGACCTATAAGAACGTCGCATTCAACCATCATGTTCTGCCCAACCAGGTTTCTATCCTACTGCAGACACGAGCTTGAGCAAGAGATATCCTCTGCTTGCAGTGCCCCAGGTAACAACCCTGCTGTGGTCTGCAGGAACATTTTTGCGTGCACCTGAGCCTAACGTCTCTTCTTTCTCAGCAGAATTCAGGTGTGGTGGTGGCAATATTTTAATCAACGCAATGACTTCCCTTGAAACCACAGATTTTTCTATCATGAATGCTTAGGAAAACATTATTCAGCTAATGTGTAATGCAAGTCTCAGGTTGCAGTAAGTGATGGGATGTGATAGAACACGATGGTAATGAGTCACCTCATATCATGTTTTATTGTGATGTGTCAGCTGAGAAAGCTGAAGAGCTAAAGATGTTGCTACCAGAACAATTATGAAACAACTGCTGGTTCATGCAGAGATTACTAAGTTTTTCCTAGGCTAGTTAGCTGATAGGTTTAGGTCCGTGGTTTAGCAATGTTTTGTTAAAGTTGCTAACAATGAGTTGCTTCAGAATGTATTTTCCACCCAGAAAAGTCATTTGTTGTTGCCACAAAGTCAATTTTAAAACTGGAGTCATCAGGTCAAAACTGGCTCTCCAAGCTGAGGGGACATGCTTTTATTTTTGGACTACTTTCTAGTGGCTTTGACTAAAAAAATGCAATGATACCACTGCCTGTCACTGCCATAGAACCAACAATAAAAAGGAATGATGTGGAAACGTATGGATGTGGTACTCAGGGACATGGTTTAGCAGGTGATATTGGTGAGAGGCAGATGGTTGGACTATATGGTCTTAGAACGTCAACCATAATGATTCTTGGATTCTATTCTATGATATTCAGGAATTTAGAGGCTGACCTTATGCTTTTCATTTTAATCCAAAGATGCCCGGAGTCAGGCAGACAAGCTCTAGGAAGGCTCTTCCTTCCCATTACTGCTGGCTGCACTACTGGCACTGGGTTAAACCACTGCAGTCATCAAGAAGCAGCAGACAGGGTCCTTCAGGGTCTTTGTTCTTCAATGTATGCTTAGGTGAATTTTGACAATAAGGATTTGTATGTTCAGCTTCTCTTGCAGTGCCATTTATCCTGCATGTGAGTGACCCCAGCAGTGGCTGTGGCCCCGTCTTTGCCCTGGTGGTGGCTCCTCTGCAGCCCCATTCCCTCTGCCCTGTGTCTCCCTGCATCAGAAAAAGTCAATTTAGTTGAACGCTGTGGGGCAGTTTTCATGTGGATAAGCTGCAGCCAGGGTGGGACCTTTCCACTGCTTTTAATGCTACAGTTGTGCCTCTGGAGGGAAGCTGAATAATGGAAATGTTAACAGACCTTTCATTACACTTCTATACATCATCACTTAATTTCTTTACTTTTGTCTCCCGTTTTATTTATTTATTTCCCCCCGGATCAATAGCATTCCTCCTCCTCAATGAACAGACTTGATACTGCTTTTATGGTGTGTGAAAATTACCGTTGCTTTGACTGCCTCCTATTACCAGGTGACACTACTTGGCAGAAAACAATGAATCTTCCTATTATTTGGAAAATAAATGTGATTTATGGGACTGGCAATCGATAGCACTCTGTGTCTTGCAGTCAGCGTGCTTGCTTCCTTGAAATAAGGCTTTTACCTTTGGAGAGTGAAGGCTGTTTATCCGGTGCTGCTATTTATGATATATGTATTAATCTCTGGTTTAATTAAGAACTTTTCTAAAGGTGATGATCAGGAAAACATCTGTTTTTAAAGGTTTGAGGCGTGCTTGGAACATGGTCAAGCAGATGCAAAGCTGTGCTGGCCAGGGAAGGATGCAGCATGGGGAATGGAGGAGCTGGAGGGAGGAGGAGGAGGAAGGGGGAACAGCGTCGAGCACCTGCTCTCACCTCCCTTCACTCACTGAGAGATGATGGTCACCGCTGAGGATTTATTATTAAGTTCCACAATACGGATAGGAAAAAAATGAAAGCAGACCAATTTAACTGCAGGGAAGCAGAGCTGCTTTGCCCAATAGCTGTGCAAGACCTTACCTAGAGCTGTCTTTCTATGAGGCTGTTCCTACTTTTGTTCTGCAGTAAATAAACAGCTTAACAGTCCTTTTGTGCCTCTCATAGGCGAAGGGACTAAGGGAGCCTCTGGTGTGTGGTGAGGTTGACACGTCTGAGGGATGGGATGCCATCCAGAGACACCTGGACAGGCTGAGCTGTGGGCCCAGGTGGACCTCATGAGGTTCAACAAATCCAAATGCCAGGTCTTGCACCTGGGTTGGCAACCCCTGCTATCTAAGGATAGAGAGCAGCCATGCTGAAAAGGACCTGGGGATACTGGTGGATGGAGCTGGACATGAGCCAGCAGTGTGCCCTCACGGTGCAGAAAGCCAAACATATCCTGGGCTGCATCTAAAGCAGAGTGGTCTCCCGGTTCAAAAAAGACAGGGATCTTCGAGAAAGAGTCCAGCAGAGGGCAACAAAGATGGTATGGAGCCTGGAGCATCTCCCTTATGAGAAAAGGCTGAGAGAACTGGGGCCGTCCAGCCTAGAGAAGACTGAGGGGGATTCCGGTCTATGTTTATGAATGTCTGAAGTGCAGGAGGCAGCTGGATGAGGCAGGACTCCTTCCGGTGGTGCCTAGTGATATGATAAAGGAGTAATGGCCAAAAATTAGAACACAGGAAGTTCCACACAAATATGCACAACAGCTTCTTTACTGTGAGGGTGACAGAGCACTGGAACAGACTGCCCAGAGAGGTTGGAGTCTCCTTTGAAGATGGTCCATGTGGACACCAGGCTGTGTGAACTAGTGCAAGGAACCTGCTTAGGCAGGAGAGTTGGACTCAGTGATCTCCAGAGGTCCCTCCCAACCCCTGCGACTCTGTGAACACAGACAGGCTGAGGTAAAACTGTGGACTCATTTACCACTTTGTATAAGTAACATAAGCATTATGTGTATCACTGAATCTCACTCTTAAAGGACATTTTATTTTGGCTGGGAAACAGAATTTCCAAATAATAGAGATAGGAAGTTGCTCCCTCAGAACTGGGCCGTGATTTGATGACGCATCCTATATGAAAGATCCTGAAACGATTTTCCTATTCAAATCGTACCTTTTGGAGTGCACAATGCCTTTCTGAATGCAATTAACCAAACATTAATCTAGCCCTAGCTTTTGCTGTGCTATTTGCACTAGTATATATTGATACTCTATGAATTACATCATGATGTATCCTTCCAAGTACAATGGTTAAGAAATCCCATCGACTCACAGTACCTTGAAGCAGCCTTTGCCAACTAACTTGCCCTGCTCCAAACATGGAGCACTTCACTGTGATTAGTGAGCTCAGATATTCACACAATAGACCCCCAAATGCTACTATCATTTTTGTGTAGTGAAGGAGCTTTGCTCCATGGTACTTATGTACCCCTGTCAGGTTCCTGACTTCATAAATAAAGCAGTGCTGTGCTTTCCCTTAGGAAGAGGGTGGTATGTTCCTGACTGTATAGGTCAAGTTGAAGCTGCTATTAGAACACTTTATTAGGCATCAGCTAAGATCTTTCTATGTTGTAAGTCTCCTCATTTCTGATACAGCTGAATTTCCCAGCCTAATATTTATCAACTTTGTAAAACTCCGTTATGATTCCTTCTTCAGAGCCCATTGGGTCTTCTGCAATTTCTTAGCTTTGGGCGTTGCAAATTGTACTACTCAGGGTGCTTCGATGTGTGACACATGGCCACATTGCAAACCTAACTGTTCTTCTAAAGAAGGTTTTCATGGCTAAGTGAGTAGCCTGGGACTTGGGGGATCTGCAAGCAGTTCTTGACTCTGTTCTTGTCTTCTTGAGTCAATCCTAAAATGGTTACCAACCAGCTGTTCATTTGGATCCCTGTGTATAAAGTAAGGCAATTTAATCCCTTTCTTTTTGCACTTCATTCAGTCCATTTAGCTCATTAATTCTTCAGAGCAGTGCCTCAATCATGCCATTTCATAATGTGAGTGCACAGAGAAATAATGTGGAGCAAGATTAAACAATCCCGTGTCTTATAAAAATTGAATTCAACCCCACAGAGCACTCTCCCTTTTTCCCAGTACCGAGATAACACACTTCTGCCTCTCCCTGAAATCTAGAGGCACCAGAAGTGGAGACGGGGAGATCTGCTGAGTGCTGTGCTCCACCCTTCTGCTCTCATTGCCTGCCCTAATGGTATTTGCAGTGCAAGTATTTGTACAATTACATCCATATCTGAGGGCTTTCCCAGAGATAAGGGGTTTTATTTCACTTCCTATCTGAAAAAGCAATGTAATTAGTTTATCCCGTATTTGTCAAGAGAAAACAAAACCTAACAGTTTAAATGGTGTTTGGAGGAACTGCTATGGCAACACACTTCTGCCTTTGGCATGATTCAGCCTCTAAATCTTTATCCAGCTGTTCCTGTGCTGTGTCCGTGGCTCCTGGATGTGACACAGAGCAGGGCTATAGGAATAAATATTCCTGTTCTAAGGAAAAAGAATCTTTACATCCATCAGAGCAATGTTATTCAGCTCCTTCAATTATTTATCTTCTGCATTTGTAACCTGCCAATTGCAGGTAGTCATGTTTTCAGGGCATGGGTTAGTGCAGAAGCAATGTCACCCATTCTCTTCTGGCTTTCCTTCAGCTCTGCTGGACTGGAACAGACCTGTAACTGCCCTCCACAGGGGCCTTAAATATATCATCCCACTTGTTGGACAAGCCTAACATAACCCTGACTGGCCCAACCAAGGAGTGTAAGAGGATGCTGCAGGGACTCAAGATTTCAGAGCAAAAGGAGGAACATTTAAAAAGGCCCCCAAAAGAGCTACCTTTAATGGAATTAGAAAGCTTATCTAAATAAATAAGGAGAAGCTATTTCTTGTGGAAAAAAAAATTCTCAGTGATTTCCCCTGAGGTGAAATCAGCAGAGCAAAAAAAAAGTCGTCGTCTAAAAAAAATCCCTCACCATAAACCCAAGGGGACTTGTCAGCTCCACAGCAGAAATTGGAGAGACCACTCAAGCAAGAAGAGGATTAGGCTGTCTCCTATCAAAGCACGCACGGACTGGATTTTTCCAGCAACTTTAACAAAAAGAGGGTTGCATTTTTTTTCTTTTCATTTCCAACTGTGGAAAAGATTGGAATAAAAAAATAATAATTCAATACAGACCTTAAGGTAATGTCTTTCCAATGGGACCAATGCCTACATCCTCCCTCTTGGTCTGTCAGCTTTCACAATGATAAAACTGGCCCTGAAGGCAGCGTGAAGGATTTAAATTTGTAAAGGCCAACGGGTCACACGGCTGGATTTGGAGGTGAACAGGCCTGGCTGGAGGAAGGGAAGGATGTGGGTGGTGATGAAATGGCTGCTGTGAAGGACCTCTGAAGGACCACTCATAGCAAAAAGAGTAGCTGCAATGGCCAGGCCTCCCACAGAAGCTCAAGGCTAGCTGTTTTACCTCAGACAGCCTGTATTTTGCCTCCAGCTTAGCTTATGGGACTACCGAGCAGATTTTAGTGACAATGGGGCATGGGTAAAACACTGACAGCAGCTCCGGGTGGCTGCATGGCCTGCTACCATGAGTCCAGCCTCCTAATCCCGATCCCAGACACATCAGCACTCAGCTATTTTGAGTCTGCTCAGGCTTCCAAAAATACCAGGCGTGCTCTGAGCACACTCACATTAGCACAGCCTGTGCCCTGAGAGCGTGGCACAAACTTGCTAGCAGAGCAGCTCCATTCTAGGAGTGCCAGGCGTGCCCGCTGGGCCGCTCTCCTGCTGCTGTAGGCCAGCACTGCTCTGGGTATAAGCAGCAGAGATTTGGCAAATTGTGACTGGACTACGAATGAATGATTTTTTATTAAAATTCCTTTGTCTTTCCTCACTGAACCTTCATATTTTCAAACTGTGTCTTTCCTAAGGTGTATGGTTGGCTCTAAGTATAACGAAGAGTGATTATATCACTTCTGTCCGATCCCCAGTGCTGTCACAAGGAACCTCGTTGATCAGCCTCTCCTTCTGTAAGGTAGCGAAAGACCACCTCCTCTAGGTTCCAGCTCTCTTCTTCATTCCTACTACTTTTCAGCTGGTGACAGCTTTCAGAGGCACATCTCCATTCACTGCATCCCCTTCTTTATCTGTAATATCTACTGTAGTGGAGGTTCAGTGTGGATGTTAGGATAAACTTCTCCAAGGGAGAGAAAAACTTCTTCTCTGGTGGTCAGGTACTGAAACAGGCTGTCCAGGGAAGTAGTGGAGTCACTGTCCCTGGAAGTGTTGAAGAAATGCACAGATGTGGTACTGAGGGACACAGTTTAGTGGGCAATATCGGTGGTAGATGGATGGTTGGACTTGATCTCAGAGGTCTTTTCCAGTCTTCATGATTCTTTGATTCTATTAAGAGGCTCCAGTAATTTGTAGTAAGCCATGCTGGAGCAGTGTAACTGGACACTTACAACTGGTGCAGGGTGTGTTCAGTGCCTGGTGCTTCCTTGTCACACTGTGATTCAGCCCCACTCTTACCCTCTGCTTTTGTTTTTTAACCAGTTTTCCACTGCAAAGAGAAAAGTATGGTTTTAATTTGGAGGAAGGCTCTTCTCTTAATAAGAGGTTAATAACCAGTCATCTTTAAAACAGCAATTGAAGGATTTCATGCAGTGTGGAAAAGCTTCAGCTCTACAGTATAGCTAATGCCACACCTGCTGATCAAGGCTCCTCCAGCCCTTGAGAGCTGTGAGCATTGTGCAATGGCTCCATGTGACTACAGCAGTACCTTTGCCTTCTAGGTGTCACATTTTGTAAAAAAAATGGTAGATGTGACCTCCATGCCCATCTTCAGCAATGAGTTCTCCCCATAGGACAGCTTCCTATAGAAGCAGGTTTTCTCAGCCCTTTCCCCTATAATACTTCGTGAGGTCAGTTTACCTTCTCTTTGACACCAGGTCTTGAGGTGGCTGACTGGTGACAGTGCTCTTCTTATGCACTGGAGTGACCACATTCTGCTTGAAAAATCCAATCCTAAGTGACCTGCCCAAGTTAAAATAAGTCATTTATTCTGAAGCTAAGATTTCAATATTGTTTAAATTTGCATCACATACCTCAAAACTTGTAGATACAAATGCCTCAGTGGGGACGGACATATTATCAAATCGTTCTCAAGGATGCTGTGGATGTACACGTGGCTGTATAAAGGCTAGCTGTAGTAAATTACTTCTTGCTTAATATCATTTAAAGAGGATTCCGTATCTTTATGACTTTATACACTCAGCTTCAGACATTTTATTACGACAACGGTAAGCTTTCAATATTAACATGTGCACTTTGTTTCATATTGTAAGGAAAGTGACCACCATTCCTGCCTTGCCTGGCTTTCCTGTTTTCAAATTTCTTGACTGGGATTTTGCAGATCCACAAAACCTTACTTGGATTATTACAGGAGAATAATTCTGAAGCCTGGGAAATATTTCACTGGTATCCTCCTCACCCCCAGAAAATCCGTTCATATTTAAAAAACATAAAACTCGAAATCTGCCAGTTCCCAACTGTGATTTGCTCTTTATATCTTTGGGAGCATTGCCAGAAGCTCTCATGAGTTTGTTTGTGATGCATAGATGGCTATTTCAAAACAACGTATGGCTGGGGACGAGACATATATGTACATGAAAACAACGGCTGCTGATTTTGCTATCAGAATGCTCTTTGACCTTGACCCTTGTCTGCACTGTATTATTAATTCAAGTCCTATGTTGTTTCTCCACTTGTAGTAGGTATTATGTGTGGCCTTTATTCCTAACAACTAACTGGTTATAGATTTCACAAATGAGGAATAAAATCACAGTTAGCATCCCCAAAACCCAATCTGTCCTCTGGGTTTCTTACTCTTTGCACGGTCTCAGCACCCTCCTACTAACAGAGCACAGAAACAGAACTAATATTAGAAAATATTAAACTTGCTTTTAGTACAGAATAATTTTATTTGAAGTCACTAGCCTAATCCCAATTGAATTTATTTGATGAAGCACAAGCCCTTGGTGTAGCACAGATACCATTTTTTTGGTGTGAATGCATAGATTCTTGCTTAAAAAGATTTATATGATATTAATGACATAGCTGCATTTAGATTGCATGAATCAGTATGTGTCATAAACTGCTTGAACACTCGTTAAATCTGATAAATTAAATAACCCTCCTGGGCTGGAGAGAGATGTCGCTGTTAGATTTTATGATATATCATACATCACATCTGTTTGTTATTGTTCTACCCATGCTATTTTATGTGTAAAAGGGATAAAGCCAGCAGGAGCATGTCCCACTTATTTTGGAGGAAACAGCTGCTCTGCAAATAGGAGACAGTGCAAAAAATCTGGAAATCTGCTGGAGGTCTCCCCAATAGCCTCAGGAAACACTGCAAGACTTGTCTACATGGAGAGAGAGCCTGGAGAATGTTATTATGTTATTATTAGTTATATTAGTTATTAAACTTTTTTTTTTTTTTACTTCAGTAGAGCAACTTGTGTTCCAATTTCAATGGTTGGACTGTGGAAGCGCAGCCACGGGGGCTTGCTGATCCTTTGCTTGGTCTCTTAGGCTGGAGCCTGGTCTCCAGAGATATTGAATTGTGTCTCCTCTTCCCAGGCAATACTGGACTGGGGCCCAGATCCGCATTTCAGCAGAGCTCTAAACTGTTTAAGGCTTGGGTGAAGGTAAATCCTCTTACAATTGGAGGCCAAACATTGTTCTTTTTATTTTATCTAATAAGCTCTCTTTTTTTTTCCAATTATTTTTTATTAATGTTCAGGTTTATGCTTTTGGTCAGTCGTGTATGCGTTGGCAGGCTCAGGGCAGCTGATATCAGCTAGAGCCAATTCCCAATGCAGTCAATGGGTTCTGAGCCAGGCCAGCTGCCCTTGGCTGTGAACTGTAAAATAAACATTTCTCTTAAACACAGAGCATCTCGAGCATGTCAGGAATGTCTCAAAAGCCAATCTAGGCTATGTCACATCATCTTCATATGCAAAAGGGAAAAATCCTTTCAGAACTGAAGCATGGGAAGTATGCAACGCTGAGATGTGTCATTGTCTAAGCTTCAGGCAGGGTGGGATGTTAGGGAAGGTTTCCAGGGAACCAGAAAACTTTCACAAACTTATTGGCTGACATCCATGGCAAATGTCATTCCTGATATGGCAGAGAATTAAGCAGCTCTATAACAAAATAAACCATATCCAAAAATAAAGATCAGAAAACTTCTGTTTTCACATTTAATGGTAAAAAATCAAGTACCATTAAGATCAGCGAAGCTGAGGAAGAGTCTTGTGTTCCGATTCCTGCCACCTTGGCAGAAACCTAGAGTAAGCAGGAGCTGAATCCTACCTTTCCTGTCCAGATTAAAACCCTAACATGTCTTCGTGGGTATGCAGCCATCACTTTTGGTGGAATTTTTCATCTTTTGTCCCACTAACCCTGTCTTTCTGCATCCTTCCCTAGTCATGGGAGGTGGTAATCCTATTCTGGGTCATCCAGGCCCTCTACCTGGCTGTGGTGTAGCCAAGCTGCCCGTGGTTCTTGACTGCTGACTTCTCTAACAGCCAACACATCCCATCAACGCACACAGCTCTCCTCCTGATAGACAAGTTTCATTCCTGGATCATTGCTGGTCCGTTTCTTTCACCCTGCTACTAGCCAAGGACCACCAAAGCTCATTCTCAAGCCTGGATCATCACCCATCTTTCTTTTTGCAGGGCCGTCACTGACCACTTCTCCTCAACCACACTGAACACAGACTCAGGGCCCACCTCGGCTGGTTCCATACCTTTCACATCAGCTTTCGCAGTCTCTCGAGGTGGTTACTCTGTGCCAGGTTGCCATCACCCACTTGTTAAATTTTTCAACAAACGCCCTTACACATTCTTCTATCAGGCCCTCAGGCCTGGGAGAGCCATCCTGCAAACAGCCGCAAAGCTCCGTCACTACCTGCCTTCCAAGCCCTTATTTACATTCTCCTTTGCAATAAGACTTAAGAAAAAGCCACCTTTGATTTTACACAGACTACAGAAGTATATTATGCTGAACAGCATGTCTTTTTTCATGATTTCCAATACTTCCTGTCTTTTTTTTTTTTTTCATGTGATTATAAACACTTTGGGATAAGAAATGTATTCTCGTGGGTTTGTTATTGAGAATCCAAGAACTGAGAAGAAGTAAATACATAATAGGAAAAATAAAGATGGGTAGTAATACTTTTTTATATAAGAGAAGAACATGCCTACACTTCTTGTTGATCGGATGTGCTGAACTCCACCAGGAGATGTGAGTGTTGGCGTCTCAGCCTGACTCTCTCACCTGATGCTGACATTTTTTCTAAGGTAATAAGGGGTTGTTAGCTCTGGGAGACGTGAGAACATCTCATTTCATCTCGTGATATAAAATACCGCCTCCTTCCCTAACACTGCATTTTTTTGATAAGCCACTGGAGGGACACCTCCGCTACAAAACCAAACCCAGCCGTAACCTGCGGGATTGCTCCCAGCCCCTCACACTCCTGCCGCCTCTCAGATGTGAAAGACTCCAGCCGGAGGTGGTTGTTTTTCTGGTTAACAATTATTTGTGCATACAAACGAAAGCTCTAACGTTACCTCGAGTCATTAGTTCTGCGGACACAGGAGGAAAAGAAAGGAAAAGTGCTTTTTGTATCACTTCAGCCTGGCATTGAAGCTCACAATTTCATTAAGGGCATTTCACAGTGTTCCTGCGAAGTCCAATTTGCAGCTGCGGTGTTTTCCTTTTCCGTACCAGGGCTACTTCTGTAACTACAAAAGTATAACAAGCCACCTCTTGCCAAATCACTATTTCTTCCAGACTACGTAAACTAATATTTACAGCCCATCCACTGCTTTCCTGTGAAAAGAAAAATCACCCAGAAGAAGTGACAATCTGGGGAAGACGTGCCAAATGTGTCTGAAACATATCGCGGCACAGATAGGATTCTATTTCTGTCTGGAACAGAAGGCAGGAAACATTTATGTTCCTCGGCATCTAAATATATCTTCCAAAGAATATTTATTAAAGTTGCCATAGAAACAGTAATTTAAAACTATTATACTTATTCCAGTTTTCTTACAATTACTATTTGCTCTGCAGCTTCATCTGTTATATAGAAAATAATGAACAGCTCAAGATCTGTCATCGCCTAATTCTATAGATCTTTGCTCCTTGATGGAATAACGTGTTTTGTAGCACGTAAAATTGAATTGCTGTGGACTGTTTTCATACCGTGATGTTTTGAACCAGTGTCCCCCAGTTAGTCCAGCACCAGGACACAGCCTGAGACATTCCCTCTGCTTAAGGGAGGCGATTAGACACGCTGCCTTCCTGCCAAATTTCCTCACGCTGACCACTTCTGTGTGAGTGTGTTTGAGACGAGAACTACTTTGGGCAGCAAGCTCACCGCAAACAAGCATCCTACAAGTGCCAAGCTCAGAAATAACTGCTTGCATGTGCTGAAGAACAACTTTTGCCATTAGGAGTGTTCTGTGAAGAAGTAAGCAGGCTATATTCCCACCCGTGTGGCACAGCATTTCACACTGTTTGGTATGGTGGCTATTTCAGGTGAACAAGAGTTGCGTTGTCCATGATGCGGCTGATGTGAACTTCCTATCATGGAAGCTTCACCTTTCTTCTTGGATGTATTTTCTGAACACAACAATGTAATCCTGTATGCACAAGTTATATTTATCACAGCTGGCTTAGGCAGAGACAGAATTAATTAGGAAGTGTCTCAAATGTCAGATCATTAAATGAAATTCTAAAAAGGTAAACTGTAGTCTTCAGTGAGCAGATATGGCACAAGATGAATACAGATCCCCGGAACAAATTGCAGTTGCTGTGAAATATTCATTTCTTCTTTACAACTGTTTTCAGGGACAACGTACATGGTTCTGCCTAAACACCAAAACTTTCTAATTCGATGCGAAGGTCAGCATAGAGGTCACAATGAAGAATTTCGTTTAGTCTCCGAGGAACGACTAAACATTGAACAAATATTTAATTTGCATTTTACATTACTACTGAATAGACTTTTCTTCTTCAAAAAAATCCCCCTGGAGTTTATCTCAGTTCTTCCTTTCTTTGTTGAAGAATTACTGGAGTAAAGGGAAAAAACAAGGTATACATAACAAACAGCCCACATTTGAGAAGAGCTTTCCTTTCACTGTGTTCATATCAAGAAAGGCACTGCAGTAGTGAAAGGAAGGAAAACACAGAATATTTTTATGCATTCCAACTGAAAGGACCAACTTTTACCCTGAAATCAATGTTCAAATTCAGGTGTAGAACTGGATTTTAATGGAAGAAACTTGTAATAAACATACTTTCCAAGCCCTGATGGTGAGGCTGCTGTCTTAATGCACTGTTTGATTCCAAGACCTGGCAGCAGAATTCCGCATCAAGACGCCGTTACTTGCATTACAAAAGGTAACATGAGTTAAGACAGAAAGCAGCGTGTGGGGGACAGCATGCTATCCTCCTCTTTTCTCCCTCTTTCCTCCCTAAATCAATCTGTTTCAACTGAATCGCTTGTAGCTGCAGCGTCAGGGCACCACGTTATGGCAATGGATGGTTCGAAGGGGGCCCCGTCCATTTGCTGGCCTATTTTGCTGACTGTTTTTTGAATATACAGACCTTTGCTGCTTGCTGACATGATGAAGAGCAGCCTGAATATGTGTGCAAACACAGGTGAGCAACCAGCCCTTGCAAGAACTGCAACAAGGAGAAAAATGGTACTAAGACCAAGTACGCTCCTTTCTCCCACTGGTTTATGTAGGACAAAGGAGGTCCACAGGCAGAGGACACTGTACATGGAAGAGTCAGAGTTCAGGTCCACGGATCGTATGCTTGCTGTGCTGACAGCAAACAGAGAGGGCTTGGTGTGTTGCCTCTCTGTTTCTTGTAGATTTATAGCAGGATTGTTTGGAAGTGTGGGTTTCAGTGTTCCATCTGTGACTCACCTTTTGCTGTCAGCACATAGTGGGTCTGGCAGCTATGCTACGAGGTGAATGCATTCCTAACCTGCTGTAATGGAGAAAGCAGTCCCACCTGGAACCTGGCAGTCCCACACGGCTGTTGGCTCACATATGCTATAAAAAGGTCTCTGTGCTTAAAGGAATCCATCGGGGACTGACCATCAGTGTCCAATCTTCCGCCAATCTTGCTGAATTACTTTCATTCAGTCATCCTTTGTGTTCTTACCTCCTGATATTGCACTTATCAACTCATGCACGTTCCTCCTATTGAAAGCGTGAGGCTTAGTCATCTGTTAAAAGGGTGCAGTGAATGTTACATGAGCATACTCTTGGAATTTTTTCTTTGTGAACTGTTAAAACTGCTTCTCATGGATGTGAATGTCTTCTGTGGCCACCTCCACTCCTCTGTCTTCCTCTTTGACATGAGGACATTTGAGAAGTGTGGGTCATGGTGCATGGGGGCATGGGATGTATGAAGCTTAACACACACATCGCAGATGTTCTGTCTCATTCGTATAGAAGGAAGAGTTGGGAAGTTTGTTTTCCCTTAAACGGATCTTTCTGTGAGCTGGCTGATGCTGGGCATCTTTTTAAAAGGAACATTTCTTTTTTTTATACACAGGCAATTATAAGTAAGGTCTGACTGCTTTTTATTTCACATTATACGATGATTAGCCTGAAATAAGTATCAATTATATTTGTATAAACAAATTTTTCCTCACTGTTTTTAGCCCTGAATGTTGCACTGATTAAGGGGAATTGATCTTTGCTGCCATAGGAAAACAGGAAAACAAACACGAACTCGGTGTTTGTACAAGATGTGCTCGAGGGCCATAATTCGAGCAAAGAGGAATGCTTTGTGGATTAGCCAGACGATGCAGACGAGTCTATCAAATGTACAACGTGTCATATACAGATTTCTGTTTAGTGGACCTTTCTGTCCCAGCCTCCACATTTATCATTGTCTTCCTGACAGGAGCTCTGCCCTGTTATCCTGACTTGTATGTCATTTATCAGTGTTAAGTACAACAAAAGAGTATCTCTTTAAACCCCCTTTACCCTTTCACATGCTTCCACCCCTGAATAATGATATCTGTCTCTGCAGACACAAATATTCCATTTCGTCCTTTCCTTTGCATTATGTTAGTTGCTCAATAAATGATTAAAATGGCATTAGTGCATTTTAAAATGAAAATGATTATATTATTGTTGAAGTTGTGTGTAAGAGAAGAGATAAAAGCATTTGGGTGCTTTTGCCCCCTTTTTTTGCCCCTGTCAAATCAAAAGCATTTTAAAACATAACACAGCTCATCCATAAACTCAAAACGCTGCATTGCCAACTCAGCCCAAATCACATAGACCCAAACCCAACCCTAAACTTTCAGACGTGGGTATAAATCATTATCTCCAAAGCAAGAAGAGTGAAATCAGTACTGAAATTAAAATAGCGTTAGTGGTCTTCGAACCCACTTTCACACACGACTCTTCCACTTACTTCACTCAAGAACCAAGGGGAAGGTATGGGAAGTGGGTCACAGGAAAAAAAAGTGCTGGAAAAGATGCTTCCAAGCAGCATTTCACAGCTATGTCTGCTGCCATATTTAATACCAATGGAGAGTTTTTATAGAAAGTAACATGCTGGAAATCATAAGCGTTGCAGAATTTATGTCTAGCTGCTGTCTGCCACAACATTTTATAGAGATGTGTTAGCAACTCTGTATAGCAGGTATGGTTCAGGCTCAGGTTATTAACTACAGTTTGGAATTTCAATTTACAATCAATAAAAATCCCAAACCAATTACCAGTTTGAAGCTTTGCCTCTCATTCTCTCATGTGTATGTGCACATAAATCATTTAGTTCTCACACCCCTCTCCAGTTCTGTTTTCCAGACCTATTTCCTCATTCTCTTTCTGGAAGACAGAAAACAGCATGTCCTTTGCATCCTGCCCAGCCTTCTCATGCTCCTTCCCTCCTGCATGCTGAACTGCTTGGATCTGGTGTTCCTCACCTCCATGCTGTACCATCTTAGATATCACTTAGAAGATGCTAATGCTTAAGGGATGCCCAGGGAGGAGTGATGGGATGAAAACCAGGTCATCAGCTCCTGCAGCTGGTACCATACCTGGCACAGGAATAGAAATAGAAACTGGGGAGTCATTTGGAAGGCATAGTGTCAGTGGGAGCTCTAAATTCCCAGGCCTGGAAGCTGCAAAGGCTGCTGTGTGTCTAGGTGCTGGAGGCTGGTACTCATCCCTGAGCACATCTGCCATTTGCTTTTTCTTCTCTGGGAGCACTCAACATTGTAACTATGAGCCTGGCCATACACCTCACAAGAAATTGCTTCTTCTCTTGTTCCACCACTGAGTTCATTTCATTCCCAGTGCACACTGGTCTTAAATACATTTAGCTGGAAATCGGAAGATTTTTAACCAGTGGAGGGATTGGGATCTGGACCAGTTCTTCAGTAGATGGGAGCAAACCCAAACCTTTTACAAAAAGGTCCAAATAAAGATGTTTGCAGCATCTGTGTGCAGGCCTGCCAGATTCCAGGGAGTCTGAGACAGGCAGAGCCTCTTGTTGATGAGTCACTGTTGCTGACTAGAGGCCTAGTTTCTGCTTTCTAGGAATCACTGTCTCCTAAAGGCTGTCGCATATTTTTCAACTGCCACACAAGTCCAAAACTCTGACTTCACAGAGAATATCTCTGGAGGGCAGTGAGGAGGTCTGAACGTGCTGAAGTCCCTTCTTCGGCTGCTCTGCAATGATGCCATCAAAGTGTCATTCCTGCACGGCCATCAGAGTCCACGCTATATTTCAGATGAGCTCATGCACAAACAAAGCCTTATTCAAAGACTGAAGTCCAAACATCCCTACTTTGAATGCAGTACTGAGCCATCGGATCAGCACACTAGATCCTGATACTTAGTGTATACATCCCTAGGTCTCTGAGAAATATGACTCCTGGAATAGCTGAAGACATTCTCCTCAGAACTGCCCCAGGAGGTTGGCACACAGCTGCCTTGAGATCAGCTCCTGACCTCTGGGTCACATCCCTGTGATGAGCTCCTACCTTACAGCAGGTGATTTGGACATACTGTCTTTTATTTTGGATTTTGAATGAACTTCATCTTATTTCTGTTATTATTTCATGTCCAAAGTGTCATGTAGTTCCTTCTGTATGACACACCAGTTCGTCTCTGTTCTGGTGACACCTCCCAGCTCCGTGCCATCAACACACATCATCAACACACTCCTGACATTTGTGCCAATTTAGCATTTGCATTTAGGCTATATTTTCAACAAACCAAATGCTACTTCACACACACTGGTGGAAGACGATTTAACCCCATGTTGTCACTTAGTACAGCACTTGATGCTGAGCACTCTCCGAGCAAAACTGCTGTAACTCCCACTGAAATCCACTGCTGTTAGTGTATCAGGCCACAGCACTGAATGGAGTGAAAGCTGAAGAACAGCCAGTGGTAAGATGTCGAGAAAAAGGTTTGAATATGCCACTGTTTTTTTGGGGGGGTAAATCTTCCAGCTTTGTATTGATCAATACAATGGGATAAAAACCACTGTGTTTAAACAAAATTACAGTGAATTGCTCAAAGGCAAAACAAAATTCTCTGCTCAGCTGTTTGGCTCACATTCATCTCCCTCTACTCCTATAGAACTGACATTTTAATTAACTGTGTCAGGTGGATGTGCAACATCTCTGCTGAAAAGCCTGTGTCTGCTCAGCTGTGCGTCACAGTTTCCATACTGCAAATGTCTACAAGAGGTCACACGTCTGTGGCAAGAGACTCCAAATTCAGAACAAATGCTTGATAATAAATGCTTGATAATAATCTGTCCAAACTTTTCTTCTGCTTGCACAGATCTACAGAAAGTAGTGATTTCCCTGTATTACTGAAATACATGGGTTTGGGGCTTCTTTTTGTGAGCAGGTGAGAAGTCTCTATAGCTGGATCAAAAATCAGTTCTTTGTGGGTAATAAAAAGTTTTACATGGGACTGGCTGGCAAAATGGTAGTGATTTTGTTCTTTGAGTGAGTGCTTTTAGCTCTGAATACCTAAGTGTGCAAATGTAAAACGCCTCTTCTGCAAATATATGTGCAGCTCTGATTCTTTCTGTGAATGTTAATGGAAACAGAATTCAATCACATGAATATTCAAAGAAAGTGAACACAAAAGAAGCACAAGTGTGGCTGAAGCAAACATGTAAAAATGTATGCTGAGAAACACGGGCCCTGCTAGGGTGAGTGTCTTACACTTTGGGAGCTTTACAGCACTGAGGGGACCCCAAATTCTTCAGGTAAATACACAAGTGATACAAATTGTGAGACTCAAAATAATCTTATGAGGAAAGTATTGGTTTTTGTCACAAATTTTGATTTGGATCTAAAGCTTTTAAAGTCGTCATTTTAGCCCGTGGTCATAAAGATGTGGTGGGAGCAATGCTTCTGATGGGGTGGCATGGATATTGCCAAAGCAGAGCATCACTAAGGGATGGTATGGGAGGAATGAAGGTGAGCAAGAAGGGAGAAGTGAAATTCTGTGAAAGGTGAGGGAGGGTCGTGAGCAATTTTAGTTTTGAACTGCCATAACAATGTATATTGGGGTTTAAATTGCAAGCGTGTGATTTTAACATCAGTGAGCGAGTGGCAGAAACAAAGGAGAGGTGGAAAAGTATATGCACTTATATGTACACTTCAATATACATTCTCAATCTATCACCTTAAGACATGCCCACTTAGCTGCAGCTGCAAAGTGGGAGCTTCTGACAGTCACTGAAGCTAGAGTGGGCATATAAATATAATTAAACTCCAGGAGGTTGAAGTGCTACATTTTGTCATTCAGGAACTTTCCTGATGCATTTTGATTTTACCCATAAAGAAAACGCACACAGACACACTCTGTAAGGAAAGAATGTTGGGTGGTCTGGACAAAATCAGCTAAAATTAAGAAGCAATTCAGACCTTTGGAGAAGTCAATGGCATTTTTCCAAGGACATTTTGTGCATGTGTGGGAGCTCACCATGCAACTGTAATATGTGTTACTGGCATCTCCCCCAGCAGTAATGGGGAAACTGAGGCATATAACCAACTGAGGGAGTTGGACTTTAGATTTATTTTATAATTAAATATGCATATTCTTAAATATTTTCCTGAAACAAAGTTGTAAGACAGCCTGAAGACCACAGCAGGATACAGTGGGATATGGGCTTGGGACAGGAGTACTGCTGGGACACAACTGTGACTGATGTGATGGCAGCAGGAAGTGGGGAAGTGCAAGGAGCGAGGCTGACAGGGAATGGACAAGATATGAAGGAATGTAGGATGCCTCAGAGAGATGCACTGTTTCAATGGAAATTAAACATAGCACACTTACTCACCATATGGAATACATAATAACAGGCTTGGGGCTTTCTATGCACCCTCACAGTACATCCACAGCAGCGGACACTAGGAGAATCTTCACTTTCCCTCTTCATTTTCTCTGGAAGATCTGCAAGACATGGAAGGGCAGAGACAGTTCCATCTATTTTCTGTAGGTTCCTCCCAGTCCTCTTCTTAAAAATTTAAGCAAAGCTGCAATGATTAGTGCAGCCTCTATGGATGGAATCTGCCACTTTCATTTCCAGCACAATTCTTCTAGAGTTTCAATGGAAAACAGATTGTGCTTATTTATTTAGCTAGTGGGAAGGATTTGGGATCTCGATGCCTGTTCTATCTGCTGATGACAAGCCCTCAACAATCAAATCTAAATGCATTTTTAAGGAAATTAAGTAATATCTTCCATTACACCATGTCACTGGCACTATGACAGCTGCCAGTTTCCTCGAGAAAAGTGAGATCCGATGAAAAACTGCATTTCAGTTTACATTATTTAACAGCATGTTTATTTCAGCATTCTGTGGCTGACTGCATAAATGTTTCACAATTGTAATAATGGCAACTCTGTTTACAAACTGTTGCATTAGGGCCTACCAAAACTCTGGCACACAAGGTCTGTACTCTGTGTGATTCCAACAGCGTAAGTCTCTCCCTGTTGCACTCAGTGTCCACACCACCTGCCCCTTCAGGAAATGCCACTGAAGGACTTGGGAGATGGCATAAACACAATCATTTTCCTTAAAAGGTCTGTAAAATTTGATGTGTGATGAGGTTTGCTTTGATAACTTACGGAAAACTGCTGGAAAGGCTGCTGCTGCCTGGAGGTGAGAGGATTTGGTGAAAAAGCAGTTTTCGTCTCCTGTGACTTGAATGATGCAGGAGTCAGGCACATAGGATACACCAGCCACGTGGGGTCCCTCTGCATTCAGTGAAAAGGACAGACACCTTCATCCCTCTTAGCGTGGGCTCTCAGAGGTTATGCCAAGGGGCCACTCTGTGACTGTGAGCAGTCCCTCCTCAGGAGGGACTTTTCCTCTGCTGCAGTTGCTCAAAATTTTGTCTTAAAAAATATTTGCTGCCAAAAGTTTACCTTTTAAATGCCTGCTTCACAAAAACCTCTATGTTCTTCGATAACATTCTGATCCTTCACTTTGAACAGCATTAAGAAACTGAAATAAAACCTAAAGAATGTCTTGTTGCTAATTTTCTTTTTCCATTCAAATGCTGCCTCCTTTCTTGCCATTTTTCTCTTTATTCTTCTCCACTTTTCCAGCAGAGGGAAAACAGAATACAAAGCCAGGGACCCACTCACGACTTCCAGAGTAAGCATGACTTCACTATAGGATATTCTCTGCAGAGTTGTATGGGATTAGGTGAAAGGGTTCACGTCACTTCCAACTCAGCCATTAACCCCCAGCAAGGTGCTCTTCATACTCCTGGATTTCTCTGAGTCGAAGGAATAAGACAGAGTTTACAGTAATGGCATCACTTGTGCCAGACCTGGGCCCTGGCAGCAGAGTGTCTGAGCCTTTATCAACCTGGTGACTCAGAGCAGGCAGGATGCTGCAAGTCAGGCACAGCAGTCTGGCTGATGGTTGGGCAAATATTTTGCTCTTTCAAATTTGCTTACATATCAAAATATGGGTTTAGCTGATAAAAGCCAACAGCTCCATCAGAGTCTATTACAATCTATCAGGCAAATACTCAGTCATTTCCAAATTATTACATGGACTATGATACATTCAAGTGATCTTTATAATCTCTCATTAAAAAAAAAAATAAAAATCCACTGTTACAAGAATTACCTAAAAATGGATTTACCAGACAGATAGCTTGCAATGTAAATGACTTGTGTTTGTATAGGTAGAATGCATATCAAAATGCATGCACAAATGAGAGACCATATTGACTCTTTCCAAGCTGTTATGGTCTATTAGATAAATATTATCTCGGTTAGGGATTGTGGTAGTTTTCTATATGCACAGTTTCCTGATAAGCCATATGGGCTTTCAGATAAAATTGTGTCTTCAGATTTAGAAAGTGATATGGCTGAGTAGCTGTAATGAGTACGAGGAAGCTCCTGTTAACCAATTAATCAGTATGTGTCACTGAATCCCCCTCCTCTTGTTTTAGTATGTGCCATAATACATACAAAAGAGTTTCAGCAAACACACTTTGCTTGGTGGTATTTTGATAAAAAAAAAATACCTTCTGAAGGCACGGCAGCCGATTCTTATGGGGATAAAAATACAACCACAACTATTGGTTGTAGTTGTATCACAACATACACAGAACAAGGTTAAAACACAACCTTAAGTCTACTGTGATTTCAGCCACCTTTCTGGCTTTTTTTTTCATGCTGTTTACATAAGTGCACGTACACTTACAATCACGACCCACCACAGTTAACAGAAAGAACTTCACCGATTTCAAAGGCATGGATTTCAGTCACATACTGCCTTCCTTCACTTAACAAAAACAAACTATACATATTGTTCATTCCTCAGTGGCAAAACTTCAGTGAATCCACAGCATTTCACCAATGTGTAATGTGAGACTCAGGGAAACCCATGCAACTTGTGAAGAGTTCACATGAACTGACCAGGACAGCTCACCAAACGAGAGGAGAACCATCAACTGAACCCCATGCCAAGCTCTGCAGGTGGCACACCAGGCTCTCTCTCCATCTTTAACAAGTAAGGACATTTGTTCTGTACATTTATATCATGTCAGTGTCATAAGTTATGTGAGGAGTTTGTTTGCTCCAAGTGACTCTGCATCTTTAGGGATGACTACTTTTTTTCTGCTTTGCACATCTTGCAACTGCTATGTAAACAACTCCTATCTGGAAATGATGACAAAGTTGTTTTTCTTCTGGATAAGTCCCATTTTGTCTAGCTTTCCCTGTATGGCTAAAGGAGTACATTTTCTTCTGAAGGACAATCGTTCAGGATTATGCAGAGGAAATCAAAGCACCTTAGTGCACTTAGTGTACAGCCCTTATAAATGACAACTGGGGCACTTCACCATAAGTACTGCCCAGAACAGCAGCCCATCAATGTGTATCTCAAAAATGTTTCTGAAAGGAGCTAATTTTTTTTTTAACCTGAAAATTGAGAGCAGAGTCCAGTAAGAATCCCAAACAGAGCCCTGCTAAGGACAGAAGACACCCACTGTGTGCTCTGGCTCATCAGAAAATCTCTCCAATGTTCTTTTCACGCTCCCATCTCAGGGAGATGGGAACACACAGTTCATGCCAAAGGGAGCCAGTGGGATACAGTCTTGATATGCATGCATGTGTATTTTCACATACATTTTTTGATTCAAATGTACTTGCTCTGCTTCCTACTTGCATACATTCATAAACAACAGGCGTTAGCTGGGAATACACACATGCATGGTCAAGCAAGGGAAGGCCTGGATGAACACAAGTGTTTGCTGTTCATATATTGAAAGTTTCCTATTCTGGATTTTTTTTTTTCCTATTCTGGACCCAACAACCACAGTGGAGTAAGCAAAGAACAATTCCATGACAATTCCCCAGCAGCTGATAATGTACAGGGGCAAGTGTTCTAGGTGCCAGACTGAAAGGCTGCATGGAGCTGTCAGAGTTTACAACCACTGACCATGCCTTTACTCTTTCCAGCATGAAAGGTCCTGCAGGACTGCTGGCCAGGATGCTCCCAGGTAGTTGGGGACAGTGAGTCTCACTCTGGGAAAGGAATGACCCGGGTACAGGCAAGGGCCAACATTACATTATTACTCACAAACAGGTTAAGCAGCTTTATTTTAGACCATTGCTTATTTCATTTCCTGACCCTAGAACCTGAGGCAACAGATGGCATATTAAGAAAGTCATTGTAGCAGGTGACTATGTATCTTCATTTGGTCCTCTGCCCCATGACTTTCTTGTTTTATTAATATTATTTAACAGAACTTCTTCCTTGAATGGCTAAATTCATTCTCTGAAGCATGCTGCTGAAATGTAAACAGCATACAACTTTGATTTCCTATGAATATAGAACACATGCTGTTATTGAAAAGAACACAAGATTGCCAAGCTTTAGAAAATCAAATGTTAATTATAAGTTGGGACTGGTGGATAGAGTAAGCTTTTGCCCATTCATCGTGGCCAAAGATAATTTCCAAGCCTCTACAAAATTCATACTTTGCAGGTCTGTGTGGACTCCTGAATTTTATAGAGGGCAGTATTTACAGTTCCTAGTTCTTGTGCGGGGAGCTGCGGCTGCAGGCACTGCCTAATGCTGCTGATTACCTTTGCAAAGAAGACATCTAAACCTTGCCTGTGCTCATGTTTACAGCCATCTTCCATAAATGAGTGTTAGGATGCTATGCTCTAAGTAGCTGTGCTGTAAATGTGCTATTGACACTTTTTACAAGGCTACATTACACAATGAGTTTTTCATGAAAGCATACCTCTTTCTGTGAATGGCAGTTTTCTTCTAGAAACCACTGTGAGTGTAAAAATGCACGCTGACTCACCAAGCTCTTGATAAGGGTACAAAGACATCCCATTTCAAGCATGTAATTCATGTGGGAGGAACTCAGAGCTGGGCGGAGCAATACCGGGCAGTTAAGTATCGCACACTATTCCTGCTGCCACAAGAACTCAGCTCACTGTATCCCAATGACCCTTCAAGAAATAGTCGACATTTGTGCACCTTGTATTTCGGTAAGCCTTCTGCACTGCCAGACTCAAAACCATGTGACACTTTGCAGATGGCTGTTCTGAAGACAGATATTCCCTCCACTCTCCAGGAATCGCTGTTCTCATGAGATTTCCAGCACAGCCCAGGATCTGTTCAAAAGGCTTGGACGGGCCTGAATAAACATCGGCCTTCTTGAAGAAGAAAATGTAAACCTCACTCCCTTCCCACCCTAGCTGTGATTCTTTTGAGCTTCTTTTCCACTATTTGTCTTTATTTATCAATTAAAAGCAGTATGTTTGACCCTATATAGGAACAGAAGACTTACAGACTTAAAGAAATCAGCTATATTGGAAACAAGTGAGGAAGTTCAAAACTTAACAAGCACCATCAAGTCTGCAGACAGGTGGCTTGATCAGCCAGGGTTTGGAAGTCTTTCATGCTTTTATTTTACTAAGGCATTGCATCTTTCAGCCAATTTTAACGCGTGCCATCAAAACCTGGAAGTAACTTTAAAAGATGCGAGTTTTCTTTTTTTATTAAATGCATACCTTTTCACCTGCCTTTTTTTCAGTTAACATTTTTTGTCCTCCTTCAAGTTGTTCTAGGTTGAGTCTCCAAGAGAGTAGTGAGGGAAAATCAGGCCATTTAAAAATAAAATAGATTACTTCTGCACAGCTTTCTTTAATCAAAACTATTATAACTGATGGCTCAGAGCCTTGATTACACCTCTTCAGAGGGCACCCCTTGATTTTGCGCGACATCCCTGATTATTTTATTTACTTATTTATTTATTTATTAGCTTTTACTTTCTGCCTTGATTTCTAGGTCACCGAGTTGAAGCTCATTCTTGCTTTAAATGGATGTGCTTGTTTCTCAGTGGCAGGTTATTTTTCTTACAGGGGCTACAAAGTAAACATGCCCCTTTTTCAGAAGAAGACAAAAATTCCTGTGATCGCATATTCCTGGAGTTCATTCTCCCTCTCTATTTTTCCCTTAGCCCCTGTGGAGAGTGAGATTGGACCAAGAGTCATTCCCCCCGACCTCTCCCGAGTCCCTGTGGAGCTAAGGGCCAAAAGGTCATTTTCTCAGGTTCCCTCCATAGGGAGAATCCAAAGGTCATTCCCTCCCTCCCCTGACTCACCCCCAAGTGCAGCTGAGAGACATTTAGAAGTCCTTTGAAGAGGGAGGGGAGCAACTGAGCCCATGTGCTCTACCTATGGCCCCTCAACAGCAAAGAGATACGAAGTAGGCTGGGCAGCTGGAAGCTCCAACCTATTTAGGGCTGCCCTTGGGTGCAAGCTTTGGCACCCCATGAACTTCAGAAGGGATGAGAAAAAATACTGGCACTGCTGAGAAGTGGGCCTAACAGCTTTTCAGTTCCCAGACAGGCCTTCTCCATCCTATAGCCCCTGGGATCCTCTTTCATCTCCTTTGTGGCTCGGGTTTCAGTAGGAACTTTTCAGATGCCATTAGGTAAGAGCTCTGAATCTCTAAATGAATGAAGCATGCTCCTAATTCTTGGAAACTGTGTTGCATGAATTGTTCTATGGGTCTCCTTGGAAAACAAAGACAGACAGACATAGCTGCACTCGGAGCTGGTGCTGCTGCCCATTACCCTGACATCTGTGAACGTTGTGGATCAGTTTGGGGACCATTCAGTGCTTCCCAAGGCAGAAGGAAATAGCAAAAAATTAGCACCTCTACAGCTCTTGCTCAGACACTTCAAGGAAAAACTCTTCTTTTTTCTTGCTCTAACAACAAAATAAAAGAGAGAGTATTCTCAGCGTTAATTTCTCTGACCTGCCTGAGGAGGAAGGAAGAGAGGAGCAACAGTTATTCACAAGGTCCCCCGCATAAGCGGGGCAGTAAGGGTCACTTCCTCTCAATCCATCCCCTCCGAGGAGAACAGTCAGGCTGTGTCAATGCCACGGTCTCTTTTGTGGCAGATAGGCAGCCGGAGGTCAGCCCCTGCCCCAGCCTTGCTCTCGCAGCGTATGCACACCCTCTCTGGCATGTCTGCTTTCTCTAGGACATGGGGGGTAGGGAGATTATTTCTTTTTTCCCTCTCTTCTCTTTGTATAGAGGGAGCTCACAAGTCACTACCTGGGCCCCTTTTGGAAACAGACAGTAACAAAAGGGCTGTTCCTAGTTTTTTTTTTTTTTTTTCCGTGAAGAATTTTCAGGGAGGCTGCTGAGGCATGGTAGCATTGGTCAAGCAAAGCTTTTAAGTCCAAATAAAAGGGAAGTGCTGCAGTGTAGGCTTGGAGCCACTTGGAGGCTGTGGTGGCACTGCTGCAAATTCATAGAAGAGTTCTACTGACCTCCGTGTACACAATAGCCCTAAGCCTGGGGAAAACTTTTAACTCTTGTGAATTGCTGTGAGAAAGCAAGGAACAATTAAATACATCAGAAAATTCAAGTTCTGTGTTGTTTGCAGTTTGAACTACTGCAAGAAAGCCCACTGTAGCTTGATCCTAATATTTTGAAATCAGTGCAAGTGTTAGGGGTGAATTTCACGTGCTCTGGTTCATGCCACGACCAGGCTTCCGTTTTTACATCAGACTCTGGGAAGGTCTTTAAGGAGCTAATCTGGAATTAAGATCTCTCGTCAAGGGCTCAGTGTATCTGCAGTTCACACTGAAGCCCAGGAGCTACCTCCAAAGCATAGCCATGGAAATAAGCAGTGTGTTTCTGCTTACATAAAAACATCAGTTTAGCCTTAAAAACAGTATAAAACTCACTTCTGCATCATAAAGGCATTCAGCCTTCACTATTTTAAGTGACATGAATGGCAAGCTGATCACAAACAGATGCACTGACTTGCTAGGTGCTCACAAGACTGGTTGAGCAGAGAACCTAATTTGTCAGTGTAGTTAATTTGTACCCAGAACCCGCATTAAATCGCTTCGCAAGATTCAAAGCTTCCCTTGACAAAGTCCAAAACCATTTACAGGAGAACAAACGTTAGTCAAGACTTCTTTCTTCTCTCCTCCTTCCTACTTCTGCAGTCAGAGTGATTTCTTTTAAGGCACAGTACCACAGTTGCTCACGTCAGCGTACTGAACTTATTCAGGACTTTCTCATCCAGCTCCTGAGATAACGCATCATCTCCATAGAGGCAGTGTTAAAGTGTGAAACAAAACAGTTTTTATCCCTCAGGTGAAACATATCTCTGTGATGACCTGAAGCTTGGGCAGCGAATGACTGCAAAATGCTTCAGGATCTCTGTGAAAGCGTTCAGTACTATTTCTACAGAGCCTCAGCACTATGAAGTTGAGGAGAGATGCCATTCATCACTGCATTAGGTGAGGATTTAGCCTTTGTAAGTAGAAGAGGTAATATGTAACCATATTATCCTACTTATTTTGTTGCGTTTCAGTGGGGTTAGGGTCCTCTATGCAGCAGTGACTTTCCTGTCCGCATTTGGTGTCATTCACAGATGTGAGTGGGAAGAGCATCCTCTCTCCCAAACAGACTCAATGGACTCTTTGGAGCATGAGCTCCTTTTCCCATGAGTGCCATGGATCTGTTGCTCTGCCTTGGAGTGTTCCACGCTTCAAACTGAGCGTGAGGAATCTTTAATGGTAATGGTTTCATTGAGGAAGTTGTTGCCACACGGTGCTTCTTGTTAAGAATCACAATGAATTTCAGTCTTTGCAGTACCCTTTCCTTCCCTCCCTCCCTGAACGCCAAGCACAAATCCACTTAAAAAGCTGAGATCTTTTGACTTCTACCAGAAACTTTTATCCACATAAGAGGATAAGAAATTCATTAGCTTAAGTTGTGTGATTGTAACAGCTCATTAGAGAACACTGTGCCTTTCAGAGTGAGCATGCCTCCAGCCTTACATTGAATCTGTCAAAGTTAAGGATAAAGGTATGGGACAGCTTAACCATCCTGGAAGGCAATTTCTTATTTTTAACTACGCAGACCACAGGGTTCATTAAATAATTTTAATGAACAGTCATAGGCCCGATGTTCAAGTTTTCATTTGTGTCTAATTGCAAGTAAAATATGAAATTGCTAAATTGATCCCCCTCGACAAGGAAAAAAAATATGAATTTTAATTTACAACCAGTAATTATGTTTTCAGACTCAATGTGACTAATTATTGTTGTTTCCTTAAGGTAAAATAAACATTTTTATTTCAGGTTTAAATGTCGCAAAATAACTGTGACAACAAAATTTTTACATGGCTTCTCTTCAAACGAGGGAAAAGCAGACTCCTCTGAACAGAAAAGATAGCAATTTGTCCTACTAATTTGTTGTAAGAAATGAATAATAAAGCAGAGTTGTCAGCCATCTGACAGTTCCAAAAAGTTAGGGATGTGGTATTTTTTCATCTGTGGAATCTCAGAAGGAATGGCCTTGACAAAGCACATTGTTTGCAACATTTTATAAAATATATGAGGATAGATTGGAATGTATTTTTCAATCTTCCTCTGGGAGCCTTCATGGCTTTAGTCAATTTATGCATCATCTGTTGAAGTTCAATACAGGGCACTGGGTCCCAGAATGTACTTTGAAGCATCAATAGCAAATCTTCTAATCTCAGCTTTCACTATCTGAGCAACATATGCATTAGAGTGGAATTTGGGATTGGCTTTTGGGTTGAGGGTGAAATGCTCGCTTAGATAACCCGCGGTATCGTGGCTTCAAGTGCAATGTTCAGGTTTGGATAAATGATTGCTTTTCATTTTCCCCAAAGATAAACGAAAACAGATACAGTTTTATACCAGGATTTATAAACCTCTGTACCTGCATATAAATGGACACATAGTATTTTTAAAATTTCACTTAAATACAAGCGTTTCAAGTATTTCCTTGTGCCATTCTGAGGAGAAAAGAATTATTTTAGAGAACACGATGGCTGCAATAAGCCGCAATTCTGTGCCTTCAGGGATCAAGCAGCTTTCCTATTCACAGTACACTCACTTAATCCAAACAAAACTCAGCACCTTCCCTCCCCCTCACTAAAGGAAATTAGGGAATTTAGGGAAAAAAATGTCCTTTTTTCAAGGTGATCCTTTCAGATCTCGCGGTTGTGGCGTGCGAATTCAAGCAGCATTTCTGCTTTCAAGGGAGCAGTGGAACATAAAATCTTGGGTTTCTGAGTTAGGCATTTGCAGTTTAACATCTTAAGAGATCTACACAGGTTTTGTGCCAGGTATATACACTGCCTGATCCCTCGGAGAACTCATCCTCCAGAAAGAAACGCTCCAGCCAATGATTAAAAAAACCCACTAACATTATTCCACCTCCCATGGATCAACACCCACCCCACCTTGTACTTCGCACTCATTCCATCCATATTGTTAAGGTTTAGTTGGACAGACTTCCCAAAAGCACCTCATTGGCCCCATGTTCTCCCTACTGGGGTGCTGAGGAAGAGGGGATGAACCGCCGCCCCTACAGATCCCCACCGCCCCAGCAGGGAGGGCACCGCCTCGCGCCTGCGCCGCGCTGCCCGACGGGCGACGGCGCCTCCGTCTCTGCCGCCTCCTCTGATTGGCTGAACGGCGTCAGAAAACCGCCCTCCGATTGGCTGGGGCCGGCCGCTGTTGCTATGACTCTGTTGCTATGGCCCCGGCCGTCTCCGGGCCCTGCAGGAAACATGTCATGAATTATGGATGCTTGATTTTCTCCAAGAGGCCTGATCTGTAATGCAGATGAGCTGCAAGGCCCTCCTTTTCTACCGGGCTCTTAAAATATATATATATTTAAAAAAATCAGAAAAAAATAATAATCTGAGTTTTAAATCAGAATCTGGCATTTGCGTAGTCACCGGTCACAGCAGTGACTCCTGAATGCTGGTGTTAATTCTTATGCAAAGATGGGGCCAGAGGTCACTGTCTGTTATTTGTTCAGGAAAAGCTTGTAGGATTTTTCACTGAACTCTGTGACCCGTTGGGGTATTATTTTTCCCCTTTCTTCGGTTCAGAGACAAAATAGGATACAAATGGCAGAAGTGGTATTTTCCAGCATTTGGAGAGGAAATTGTCCCCTCAGAGTGCAATGGAGTCGAGCAGCCAGGCCAGCCAGCACCCTGGGCTTTGCTGCTGGAGGAACGATTCCCTTGCCCAAATATGACCGAAGACTTTTCCCCATCTTGGCTTGTGTGGTTCAGAGCATCACCAATGGCTCCAGCCTGGGTGAGAGGAGTTCCCTGTGGCTGCCCCATCTCTGCCATGCCCGCTGCACACTGCTGGAAACCCAGTGTTCCTGCCTGCAGTTGACTCATCGCAAAGCATTTCATGCTTTATACACAAGCAAATGTGCTCCTACCATCCATTTAATTTCCCTAATCTTCATCTTTTAGGAATTATGAGGCACTTGATGCCGCAGAAATGTTTACATTTGACTATTCTTAATGAACACTGGTGTCAAAGTAGACTTCTCTCTTGTGCCTATGCAAAGTTTAGTGTTTTTTTCCTTAATTGGTGATAAATTGCTTTTGTCCTCTCTGTGTTGAGCTTCTGTGGACAAATATGAATTGAAAAAAATTGTCTGGTTCAGCAAAAATAATGAGTCTGATCCTTATTTTGTGTTATATTTAACAACACATAATTCTGGTATGCGTTAGCACAAAGGCTGGGCTCAGCCAGGTGTGGGTATCCACAACCGTTCATAAACTGACCACATCAGGGGCGCTTGGTACCTTAAAGGTTCATGATCAATGTGAGGACTGTCTTGGGCCCATTCCCCCTCAAAACCCTGCTTTTAAGGTGACAGCATGCTAAACAACTTACCCAGCAAGGAAATAACCGAGCAATTAAGTAAATTTCTAGAGATTTTTTATTATGGAATTTATGCCCTTTATACCTCAGACTGGTTCATGGTTCTTCCTCAGGGAGAAGTAAGGTCTGAGATGAAGACGAAATATATCTGACACTCCTGTGGTTCCAAGTAGAATGATACCTTATTTCTGGGATTATTAAGCAAAATGTTTTGTTGTGTAAAAACCAGTGAGCACTGTAAAAAATAATAAAATCAAACATCATGTACAGACATAGAAAGCATGCTCAAGTCTGGCCATCACTTGGCGTAAGAGCTTCAGCTGCAATGGTTCTTAAATTTTATTATTTTCTATTATTAAGATGTTTTATATTGAAGAAAGTAGAGCAAAACTAGATCACCTATTCCAGTCATTCCTGACAGAGCATTGATCAAATTCCATTAAAAAAAGCCCAAGCTATAGATGTGTCATTAGAGACACAATGGTGCTTAAACTTCAGAAATGTCTGAGAGGTGCAGTTTGCTGAAAACACAGTATGAACATTTGTGTATGTGGATGTATTAAATTTGATGTTTTGTGTGTGTGTGTGGCAGTAGTTCTGTGCAACATAAATTCAAATAAAGACTACATTTCTAGTTTCTATTTGCAGAAAATATAGGCCACGTTTTTGTGAACAAAATAACTATGTTCAAATTTTCATTTTGAAGTCTTTATTTTTGTACATCGTATTCTACACCTAAACCACTGTAAGATTATTATTCCTAAAACTTTATAAATGGAGCACGCACCGTGAGATTTGGAATAACTTAAACAGTCTGCAGACTTCTTGGACACAGATGCAATTTAAGCACATGCATGTTTCCAGTGTTATAAATGGGCCTAGTGTCCTTCCATTACTTCTACTGAGGAACCAGAATCATAGGATCATTTAAATGTTTTAGTTGGAGGAGATCTTTAGAGGTCATCTGGTCCAGCTTCCCCGCAATGAACGGACACCACTATGGCGAGGTCAGGTTGATCCTGAATATCTCCAGTGATCTACGTCTGGATGCAGTACTCCAGGTGAAGTTGCACCACCACCTCCCTCTCCCTGCTCACCACTCTGCTTTGGACGCAGCCCAGGATACAGTTGGCTTCCTGGGCACACTACTGGCTCACGTCCAGCAGTACCCCCAGGTCCTTTTTGTCAGGGCTTGTGTTGGTAGTGGTGTTGCCATACAAGACATTGGAACAGTGTGACCTTTTGGTAGCTACACTGCCAGGTTGTGGCGAAGTCTTAGTAAAGCTGGGCTTTGTAATGATATCTGCAGCACAGGTTTTGCTTTCATGCACTGCTCCTGATGTCACTAACAGGACGCCTAACCTGCAGAGCCATAAACCCTGTGAGTCCCACAGGACATTCTGTAAGCAGCTTCTCAAAGAGTTGGAAACTTGCTGAGTTTTCCTGACTAAGGTTTTATAATTCCGTCTGTGTTTGTTTGCTGAGGGGTGCAGAAGGGTTTGAAGGCCTTTATAGTATGGACTTAATAACCTTACTGAAATCGATATAGTATATACTGGACAATAATGACAGTAGTTTGAGTGCAAGAAAGGTTTGAAGTCGTCAACAAGGAGAAAAGTGATGCAGAAAGCTTTCACAAAAGCAGCAGTTCTTAGGGAAGGAGCTCAGTGAGGAAAAGGAACTTGGTGGTGCATGATGAGTGGAAGGCTGCTATACGGTCAGACCCATAAGGCAATCTTCAGAAAGGAATGGTTATGACAAAGGAAGTAAATAATATATTTTTTCTCTCTATATCTGTAGCATCTGATTGAAAAATAAAATCAAATCTTTTTTCCACTGAAAACATCAAAGCTCTGTTTTTCTTTTTCCAACTTTTTGTTGCCTTTATTTCAGTAGAAGTTTCTTACTTTTGAAGACAAAGGGCATTATTTCAATTTACTTAAAAAGAAGAAAAACTTCCTGAGGCTTCTTTTCTATTAAGGACTGTGTAAACAAAACAAAACAAAACAAAAAAAAGGGCTTTGCATTTTTAACTACGACAATTCTAAAACAGTGCTTTGACACAAACATAGTCTTCACAAACTTGCTTCTATAATTTAAAACATTCTCTCTTGAATTCATTTCAGCTGGTTTATACCATCAATAATCTTCACACAGTTTACATTAATCCACAAACATTGTATAGTGTGATGAAGCTGATGAGAATCAACAAAGGATAAAGTAGAGTACTGCAGCCCAGATAAAGAAACCCACTGTTTAATGCCAGCTGCTCAGGAAATGTCAAAAGCAAAGTGAGTTTCAGGTCAAGGGCACTGGGAACACTCTGTTAGCAAACCCTAAGACAGGCAGCTCTCGTTATTAGTATGAACAAGGATATGGTGAGCCCTTTTTAATCTGTCCCTGGGCCTCTGTCTAGCTTCACAGACACAGACCTGACCCATGTGGGTTCACCTTTTTGAGACTGCTGGGAGTTTTCCAAAAAATCCCCTGGTATGACTTGTCATAATATTCAAATATCTTGTAACCGTTTTGTTGTTTGGATCGAGGATATTGGGAGTTACAGACTGGGAAGGAAGAGCTGAGTGGTACAGACCCAGCTGGTGCCGCAGAGGTTTTTTGCTTCTCAGAGCAAGGCAGTGTTTCAGATTTGGTTTTGTTTGCAGTCTAATCATTCTTCTGTGTGTTGGCAACAGAACAAAGAAAGTGGAGCCAATATGATGTGGTCTAATAGGGATCCAAACCTTCCCTTTCAGAGTGATGGGATTTATTTCATCACATTAGACATTTACAGAAGAGATATCTACAGAAGATACAGTGAGCCCAGGCAATGGAGATAAAAAGGCTCTTTTTGCTTGGTATATTTAGTTCTGTCTTCTTTGGGTTGAGATGAACCTAAGTCTTGGAAGTCTGTGTGTTGGGATCACTAGAACCAAGATAATGTGCTGTTATGACAGCTGCAATCTTTAAAGCTTTTCAGGAGACTCACTTTGTCTTCTTCAAAAGAGCTCTGTATCATATCAGAACTTACTGGTCATGCTGGTTTTTGCTGTTTGCTCTGCGATCTTCTTCCACATGCCACTTGTTTCTGAGACTGGAAGGAGCTAGAAACAGTCACTCCACAGCAAATGGTTACTGTTCTTCCCACTCCTGCAGCAGCTGTTGGTCGGATCAATACAAACGAAGCCACAGAAAATGCTTTAAAAGCAGCTCGGTAGGCTGGTAGGTGACTTGGAAAGACGAAGCCAGCCAGTAGTGAAATGATCTCCAGAAACCACTGCATATTTGAAGCAATTACCATAGTGACACAGCACAGTGTTTTGTCTGTGTTCTGTGGTCAAATAGAATAGGTCAAAATGTTGCCATTTATCCAAAACTGAGATAAAACAATGACATAGGAAGGATAATGGAACTTTGGATATGGTCTTCATATCCCATAATTCCACTGGATTTCAAATAGCTGCCATTATGTATCTCACAATGGCCTGGGGAAAAAAAGTTCCATGATGGGTAGGATTCTTCTCTGGACAGGACCACAATAGCAGAATTCTGGATGCTTGATAAGGAGCAAGTGCTCATGTTACAGAACCATTGATATGGTAGCTGGTTGTATGAATAGAAGCTGGTTGTATGAATAGAACAGATAATTAATGTGTATTTGTTAATATTACTCAGCTCATTTGCAAGGAGGAGCTCCAGTTCCCCTTTGGCAAACCCTGTGTGACACAGTGGGCTGCTTCATTTTATATTGTTTGAGCTTGTCAGGAAGGTCTTGAACTCATAGCTATTAGCAAAGTTGGTATGTTTGGATCGTGCCTATGCTAGCTTTGAATTTATAGGAATTTTGTTGACGCTGGTACCAAAAATCATAATGTGATCAATGGAAACACTGAACACTGATTTCCTGAAGTAATTTCCTTCAAAAAAGAACCAAAGATTGTCTAATGATCTCCTGCATAACAAGTCTATTCATTTCAGTTTTAGTTAGATTTGAGCACTAACATCTCCAGGGATAACAGCTGCATGCTACAGGCATAGAACAGAAAGAACAAGCTATAGTACCAAGTATGTGTGAGGCCACAGCAATGATGGAGTGTTTGTTAAATGTGACATGCCTAATTGATTGCAATTAGTGAAAGTAATACCTCCTCCCATCTTTTAACTGATTTCTTTCCAATTTGACCAGAGAAATTCTTTCCATTCTTATATCTGCCAATCAATATGATTCTCTGCATGTAAGCCAGAAACACAGTATCTAGGAACCTCTGTCTCTACCTGCTGAGAGAGCAGATTCGATTTGTTTAGTGCCTCCTTGTCAGTGATGACCACCCTGTAGTTTTGAAAAACAACAACAGCTATGACAAAAAAGAAATAGAAACGCAAAAAGGGCACAAAAAGCCCAAAGCAATTAAAAAAAAATCCCAAACAAAAACCAACAACAAACAAAAAAACCCCACAACCAACCCCAAACAATAAGAAAACCTCCCTAAACCCCTAATCATATACACCTGTCCAACTGTGCATGAGGTGGAGGATATCCTTCGTATTCCACCTTGCTGAGGCTGAATTAAACCACTTCTTTTAGGAAGGTGTCCAGTATCACCTCCAAACCTCCAGCCAATACTGAGACCCCCACTTTCGCTGATAACCTTTTAGTGTTTAATTAGCCTGTCTGCCAGAAAATTACATCTTGTTTCAAGCTTGAATTTGTCTAACTTCAGCTTCCAGCCATTCAATCTTGTTCAAGTTTTTGTCAACAAGATTGAAAGCCCATTATTAGGTATCTCTTCCACGAGTAAACACCTATATAAATTGATAGAGTCATTCTATAACTTACCCGAGGCTTTGCTTCTGGAAAAGCACTTCCTAACCCTTGCTCACTCCCTAACAGAGCTCCCTTTCTTCTATATGCTGCACAGTTGGAAACCAATGCTGTCTTTTTGCAAGTGATGAGGAAAAAGAAGTTATCTAGGAAAGAAAGAGGATGGGATCAAAAGGAACTATCAAATGATTGATCACTTCTCAAGTATTTGGAAGAGGCATTTTCTCTTGACAAGCAAATCTCTGCTAGATGCTCCTCCCCACCTCCAAGCATCCTGCCAGCTCATTTCTGCAATACTGATAGGTAATGTTTGCAAAGCAGTGCCCCATCCTAGACCATGCCTGACATAAATCAGCCAAACTCCAATCAGGTTGTTTCCTGCCAGAGGAGCTCTCACACTTTATATCATTTGTGGATGTAGAAGGTGCTTTATAAAGAGGTGTGTGGCTGTTAATGAACGTTGGCTGAAGCAGTGATAGCCTTTAGCACTCTCTATGACACTATGCATCCCTAATTCTCCTACCTTCAGAAAAAATGAATGGTCCCCAGATGACCATGAGTGGGTTCACAGCAAAATCATAGAAAAACCCCAAGCACTTAGCAACTCTGTACTGAAAAAAAAGGAATAATAACCATTTCATTCTCAGTCTTCTGTTCATAAGTTGTCTCTCACCCTACCCATTTATTTATTACCCATCCGTTTATTCATACACTTTGTTAGTACTTAACATCATGAAGGTATCAAAATAGAGCTGCCAGTCTAAGGCATCACTAGGTTAGGACAAAAACGTAATGCCATCCCCGTTCCAGCAAGCTCGTGGGACTGTAGTATAAACTATTTATAGCTGACTGGACCAAAGCATTTAGTGTAGAAGGAATGAGGGAACCTAAATAAGAAGGTGAGTGTGGCTGTTCCCCAAAGAGGAGCCATGATCAGAATTCAGCATTTGCCATTGTTGTAGTTCCTGTGTATACCCTACAGGGTAAGTTCTGCAGCAGTGATTTATTTCAAACATCTTTTTTTTTTTTTTTTTCCCCCAGGATGAAGCAAGTGTTTTAAATTACAGCTATGGAGAGAGAATTTAACTAAAGCAGAAATATGAGTCACAAAAACATTCTTGCCTTATTTTCAGGGTAATAACTAAACACCTGCTAAATTACATTTTAAAAAATTACCCTGTATTTCACAGTGCATTTTATCTTTCTCTTTATTTTCTCTCTTATGCTCCACTTGGGTCTGCGTAGGAAGATTGTCTCATCCATGCAGAGCTCCCAAACCTTGCAGAGCTCTGCACATACCAATGCTCTGCCCAGGTGGGTCTGAATACAGGATGAGAGCTGAGGTCTGAGCAATGGGGACAGCACTTCACTGTATGTTTAAGCATGGTCCTGGCGTGACTGTTTGCACCAACTCAACATGAGAGAAGAGATCATTACACACAACAGCAACAAAACGAAACATGCAAGCCATCAGACTTTTTTGAAATCTCGTGTAATGGAAATAACAATTGCCATTAAAAGTGAGTGACCCATGCTTCTTCTGTCAAACCTTTACTTTCTCACAGGCTACTGTTTGATTCTGTTAGCAACTTTAGTAAAGAGTTGCTGACAAGGAGAATGCTGTAGGGTGGCATTATCTCCCCAGAGCTGTAGTGGGCTTATTCTTACACTCAAGGGATCATGGTGGAGGGCTTGTGCTCATTTATCTGTTTTGCTTTTTATGTTTTCTTTAGTTGTTTCTCATTTTGGCACTGAGTGGGCAGACAAGACTCTTGAACAATCTATAATTACATAGTGTCACAGTTGATGAGGTTACAAAGGAGTAAATATGTAGTTGGTATTAGAGAGGATATTTTTAACAATACTCACTCAACATCTAATAGAGTGCATCTGCGTCCTCTGCGGGCACTCTGCCTCAGATAATATAAAAGGAGAGCAATGGGGAAGAGAGCAGCATAATATCTGCATAGTCTTCAGCAAAATCAGTTTCTGCAAATACACACTTGACATCTGAACTCTTTCATACCAGTGCTGCTCCTATTGATAGCAGTGGCATCTTCGCCCTTGAATAGGAGCAGGATTGAAATCTGACTGTTGAATCTCTTGTGACACAAGAGGTGGAAGTTTCCCAGTGTGATTTGATTGCCATAGTCAACAAGAAGAATTTTAGTAGACCATCATGTGAGTAATTCTTGACCTGGGGTCGCCACTGTGTCTCAGGGAGGCATGACAACTCTCCTTTTTGCCTCACACAGAGAGAACAACAATCTGATATATTTTTCTGCTGTAACATGGGTCATAACACAGAACAGAATAAAGCAGTTTCATCAGCCTGCCTCTACTGGGTTATTACATGCTGTGTTTCCACTTCTGCAAGCCAAATTTTGTTGTCTCAGTGATACAGAACAGCCTGATCTGGACAGCACATGTCTGAAGTCATGAAATCATATTGTATTTATACCACTCAGAGCTGAGGGAAATAACCTTTTAAAGAGTCAAGGACTCATAAATTTTATTTTATGAAGGCAATGCGAAATGATTTGTTTAAAAGGCCTTTGCATGCTAATGCTTGGTATTCCGTGACTGAAACAGTTACTAGACGTGCTCTTGGTCATCTTCATTAATTATTTGTACTCCTGCACAAGCCATGAATTTAGGTACCTTGTCCAAACATATGAAGTGACATTACTTGAATGTCCACTATTTCTGGATTTCAGGGCAGTCTGAGAACAACAGGACTGAGAGTCATTAAGCAGTGTCAGTTCACCTCTCCATTTGCTCAGCAATCAGAAGCTGAGGGTGTGACTCAGGCTCTCGGGAACATCCCCCTACCTCTCAGCTTCACAGTTCAGAACAGTGCCAGCATGTTTATGTTCAGCAACGGCATCTCTGTGTGCACGTGGCAATGAAATAGCAGGGCTCCCCTGTGACTGGGGATATTGTTCCTTGACTTATTGCACAGCAGTAAAGGAAAAACCACTTTTCAAAATACCTTTAAGAAAATAAGCCAGAATTGAGAAAGGGCAACAGTATATTCACTTTGCCAAAACGTGGGCAGAAGTGCAGACCTGCACTATTTTCTAAAGTTGCCCTCTGAATTCCTGAAGAAATTACTAATAATTTGTTTTCATTCTCTTTGCCATGCTCTGTCTCTTTCTTTCTCAAATCCTGATGGCTTTCAGCATCTGACAATAGCACTGCCTACACGATGTGGCATCAAGGATCAAGAAGTAAGGGGAGTGGTTAGAGGATCTGCTTCCTGAGCAGCCTGCTAAAACCATCCTCTGTATGAATGGGTGGAGTCAAAAATGGCACAGGAGAAACCCAGCAGAGCTTGCTTGCTTTCCCCCCCCCCTTCCCATTAGCCACAGGAGCAGACCAAAGCAATCCCAATCCCCCTGGACTGGTTGTGGTGTGGAGGGATTATCTCTTCCTTCAGGTTGAAGGCATATTTGTGACTTCTTGTGTTTGCCATTTATTCTATTTTCCCTGTTTTGAGGCTTTCCCTCTCTCATTTAAATTATACTGCTTCTCTGTTGGCAGCAAGATGCACAGAACATAGCAGAGCCATACCTGCCTCCATCTAGTTGGCAAAAAAAAAAAAAAGAAACAGTCCATTTCCCATTGACTTCAGCATATTTGGTAGGATTTCTGCCTGAGCCGCACCAGTGATTTCTCCGCCTCTGCTCCTCCTTTGCTCTGCCCATTCAAACCTTCCTGCTGCTGCTGTTCCCCCCTTGTCATTTAAAACCTTGATGATGTTCAGGTAATGAATGTCATCTCACCTCTTTCTCTCTATTCACTTTACTGTGCCGTGAATGAAGGCAGTGACACCAGAAAGGAGGAGATAAGAAATCCCCCAAAGAAACACTTAATACAATTTGGAGCAAAAATCTCTGTGGGTTTATTGAAAACAGCCCCTTCCCCACCACACACGGATTTATTTATCTGCTTTACTGCCTTTTGCTTACGTCAAGAGCTGGCTTGCTCCTGTGCAGCCCTCTCACCAGGCAGATAATTGCTACATATTCTTTTGTATGGCTGCCACCACCTCCACCATCGGGCTCATTCTCATAGCATCGCCCGCACAGCCTTGCTGCAATCCACCTCCCTGCAGACAGTGGGAGAACGGTGCTTTGATATGAGGGGTCTCCCAGGAGCAGGTGAGACTCTTGCATCTTTTCTTGAAAATCAAATGAAGTAAATAGTGTGCATCTCTCCTGCCTTTTCCACATCATTAGCAAAGATGTTAAATAAAAACGGGCTGTGGTGCTGACAGTTCCAGCCTCTTTGTGACGGTATCTCATTGGCCGTCACTTCCACGCAGACACACTGACCTGATGCAGTGTCATTTATCATTACTTTTTGTTTTCAGCCACTCAGCCACTTGTCACTCTTTGTGACAATGCCCATATTCAAGCCAATATGAATTTATTCCTCGGGAAGGACTTTCTGAGTGTAAAGTTCACACCTTGCTAAGTACCCAGCTATACTGTGTTACTGGCAAGACCTTTTCCTCCTCTGCCACCCATTATATTTCTGATTAAACAAATCATAGTGTAGCCTGACCTTTTTGTTCTTGCTATGTACTGCTGAGGGTTTCTTCTGCATGCTTGTCTTTTTGCTGGGTATTCATTGAAGTCCGCTGCTATTTGTTTATAAACTAACGATTTTTAGGTTGCCTTTGATTTCTTCCACTTGTCTCCAGGTTCAGGCTGGTTTCCCACCCAGCTCAGGACGTGGGACTGCCAGGCTCCATCAGCTGCAGGCAGCCAGACCCCAGCAGTGCCAGGACTAACTGTGGAGCCCAGCTGGTGTCATGGGTCTGCTCAGTAAAGGTGGGAGAAGAGGCAGATGTGGCAGGGAGAGCTGGGCCACGGCCAGTTGCCCCTCTCCATGTGGAGTGCAGGTGCCATCCTCTTGCTAGGGCAGTGAACAGGAAGGAGAACCTGCTGCAGTTCTTTAGCTGTCTTCTGGGCAAAGGCAAATCTGGACAGAGAAATCTGCTGGGACTTGTTGGCCAGGATGCATTGCAGAAGCATGTTCAGCAAAACATTAGTGGCTTTAAATGGGAAGAAGTGGTTTTAAGCTGAAGAGGGTAGATTTAGACAAGACATTAGAAAGAAATTCTTCACTGTGAGGGAGATGAGACACTGGAGCGGGTTGCACAGGGAGGTTGTGGATGCCTCCTCCCTGGAAGCATTCAAGGCCAGGCTGGATGGGGCTGTGAGCATCCTGGTCTGAACATCCTGGAGGTGTCCCTGCCTATAGCAGGGGGGTTGGAGCTAGATGATCTTAAAGGTCCCTCCCAACCCTTAAGAAGCTGCTTCTTAATAGTGTCAGGATGGTATATTCTATTTATTTTTTAATCAGAAATTACCTTTGAGCCAAAGTTAGCATGAAAATTAATTTCAAAAAGTTTTAAATGCTTGACATCAAAAAGAAAATAAATTATTTTGGAAAATGAAACATTTTGTTATATTTGACACGATTGTAAAGATATTTCTCTGCTTGCTAATAATAGAGAAGACTATTTAGAATGAGAGACAATAATTTCAATGACCTTTTTTCCTTTGCTACCAGTAAGATAGAAATCCATTACCTGTAAAGCTCTGAGTGGGCGGTGTAAATCAGGAATGTTGTGTTGAAAATATCTTATGTTTTCTAGGTGGTAGATGTACATATATGTGTGGATATACATATATATACATATGTACGAGTGTGTGAGTGTACGTCTTATACAGAAAATAGATTATGCCATAGCAGTTTTGTCCCCAAGTAATAGTAGTAGCTCAATACAGCTTATGGAGGCGCATGTAGTGTACATTGTTAAGGACATTATTTCTCTACAGCTTTGGAATCAGTCCGAGTTTTAAGCACGTATTTATGAGTGAATCAGTAATCTCACTGAGATTTGTGTGGAAGTTTTCCTTAAGTGTTTCCTAAAAGTCTTCCATGAATATAGAAAGTGAGATTTTGTTACAAACCCCACTATCCCTCATTTCCTTCTGCTGGAAACCATCCCAACCCTGCCAGTGCAGTGTGTGCACAGTTTAGAGCTCTGTGCTGTATGTGCTAAGTGTTTGCATCCTAGCTTTTCCCTGCAGTTCCCTCAAGCTGGGCCACACGCCCACTGCCATCCCTGGCAATACTAGGATCAGTAATTCCAGCCTCAAGCCTCCCCAGGTGTGCATGGATCCATCCTCATTAATCCTTCATCCTCAAGGCAAAAATCTGAGTTTTGCCAAGCCCCTCTGAGTCAGACTGAGCAGCCTTTGCCTCAACATGGACAAAGCCCACGCTGAGCAAGAGGCACAGCCAAACCATCACTCTGTAGATGACTCGAAGGCAAGTGGAAGCAAGCAGCCTTACTTCAGGCAGCAGAGTGCTGCGGATCAGCTCGCACTGACGGACAGAAGCGCTTTGTGGAGGCAGTGTAGCATAGCTTGTTTAATGCTGCATTATGGTAATGCATCCTGGCCAGCCATTAACATGGGAATCTTAGGTTTAGAATATAATGAAGCACACGGTTCAATGTTTTGAAGCACTGTGCGCTCTGGAGTCATAAGCACACGATTTTTTTTGTTCAAGTTTCAGCCCAAAGCAAATTTCCGCAGCTCTCAAATCCATCTATTCACAGATACATATATATTTGTTGTTAATAAAATTTGTTAATATTTACCAGACACGTAATGGGACTGTTATTTTTAGCCGGAGTGCATAGTTTACCTATTAAATGCTATAAGACTTTTAAAAATCAAATTAAGCAAAAAGATTAGCATCAATCATTGGAGCATAAGCACTGTTTTTAAAATGTAGATGTTTTCAAACACCACAGTGAATAGAAAAAATATTGCTGCTTTCACTGTCAGATTACATTTCTTTCCTATTGAAGCTAAGTGGATTAAATTAAGTGATTAATTAACTATCCATCTGCACAATTAGGTGGGCATTTATATTCCATTTAACTTATATATTTATTTCTAGTTTGGAAAGAAAGGAACCATCAGATGATAAAGGGATGAACACCTACTAGAATTAGAGATTTCCAGTAGCATTATTATATGTGTTATTTTAATTTCCATCGCAGCACTGTGAATTCATTGGCTTTATAACTCAGCCATGAAGATTTGCTTCACAGTGAAATTTCTCTGAGACAGTTTTAGGTAGATTTTATTTGCTGCTGTTTGTAGACTTATGAATGCTGTACCAACGTCAAACAAAAGTAAACAGCTGTACTGCAGGTTTCCTGAGTTTCCTCTTTCCATTAGCTGACAGGGCCCAATCTATTACTGAAGTGCAGTTTCCAAAGCCAGCTTCTGAGCTGCTACTGAGACTCTGGTTTGCATGAAGTGTGATGCTGCTTCACTGCTAGGGAATGGCTCAGATCACCAAGCACGCGTGGGGTGAAAGTAGCAGGCCCAAGTCCAGTTTCTCCCATCCCACCCCGACTTCAGAAGTGCAGGTGAATGCCTGTAAGCTGCCCTCAGTGTACAGTGGAAGAAAGGCACCACAGCTCCTCATGTAACTGCCTGGTGTGGGACACAGCAAGGAGCTGCTCCCTCCTCACTGCAGCTGCATGCTGCTTCGTGCTGCATTTCTCAGCAAATTCCCCGCCAAACAGCAAAAACAGAAGTGCTTTTTCCACACTGCCATTTGTCTAACCTCCATTCAGAGACTGTTTTTGTCTCCAGCCCTGCCAGAAGCCTGGTAACAGGCTAGGACAAATGCTGTAAATGGACTAATGTGGGCCCAGCAAGCGCAGGACCTACTGCTTTGAGCTGTGCCTTTGAAAATAATGAGCAGGATTGTCCCAGCCCTCGGTCAGCAAGGAGAGAGAATGAGAACCCCGCTGCTCCCCTGTGCAGGCTGCAACTCCAGCTGCCAGCAGTGGTGGCCATTCAGCTGAGACTCCTTCGAGTCAGAAATAGCTCTGACCATATAGAAGTGTTTTTTTGTTTTTTTTTCCAATCCCTATAACTTTTTTTTCTTTTTGACAACAGATGCCTTGCATCCTTATACAAAATCTTCTCCTCTCCTCTCCTCTCCTCTCCTCTCCTCTCCTCTCCTCTCCTCTCCTCTCCTCTCCTCTCCTCTCCTCTCCTCTCCTCTCCTCTCCTCTCCTCTCCTCTCCTCTCCTCTCCTCTCCTCTCCTCTCCTCTCCTCTCCTCTCCTCTCCTCTCCTCTCCTCTCCTCTCCTCTCCTCTCCTCTCCTCTCCTCTCCTCTCCTCTCCTCTCCTCTCCTCTCCTCTCCCTCCTCCTCTTCTCCTCTATTTCCTCTCCTCCTCCTTTTCCCTTTCTCTTTTTCCTTTTCCCTGTCCCTTTCATTTTTATTCTGCTTTAATGTAAACAACTTTGAAAGCAGCATGACTCCGTTTTGGAAGGAGTTGTGCCAGTACAAATTTTGTGTGGAGGCATCTCTATTTCAGTGACTACCTCCCTTCTGACAGTCTTCCCACAGCTAGCCCACGTTGCCTTGCTTCAGGCCTCCATTAGGAGGAAAGCAGTCATGGGAACAAGGGCCAGGTCCCCACTGCATCCCAGGAACATCCAGGCATCGCTAGAATACAAGAGCACTCTCTTACCTCCCTACACATAAAGTTCTGCATCTATTGTTTTATAAGTAGGTATAAATAGAAGTGTTTGTAAGTCATCTCTTTTTTGCTGTCTTCCTTCAAAGCCACCCCCATCCTGCCCTGCTCGTATGGTGATCCTACATCTTCATACTTTTAACAGCTTAATTTTCTTCAGAGAGTTTAATTATGGAATAATTACTCAAATGGCACATATTTTTCACATGTCCATGTACTTTAACATTTTCTGTCGTGCCTGTTTAACCACTGTTACAGAATCACAGAGTAGTATGAGTTGGAAGGGACCTTTAAAGGTCATCTGGTCCAACTCCCTGCAATGAGCAGGGGCACCTACAGCTTAAACAGGCTCTTCTTCCCCTCTTCACATAACAGAGTAGGCATTAAATATCAGTATTTTTCATGGCACAGTCCACAAAAACATGAGCAAACACTGCTGTAATTTCTTAACTACATTTATAGCAGAGGAAGTAACTTGCCAAGATTAACCATGAAGGCATTACAAAAATCCATAGAGACGATAAGGCAGAAATTCCCAGACATCCTCCCTTGCAATTCTACTTCCAAGCTCATGAGCTCATCCACACCACCATTTCCTGCTTGGTGTGCATGCATCAGTCTGGGAAGAGCTATCGTTAGGAACTCTTGATTATTTCTAATCAAATCCTTGGAATGTTAACAATTCAGATTTGAACCTATTATTATAATGTCTAGTAATTTTGAAATGCATTTCTATGATTGAGGAACATATGGAAGAGTATGTAAAGGAAACTGATGCTCAGTGTCCGTGCCTGGATCATAGGACAGTGTACAGCCTCCTTGCAGGGCTGTGCTCGTTCAGTCTTGCCTTCCTTCTCAACAAGGCCTTTCCAAGCACTGGTACACAAGCACTGCTCCATTTTCCACACCTTTTAAAGCCTTTTCAAGCAATAGCCATTTCTGTTTTGCAGACCAGCATTTCAAGAAAACATCCACTTACATAAAGGAAATCCATGACGGTTAAGAAATAATTACAAATCTCTGCTTAACTATTGTAATTACTAATACACCCTGTGCACAAACCACCCTGTGCTGGTGGTTAGTGGTTTGAAAATTGGGCACGCTCGGACAAATTAAATCAAGTGCAGGAGGAAGACTATTGGGAAGTGATTAGCTGGTCCCTGTGACCTGGAAGTCCTGCGGTGTGCTGCAAGGAAGCGCATCCCTAGAGCCAGTGGCTGAATTACAGGATGTCTTCCTAGGACACTGCGGAGTTATTTTGAAAAAAAAAAAAGAAGAAAGAAAGAAAACAATAATTCAATACTTCAATAATGTTGAAATTATCTCATACTGGTATTAAGGATACACATTTTCTTAGGTGTGAGGCTCAACTGCATGGGAAATTGTCAGGAAAATTAGGTAAGCTGTGGTGTTCTGGCTTGGTGATCTCGCTCTTCTATAGAAGAACCCTTGAATTCCACTAACACAGCAGCTACTTCATTTTTGAGCAAGCAAAGGGAAGAGTGAAACAGTGCCCATCCTCCATTCTGCCCCTGCCCCAGGGCAGCTACAAGCATTCCCTGCTCGGGGCAGGCAGCACAACCACAGCCCAGCACAGCCTCGTGGGGCTGCTCACTGCCACAACAGCTATGTTTAGTTGGGTGTATTTTCAGAATCAGAACTTTGTGTTGTAATCCACGTCACACAGCACCTGACTGGCAGATGTCTGGGTACACAGTGAGGCTCTGAGGAACTGGTAGCTTGGAAGCTCTTAAAAAGGTGCCTGTTTTGATCACATCTGTATTACAAAAGTAAACTTCTATCCATACCCGCAGCACTGGGCCAGCAGTAGGCCATTATTTGCATAAAAACAATCTAATTTTTAATGCTACAAAAATGGCAATGTCTTTAAAAATCTGTCAGATCATTAATAAATTGCAATCCCAAGTCAACTTGCTTTGAAGTCATTTAGTAGATGAGATCTCATTTAGCTGATAACAAAATGAATTTTAGAATATGCAAAGTATTTTTTTTTAAGTCTTGTTTTCATTTATGATTGCTTGTCTGTGTTTATTTCAATTTAATAACTAAAAAAGCATGTTTGCATTCTGCTCCTGGCTGAATTCCTCCAAGCAGTTCCCTTGTTCAGAGCACGACTGGCCTGGCTTGTTGGTTCAGTGATCAGCACGACTTTAGAATCAATGTAACACAGGAGAGGGTTTACATTACTGCTGCCACAAAATGTAATCAACTGCCTAGCATATTTGTCTGAAGAATTATTAAAGCATAGAATGCAAATTGGCAGAAATAGAAGTATAATTCTGGTAAAATCATCAAAGGATGCAATAACTGAGTTAGAAAATGCAGTGACAGATCTAATTAACGAACTAAATTACAATTCAGTCCAAAAATAATTGTCATTAGAAGTAAAATCACATTTCTGTCTGAAGCGTCTCAGCATGTTTGCCATAGTGATTGGTAAAACTAGAAAGAAACCCACTCTCATTATTTTTTTAATGCAATTATTACACACAAAAATCAGTCATGAAATCGAATATGCCAGTTTAGCAAACCCTTCCCAGTTACAAGCCCTCCCTCTCACACCACAAGGCAGAGGGGTAGGGGAGAGCTGCTGGCTTGCAGGGCTCTCCTTTTGTGCTCACGTTGGAGTCAGCGCTATTTTAGGACCCACTTCTTCCTCGCAAAGGCTGCTTCGTCTTCTGAATCACAACAACAGACCGGTTAATTTCAATATTCACCTAATGGGAATATTTCAGACAGTTGGAAACTAGATAACAAAAGGAAAATACTACCAGGACGTGTGCCCATTGCAGTTTAAGTTGGGCTGCCTTTAATATAAGCTGAAGAGCTTTTGTATTAACCTCAAACAATGGGTAATACAGCCGCTGAGCTGATTACTTAAGCAACTTCTGGATATATCCACACAACAAATTTGAATTTGATGTATTTTGCATACTGTTTCCACTTATGTAATTGTCCGCTGGCCCTTATCATTATTTATTATGCAAAACTGAGCTTTTTTTGAAGCGTGAAGAATGAAGTAATTTAGTATGCAAACAGTTAAAACTCTCATGTGGATTCCGATTTCGTATGTGTTGATAAATTCACTTACGATGACTGACAGTGTGAGATTTTTTGGGGTCATTTCGGTCACTCTTTCCATGACACTGATGAAAATGATAAACTAAATGCCAGAAGTGTCCCTGGCGCATCATAGGATGAAATGTGTAAAATGTCAGTGTCTAGCCGATGTCTATTAATAACTAAATATGATTGCATGTAATGAGCAGAGATTTTCATGTTGATTGAAGTATGATTTCTTTTGATCTTCCAGATGTTGCTGCTTAGAAATTCATATTGCTCTTTCGCTGCTAAATGCATAATGACCTTTTAAAACCTTTTAACTGTTAAAAAGCCCATTATTTTTGACCAAAAAGTCAAGCTTTGAGCTTTTTTTGTGTTGGCTGGAAGTTCCTTTCTCCTTTCCTCACCTTCCCTTCTCTCTTTCTCTGGTCCCCTCTTCCTGTCTCCTTGCTCTGCCCTTCTGATACATTTCTACCCTTCTTACATGTACCTCTAATACAGATCTCTATTGAAGTTCATGCCAGCACACTGCTATCCCCAGAGGCAGCGTTGGCCCATGATTTCTGGACCCCATCGCTCCTCGTGCCCATGCTGTTCCCTCACAGAATTTGACCCAACACAACTATTTCATGCAAATACAGTCACCTCACTTCTGAGGTAAAAAAGACACAAAGGCAGGTGTCAGAAACAAAGAGTCTTGTAGCTGATGTTGGTAGCAGAGTGATCTGCACCACAGAAAGGAATTGCAGAGCACTGTAAGCTTTCTGCATGAATAATGCATTCGTGTCGCTCATTTTTGGGCTTAGTCACACCCTGCCTTCCACATTTGGCCCTTTATAGTTGCACCTGTGCATGAATGGTGACTGGCTGAGAGCTTGCAAGAATAAAACGAGTCCTGGAGTAAAGGCAGCAGCAGCAAAAGCTTCCCTTCATTATTCGGCCTTTGTGCCGCCCCGCACTGGCGGAAGGCAGCTCTGGCCTTTATGACTCAGCCGTGTTCATGCAGGGAGCTGCTTCTGCACTGCTTAAAGCTTTTCACTGCTTCAGTGGCTGGTCACAGAAGGGTCCCATTACTCCGTATGATCTTTAGGATGCTTCAAGAAACTCTGGGCAGCCCCTAAGGGCCCAGGATCTGTCCCCATGCTGCGCTGTCCCAGGATCGCTCACTCTGACACAGGCCACTCAGGCCCCCTGGCCCAGCCCTCACCTCCAAGCAGGGGCAGCACTGCTTTGAGACTTATTTTGCCCAACCCATTCACTGCACCAAGCACTCTTCACAGCCTTAATTCAGAGCAAACACTCTATCTTCAAGCAGTATTTGCTCCTGGAAATTAACACAAGCATGAATCTGTTTTAACAGCATGACCAGCTCCATAAAAAGGAGAGCTGGTCATACGTCCTATCTCATTTCCTCTGAGCCATCCTTGGGGCTCACTGCCACCCCACCTAGGAAGGTTCACTACCTCTCATGTTGGCCAACCAGGGTGTAGTTTAGCCTCTGAAAGGAAAACATGGCTCATGCATCTGTTCTAGCTGCTGCATAACGGCAGGAAATATACTACTTCTGCACAGGCAGTAGGCAGACAGAAAAGACATTCAAAATTAGCAAAAATCTTACAAAATACATCTTATCTCACATGGTTTTTTACACCTGGGCAATCTGTAACTAATGATTCTAGTTTTAATCACAGTCTCTGTGGCAAACATGGCACACAAAGCCAGACTCAAGAAGATCCTGGGCTCCTGGAGAAACAGATCAGTCTACCATAGCACAGTAAAGTGGTCCCTGCACCAGATTCTGACAGATTTTTTTGTGCTCACAGGTGAAAAATGCTGCCTGCTGCGTAGCATCTTTGCAATGTCCTCATTGCAAAGATGGCCCTTCGTGTCCATGGCTACATCTTTTACCAAATTCCATTTGGATCTGTTTGTCTGTAATGCAATAGTGACAGTCCAGGGACCCTATTGCTCTCAGCTACTTCTGGTTCCTGTGCAATGTACTGTGTCATTCATTATATATGCTGGCCCCATCTGGTCTGACAAGGCTTCTCCATCCTCAGAAGCGATTACAAAAAATAATGATGACAAAACCCAGAGAATTTTTTTGCTTTATTTTGAAAATGATTGTTTTGTATTGCATGATGGTGCCTCCTGCATATCTCTAGGGGCACCTGGCAACCATTTGCTAACCTCCTGCCATCAGATCCATATCAAGCGAGGGCATCTGGAAGCTCATTTGGGTGGGAACTGCTCTCTTTCACCATCCCTACTGGCCTTCCATGGCCAGAAGTAGGGCTATGCATGCGATGGATTCGTGACCACTGCTGTGAGAGAAGCTATTTAAATAGATCGTAAAGGTTTCATTTGTGTGCTGCCAAAATATTAAAAGAAAAGCTGATGCTAATACTGTATCAATCACCAACACTGCATAATTAAGTGTGCATTATTTGAAGTTGATATTTGTCTGTTTAATAGAATTAAGGATAATTAAGAGAAAACAGAGAGCAGACATCATTGCAAAACATAACAATCTTCCAAAGGAAGAGAAACAACAAAAACAATGTCTCTAGGTAGGACTGATCACCCTGTGTGTAGTTTGCCCCTTAGTTTCCTAAACAGATCACTTAATAGTATACATTATACATATATATATATGTATATATTCACACACACACATATGGATTAAGTGAAAAAGTGACAGAGCATGATTGGGGCACACTAGGATTCTAACAACTCTGTTTAGAGGGGACACTAAAATTTTGGGACCGCAGAAGCATTTGCCACAGACCTAAGATGGATACATCCCGAATTTCTCTCATCCAGTGTTCCTTCTTTTTGTTTACAATAAAGCCCCTGTGATTGTTCTCGTCTGACCACTTTGCTCACCCTGAAGCTAACATCTCTGAATTGACCGGGGTAGATCTAAAGGATGTTAAATGCTGGTTTGGCCACATCGATTTTGCTACAAGACTGGAAGTGCACTAATGGTTTGTGACCATCCATAGCTCAGTTAAAGAACCTACTTTTGGTGTCCCACCTTGGTGCTAAGCCTCCTCCCTGACTGTGATGTATGTTGTAAAAAACATCCTTCTGTTGCTGTGTCTCTTTTTGCTTTAAGGATCTATTTCTTAAATGAAAATCGGTAGGGACAGTGGAGGGAGCGTGGCTAACGACATATTCACTTGAAACATACAGAGCTCTGAATATATCACCAACATGGTCCAGAATGGCCTGGGGAACATCTGCACTTCAGCTTTGCTCAACAAAGACAAATATGTCTCACTCAGTGATTTGCTCTTGTATTAGTTTCCATATTGGTAGAAATAATTCAATGTATCTCGGTAATTTTGTTAAGGCAGCCTCACTGGTTCCCCCATCTCAGACTCAATAGTAATTGGGTTGATATTACCTGCAGGTATCTTTATAAGAAGATGCTGTTAATATCACTACTCCAGAAGCTTTATCAATACATTAATTAGTGCTAGAAACTTGACAGCCTGCCCTTATGAGCATCTGGCTTAGAGCAACCTGAAACAGAAATTATTATTTGAATTATTTTTGTTTTGGAAGTTAATGCACTATAGTGAGGCTATAAGAGGCAGCATTCTTAGGTGGCACCCTGCTTTGATGAATGGATACCTAATGCAATCACTATTTTTATTTGTTCCTGTACTGAAGGCACACCCAGGGGCTTTGGTGAGGATTAGGGGCTCAGTGCTCAGTACCATGTACAAATCTTGCAATCGAATGTGGATTCATATATAAGAAAATGAAACCAGCCATTGCTTTTCAGAAAAATTGAATTCCCTTCCCCACAGGTCAATAATGCAAGCTCAGACAATGGCAGTTGAAAAAGGTAGCTGCCACAGCATGTGAGGGAGCTTCCTCAGGAAAGTCCCACATCCAGCAAGATGAGCCTTGGCACCTGAACAGAGCTTTGGGAAAAATGGTGCTCTGAGAAGGAAACTTACCCGTCTGTCTTTGTACCTCCAGGGCTGCCCTTACTGGCACAGTTGGTTCGGGGGCTGGCCCACTGCCTGGCTCTGCTGATCGGCTGCTTGTGCAAGCCCTGTGGCACAGCACTGCCATGGTGCCCAGTCTGGCCAGTTGTTACCTGCCCAGCTGCTGGTGGAGATTCTAGGAGTCAACCATTCCTGGTTCTGGGGTCAGCCTCCTGCCTTCCTTCTCCTGAACAATAACCAAAGCAGCTGGTCCTGCTCTCCTTCCCAGGCTGTCTCCCTTCTCGTGTGGTCCAGCATCTTCTGTTCCTCACTCACACAGCATTTGGGCAGGTGATCCAGCAGCCCAGAAAAAACTTAGAAAAAGCAATTTTCCCCCAAACTGCCATCTCCCAACTTTTCCCTCTTACACTCCTCCCCTAAATCTTCCTTTTTTCCCCCTGCCTTTGCAGAACTGAGTTTTACCAGCCTTGAGCTGGCTCTGCACTCCTCAGCTCTGCTGGGAACTGATCTCAAAGTGCACCTTTTCCACCGGATTGTGCAGGGCTCTCTAAGGTCTGGTTCCCATGGGCTGTTGGGATAATCTCAAAAGGGTAAGGAGAACTACTGCCAGCAGCCTGAACCCAACTGGTCTAATTAGCATCACAGCTGAAACTTATGGACCTGGGATGAAGAAAAAAGAGGGAGACACACTTAAATCTCTTTGTTAGGCAGTGGCATAGGAAGTAATAAAACATTCAGTGCAGAGGTTGCTTCTATCTGCCTTGCTCGGGGGGGAGGGATGCGGTGCGGTGTAAGAAAAAGGAGTCACTGCAAACATTAACTGTCTTCGTGCCTTTGAAATCTGCTAAATCTGCTTCATCACTCTTTCCTAAAAGCTGGACTGTAGTACTAGAGGTGCCATTTCCTACGTTTTACACTACACAGCAGTAGAGCCTAGGATGGGGAATACCTAACTCTCAGCTTTCTTCAGCCCAAGGTGGAAACATTCTCCCATTTCCAAGACCAGCAGAGCACCCTGTATCCTGGGTGAGTGCACCCACCTCCTCTTCTTTCCAAGCCAAGCCACGAAAGCAAAGGAGAGCCAAGTGGCAGCCAGGTGAGGCATTCATCAGGCATCAACAGCAGTGTTGCCTTTTGCCATGACTTCCCATTGTGTCTTTATCCAGTGTCAGTATCCATTGTGTCTGATATTTGTAAGCCAGAGTGTGTATGTGTTATATTTATTCACACCGTTCTCTATTCCTAGATTGGTGTGAGGATAGTTCCTCAGAAATTAATAACTGTTAGGGCTCTGTGGCTCAGTGAATTGTTTACTTCCTCCTATCATTAATAGTGCCCTTGTAACGAGAAGGAGCGTGGAAAATAATAAACGCTCTTCATTAATATTCTGAAGACTGAGGCAGCGGAGGCAAGACACGACACCAGCTATCGTGGGGGCTCAAACGCTCAGCTTCCAGCTGCTGCTTCGCTCCGTGTTCGCGTCGTTTCTCGTCACCATCACGAAAAAGAGCCATCGGTAAACAAGCCGAAGTTTGCTCCTCTTGCGCTGTGTACGGGCACGGTGTGTACACGGCCGACAGAACGCTGCGTTACACACGTGCGAGCGATGCGCGTCCCCGGCAGCCGAGGGTTCAGCAGGTGGCACTGTTCGCGTTGCGGAGCGAGCTGAGTCCCCGCGGGGCTGCGGGAGGAGGGGAGGGCCGTGCTCCAGGTCCTGCATGGGAGGAGGGCTCACCTTGGCACTGCGCTTAAAATTCATCTTGTGTCAGGTCGGATTGTTTGTGTAAATCCCTTCTGCACATTCAACAATGCGTTATTGTATTGCTTTTACTTTCTTAGCCTCGAAATTGCTTCCTGCCACTCAGTATACTGCGTTAAGCAGTTGTTGCTGCCTGCCCCAGAGATGGATGAATTCCCGCGGTGGAAAAAGAGATGTGTCCCTACATATTCCTCCCCTCGCGATGTTGAATCTTAATTAATTGCCACTTATAAATTGCTTTGCGATCCCTGGAGGAAACAAACAAACAAACAAACAGCCCCACCGAACAAAAAAGCACAACTGTACGCAAGTGCAAAGTATTGCTAACTGTTATTTTAGCACTTTCAAAGCGCTAAAAAGACCCGGCCCTGATAACGAGCCACAAAAACGCTCTAATTCTGAATTCTGCATGAGAAAACTTGAGGTCACAAGGGAATTTGAAAGGTTCCTAATTAGGCAGAATTCACGAGGCAGACAAAAAAGCTGAAAGACAAAGGTTAGACAAAAGAGCCGAGAATATATTCCATATGAATCAGAAAGAGAATTAGAGAAATGCAGCGGCAGAAGGATACTGGGTGTGCACTGCGGGGCGGCTGCCGGGAGATGTGGCTCCCCAGCACCGGGGTGAGCTCGTGCCTGTGTTCACTCCAGCAACCTTTGTGGGGTGGCACCGGGATCCGCTGGGTCCCTTTCGTTTTGCTGCTATCACGATAGCAGAGCTGGGGAGCTCTTCCGATAGCGCAGTGCAGCAGGGCGTGGCTGTCTGTGCGCTGCCGACTGCCCCATAGGGTGTCTGGATCTTGTTTTCTCCCCTCTTGTTGCTATTATTGGTAAATCCCGGAGTGGAGGAACAAGTGGTGAAAAACATGAACTTGGAGTCACCAGGAAGCAACAGACCTGGGACTGGGCTTAGCTTTGAGTACTCATAGACATTTTATTTTTCAAGTCCAATTGTAAATCTGTTCTTTCCTCCTCTCCCCTCCCAGGAAACACTCAATTCCCTACAAGTCAAAGTTTCCACTGGTGAAGTCTGCCAAGTGCCGTGGTGTTGGGCTTGTGTAGATAGATCCTCGCCTGCAGTGTGCTGACTGAGATGCCTGACTGCTGTTCCACCAATGACTTTTCCTTTGCCTAGAGGAAGGGATCCTGCAGCCGTACCTGGAGCTGCTGTCCCTCAGCTCCCTGCACGTTCTCACACGACACAGCCAAGCTCTCCACCCTTCCATCCTGTCCTTAATCAGCAGAGAGGGAACACCGTGAGCCAAACCCCTGCTCTGCTGTTCCTGGCGAGGATCTCATAGCCAAATCTCTCCTCTTTCTGGTCACTTTCCAGTCGATGCAGCACTGAGTTCGGCAGGATGAAGCAGTCCCAGTCTATCCCACAACTGTTATTTCCAATTTCTTAGGAGATCCTACATGTACACATGTAATTCAGCATTCAGAGAATTAGGGTCCCAGCCCTCCCTCTCCCCCTGGTGCATGGCAGGATCCAGCCCTCAAGGCCGTAGAATCAATTCCTTATGGCTTCTTGTTCCCTGTGACTTAATGAATATTTATGTCTTTATTGCAGCGTGGAATAGCTCAGGTCCCATGAGCACAGCAAGAAGGGGGAATGTTTGATTTGTGATAGGGAGCAGCAGCAGCAGAAATTCATGTGCCATGGGGACAGCTTGGCCTTGTGGCTCTCAGCCTGCTCAAGGCTTGCATTCCCCAGGCTCTTGCAACACCTTGGCTCCCTGTGATCCCAGCTGAGCCAGTGTGAGGAGCACAACAGGGATGAGGCTGTAACCCAGGGCAGAGAGCTGGGAACTTGCCGGTCTTCCTGTGGCCTTTCACCTTAGCTGTGAACAGATGTCAATTCTTTGCGTGACTTGCTTCCATCAGAGCTCCTGTCCAGCCTGGCTACAACAAGCTAGACCCAAATGCTTTAATTAGAGCATGCTACCATTGCACAGACCACAAAGCAAAGGGGAAAGAGAACGCCCAAGAAGTGGTACAGGCTGTGGCAGAACATGGGCTGCTTTCCTTCTGTGTTTGAGCCTAATTACTGTACTAAGAGTCTGTCTCCACTGGAGTCTTGGAGCTTTAAGGCTCTGTGCTGAAAGCGGGGTAAGTGCCAGTAGCAAAGCAACAGGGTACTCAGCACCAGCACAACAAAAACATCTTCATGAAGGCAGTGACCCGCACGACTAATTAGCTCTGGTAGCAGCAGGACCCAGCTGTGATGCTGAACACAGATCTGAAGCTTGAAGAGACGCTGGGCAGCCACAAGCAGGTTGCAAGAATGTGCCGGAAGGGAATAGAGGAAAACTCTGCCATGGTGACATGAAACAGCACTCCGAAGGTGTCTCGGGGTCTCATGCCAGCTGGCTGAGTGGTGGCAGAGCCGAGCGATAGAGGCTAACTTCTGGGAAACACAAAGATATCTATGCTGAATTTTAGAGCTTATGACCCGTTATATCTCTTTGCAGCCTCAACTTCATGGCCATACAGAGGCTCCAATCTTGTGAATATATGACCTTCAACCATCTGATGGAAAGTCACTTCATTAGGATTAAATTGAGAGAATTTTTTGAGAAAATTCACTAGCTGGGGCAGAGAAACTTCTGTTCTGCATTTTCCCATCTATCCTGGAGCACCAAACATGAAGCAAATAAGCCAAATGGCAGATATTTTAGCCTTAGATTATAACCTCACACCACAGTCTCTATATTCTCGTGAATGCAGCCAGATGAGAACATACCTCTACCCACATTTCCACAGATCTGGTTCTGTTTATCATGTTCCTTTGGGCTTCCACTTACATTTTCTACCTGACTCCGTAGTTAGGATTTTTATAGCAGGCTGTTGTGTCTTTGCTTTTGCACATTTCCTATGTTCAGCAAACATTCCCAACATAATCCCTTGAATTTGTTTATGATTCTGCCGTTCATCCTATTAACAAATAAATAAATAAAGGAGGGACATAAAATGCACGGACTCTCCCAGAACATTGATAAATGAGAACCATAAGGAACTTCAGTGCTAAGTGCTGATGTTTGCCTGTGCACCCCAAATGAATGCACTGGTAGGTTACAGAATGAAGATGGTTAGGTTAGATTAGGTTAGATGAAGATTAGGTTAGACTGCTCTGTCACTTTGAAGATGGCATGCCTTCAGACTCACAAGATGAGACAGTTCAGACATGGCCACTCCACATACTTCTCCCTGTGTTCTCACAGAAGCTTGTGCAATTGTCTATTAATGTAAAAGGCACTTTCCTTCCTTTGATTATTTATGTAATCAGTAGGAAAAGAAACAACATGATGAACTAAACTCTGCGGGTCAGCCTCTGATGGCTCTAATTTGAATTCTGGATGAAGAAATAATGTCACAGGCAGCCAATATCCTGAAAGAGAGAAGATTTGCAGGGACACTGACAGGGGACTGGCAGAGTGTTGTCACAGTAGACTTCTCTGGTTATTTGCTGTCTTTCTCCCTGTGTGTCATCTGGTCTTTTGCTCCTGAATTACTAGCTTAGGCTCCCCTGCATGCAAGACAGATGCCTAATTTGTGGATAACAACAGGAGTCGTATCCAAAATAGAGTATGATCTGCTCAGACCTGTTAAAGCTGAGAAACTTCTGGGCATCTCCAAAAATACATTAATTGCCTCAGGAGCACTGACGCTCGAGGCTGTGATGGCCGGAGTCCTACACACTAGACAGAATCAATCCTGGCATGGGGAAAGACTGCCTAAGCCACACCATTCCTGGAAGTGCCTTGGAGGAAGATGATGTTGGCTGAATGTGCCAGTGGTGAGCTCTGACAGATTGTTATTGTAGTGTCCTGGACTATGTTAAGAGAGCAGTGGAAGAGCTCAGCAGCAAGGCTGTGTGACATCCATGACTCGAGGTTTGCAAGGTTGAGCTACGCAGAGCCCTGGACCTGGTTATATTGTGAGTAGAAAGATAGAGACAAAAGACATCCAGAAGTCCCATCCGACCAACAGCTCTGCTGTGATTTAGACTATTCTGGGTATTTCTGTAGCTGTTATCTGTAGCACAAAAGCAGTTCCAGGCTTCTGAAATGACAATGAGTCAGAAGTTTTACTCTAAAAGTCAATATTCTAGAAGAGTGGAAGAACTTTGTCCATGAGATAGCATAAGACAGAGAGCTGTGTGGTAACCAGTACATACAAATGGACCAACTGTGCATCTCCTGTCATGTTACAAAGAGCTGGGGATAATTTCAGAAGGAATCAGCTGGAAGGAGACACTGCGTGCTGCAGTGGTGAAGAGCCATGTCTCAGCTGACAGCAGAACAAAGCCTTTTTATGCTCTGAAATTACTCTTATAGAGACCAGGCGGCTGCTCTGGATGGGAAGCCCCATGCGGTTCTTGACAGTGGCGGTGCTCTGGATAAAAATGCTAACAAGACAGAAGAAAATACCTTGGGGAAAGGAATCTTACATCAATTTTACTGTTACTCAGTTTGGGAGTGAGTAATGCTGAAGACTCAGTCTTGCAGTCATCCAATAGCCCCCAGTTCAGTCTGCAGCAAAGAATTCTGCTGTCATCACACACGCACATCTACATCACCTTTCAGATACCACTAGCACAGCTCACCAGTTGCTTCCTATGTGATTAACATGTTTCTCAAGAGTGGGCAAAAGTAGCATTTCCAGTTTTCACTGTACAAGTCTCTGACAGTATGGGCTGGCTGCTGCAATGAGAGCAAGGAGTGCATTGCCATGTCGCCTCATCTCGTGTACCAAACCAAAGCAGCAGATGAAAGCTAAGGTAGAGACACACCAACATGCATGGATATGAAACCTAAAGAGAAATAAACTTGTAGACCTCCACAGATCTATTTAAATACAATCTTTTATTCCATTCCATGTAGCTTTTTATACAATTTTTATCACCATAGCAACAGAGGTCCAGCTCTTCAAAGGGTATTTAGGTATCCTTCAGCACCCAAATTCACTAGATAGGTGCTATTGTCATCATTAAAATCTTATTAAGCTGCCACACACTCCTGTGTGTGTCCAAGACGACCGAGTAAATGTGGTGCCTGTAGCTGAGAAGCTGCTAAGGGCTCCAGCTCAATTGAAACAGGGCCCGAAGACAGGTTCTTGAAGTGAGAATTTCCCCACTTGAATATCCAGTGCCTTGAAAATGCTGTAGGAAGATGTTTAAATAGGATGTGGCTCACTCAGTAGACATGCTAAGGACAAGTACATCCGCATATTTTGTAGAATCATGGAATCATTAAGGTTGGAAAAGATGGCTAAGATCATCTTGTCCATGAACCAATCTGTCCATCCTAGCCCAGTACATCTTGGTGGTTAAAGTACCTGTGCATGACAGACAGGTTCAAAATTTACTCTGAATCATCTGAAGCAAAAAAGTACACCCCCTCCTCCCACATCCTACCAGAAGTCTACTTCCACTTCTCCCTGTTTGAATGAACAAGCTGAAGCAAAAATATTTCCTCTGCAGAACACCTTTCCCCCCAGGGGAAAGGTTCAAATCTTGCCTCGGATGAAGCAAAACCTGGGAGCTGAACTAGGGCTTCCCGCAGCACAAGATTAACAATCATCTGCCATGGTTTTGTCCTGTTATCTATCTTGCAAAAGGAGATATGTGTGCAGGGGAATTTTAAAAATAAACAGATTTCAGTGCATATAAATTGTATACTTCTCTGCATGTTTCTACATATGGATAGTGTATGTATGTTTCACAGCCTTGTACAGAAATTGTATGAACGAAGGCTTCTGTGCACATTTTTTCTATTTCCCCCTCTCTCAGTCCCTCAGTATATATTACATATGGTAATGTTTACATTTGGTGTGCAAGGCTGTGTGTGCATGTGCCCTGTTTGATGGGGGAAGGGGATCTCCTTGGCACAGTACTTATTAGTATCATCAATCATCGGGAGTGTCATTTCCAAATTCCCTTTCCCTCACCTAATTTGCTAAACCTAATTCTTTATCACTCTACAAAACCCAGCATGAGAGATGGAAGTGATAATGTGAGGTGGCTTGCTTATCCATGCTCTACTGTACAGAGGCTATGTCAGCCAGGCAACTTCCAGGGAGAAATTTACCACCCTCTTTCTCCTTCCATGTAGGCTGATCTGTATCTGCTCAACCCACAGCAATGAGCAGCCCACTGCATCCCTATTGCACTGCAGCTTTATTTATTTCTGGCTCCTCTGTGCCCTCATAAATTGCTGGGGAGTGCCTAAGTCGGGCACCTCGCTCTGCTCTTTGCTGGTGCTTTCTTGGCTTAGATACATTTGCTAATGCATCCAGTTCAGGACACCTCCACAGCGTGCTTCATTAATCCCAACAACCTAAGGCTATATATATTTTTTTTTCCAGGCCTGCTACTAAATTAACAAAAGACCTTTATCAAAAACTTGCCTTATTGAATTTGCCAGCCTTGTTCGGCTTGTGCAAATAATTACATGCCTTTAAAACTTGCAGGGAGGAAAACAATGAACCATGAGTGGAATCTAAACTACCAACTCCCAGCTCCCATCCCTGACATGGACAGGGACAGGATTTCATCCTGTGTGTGCTGTCACTCTCCCCCCACAAGCATCCTGTTCTTGTCAGTGATTTTAACCATTTATCTGGGTTTATTGACTGGAATGTGCTACACGTGGACTCCTAATGGAATTAGTGTATCTGCATCCTGCCCACATAGATTAAAGCACTGGACTGGGGCCTGTCGTTTACAGGTGTGATTTTGTTTTACCAACATGCCTTTAAAGTATGCCATTTATTCTCTCAGTTATCAGAGAATAAATCATAAAATCATTAAGGTTGGAAAAGGCCACTAAGATTATTCAGTCCAAACATCAGCCCAGCCACCCCATGCCCACTGACCATGACCCTCAGTGCCACATCTCCATGGTTCTTGAACACCCCCACTGACAGTGACTCTGCCACCACCCTGGGCAGCCTATGTCAGTGCATCACCACTCCTTCTGAGAATAAATTTTTCCTAATATCATAAGAAGAACATAGGAATATATGAGAACAATAATAAGGCAAGTTAACAGTTCTAGCAAGAAAACAACCATCAAAATCTCATACACCTGAAGGACAAAAATACTTGTTTGTCGTGAGGTGGGGAATGTCTGTCCGATGCGTGAAGCTTTTAACATCAACACAAAGAATCACTGAAGCCTGACTCTTCTGTTTGATCAGGAATGAGTAAGACTCAGGATACAAAGGTGTCGCCAATTAGCAGCATCTCAGCTAAAAGTGTGAATATTTTTGGGAAAATGGAAAGAATGGGAGGTTTATTTTTAAACAAAGAAGAGCTTTTAATCAGATGGAGAAACAGATATTATGGGGGATGCTTTACAAAAATCCGTTGGGAGTTTGGTTGCCTAGTTCCAGGAGGAATGGTATCTAACACTTTTTGTTTCTTTTTTTACTTTGGACATTTTTAATTCCCCCCGTGACAATGCAGTCCTGTGAGGAAGACCATGTGGGACTCTCTGTTAAGACAGTCAAGGGATGACATCAGTCTTTGTAGGAACATAGGAAATAGCATCACAGACGAAGGCACAAAGTACTGAAGTTTCAGAAGAAAAAACAACACTGAATCTTTATACCAATCCAGTAAAAAAAACCCACAAACCTCACCACTTCAGGAAGGATCTACTCAAAAGGTAAAAAGTCACATCAGTACTTCAGGCCAGCAGCAGTCAGGATTTATCAGAAAATTGGAAGAGAACGTTTCTGACACAGAAGTTGAGATAACAGGAAATGCATGGAGAAGGGTCTGCTTTGATAACGGGATTCATGGTGGTGCACCTTACCTACCCCACGTGTCCCTCTGAGGCAGGCAGGCAGATGTGCAGGGAAATCTGTGTTACTTGAACAGCCCGTGTGCAGCAATGTGAATTCAGCTGGCTGTTTGCTCAGAGGCCCTGAGACCCCAAAGGCTGCTTTTCCATTACAGAGAGGGTACCTGTTTGCTCAGCTTCCTGACTGAAAGTTATACTGTAGCCACAGCTATGAGTCAAGACTTGAACAATTATATTTGACTACTACACTGACCCAGTAATCCTTGATCTATTCTTGATTGGCTTTTGGGCACCTCTGTAACATGTATCCTACAAGAAAAATTAAAAAAATTAAAGACTAGAAAATTGCAGTATTCCATCAAGCACAAGGGAAAATGTGTACGACTTGCTGCAGCTTAGGCCCTTGTGGTAAATCATGCTCTGATCCAGTCACTCATTGCCCAAAGGGATCATGCTAATGCCAACATCCTATGCTGCTGACCAACTTGGGAGCTACTTAACTCTGTTTAGACTTTACCAGCCAGCCACAAAGATGGGTGAAGCTCTTACCCACAGTGGCTGTGTTTCCCCCCCACAAAAGCAAGCAGACGTTGGGCAGGTCACAGGCTTTTTCCTTTCAGCCTGTAGAGTTTTAACGAAGTCACCAAATTATTGCAGGGATAAATCTTTCTCACATACTTTGAAACTGAAAAATATTATACTTCATGACAAAGATTTTTTTGACAGCTAAGTGCTTCATGATTCACATTTTGCTTTCATCAATCACAGTAAAAGTCAGGTAAGTCAAGTTAATGCTGTGCCTGGTCTATTTTTCCCACAAGGCTGTAAGGCTAGCCATTTCTACCACTGTATCTACATGAGTGCCACAGCCACCTACAATTGCATGGTCTATACTAAGAAAAATCTTATTCATTTTGCAGATCCACCCGGTGGTGCACTGGGGTGCGATTCAAGCTAGCATGGTTATAGTAGTTAGGCACAAGACCCCTGCTGCTCAAAAGTCTGCGGAACAGTTCTGGCCCGGGAGCCAGCTGTGCACTGTGTCACAACACCAGTAATGTTCACCTTGGGGTAGGGCTTAGTGGAACTCATTGGTTTTAATTTGCAGCTCTGAGAAGTGTAACCATCTATGTTTTATAGATTTTTCTTTTCCTATGAGGGATCTCATCAACTTTGATGTCTGTAACTATTGATTCTCTTTATTAAGGGATTGGTAAAACAGATTAACCACAATAGCATGTTAATTAAGACCATGTTTCAGCTTTCCAAAATTACTCTCTTTCTGCAGAAAGCTGATGACTTGACTGGCATCAGAGACTGTCCAAACTAAAGAGTCAGATGGAAAGGACCACGAGGGAAATTGGCTGCATACCCAAGAGAGGGCTTTGAAACAATGCAATCACGTTTTCTCAGCGTCCAGCATGGAGATGTGATGTCCAAATCTCCTGTGCCACTGACGGAGTGCTTGCATGGGCTTCCATCCTTATTCTTCCTCTGTCTTTCTCAGTTAGACTTTGTTCTCTTTGGACTGGTGGTGGGTCTGTGCCTGGCACAGAGGGTGCTCACCTGAGCTGGGACATGATGGCTGCTGTCACGCTAATCATAGTTTTCCTCAGAAAGGAAATAGCAAATGCCTGCGTGTCTTGTTTTGCCACCCTTGTGCTGCCAGACCCTTGCTCTGGGGAGGAGACCCTTCCCTGTGCCTCCTTTTGCTCTGATCTGCCCTGCTTTCCCCAAGCCCTGCTGCTGACTGCACTCTCACTGACTATTTTTTTTCAGAGGCAAACCTCAGTGGCAGCTCAGCTCACATTAGTGTCAGAGAAGCATCTCTTGGTTGTTTACAAAAGAGAAAATGGAAAGATGAGCATTATTTCATGTGAAATGTGGTAGAGAGCCTATGCTGAGCTTCTCTTTGAGGCCTGAGGCTCCAGCTACCTGAAGAAGCTGCAGAAAGCTTCCATCATCTGGTGATTCAGCTCCCTCTGCCGTGGCTCTGGCCCTGCTCCGCGTGGGTGTCTCACAGCTCTCATCAGCTCTGGTTTCGATGCAGACCAGGAGCTTCCAGGCTGTTTGCCCAACTTTCTCTTGTATGAAAGAGTTTGCTGGCTTTTCAACTGCTCAGTGCTCTCTCGAAGATGTATATTTGAAAAATAAAAATAAATTAATAAAAAGGATTCAGAGATTCAGGTTTTCTTGTAGATTGCTTTTTGGCTGTTTCTACTAGGAGTGAGAAAATGGGTATCAAGGGATAAGGGGTGGCTGTGGTGTGAGGTCATACCCGTCTGATCCCCTCCTGGAAAGAGATAGCACTGCACTGTGCCAGAAGTCATTTTCCCCAGCAGGCAAAACCCTGTATCCATCCTTCCACTGTCCCCATTGCCCATGACCATCCAGCAGCAGCAGACTCTTGTCCCTCATAGCATGATGCAAGCTGGAATGTGGGTTGGGTTTCCGGGAAGAAACACTTCAAACACAGCTCCTCAGGGCTGTGTAGGCACTTCTGTTGAGTTAATTTCATTTAAATTTGGGTGTTGAAAAACTGAGGAGAGTGAGCCAAACAGCATAGGGATATTGTTTAAAAATACATTTTTCCAGGGCAAAAGGAAATATGCAAAATGTGGATATCTTTTAGAAGAAGTCTCTATTTTATTATTACTTTGGTTTCCCACTTTCAGTCTTTTCTGGAAGGGAGGGGGATGCTTTGTTCAGAAGTCATTTTAGCAGGTTCTCTCTCGTTTGCTGAACTGAATTCTTTCCCCCAACCCTAAAAGGTTTTTCTTTTTAATAACAGCTGTTATTTCTTTCCAAGTGCTGAGGCGTCCAATAAACCCCTTCTTGGGTTGCTTCCAGAAATAAAAAAGCATTTCAGCTGTCATTCAGGCCTGGCTTTTCATTAATTCTATTTCAACGTGTTTTATATGACCACATGTCTGCAAAGAATCTCAGTGGGATGGAGCAGCTTAATCGATCGACAATCCTGGTCACCCAGAAAGGGTGTTAATTGGCCTCAGTACTTGAAGCATGTGACACCGCCTGACCTAATCATCAGAGCTGGAAGAGTCAATAAATTAGAGCAGAAATGCAGATGGATAAAATAAGGACACAATTCTATACAACATGCTGTGAACATTCTTCTTGAAACCAATAGCAATGTATGGAAAAGTCAAGTCAAGCATTTGCTGGAGAAGTCTCTGGGGAGCTAAGAGCAAGAATAACTTTGTGTTGTCAGAGCTTCACCTTTAAGTCTTCCAGTACTCATGTTTGATGTGTCTTAGTCATTTGTCTCCTGATGGGATCTATGAAAATGATCCATTCTCCCACTCTAATGACCTTTGGAGAGGGACGCCAGGAGGGGCAGGCGCAGATCTGTCCTCGCTGTGCTCATGGTAGGTCCAAAGTCCCCAGGATATTTCTGGGTGAAATATCCATATTTTCTATGCAGTGATAAAAAGCCTTTATTCTGCATGTGTACAAGCCCTGCTCAGCCTACGGTCCTCACATCAGCTAGCTATGAATGTGAGTAGATCAACATTTAATACTTGTTGCTGGCACATTCTGTTGGGATGTGTCAGGTGACACAAGCTTCTCATATGGTGAGACAGGAAAACATGGGACGTACACCAGTCCCAGGCATGGAACAATTAGGACCAAAGCTCCAGGGATAAGGATCCTTAAATTACATCTACTACACTGTACAAACATTAATTTGGGTCCTGAATTACCTTCTAATTTTTGTCTTTTAAGGCTAATAGTTGGCAAAGTATTGTGACTATTCATGCAGCCATAAGTAGAGCAGCTCCTCACGGCTGGAGGGGTTTTGTGATAAAACATTTTGGGACATGGTAAGTGGCAGCTTTTTCCCCCCAGATCTTTATGGCATTCTACTACAGACTTCTGCCTACAGGAAACGGAAAATGCACAGAATCTGGCCTGAGAAATGGAAACAGAAATTGAGAGTTTCTTATGCAGACCAGTAGCTGTGTGGATAGAGCTCACGTCTCACTACGAGACCAACTGTCAGGAAAGGGTCCTTTGAATGAGAGCACCTTGAAGAGCAAATTTCCAGACCTTTTTCCCCACTGATTTATCACCAAATGCTGTACTGTTCAGTAGAAGGCTGTCAGTTTCGCATCAAACTCTCAAGTTACTTGGAAACTGGGAATCTTTTTTTTTTTTTTAATTCTAATTTAAAATTGCAATTAAAATTATCTCCAGGAATCCTTACAACAACACTGATATCCTGACCTTGTATTTTGCATCCTGACCCTCTGAGTACAGTCACACAAGAGTCAACTGCAGAATGTGCTACTGTCTATACAGACTTCCTAGTATTTAGCAAAAGTGGGCGTTACAACCCCTGTTTTATACATGGAAGAATCTGAGCATTTATTCATCCATAAAGTTCCATTAGGAAATCAAATGTGCTGACTTCCACGTTAGAACTAACTGCCTCCCTTTTATTATTTTAAACACATCCAAAACCATACCTAAAGTGAGTGATTGCTGGAAAGCTGTTGGATTTGCAGTTTCCTCCCAGTCAGAACCTCTTGTGCTGGTGGAATCGAGTGGAATCAGGGGGAAAGAGACTGCTGCCAGCCAGGAACACTGATACAGGCAAAATGGCCCTCAGCTGAGCCAAGATGGTAGCGAAGAGGTGGGCATCACCTACACCAAAAAGCTATAGATGCCCAATCATGAGTAAGTGAACATGTGCTTGGTAGGAGTGCTGTGACACTGTTTTATCCAGCACAAATGTCTGGAGGTACACTTATCCATCTGTTGGCTATTCTTATTCATAGTATTTTTTCTGTTGTTGTTTATGTATATATAGGTCTGTGATACGTATAGCACTGCTCCAGAACTCTTAACTGTGGATAAACTGTATGCAAGGCATGAGGCACAATGGGAAAAAAAATGTGTTAGCAGAGGAGTTAAGAAAATTTGCAGTCCCATTTGTTGAAATTGTACAATAAAATGCATTTTCAAACGTAATCAAGTCATGGAAAAAGGACATCAGGAAAAAAAAAAGTGAGCAAGGTGCTACAAACTCATTTTGTTGCACTTTAAGTGCCAGGAGTTGTTCAGAGACAAAGCAGCCATTTACACTAAGTCTAATACGGAAGGAAAGTAGACCAGATTAGAGTAGCCTGCTGGCCTTTCAGTGGGGAAGGTAGATTTTTAAAAATAACAATAATAAAGCTTTCCATTTGTATTTTAATAAGGAAACATTCCTTTTTATCAGATTACCAGGCCTCTCATGACTCACCTCTGAGCTCTTCATTTGGCTAATGAATTTATGCCCCTCTCTCCTGGGGCAGAACATCTTGTCATTCACATAACGATGCCATTATCAGCATATCTCACACTGAGGCAAGGAAAGCAAGCACTGTGCAGCTCTGTTTGTGCTTGGTGCCATAAGGGACAGGTCCTCTCTTGTCTCTGACACTGCTCTGCTCAAAGAGTGCTGCTCCGTCTCAGAGCATGTGAGCTCAGGAAGGATAATGGTGAGCTATGAAGAAAAGCCACCTTGCTCTTCTTGAGATTGGGAGCTACTTAGCCTGATATGGTACAAAAGGCTTCATTGATCCTGCTTGGGTGCAAAGCAAGTGGAACGGGCTCTGCCATAGCCTAACACAACCCATCATGTACAGAAATATTGAACCAAGGGTGACACCTTGGCTGAAATGCAGTCAAAAGAAGGCTGGACTTTGATCTCATTTGGACCAGGAGGTGGTCTTGTCTCTCTAGTGTGGATACAGTCCTAACTCACGTTTCCACAGTGCCACTTGGGTGGCTTGAACTAGTTCCTAACTTTATTGAAGACAAGTTGTCTTCCATTCTCAGCAGCACTGAGCCATTTCACACCATACCAGGGCAGCTTCTCAGCTTGGGCTCACCACCCCAAAGGTACTGCCCAGCATCTAGGCTCACATGGCAAACTTAAGTGTGAAGATGGCAGAAGGGCAAACTTGAATCATGACACAAGTGATAGCCCTAAGAGGTGGAACACAATCCAGGTACGGTTGTTAATGTAAATAAATAATGGTTTTTTTTTTTCCTCTGTAACTTTATAATATCCTTATTCATAATGCTCACACAGTCTCTACACAGGCAACTCCTGCTCTCATCTCACCATCAGGGAAGATCTGTAGGAGCAGGGCCCAGCAGCTGCCCAATGGCATCACCACGCTCCCAAAAGAGATTCTACTTCCCTGACCAGAGCTCTGGCCGTGCCACCAAACAGCAGCATTCAGGAGAGATATGAAGACACAGCTTTCATTGAGAGGGCTTCCTACATCTTATGGTTGAACTAGATGGTTTTGGTCTTTTCCAACCTTAATGAGTCTATGACCCTATGATCTCATTATGATGCTTTTCCTTCTGTGGCAGAGCCTATTTCAGTAGTGCCCAGCCTGTATTCTCAACTGGGAACAGGTTTTTTTTTCCCACTTTCAGCCCCCAAACAATTCCAGGCTAAATAACTCACCAGTACTTATCTGACTGCTGATCTGTTAGGAAGTCGAAAGGATGAGCTGAGACTACCACTTAGCTTTCATCTAGCTGGATTATGGGAAGCAAATCCCACCCTTTATGCCTATGTTGAAGACTGAAGGGTTGGGGAGCTTCGCTCAGGTAATGGCTGTGCAGCCTTGGTACAGCGATTCACAGAAACACAACCAGGGAGACGTGCTCAGAGAACACTTACTGGAGGGCTTATAAAAATATCTGTAAGTGGTACACTGCTGTTATCTGTCGTCTGCTGAAAAGTCTCACCTGCTCTGAGGCACCAGGCATTGCCCTTTGCTACATGCAGGAGGAGGCTTCAAGATCCTGATGCTTTTCACTCCACAGCTCATTGTACATTAAAGAGAAACTCAGACAATCGATTGAATTAATTTTCCCTAACATGAAAAAATGTAATAACATTACATCACTGTTCCCTGGAGGTGTTTTAAGAAACATTTAGATGTACTGAGGGACATGGTTTAGTGGGGAGGCATTGGTGGTGGGTGAATGGTTGGAATGGATGATCTTGGAGGTCTTTTCCAACCTTGGTAATTCTATGATTCTAAGTGAGCTTTCGCAGATGTAAAAGTAAAAACCATAAAAACATTTTTAGCCAGCACTGATATGACAATTAATTGACATACATTAGAAATAGTGTAACACGCACAGCGTCAGCTGTCTATTCAGAACAAACATCTAACGTGGTGGTCTTAGTGCCTCACATCCAGAGTTGGATAGACAGCTGCAGGAGGCTGCTGTAGGAGGGTGAGATGGCAACAGAGATTTCCATCCCATCCCTTGGTGGATGGCACTTGATGGGGCTACTGCTGTAACAAGGACCCACATTTTTCCTGCAGAGAGCATGTTAACAGCAGTCTTCTTGTTAAGACTTCTATTCATCTGCCTTAAGAAGAAAGCTACCCTATGAAGGTCACAAGGATTTGGAGTTCAGGGCTCTCAGAATCACAGAATCATAGAATCACCGAGGGTTGGAAACTACCTCCATCATCTAGAGAGTTTCTCCAAAAGTCTCACTTTGTTAAAACTGTAAGGAAGGCCAAATCCTAACAAACTGCTTGGGAACAGTTTAACTTTGATGCCTTTCTTGTCCTTTTGCAATGGAGATATTTAGTAGAAACAGAATAGCTTGGGTTGGAAGGGACCTCAAAGATCGGCGTGTTCCAAGCCCCCTTGGGTTGAGCAGAACTGTCGTTCATTTCAGAAGTATCCTAGCAACTCTCTACAAGTTACTTGAGTTTCTATAATGCTTTATTAAAAATAAAAATAAGAAAGTATAAAAAAATAGATCATGGGCTCTGCTGAGAAGGAAAGGTAGAGCAGATAAAGCAGGGAGTCATTGCTGAAGCCTACCACCTGTTCTGTGAGGAACACCTTGCTGAGTCAGGTCATTTATCTGTCTCATTCATGGCTAAACACACCAGATGTTACTAGCTTCCCCTTCTGAAAAAAAAAACCAACAAAAAAACCCGTGTATTTCTGTGCATGGAGACAGATCTATAAATAATGAAAAAGCAATTCTGGAAAAAGTACTGGTTTGTTTTCCCCTCTTCAGCATACATGAGAGCACCGGTTTCCTTTCAGCCTTGGCAATGCTCTTATCGGGATTGAAAGCTGTGGATCCACTTTGGCTTCTGCCTAACAGATTAGGTATGGGATCAGTAACACCACAGAACCAGTGTTGCTCATGCTCACACCCTATCATAATATCCATACTCAGGAGCAAACATTCTAACTTGGACAACACAAATGAAATCTGCTGGAAAATGGAGCAGATTTCCTGCATGAAGGAAATAGATACCGCATTTAGAAACAAGTGCTACTAGAACACGGCTGTTCACTAGTTTCTTTTTTTACATGAATTCAAAACTCTAAATACCAGGTTTTTGGCCACTTTTCTCTTTTTTTTCCCCTCTTGTGCTGGAAAGCAGTATTGCCTGTGCTCTCACGTAGCGCTGTGAGGTACGCAAAGCCATTCAGTGCTCCCCAGCAAAGGGCTGCTCTCCAGTTGTGCCCTGCTGCTGTCACTACACACCTCGTACCCAGCTTGGAGTATGCTCAAGAAGTGTTGGTGTGAGTGCTGGAGGCCAGGCTTCACACCACACCATCCCCAGTGCCGTTGAATACTTACAAAGAAGCACTGAATTTGACCAGAGGGTGGGATTAAGCTCATTGATTAAGACTTACATATAAATTCTTTCACAACGTTATGTCTGATTGTCCACCATAGCAAATGACAATCGCACTGGAGAAGCTGAGAGGGATTTGGCTGGCCCAATGTATATTTCTACTTTGGGGAGGCTGCTATCAATTTACACCAGGGGGAATTTTGTGTAGGTCATCAAAATATACTTTGCACGAAGAGAACCCAGGAGAATCTGCATATCTGGAGATATTCAACGTTCAATGGGAAACATTGAGAAGCCTGCTCTAATTGCTGCTGCTACTTTGGATGGGGGGTCGGGTGAGCTGCCAGCCTCCATCCAGCTCACATTACTCTGAGACTTTTGAAGTCCATTCAGCAACTCTCCATTAACTCCTAAAGGATATTGAAGCTATTGAAATTTCAGTGTCTTACTCAATAGGTTATATCCTACCCCTCATGTCTAGATCTACAAAACCGATGGAATAATGGAGAAGCAACGCAGCTTTTGAAGAGGTAAGTTGCATCTTGAAAGCCTGCTAAAAGGCTTTGAAGGAGCAAATGAGTGTGTTGACACAGATCCTGTGATTTCTTTCTCAGTTGATTTTGTTTATTTGGCTTTCCTAAAAATGCTTGAGAGAGAGAAAGGTTCTTCTAGAAAACTGAGCTGCCTTGGTTCTGTGGGGAATCTCCTTTGTTGATTAATGAGCAGTCAAAAGACAAGAAACAGGTTGGGAAGAAATGGGCAGTTTTTGCAGTGGTGGTGATTCCCCAGTAGAAATGATGTGAAAAAGGAGGTGATAGTGAGGTGACAGTGCGTGGATGACACATATTATCTACAGGCATAAAAACAAAAGTGCCAAGTGTTATGGAAAGATCTTGCAATAGTGTGAGACTGTGTGAAGATGGCAGATGCAACCGCTGTTGATAAACATAAAGCAATGTGCATCACAAAAGATCCCTAACAACAGACATAATAATGACCAGGGGGTGTGTTACTGCCAGGGAGACAAGGAAGCATGGTATTGCTATGAATGAAATTCCAAAGAAAAGAAGAAAGATAAAAACATTACTGCATGACAGTGCACTACAATCTGGGCCTTGTTCCTACTCGAAGCAATTGTAGTAGAAACGGAAATCACTGAATCATTGAGTCATAGAATATCCTGAGTTGGAAGGTTCAGCGAGTCCAACCCGCGGCTCCACACAGCACCACCCAACATTCATACCCTTTGTCTGAGCTGAGGTGCTGCTCCTCATACATTTTGCCCTCTAGAATTTTCAGCACCTCTGTAGGCCTCCTTTGGACTCTGCAATAGTTTGATGTCTTTCTTATATTGTGAGTGGGAAAGATAAGGCGATGGGCAGCCAAGTTGATTGTGCATGGGACAAGTTCTGTATGAGAAGAAATAAGTCTTTGGTATAGAGAAGGAAAAATATCTGTTTTCCTCCAGTGACTATAAAGGATGGTTATGCAAAAACTATGCAAAGGTAAGTTGAAATTGACTTCTAACCTCTACTGTGAATAATGAAGTACCACCTTCCTGTATCTTCAAGGCTTGTGGCCAAAGCTGCTGAAGGGCAAAGACATCAGTCACATGCCCCAGAAGTTAGCCGAAGTCTGTATCTCCCAGAACGGACTTCCACATACAACCTGTTTTCTGTATTGCAGATTTACACGCGTGTGGGTGTACTTGGTGCGTTCTCAAGGCAGAAGTCAATTTTTGGCTTAACTCCACTGCAATAAGAATTTCCCTAGGGATTCAGTTGTCTGAAGCACACAGTGTACTGGCCCTATCACTAAAACCAAGAATAAACACAGTCTATCATTTACCCCTCCCTATGGATGATAGCTCTTCGTATTTGCTCAGCATGCAAAATGGAAATATCAATCCCATCAGCCCTGAAATTTTACAGCCAGTTCTAAAAATGAAATCCCCAAGGCTCTTCAAGCAACACGAGAAGTCTTTGTTTTTCATCCTGCTATAGCAGAAGCAACTCTCTCCTTTTTGCCACATTAGGGCAGCAGACAGGACAGTTCTTTCCTCCTCCCTAAGGCTGCCGAGGCAGCTGGCGGGATGCTGGGCTAGCATGAGGAGCAAGGGCACGCCATGCCTCCTTGTGTCTTTCTGCTGTGATTCCCACTTACTTGTGCTAGCTCAAACTGAAGCTCAGCTCTTCCCTGAGCCCACCAGAGGTTAATACTCACACAGTGTGAGTTAGAAATATGTAAACTAGAATACAAGCAACAAAGCAGTGGCCTCTGAGTGCATCTGAGTCACCAGCCCACAGTTTGAGCGCTCTGTAGAGAGCAAGAATGTATGCATCTGAGTAGCACAAAGCAAAAGCAAGCATTGGCTGCATGAATCAACATATGCACAACTACCCTAGAAGATACATAATACTCTAGTAGTTACACAGTTAAATGTTTTTCTCTTTTTGTCCCCCATCTGATGTTACCAGAGGCTTTGGAAAGCTATCTCGCAGATGAAAGACCTCCTAAATTACAGCAATGGGAAAATAGCTGTAATGGTGCATATATTTCGCTTCCAAGATGAAAGTCACCTTCTTACACTGAGAAAGACACAGGTATTAAAACAAGCAGCTACATAAACAAGGTTAAATAATGTAAAATATGATCATTCAGATGGGAAGGGAGTGAGTGGGATGAGCGTGGTTTCTGCCTTCCTGTTTATTTACATTTTTCTAGTTATTTTCAGGTAAGCAGTGAACGTCAAAACACAGCTGAAGTTTTCGTACACAATACAGAGCCATGCAAATTGCCACAGCAGGGCTGTCTAATCATAAAGACTGCCTCTGATAACAGCTAACAATAGGCGCCTCATGCGAAAATACAGGCGTTCATACAATGGACAGTGTTTATGGGAAAATTACTTTCTATCTCCAGGGAAAAGACTGGTTATTTTATTCTGTGCTTACGTGGGAACCTTACTCTTCACTCCTCTTAACCTTACTTCACGTGACGGTGAATATTTTCCATTACCTGTTCGGATCCTTCTGTCACTCCTGTGGCCTTTTTAGATCTGTGGGACCTTGGGCTGCCTGTAACCCCATTAGGAGAAGCTCTGACCCACCAGCCCGCATTCATAGCCCCTATTTTTTCCACCTCCCAGTTGCACAAGGAGAGTTTCCATCATGCAGTCATTCTATATGACCTGAGCACAGGGGTCTGCCTGGAGCAGCGTGGCCGCCATCTCTCCCTCAGCTGGGAGCTGCAGAGGTAGGAGCCCACGCTCCGGAGGCAGAGGTGGCTGCATCCTGTGTGCAGCAGACAAAGCCAGCACCTCTGAGGCTCAGCAGGACGCCTGTCCCCACTGTCAGCATGGGGATTTGGGATCCAAGGACAGGAGGAGCCCTCCTACCCCCAAAGAAATGCAAACACCAGCTGCTAATGCTGCACTCACAATACCGTGCTCCACAGACAATGCGACTTTATTCACAAATATGATTTTTACAGAGGTAGAACAAAATACTTTATATAATCTTTTTTTTTCTTCTCCTTAGCTATATACAGATAGAGAATATAATAGAGTGTCAAGAAAGAAAAGGTTGTAAATGGAACAATATTATGCCATCAAATACAGTACAAACAGCATGCAAGAACAGCTTCAAATGAAATCTTGCTGGTGTAACTTCTAGTGTGGTAAATGAAGAGTAGTAAAGAGTCATGCTCTAATTGGATCGAGTATGCCACAGCTCTGCAATTTTGTTTTAACTGTTATTTTTTCTTCTACAATAAACTGCCAGGACAGCTTTCTTCTCACTGTGGTGGGGAATGCCTTTGTAATGTCCCATGTCATCTAAACAGAAGAATGCAATAATCAAATCTACAAAGTGTACTCCCATTTAAAAAGCAAAACTATAGAAACTGTACAGTTTTAAAAAGCGAATTGCCTCAAATGCTCCTTCTGAGAATTTTCTAAACAGAATAAAATATGCAGAACAAAAATTAGGAGAGCTATTGTTGTGTAACAAAGCTAATCAAATACTTGTTTTCTATTCCAGTAAACATTTATTTATTTATTTTTAATTAATGACTAGTCTGGAAATTATGAATTGGGCTGGATCTTATTAATGTTTCACTTGACAAATAAAGCATGAACTCCTTACAGGTTCTATAGCTGTCATCCCCCTGGGGATGGATGGAGATTGGCTCTGCATGCATGCTGGAGACACAAACAAGGTTCAGTGGTTGCTGTAGATTTTAAAAATATTCTTAAACGTTTTAAATCTCTCGTAGCATCTATAAAAATAATCTTGCTTGCTTTGCTACTGAATTAAGATTTGGATTTGGGATTTTCTGCTACAACTCAATTCTTGGCCCTTACAACTGCTGAAGACTTCCACTGGCTGTCACTCAGGCTGCTCCAGCTCCCATGGATGATATCAAAGGCAATGGTTTAGAGCTTCACTGAAATAGGTGAAGGTGACAGCAAAACCCACACTGCTTTCCCCATGACTGTATCTGAAGGATCTGGGCTTTGGGGAACTAGGCTGTCCTGTGCTTCTACGCCTCCATACTGACAGAGTTGGTGACAACCACCTCCCTGTCCCTCACGTCTGCACCCACCAGGACTATGTAAGCAAGCAAGGGGCTATGGGGGTCTGGTCACTGTCACTGTCATGGTAGTGAGAAAATGGGTTTCTCTCCCTCTGCTTTGAACGCTGAGGAAGGAAAACTGCAAGCATTGGGGTTTAATTGCCCTCTATCAGCTTCTCCTTTAAATATCACTTTAAAATTCAACCACACAAGCAGCACCTGTAGATTTGGTTTGTCTACATGAAGAACACCAGGATGGTCAATATTAAACCCATGCTGTTCGTGGATGTGCATCAGGTGTCCACCCAGCCTCAGTCACTGTCTGTTTACTAAAGATGAAGCAAAATTGACCAGAGAAGGATTGTGGGTGTCATCTGACCTTGGACTCTCGTATGATGTTGGCTTCCAACCACAGCTACCAGGGAACATGGGGCAGGTTTCACATCCAGTGCACCCCAGTGGCCTGGGGCAGCCTGAGCCACATCCTCTGTCCCGCTGTAAGGATCATGAACTGCAGTCAGAAGGGTAAAGAAATACCCGTCCTGCAAGAGAAATCTATCTCTGTAGTTTCACCAGGTTTGTATTTCCATGGTTTTGGCATCTCCCTGGGAAATGGATTGTCAAACCTTTCTGAATCACCCTGATGCAACTGAACAGCATTTCCCTCACAGGCCCTGCAGCAAGCGACTGCCTGCAGAGCAGGGCATTTATGGAGGGCTGTGAACAGTGTCCAACCTGCACAGATGAAATAATCTGTGTGCTAGTTTACAGTCAGCACAGTAAACCCGGCACCTCCTCGTGGAAGAACTCTGTAAAACGTGTCTGAAAAACAGGACGGTCCATGACATTCAATGGGAGATATCCCAACCCTCTGAGTAAGACTGCATCCTTCTGTTGTGGAAATCAGCCTTACCAGTATGAATAAAACAACACATCCCTGCCCCATTAGCACTGGGGAAGATTAATGCCCTCTAATTTACACTAAATAAACTCTGAAGCACAAAGACCAATATTTTAGTTGCATACTCAGCTGCTTGTGAAATAACAGAGATCACCCTGAAATTACCATTATGAAATGCAAATATTTGCCAAAGAACAATTAAAAAAATATTCCCGAAGTGCAAACGAACAGCTCGTCAGCCACGTTTGTGGTATACACAGGGACGGTCAGGAGGTGAACACTAATGGATCTCAGGGCAGAAATCTGTGCTGAAAACCCACCACCCCATTGGCAGTAGGCAATGGCACAGCATCTTGCCCTGGGAAGTAATTTTACTCAAGAGTCTGAGGGGTTGACTTAGGATGCCCTAATTTTGATTCCTTGGACTGTTTGTATGGATATAAGTACCTGTATGTTCAGAAGGCTGCAGTACATGGCTCACAGTATATCTACCTCAAACAGTTGCTGATATAGTGCTCAAACTGATCTCATCTGCCCTGATCTGCAATTGTGTGTTAGCTAAAGTAATAAAAGAAACCTGTTAAGCCTAAATTATCAAATGAAAAAGGCAATTTTCTCATTCATACTCCATTAGTTTTTTTAGTTATTGCTAGGAAAGCTCTAAAATGCTTAGGCCATAAAATAAACATGTGGCTTAATGTACAGCATATGTACTTAAGAGGATGATGGCATCTGCAGTAAATGCTCTGTACTGCCATAGCAATGGGATGTACAAATTAAGCAACAGCACATACCAAGAAAAGCATGCAAAAATGTATGGCGAAAAGTAACAAGTCTTCTGCTTTCTTGTTAATTTATTTTTTTAAATAACTCTTTAATCACTAAAAAGAAGAAATCACCAATATTCACCCCTACAACACAGAACTGCAGCCTGCTTGATTTTGATGGATGCCCGTTACCTCTGTTCCAGCAAAACTCTCCAAGACTGTATTTTTAACATTTCACTGATTAGAAGTTTATAAAACCTTCACCCTCACAAATTAAATTTAATGATGCATTTTCCAGTGTCAAACGATTAGCCTAAGAGGACATCAGGTATAGAATGCCGTGAAGAAAAAAATCCACTAACATTCTTAAATCACAGAGATGTAGGGTAACAGATGAAAGTGTCCAAGTACTCAGTTTTGAAAATGAAATTAATAGCCACGTTTGAAAATGTCACTCTCAGCCCCTTCATTCAAACAAATCAGAGTACTTTCCATCAGTAGCTTCAATCCCTTTAGTAGAGTGCCACAACTAAAACCGTGGGTTCATATAAGCAAAATTGCATAACCAAGCCATTTACAGACATATTTTAGCATTACTTTGCAACAGTAGGCATTAGGACTTTGAGAACAGAAGAATCTCTGAAATTCGACCTGTGTGCTTCTTTATCCATTAATAGTTAATAGGCGTCATTCAGAAAAAGGAAAGAGCAGAAAGGTGCAACAAATGTCTGGCTCAGACAAACTTGATGAGGATCATAAAATGCAGACTGGTGATTCTTCCTTCAGCCAGGCTTTTACAGAAATATATTTCCCCAGCTCAAAAGGATGGCACAGCACAGCTTGAAAGAGCAAAATGCAAAAATATAAAGAGAAGAGTCCCGTTTTCTTCCTCAGTAATCCCATAATGTGAACAATTCGTGTCCATGCCAGCTCTGGACATGTACCTGGTGGGTCAGGCTCCTTGCTCATGCTTGGAGGTGCATCTACGTCTGCCTACTCCACACTGTAGGTACGTGGCCAGAGCTGTGGTGCTCACTGTTCCCCAGGCTCCCATTAATGTGACCAACTTGTTCTCCCCGGTTGCAACAACTGTGTAGGCCTATTTACTTATAGCTCAGATTTTCTTCCATCATGGCACAAAGCTGAAAAGTAAACAACAGTTAAGAAAATGTTTGCTTGCTAAAGCTCAGCATGAGAAGGTGCAAGCTCGCTTTGCCAGAGCCTGGACCTGTGTTTACTCACACCCTCTGCACAGTTCCGTGCTTTTGCTCGGCATTGTAAAGGAACAATCACCATCCCTTTCAGGCCCCTCACTCTCATTTGGTCTTTAAGGAGTTACGAAATATAACAGAACACTGTTTTCTGAGACTATATTGACTGCACTAGTTACCCACAATACTGAATATTTGCTATTAAGAACAGGAATGTGTGCTTTCCAAGTTTGACATTCAGGTCTTCGAGGATGAGAGAGGGATTAGATGGACTGTTCTGTCACTTGATCCGAGGCTTTGAAGTACGTTTTTAAAATATGTTTTAAAACCCAAAAACAGAAGACACATTTTAACTGTTGAACTTTTACCAGCTAAAGGAGTTTGTGAGGACCCTATCACTATGTGGTTACAACAGAAGATACATAGTTAAGGTCAGGTCACATTTCCAAGAACATTCACAGGGACTGAGGATGAGGAATGAGGGATGGATCCTGCAGGAACCTCCGGGAGCCCGAGCTGCTCACTGAGGAAGTGCCTTGAGTATTGCATTCACTTCCTCTGCAACCGCTGTCAAAGCAAATTCAAACTGCTCCTGTGAAGAGAGCAAAGGCATATCATACAATCACAGAACCACACAGTATCCCGAAATGTAAGGGACCCACAAGGATCCTTGTATTCATCCCCCAGCTCCGCAGTGAGCCACCCAAACCCAGCTCTGTGTCTGAGGGCGGTGTCCCAGTGCTCCACGAGCTCCACCATTCTGGGCTGTGTGTTCCTGGGCTCCATGCCCACCGTCCTTTGGGGCAGAGCCTTTCCCTCACCCCCAGCTGTCCCTCCCCCGGCAGCTCCGTGCTGTTCCCTCAGGCCCTGTTGTTGCCCCTCCGCTCCCTGTGAGGAGCTGCCGCCGCCATGATGCCTCCCCTCAGCCCGCTCTGCTCTGCACCCAACAAACACAGGGGCCTCAGCACTCCTCACATGTATCGTGCCCTCTGGACCCTTCGCCATCTTTGCAGCACTCCTTTGCACACTCTGTACTAGTTTTATTAGTTTCTTATAACGTGGTGCCCACCCAGAGCTGAGGTGAGGCTGCGCAGAGCAGAGCAGATCCCTTCTCTGGGCTGCTCTTCGACCTCTCATCCCTCAGTCTGTACACAGAGCCAGGGCTGCCTCAACCCAGCTGCAGAATCTGGCACTTGGCTCTTTTTAAAATTCATGTGGCTGGTGATTGCCCAGCCCTCCAATTAGTCAAGATCTGTCTGCAAAGCCTTTCTGACCCTGAATAATAAACCAAAAAACTTTCTGACATGCTGGAGCACTGCTCTGCAGCTGAGCACCCTCAAGACACTGTTGAAAATAGGAATATGCAGGATGAACTGCACGTTGCAACAGAAAGGAACAAAATGTTTGGAGATTATTGATGCCATATAACATGTTTGACAGCATCTTGAAACTAGAGTCATTTTAATGGAGAAAAATGTTGGTAGCAGACACTAAGCTAGTGGGACACAATGATGTATTGCAATTGCTTGGCCAGAAACATTTGGGAGTAGTTGATCAGCAACCATTTTTTCTGACACAAAGATGGAAACTCATTAACAAAACTGAGATATGAAATAGGTGATGACACTGCAAAGGAGAGACTTTGGCTTCTCTCGGGTGTTCCTAGTTCAAATCAGCTAAATAGATACTTCCTCACATTATGCCTACTAAATAGAGAAGTGTCTGCTTTTTGCTTTACCTCTTATTATTCCTTTCCAGCGTCCCCTTTCAACTGCTCTTCTGCACCCACAAATTACCAAGCAATATTCAGTCCACATATTTAGGAAATACTTAGGAGGGTTTATGCTACTAGTTTACCATAAGCATAAAACCACGATCACTAACAGATTTCTGTGCACAGTTAGCAGAGGTGTGAAGGACAAGGCAGGAATAGTCACCACACCTATTTGCAACCCTAAGCTGTCTGGTTCTATAGAAGGACAAAGGGCTTTGCTTCCTCAAGGTTAGCAGGTGTTGTATTTTCTAAAGCAAGTAATCTTTCTCAGAAATTTAGCTTAATGAAATATCTGACAGGATGATTTTCTGTCTGCATCTTTTCAGATGGAAAAAGAAATGAGTGTGGTTTACTTAGAGAATAAGCAAGCCAAGGTCAGCAGACAAGGTCTGTGCAGAAGTGTTTGGATTTTCTAGAAGTACTCTGTTTGTTTACACCAACTGGGGTTAAGAGCTTTGGAGGAAGTGACTTTAAGAATGGAAGTCTGAGATGAATGCTGCCATCTGTGTCTCCATCAGAATGGGGATGCCCACGGCTGTGTGGGACGGGTGCAGCAGTGGCCAAAGGCTGCTGAACACAGCCAGCCCTGAAGGCAGTTACTCATCTCAACAGCATTCATTTCCAGAAGTGGAAGTCTGCTGGATGAAGGGACAAACTATAGGTGAGCAATTCGTAATTCAGGAAGACAAGTGACTTTTAACTCCTGCACTTCAGTGTCAGTCTTGCCTGCCTTGTTTCACCCCTCTGCATCCTTCTCCTGTGTGCAGATGCCTCAGAGGGAAGCCATGGTGGGCACAATTACTAAGCAGAAAGAGAAGGTGAAAATTCAGTCTAATTTCTCAGAGAAATCAATGTGCAAGGATTTTACCCTCTGCCTGGTGCTGTCAAAGTGGCATCCTTGCACATCCGCTGGACTGCATCCAGTGTTTTTTAATCACACATCAATTTGCCCTAAAGATTAGAACTCAGTCTCATTAGGCACAGAAAACAGACTATGGGGCTGCCTGTGCCTGTCTCAAGGTCTCTGCAATTAAAGGAGATGAGGAAATGCTGGTGGCCACCCAAGAGCAGCAGCTATACTTTGAGCATGGCACAATGAATGTGTGAGCACAGCTGGAGGGCAGCGATGGCGTTCATCCAGACACATCATGCCAGAACCAGAATGGGGAGCACAACAGCAGTAGGGGAGCTAACCTGGGCATCACCAGGATGCAGGCAAGGGTCCACAATGGGCAAATGCCTCTTTTGAGAGGTTAGTGGCAATTCAGGAGGAGGGAAGCTGCTGTCACCCATGTAATGAGGATCTATTGTGCCCTTCATTTTGCCATAAGGAAAAACCTGTAAGAGCAGGGACTACAATACTTTAATATTAGTCTCATGGCTGAAAGTAACTTAATTACTCCTAAGTTGTTCACTGAGCAAATCAGCCCTTAAGTGCTTTTGCCTCCCCTCTTGTGTGGATCACACCAGAGCACAGGGCATCACACCACTGGCCATGGAGAAGGCAGCTCTCACCTTGGAACCCTTAATTGATCAACACCAACTTCCAAGCTCAGATATGAATTTTGGAGACAAGCTTGGTGGAGATTGACTGCCAACTTCCATCAGGTGTGATCCTAAATTAGTGAGGCAAAACAACTCGTAGAGCATCTTTACGCCAGAGCTCCAAAGTGACTGTGAAACGGTGCCAAAAGGAGGCAGCAAAGATGTTTGATCATGAGATGTTTGAGGACTGGGTCTTCTGGGGATGCTGTGTCTGAGCTCTTCTCCCTCATTCCTTCTGCATAACACACGCAGGCAAAGAACACAGTGCAGCTCCCACTGAGGTGTACCCCCACTCTGCAGAGAAAAGCCTTCACATCCCTCCCATATCTACACACAAGGATAACCACAGACAGATAGAAGAAATTTCAGCAATTTTCCAGGAGCTCAGTTTGCCATTCTCTAGAGCTCATTCACATGTGCTATTCACATGAACAAGACTGACTTAGGTATCTAGGCTTTGCCTAGAAGATCAAGCTGGGCAGGCACGTTGTGTTGTCAGCCCACCTATAATGCAGAGGTGACATGAACATATTTAGAAATAATAAGTTTAGAAAGATATAATATGCTAAATTTCTTTAAGACCTCAAATAAAATTCCCTGGAGTACAAAGTAGGTGCATGCAGCTTCAATGGCATAATACTACAGACTGCTAGTGGGAAGACAAGAAAGAGAAAAAGGAAAAGTATTTTTCTCATGACAGCAAACACACTTCTTCCTCCATTACTTTTTCCTCTCACACGTGGCGTATCAATTCTATTTTATGATTCCCCTGCAAAAAAAATATAACAAACCCACAAACCTTCTATTATGCTTTTCAGAAACGCAGAATGCCGTTATGATAATTTCATTACTGTTTATTATATGCAGTGCTTTTGAATTAAAGATCGTTTCCAGAAGACAAAACGTTGCAAACAAATCTTTCACACGCCTATTGAGAATGTGGAGCGCTGCCTGCTGGAAGCACAATCACACTGCTGAAGGAAGTCGGTGTTTATTTTGCCTAGGGATATTCTCTAACTGGCATTTCTAACCTGACTTTTAATCCATTGTTTTAAATTACTCCAGGAGTCTTAATATTCCTCATTTGTATTCAGTTGGGAAAGCACAGGGGTTTGTTTAAATCTGTCAGAAAAAATTCTCTGGGGATAGCACGCTGCTAGCATGCAACCAGATATTTATAATTTGCAACACATTAGCTTGAATGAGTGATTTGGGTGGTTTTGAGAAAATGACAATGATGGAAGAAGGAGCAAGAGGCGAGATAAGCAACATCCTGGGAAAATTTTTCATCCTGGGTGAAAACACTGGAGCTGCTTTTCTGCAGCTCTTCCAGAGAGATGTTTGGAGGGGAGAAGCGTGTCTGCAGTGAGCTTTTCAGGGACTCAGGGAACTATTTCTGGGCTAACTAAGAGCACTTTGTCCACTCTTTGCTTCTGGAGCTGTTTTATTTTTCTTTTGTTAAAGGCAATAAGCTGTAATTTCTCAGAAAAGAGAGACAAACCAAAATCAGAGCTCCATATTTCTAGGGCTGTCATATAAATAGGGTGCATTTACTGAGTTAGCTCAGGACTTGCATCTTCTCTTAGAACAGAGATATGAGATGCTGGATCCTGAGTGCTATAGGCATTTTTTTCCCAGTCTGATTAATCAAAACAGAAGAAAGATGTGTGCAATTTTACATCTTACTTGATGATAAGGGTTAAGTTACCCTTGACTGGCTCATCTTAATTTTTCATCCACCATTAGTGAGTAAATAATAACTGATGCCCCCCAAGCCAGTCACCCCTGCTCCTTGTTTTCCAGTATCTCTTCTAATATCAGTGGGAAGATAACACGATTAAGAACAGGTTCAGGAAAAGTTATGAGCCAATGATTCCTGCAAAACAGATTTAGTTCACCTTTGTCCCTCAGTAGCTTCAACTCCTTAAATGTTGCAAATGTTCCTATCAGTTCTTGCCTGACCAAGACAGAGTGCTGTCACTTTGCTCCAGTTATTCAGTTTGGGGTTGTAACTCTCATTCAATATTTTACAATGTCACATTCAGATTTATTTGGTCTCCACATCACGAACAGTTTTTTTTTTATGGTCGCACGTGCAGCTTTAACTTGCAGCAAATAACCCCAATATCATTCCATATATCACTGAAAACTGTAACAATAAAAAAGTTTCACTCCTAATGGAAGGAACAACAGTCACACTATCAGCTATCCTTAGAAGTTATGCATGATAGAAAACTTTTGAGACTCTTACAACTGATGGTAATTACAGAGTAAGATATTCATGACACCACAGAGTACAAATGCAGTCACAATGCCTCATCCATAAAGGACATGGCTTTAGGCACAGCGTAAGCTCTTCCTTTCAAAGATGCTAAAAATGACTTGATTTCCTTCAAAACTGTATTTCCTTTAATTCAAAGCTTTCCTTTCAGAAAAAAAAATCGAATCCAACAGTCACATTCGCTTTAATGAGTTGACGCCTTTTAAAAAACGTTAGATGCACCGTTGAGCACACTTACTCTAAGAAAATAATCCATACTTTAAGATTAAAGCAATGACATTTTTTCAAATGCACATTTTCTTTAGTAAACTATAGACTGTTATCTTGACTGCCCTTCATATATGGTAATCAAGATAGATGTTGGAGATGTTGCAAGAAAGAGCAGTAAACACCAAAGAAAGTAGCCTAGATAAATCTTCAGCATAAATAAAACCTCAGTTGGTAGGGAGCCAAACAGAGTAATCAGCAAGCGACCTGCGTTAAATTAGGTCATACCCTCTCTCTTCTGTCATGAAAACAACTACTGTGAAAGACCTTTAATGTATTTAAAATCCCAGTGGATTTATTGACAGTACCTTTGTCTGGACCATGCCTGGTCTCTGGTCCCTCAAGTGCTCCAGGGTAGCAGCAATATCAATCTCTTTAGCACCTGCAACAAACCACAAATTGGGCTGAGTTCAGAGCACAAGATAATCCATGCTGCATCTGTCAATCTCTTGCTATCGGGTTCCCTTTGGGCTAACAGTACAATTGAAAATTATTACATCCATCTCTCAGCAGACTTGGCAGGCAGCTGCAATTTTTGTGTTCATATAGAAAAATAAGAGGTTGGGGCAGCTTTCATTAACATTAATTCAAGAAAAGTCAGAGAAAAACAAATTCTTAAAAATGCCTCTGTACCTAGAGCAGAATTTATTTAGCAGAACCTGAGGGTCCTCCGTGGCCATGCCACTGAGGGCCCTTTGTCACTCCTAGGGATATGCATGGAACGAAGGGCCCAACCCACACAAATACTGATGCTGTTAAAACAAGGTTGAGGTGAACTTCTGCCACCCGCCGCTGAGATCCTGCTGTTTTCCTCCTCGATTTCCTCTTCAGTTTGAGATTTGTCTTGATCGTGCCATTTTCCTTCAGTGCCTAACCAGACACGTGTTATTGGAGAAAAAATCACAATGTTGGTTCCTCCCGTTATTCCCTGCATGAACTCCAAGAGCACAAATCGGGCCAGAAACCCTTCCTGCTGAGAAGTGCAGTGATGGAGTTTGGCTGTCTCACATCTGTCCCGTCTACATCTTGCCACAGCACCAAAGCATTGGGCGGATGGGCAGAGAGTCACCATGACCACAGAGTGACTGTCCCATCTCCGGTCCACATCCCCTACCCCCCCCCACATTTGCCACTTCCTAAAAGGGTAATCAGTTTGCAAGTGTGTCCTTAAAACTATCAGCTGTATCAGAACTGGAATGAATTCATTCAGCAAATGTAACAGTGCCAACTTTGACGTTTTTGTTAACTACTATGGGATGGGGCATTGCACGTTCGTCCTCTCTCTCCCTATCCATACTGTATAGGAATTTACAGGGAACAGCATTAGACAAAATAGGCAGTTTTATTAAAAAAGAAAATAAAACACACAAACGCTTAAAAGGACCGGAACAATACCTATTAGCACACACATTTAGGTCTGGTAACAGTGACAGTAGCAACAATCATGCCTTAGGTGTTGTTTTACAGCTGCAGTTCATCTGGAAACGATCAGTAAAGGTCCAATCTTTGTAAAGGTGCTGCACAGGAACTCATTTGGGTGTTCAGACTCACAAATTAGTGGGAATTTCCCATTCCCCCACTGCCTTCCATGGGAGCAGGGTTATGTAAGTATCCCACGTGCTTTACAGCCTTACCTGTGGCCTCATTATACCCCCAGGATTATAACTTCCTACTAGCACTTTGGCTTGACATAAGAGGAATTCTCTTCCTCAGAAATTAAGATACGAGGAAAATTTAGCACACTGACATGCAAGGGTGAGGGTAACCACAGTCCTGGATAACATCCCTGGTGTGCTGCAAGGATGAACCCCACAGAGCTAGTGAGCTCGTGTGTCCCATGGGCTTCCCCGTGGCTGCAGATGTGTGTGTGTCCTCCCCGGTGAAGGATGCTCTTCATTTGAAGCTACTCTAACCTCAGGACAACACAGTAACATATTAGAGGCCGGGAAAAGGTTTCTGACAAGACCTAATAACACTCCTTAATGGCCAGATGGGCTTCTGAGCCTACCTTTGAAAGGGTTAATTCCTCCATCGCTGTGACGCAGATTGCAGGCATTTACTAGTGAACTGATGCTTGCTTTTTTATCATCATTAACAGAATGACATGCCTAATAGTATGAACAATGTCTGACCATAAAACCCTGATTTAGCAAAACACCAAAGCATATGCTTGCACTGGAACATCAGAATAGTCCTGGTGGGCTAGGATGCCTAATGGGAAGCTTGGTTTGAAGTGTTTTGCCAACAAAAGTCCCTGAACCAACGATTTTTACTGATCAGTACCCTCGAACCCATGGGCTGAGATCAGCACAGTACCCACAAGCTCTTCTGATGGCCTCATCCAGAAGTCACAGGAAAGCAAAGTGAGCTTTGTAGCAAAGTATAATTCTGCCCAAGGCATGTGTCTACCTTACGGAGACCAGGGGTGGAGAGGCAAAGACAAAGCACAGGCACGGATCCATTTTCTACCCCTTTCTCACATTTCTGAATGCCTCCAGAACTACTGTGAAAGGAACTACCTAAGGGCCTGGAGAGGCAAAACCTCATGCTGCAAAGATGGGCACCTTCTTCAGAAGAAAAATATCCTGGAAGTAGAAAATTCATGAGAAAAAGGATGAAATTAGTGGCATTGGACAAAGCCATCATGACTTCTTTTTCTCTCCACATGAACAGACCTCTCCCACATCCACCAGTACATGTTCTCCATCTATTCTGTTATTATGCCTAAAACAAGCAAGTTTAAATATAAATTGCTAGACAAAGAAATGTGCCAAAAAGGGAAGATTTCCTATCATTCATCCCCTCTAATATTTATTTGCTTAACAGTACTTCTGGATTCTGAAAATAAAAAGGGAGATAAAAGGGGGAGCGTTCAAAGAATGAAGAACTTCCTTTTCACTTCTAGCTGTATTTCACCCTGTAGGGAATATATTTGGGTCCTGTTTGTGATAGGTTCCTCTTTCACACGAGGTCTCATTACTTGTTTTTAATGAATGGATGTAACTTAGATTGAGTCTGAACTAACGCCGTACCAGCAGCGATGCAAACAACCATGCAGTCACTTCACAGCTCAGTGAACTAGCTGAGCAAATACCTCCTAACGCATTTCCACAACAGCACAAGGCAGATTTTAAACTTCAATAATTAACCACTGTCCTTCTGAAGGCTTTAAGTATGCACAGTAGGTGCACAACAGTCCGCATCAGAAACAAGTGTGTACACTGAGAGAAAAACAAGAGAAGAAGCGAGCTAAATTACACTTTGCCCCCAAGGAGAAAAGCAGTTACTGAAGTTTGGGGTCATATCCTTTCCAGCCCTTTCTCTCCCCGCAGGCAGCAGTGCAGGAAGCATGCTGGCACTTAACAGCTGGTGCTCCTGATTAGAAGACCTCAAGGGGTTAAAGTGTTTGCCCTCAAACAGTCGTATAAGTGGAAGACCCAGCGTGCCATGAGAGCATAGGTAAAAATGGAATTCCCAGTTCCTCATGCAATAAGTAACGAGCTGGCCAATACTGCTACAATAGGCTCCACAACATCACCAGCAGCAGCTCAAGCTATTTAAAATTATGACAAATTCCCTAATGTTAGCTTCATTATTGTAAAAATGAAATCTTCCCCCCCCTCGTCTCCTCCCTCTAAATGTGGCAGAGGACCTGTTCTGGAAGGAACGAGACACACGATGAACACTTGGTGAAGGATGTTCCCTTCCACTGTGCTGTAGCACTGCAATCAGCAGTATGGGAACGAGGTGAAGTTTGCCAAGAGGATACATGTGTTTTTACACATTAGCTGGGAAGAAACGATGATGTCTATCACGAAAAAAGTGGTTTCCAGATTCAACAAACTACAGAGATCGTACACCTGAAAACATGTTGGTGTTTTTTCAGCTCTAATAACAATCAGCATTTGTTACATTAGTTGAAAATTCTGCCTTAATTAAAGCAAGCTTTGAGGTTTTTTTTTTTTTTGTAATAAACTTGAACATACACTGAAAGCACAAGCAAAAATCCTATTATTTTATTCATTACTAATGAAAAGTGCACTGCAGATTCTGTGAGACTGATAGAATTTTATATGAAAGCACTGTATTAAAAGGAATTTTTTAGATTCTAGGTTCTCTGAATTTGCTGTATATTTATATAAATAAAATGATCCTTAAATACTTCATCAAAGTAATTATTTGCAGGGGGTTTCTTTTTAAATTACCAAAGCTGGAGAGCTTTCTTTGTGCATGTTTCACAAATACATATCACTCATAAATATTACATTAAAAAGGATTTTTGTAGCTGGGAAAAACTTTCAGATCTACAGGCATATATCCTCCAACAGACAGGATTATAACTCTGCAGAACAGCTATAAATTCGTTACTGTGAGTCCTAAAGGACAGCTTGGTCATTAGGGTGCTATGTTTAGACACATTTGACTTCTCTTCCAGCCTGAGATTCTGCCTTCCTGCACAGCTTCAGTTACATCATTAAATTCACCCTATGTTTCAGGCCAACATTTATGAAGTAAATCGTTTTTTTCCTACTTGGTAAGTTAATATGAAGGCAAATCTGTTTAACAAGGTGTTTGCATAGTGAGGAGGTGAGACCTAGATAAATACTATGCTTTTTTGTTTTAATTCAAAACTCTCTAAACCTTTCTCAGCCTTTTTTATGTTCCTCTTATCATAAAAGTGATCCCAAGGTCGAATATATGATGCAGGAGTTGCAGTGAGAGTTGTAAATATGGGATTATTAGCTCTGTTCCCATTTCTCCTTAAGGAGACACGATGATCTGCGTGGGAGTAAGAATTTATCCCACAGAAAAATAACGGAGCACTAAGGGGAGCACAGCAATGACCTGACAAACACCTTGATTTTTGCAGCAGTAAATATTCCATTTCATCCCAGTCAGATATTACCTTCTTAATGCATCTTTTTCAATGTATTATGTCCTTTAGATTTTGAATTAGGCCTTAAAGGGCAAAGAGACCTGTTAGGTCAGATTAAAAACAGGCTTGTTAAAATCTTGAAGGAAGGGTCCCTGATGCCGTTCTTTCCACCGATGTTGCTAGAAGCTGAAAAAGACCCAATTAATATTTGCAAGAGGCTGCTGATTGGCAGCTCTTAGCCTCAGAGTCACCCAGCCGGGAACGTGACACGAGACTCACACCTAACATTAGGAAATAGTAAGAATACAAGTGAGGGAAAAACAAAAGGGGGGGCAAAAATACAGTGTCAGCACGGACAGCCAGCTGCCTCGTCACAGAGGGTCTGCATTCAGGAACAACACAAGCATATTTCATGTTCGGATGATGACTGCGTGACTCACAAGTGATGCTTCATGGCCAGACCAACCCCGTGCACAGCAGCTCTCTCAAAAAGGGGCTCTCTTGGGTTTAGCACAACGCTTCCTGACCCTTTTCAGAGCTCTGCTTTGTCTCAGCAATGAGGCAGACAGGGAGCAGTGGAGACCCAAGGACAGATGCGCCCTGAAGAAGGACAGACAGTGCCTAGAACCAGGTATGCCAGGAACTTAATGCACAAAAAGAGCCCATCTATACTGCTTGGTACACGGTACAGAAACAGGAGTGGTTTCTCTGGGGAATTTGCAGTGTAGATCAGCACTCATGGTCTATTACACTCTCACAGCTATGCTGTTTGCAGCGCCCACGCCAGCTGGACATAGCACGGATATGCCACTGATCTGCACTGCCCCCAAAGCCCTAGATGCCTCCAGCTTCCCACTGACAGCTACTAAAGGATGGCTTGCATAGCTGCACCAGCCAGTGTCTGCACCATTGAGCGCTTAATGTTGCTGCAAAACATTTAATCACACCATATGAGGGGCAAATTCAATCTGATTAAAGAAGAGAGGGTCATAACAAGGGGGAGTGTAACACTACTTCTTCACTGACCATTAGTTTTAATGGCACACTGGTAGTATTTACTAACTAGCTGAGTCTCAGAGGCTCAGCCTCATCTTATCTACTCCAGCCATCCTTGAAGTTTGAGCTGGAGTTAGTCATCTCCTCTCCCAGCAGCCAGGAGAGCGTGGGAAGACTCTGGTGGGCAATTCATTTGCCTGAGAATTACTCTCCACTGACAACTAAAGAGACCTAGACAACTAGGTTAGGTGAGATGCTTAATGCTAGATGCTTTATACTGCTCAAGTTATCTGTAACAATCTTGAGTTGAAAAGAGATGAGTTTTTGCACTGTGGTTTCAGGCTCACAAACGCTGGAATCTGTTAAATCTAATGGTGTTTGACATCTGTGTTTTGTGGCTGCTGCCTCCTCCTACCCTCACACCCTACTTAATGGAAATGGTAAAGGAAAAAGCACCATGGAACCACAACCAAAAGACAGATCAGCTGCAGGGAGCACCGCAGAAGGGAAAAACAGAGCAGGAGTAACTGCTGCTTGTGACTGCTGGTTTGCAACCACTGTAAAAAAAACCAACAAGAAAACCCAAACAAGATTATCTTCTTGCTTCAACTTACATACTCTGCCTGTCCATTGAATAAAAACACTCGCAAATACTGGAGTTTAAAAAGAGAGCTGAACAACAGGTAGAAACTACACAAATAAAAGCAATTTTTACTAGTCCTGATGTCTGCTGCTGGAGCTGCTGGACTTGTGCTATAGGCCAGGAGAAGCTTTTGATGCTTTTCATGGGAAAAGCATCAGCAAAACCCTACTGATTTGAAGACAACAAAGAAAATACATGTATCCAGGCTGGTATTTTCATTTAACACTCATTCACCCTGACATGAACAAAACTGTGGCAGTTAGGGATGGATTCAACCTATATCTGTATTTATGAACAGTGTCATGAACTCAGTCAAAATACCCAAGTGCTTCTGTACATCTAAAAATCAGATCCAAATGCCAACATCACTACTTTTATTGAAAAACAAACCAAAAGAAAGCATTAAAGAAAGCAGAAATCGAAACTATCACCATCACACAAAAAGGCAAACTCCAGCAACAGAGCACTAACAGGGAAAGGAGGCGTACAAATGGAGAAAGGATTACTTTAATAAAAGCAAAGCGATGAAATTGTGACAGTCTTATACACACACACACACACATACAGGATATATATTACATAACATTGTTTATGTATTTTGTATTACTACTTGAAAACATTATTTGCATGTTACCTGGACATATAAACCTAAGTGACATGGCTTTAGGGCAATGAGATTCAAAGGAAGGTGATACTAAAGAAGGAACAGATAGGAACTGCCAGGTATTTTCAAATCTGCTACAGGATAACAATTCTGCTGAGCTTTCACTGATTTACAGCAAAAGCAATTCACTACTGACAAATCAGTTTTTAAGGTAATATACTTTGTCAATGCAGAAAAAACATGCAGAAATCACTCACTATGACCAAGTGCAAATGGGTGCTAATGTGAGGCCCAGCCCTCCCTCACTTCCACTATATATGACTGCATTATAGCATACTTCACAACATACATAGTTTCTGTTATGTATAATGCCTAAATTACACATGAGAAATTGAAGATCTATACTCCGTATGAGGTAATACATCCCATCATCACCCATGATTGCTCCAGAAAATACTAAGGTATGCACTTAGATTTAACTTATACATGCATGCACACACACACACACAAAGGCAAGCGATGACTCAACAAGGATTGTGGATGTGCTGCTCCTGCCTGCTGATAGCATCAGCTCCTGTGGAGCTCTACACAATCTGCTTCTTTCTCTCTACACCTCCTCTATAAAATGCCAGCTATCAACCTCAAAAGGAGTTCAGCTCCACGTGTTGAAACAGGAATGAAGTTAAGATGCTTAACCTCAATAAGATGCCTCAGTTTGCCCTAAGAAGTCTCGGAGTCTGCTTTGAAAAATGTAAATTTACTTTACCCAGGACTCAGAAGCAGCTCTCCCACTTCAATCTATTAATTTGGAAGAACTACATTTTATATTACTTTGATTTTATGTTGCACGTAGGTGGTAATGCTTTCACAAGACAGTACATGGATTGAGTCGAATAAAAGATTCAACTATTATGGATTCGTTCTTTTACAAGTTTATCCTTAAAAGTGACTAAACTGGCGCAGCTGTAGAAGTACTGGAATAATTGCACTTCAGTTCAGTAATATGCACTGTACCCTTTAAAGCCAGAAGAGCACCGTTTGGACAATTAAATATTTCTGTTCTACTCTCCTATGGACTTCTGCACGAGATTAACTGCAAAAAACTAGTTACTCACTCTGTATTGTAAACGTTCTTTTCCAAATATTTGCCCAGCTGCTTCTTGAACCGATAGCACTGTACTTCTATGGCCAGCTTTTCCACTTTTCCATACTCTAACCTACCCATTGTCCAAAAAAATGCCGCTCAAATTCCTTATCTGCTTGTCTCCTCCTTAGTTTCAGTCAATGACCTCTTGTTTTCAAATTAGTCACTATCTCAAGCTGCTTACTGACATCAATACATTCCTTTCAGGGTCTTCTGACGCTCTATGGGGACCCCCCTTCGTGCTCCCTTTCCCAAGGAATAGCCCATGTCTGATCGGTCTTTCTTCACAATTCCTTTTCCCCAAACCCTGAATAATTAGGTTTGCTTTCTACCACAGTTTCCTAGTCCCAATTCATTTCCAACAAAATCCCAAGAACTAAAAATAAGTACAAAATACGTATCTTTCAAAGTGCTTTCCTGAAAAGAAAACTGAAAGGAATACAAACCAAGATTAAATTACATTAATAATTTCCTTTATTTTTTTCTTTTAAATCTCTATATTCCAAATAGGAGATCATTTAAAAACAGTCCCCGCAGCATATGCAGGAAAACATCACCTTCCCCAAGGCCATTTGCTCATTTTAGTAGAAATCCGTACGACGTGCTAAGTTTTTAATCTCTATTCATATTATCTTTTTATTAATTGATGAGTGTAGAGTCAAGAATATGTCAAAATTTCAAAACTATATGCAATATATTTTGCAAAAGAAAACAATACTGTTCTAAACAGTTTTTTTGTCCAAATAGCCTAAATAGTGAGAGTTTCCTAAGCATCAGAGGCTGGACCATAAAAAAGTGCCCTATACATTCTCTATACACTTCTGCATGTAGCTGGGGGCCCAGTTCTCATTGTGATTAATTATCTGCTGGGAAAGGCTGCAAGAATGAACACTATTTGCCTAATTGTGTTTCCACGGTAACTCATTACATAAAAGTTACAATACATAAATGCAGCTCATTAGAAAAACAGCCCTTATAACATATGATATGTTTACAAGGACACTAAGAACTTCCTTCAGAAATTGAAACAGCCACATTTGAGATTTCCATGGTTAACATTACCACTAAGAACTGAGGCAGTCTTGTGGATAGCTCAAGAACACACAAAGTAAAAGCTAATTTTCTTGGCTTTGCCAGCCTGTATATTTTCCTAGTGATTATCATCTGCCTCACACAAACGTCACAAAACAGTGATGCAACAGATTCAGATTTACAACAGGAAAATAATTGCATTCTAAAGTTCAGATTTTTTTTCCCCACTATAATTTTTTTTCCTCAGGAATTACGAATATTTCTAATCTCATTCCTTTTCCTCTTAAAATTAAAAACATTTTCCTTTTTTTAAAGAAATCTCCCTTTTGTACTATATATACCTTCAATCAGCATTACACTTGTAGTATATGAAGATTTACTCTCATGCGAGAAAGTGAATTCTGAGTTGAAGAAATACTCTCTCATTCACCAAGAATGTGTCAGAAAGGCAACGCTCTAGACTTCAGTCTGAAGACTATTCTCAGATCTTGCATAAGGACTGAAAAATAAGCACACTGAATCCATTTTTCGTTCATAAAATCCCTTCAGAGGGGAATCAACGCCATGACTTCATTATGATCATTAAATTCACACTGCACATAAGCAAAACCTCAGCAAGAGTTCAGATTAGCCAAAATCATTTGATCACGATGAGTCAGAAGGCGAGTCTAGGAATCTTCTGTTTTGTTTTAAAATGTCATACTAGAAACTGCACCTGCTCAGGAGCTGACTCACTAGACACTCAGACAGTAGTGCATTGGGGGCAAGGAAAGGACTGTGGGAGATAACCTCTGCAGTCAGCTCAGGCCAGAGTGCGTGCGCTCATCAATTATAATCCAAGCTTTTGAATGGGAGAGAAGAAACATTGGCTTGCCTTCATTGCATCAAATCTTTTTGCTGGGTTTTAGAATTCTGAAATCAATACTTTAAAAGGACTTGAAAATTCAGATTCACCTTCCTTTCGACTCATCTCATTCCAGCTAGTTCAAACACAAGAAAATGGATGGTCAACAAACCCCACACATCTGCCAGCTGGATTAATATCTAAAAATTAAACCTTTATCAACAGTATCCAAGCCTCTCAGTTCAGAAAAATGAAAGGTGGAAGACCCATAATCTTATTCTTTTCTTTATCATGCCAGAAACACTTAGTAAAAATGTCCTGAAATATATCAAACGTTTAGCTTCTAAAATAGGACTGCAGGAAAGACAAGAAATTAGAAAATTCCCATATTTTTTCTAGATAAAAAAACAAAACAAAAAAAAAAAAACAACAAAAACCCATACTCATCAGCTCAAAGTTACTGTGAGTTGAGAGTGAGGAAGGAATATTGAGTAGATTCGTTTAAAACAGTTCATCCTCTTTAGTAACAAAAGATAAAACCTGTAAATACATGAAGAACATTAAAATTCCCAGCAGAAATCATCCTCAGAAAAACAGTCTGTCAAAAATCCAGCAAGTATTGTTATCTACAAAAACAACCGATTATCATTTTCTGTACTTACTGAAATCATGAAAGCACCCAAGGAGCTGAAATCCATCACTTATGAACTTCTCACTCCAAACTAAAATTTGCCCTAACCTGCCTGTCAGGGAAATCAGAAGTGATTTGGGTAGCTCTTCTAACAATTTTCATATTAATGTAAAAATAGCATGCTACTCTAAGGCCAGGCTCCACACCACACAGTTTTTGTTATTACTTTGACAGGGACAAGACTAAGGCCTTGCAACTGCTCTGCTCATGAATACTGCAATAAAAATAATTAACAGTAATATGGTGTATGATATACAGAAGCATTGGGTTGCTGGAACAGTTAAGCAGAAGTACACCCTTGCATTTAAAACTTTCCACTGACACGACACAGCAGTGACAGCGCTGAATAGACATCGTTGTTCCCTAGCTGCACCAGTTCCTAATAAGATTATTTAATGCGGCTATTTGGAGTGAATGCACAGATGCAGCCATTATATTTATTGCAGAGAGAATAGTGAAATTCATTAAAACCTTGACCCAACAGGAAATCCTCCGTGCTGCCGTGCTGCTGGGGGAGGCCTGTAGGCTGGCAAGCAGCTGAGACCCAACCCTGGCCTGGGGGCTGAGGCATCTGAGGGGACACTGCCATCCCCTCCACTTCTCCTGTGCATGAAAATAAGGTGCCTTGTTTTTAGTTTTTTTTTTTTTTAATTTTTAATTTTAACTTCAGTCTTGCTTTCTCAGTGGAGCTGCAGCTGTCAGCCTGGTGTGGCAGATGTTGAGCACAAAATCCTGTTTCTTTCTCCCTGCTTTAGGAGCGGGTCGCTTGCTGGAGGTTTTCAGCATGTAAAAGGCTGAGACACAGCAACAGGCGAGATAGGAGGAGATACCAATTTATAACATGCTTAATAGACTAAGTATTAGCATTAATTCAATGAGCAGTAGGGGAAAAAATTGTTAATGACAAAGGCATTTACAGTTAACTGTCTAAGAGAATGTGGGGAAGTAAATCATTACATGAAAAAGGAGCTCCTTTTCTCCATCTACCCCATTAAAAACCCTGCTAAAGAGCCAAGGCATTTATTGATTGCTTTCTACTTTCCCACTGCCGAAACTAAGTACTCCTCTATTTACTTTGATTTAAAAATGCATTATTGTCTACTTTCTAATAAACCAGACAGTGGAACAAGAAACTCAACTTATTCTAAGTTTATTCTTAAAAGTCCTTTTTTTTTTTTTTTGAAAGACTGAAGGCCTTAATCCTTAAAAGCCTTCTTTGAAAGAAATGTTACTAGATGCTGGCCCTGCAGCTGGGCCCAGATTGAAAGTGCACTTACATTTTTATGTTTAGTACTGAAGGACTCTGAAGTTAGCCCTCGCACTCCACATAAAAGCTTTGGAAACGGCATTCTTTGCCACTCGTGCAATTCATTCTCTAAGAAAAGGAAATGGAAAGAAAGATTTCATGTCCAGGGCTTCAGGCCTTTGATCATTTGATGAACATTGGATCCTCAACCTGGGCCTCCAGCTTCTCAGGCCAGACAAAGAGGGCCCCGGCCGCACAGGCTGGGCCGTGGTTCCCTCCAGAACAAAACCTTTGGTGGCCGCACAGTGTGACAGCCTGGGAAAGGCCCACCTCAGCAGGGCTGAGATGCTCGCTCTGCCCTTTGATCTTTCATTTAAACCCCAGCCAAAGCACCAGGTCAGGGGATTTCGTGCTGCACACCCCCATCGGCAGAGGGGAGCAGGTCAAGAACAAAATGGGGGTGACCGATCTCCAAAAAGCCCTATGACGCCTTTCTCTGGCCAGTTTCACATGACTTGTCTCGTATTGTGAAACACTAAACCCGCACTTAAAATGGAATTTGACATTACATGGTACAATGGAGTCAATAAATGGCATTCTTCAGTGCTTTTACAACAAAGTCAACCCTCCCTTAAGTGGCTGAAAGCCCGGAGCTAGAAAATACTTCTCATTTACTTTTTTATGCAAGTAAATTGTATATGCTTTAAATCTAGTTTTCATTACAGCCTCATGTTTCTGATGACTGAAGTGAGCCGAACAAACACCTAAGAAAGGTGTATATTAATTTTACTACATACCATTGCTCCTGCTTTCAAAGACTAGGTTGTCACGTGGAATGGAACAAGTGCTGCAAATATCTCCGTATTTCCTCACAGAGGGAAAACCTATTTTCCAGTGAGCGTGAAAAAATGATCTCATCCCACTGGAAAATCTTCAGGACACGGCTAAGAAGAAAACAGGCACACAACTTCTTTTAACATCAGGACCAAGTTCCACATTATGCTCACAGGCAGAAATCGTGCCCCTTTATGTCCATGTGTGACCAGACACGTTAACAGTCAGAATACAGAGAGGAAAAATTTCTAAACCCTTCTTTCTGAAGGGGCACTGCATCAGTATGTCCCACAGGACTGTTATATGTGGATGCAACAGATGACTGCAAAGCATGGAGTGTATTTTTAAACCACATCTAAAAATATGTTAGAAGGTTTTCAACAATAACTGTAAAATGATTAGAAGTCAAAGGACTAAATACTATTTCTCCAAATCAATTAATTTATGCTATTACAGTAATCCTTTCTCCATAAATGCAAACACATTGTGCGTAATAACAGATCAAGGCAGCTTATGAACTCAGTATGGGAATTAAGAAAGACAAATGCCAATTTTTTATTTATTTTCATCCTCACAGACTACTCTCCCTTCTAAAACACAGTTCTGTGACAGTGTGATACAAACATGGTCAGAGGCATGAGGAAGGGGTATGATAAATCCAGCTGACTATTGTGCCAGGTTTACTTGTCACTTTTATCCTCCTACCTTTTAAAGCCAATATCACTATAAAAAATGTGGGTTAATTCTATCATACAGAGATTATTTCAGGGTATCTCAAGTATTTCCCACCGCAAACCATTTTGCAATCAATAAGATAATGACCCCAATCTCTAGAGGATCTACAGACTTCGCTTTTAACAAAGAACAATATACATTTACAACAGGACAGATGATATCCTAATTTATAAAATGCATTTCATTGATAAGAAGATCGAAGTACAGAAAAGTTAAGTTTTTCAACATTGAATAGACAGTGGCAGAACAGCGAAAAGAGCACTAGGTAACTTATTTTCAGTCCCAAGCACTGGCCACTGCAGCTTTTTTCCTTCTAAAACAGAAAACTGTGCACATGGGAGCTTGTTTAGTACCAGCTCTTCAAGGCAATACAGTAATAATGAAGAGCTGCACAAAAAAAAAGGAATTGTGCTTAACCATCATCACTGGATGGGTGACAGCAGACTGAGCAAAAGTCATGAAGCATCCCAGGACCTAACCAACATAACCACTAAGCAAGAATTGTTCAGCCTCCAACTGTCTTCTAAAAACTGTAAAAACTATTTTTAGTGATGGAAAGTTAAAAAATTCAAATACTTCTAAACAGCTCAGGAACATCTGCTCATTCACAAAGCATTTGCATTTGGGTTTGTTGTTTGAAATCATTATGAAAATAAAAACTTAAGAATATTCAGGAAAATGCACAATTTGCCTCTAATTTAGTCTCAGGTTTTCCGCAAATGTTGCTCCCCGCGTTGCCATGGTAACACAAGCACATCTTTCAGAACAGAGGAAGTAACAAGCCTTTTGATTCTCACCTTTAGCCATTTTATTGAGAACCATGTCAATTAGAATGTAGGTTCCACTTCTTCCTGCACCATCACTGCCAACAGAAAGGGAAAGAGAAAAAATAAAGCCTATCAATGTGCACCTTGACTCGAGATAAAGGTACCTGCCATTAGGTTATACTGTTACACAGGAGGCAGAAGACTGAATGAGGGGAAATGTAGGCTGCTGAGAAGGAGAGTGAAAGCTTGCCCTGAATTAACACTCGCTGTTTGTGGAAGATCAGCCTGCACGGATAATGGGGCTTTGTTTTCATTTTTTTTAAACCAAGCTGTGTTCATGCAATACAAACGTTTGAAATGAAAGTGGAAGTCAGTAACCCTAAACCAGGCTGCCATCTCTGTTTATAAAGTGTACATATAATGTGCTTACAGTCACTTGCATATGAGTTCAAGAACCCCAGAATAAGCCTAACCTACCCATACTATTATCTAGAATTGTCCCAAAACGTTGTGGATTTCATTTGAACACTGTGGTCAGAGGGAACACATGTAGTCTAAGGACTGAAATATTTGATTAATGATGGACTGCAGTTTTTCTTCAATGTAGGTCACAAGTGATTTTTCTTTTTTTTTTTTTTGCTTTAACTCCTCCTCAGTTGCAATGACTGGAAGAAATAACTATCATGCAATTCCTGAGAAACAGCTTTAACTTTTAGTATCCAAAGTCATTCTTCAGAGATGTGAGATCAAGCCTTGGGATGAGAAATGTTCCCTAATGTGAATGCAGCTTGTGTCCCTTTTCAGAAAGCAATGTGTAATTGCCAGCATGATGCTGTTAGAGCTGTTGTTAGCAAACATAATTAAGACTTTAAGTAAAAGCTTTTTTTCCCTTCCTCCTCCAAATTTTTTTCAAAGGTGCATATGTGACCAATTAGACTGTATGTAGGTTTATTAATTAAGCCACTATTTTTATTGATAGCTCAATTTGTGTACAAGTATAAATGAAAGGAAAAATAATAGAACATTGTGAAGCATGTTATTATGTTCTGTTTATAGACAGGCTGTGAAACTTAATTTTTCTTAAGTCTGTGTTTTTTTTTCTTTCAGTTCCTAGATCACTGCTTAGACAGAAGGAGGTAATAGTAATATATCTCTTTCCTATGGCTGTGAAGGGAACAAAGACACAAACTCATTAGTTAAGCTGAACAGCGGGAGACAAAACAGTCATCCAGTCCAATAAAAAATACTGAAAGATCAGTAGACATTTTTATCCATTATAATATGGAAGGTGTAGGAAACTTAAAAGGCTCTTCATTTGGCATCGAATGTTTCTTTTCTCAGGCTTCCTAAATGCAGTGTAAAGGAGCCTGCTCCAGGCTGCTCCCCTCTGCACAAGGTCTCCTGGCATCTGGTGAAGGTGACTGCTGAGACACCAGCAGCACACACACTTGCTCTCTTCCCTCCCGTGAGCAGTGGAATGCCACATGCCAAACAACCTGCCTCTCATCAGGGCTATTTTTTTCTGCCTGCCTTGTCCACAAGAGCATCTTGAAAAAATAAGGACAACATTCTCCTTCTAATTTAGAATCCCCGAAACCAAACATTAACATTCCTATGGCAAAGTCTTCTGTTGACCTGCCCAATAGATTTTGTTTGCATCTACCAGGGTCTGCCCAAAGAGAAAGGCTTACTCAATCTGTGGGTTGGTCTTCACACCCTAACACTGCCCTCTCCTTACCATGATCACTAAAAGAAAGCAAAGAAGAAAAAACTTAGTATACTGAGTGTGAATAAAGAAGACTAAATGAAGGAATGCATGGAAAAACACTTATTTTGAAGGAGATGAGTGAAGAAATTGAAGCAGTATTTGTATTTGATAAGGTGGCTATACACTGTTAGTTCAAGACGTAACATCCACAAAATCATACAAAACAATAATTGCATTATGAAAACAAACCCTAAGCATTATTTAGCATTAAGAACCAGTTGATTTCTATTTAATACCTTCAGCCTGCCTTAATATCTGTTTAGTGAATCATCTAAAGCTTTCATTTGCTTGTTTTCCTTATACCTATCTTAACCTCTTGCACATAAAAATCTCTGTGAGATTATTTCAGAAATCATACTTGCCTGCAATGAACAACTACTGGACAAGAGCGACCCCTGTAGCACTTGTTTACTTTCCTGAAATAAACCAGACACAAACAATTACTTATTATATACATATATTATAAACATTATATACATATGCATACTTTATGTACATATTACGTGCTGCTTCTTCAGCCAAATATCAAAATTAGCAATAAGAGAAAGCAAATATTACAGTCCTTAAAGAAACTGTCTAATTTGTGATTTCCTGATATAACAAGCAGTTGTTACATACGTAATCCTGTTTAAAGTTTGCTTCTGCTTGGCTGCTGCAGAGATCCCAGATAACACCCCGTAACCGTTCCTGGCTAGGCAAATGAAATGATCTCCTTCCTCCACCTTCTCACGTGTTAGCTCCAAAAAGATTATCATGAGTTGCTTTAAATTTAAAGCCAACACTGAGTTCCTGAGCTTGCTCAAAGAAAGACTGAGGGGCATCAAATTGAATCCGAGATTAAAAATGGCTGTTCCTGTATACTTTATATAATGCATGCTGATTTGTAAAGCAATTCTTTCCAAAACAGCAAACAGTAAACCTTCTGAAAAGCTTCTGACGAAAATCTAAAATTTAATCTATTTGTTGTAAAAATAACTCAAACAATCTGTATGCTTTACTGCTCTGGGTGCAGTGCAAAGGTCTGAAACATTTAATATTTATATGATTGCCCTCTCCAGCATCCTAGCTGAACACTCTCAATGGCAAGAGAATATGTCTGAAGCGAAACAATAAATGTACAGCTATACAAATTCAACAAAAGCACCTAATCAAAGAACAAAGTTCTCAACATTGGCATTAATCTATTTAAACTGTCTTACAGAAACCAAAATCCCAAATCTTCTCCTCTGCTCCAGAACATATTTTGCATATAAAGTATGTTACAGATCCAAAGCCCATCGAATATGCACACATATGTTAACAAGGCATGCCGAAGGAAGGATTAAACAGTGAAACACTTCAGGAAATCAAAACCTTTCACTTTCCTTGATGAGATGCTTGTGCTTACTAGAGCTAGAAGGTCTATAAAACCACGTCATAGGATCGCTTTTGAGGGATGCCCAGCCACAATGATGGTGTCCAGCTCAGTGCAAGTGTGGCAGCAGTCTTAACTGCTGAACTGAAGAAGTGAGCTGCTGGAATTTGGCAAGTGCTACGATGTTATTATGAGTTTTGAAGCATAACTAACCTCCTGAATCATTTAGTTCTTGGCTTTTCATCTATTCACTATCATCTGTGCTGTGAAAGCATGCATATAACATCGCTTACAGTATAGCCTGAAGATGCTTAAGCTTCTAAATCTGACAAGCAGTCTGGATACCTGGAACTAAATCCAAGCAGGCTACGGAGATGCTGATGATGGCGCAAGAAGCTGGAGTTTCACATTCTGCTTTTTACTGCTTAAGATTTGAAGCAAATGTGATAATAATATTAATTACTTGTAATGATTCCCTTTAAACATTAGAATTCAGGATTTTTTGCCATCTTTTCTGTAAATTCATACTCACAGAGACATTCTGTCTGTTTTTATATTCCTTGTATGCAAGTAATGAATGCAGTAGAAAACCTTTCTATGGAATAAGTGGCAAGCCATCCAGAAGCACCTGAACTTAGAAATTATATGGGACATACATATGTCCGTGAACACAGCCATACACAGGTGCTACCAAGCAAAACTCATCTATAATTTCAATGACTTAAGCTGCAGTAGAGTTTTTGAGTAAGAGTGTCATTTGAGTCTTAACAGTTGGACCTGAGGATCGGCTCCTTTTGTACAAGGGCTGCTCCAAAAGTAATGCCGCCTATTTCATGTTGCTGGCCTCCAACGTGAGAGGTGGATGGTGGTGGTGTGGTGGTAGAGACTGACCCTTCCCAGCTGTTCCACTTTGCTGCTGTGCAACAGACAGCAGCAGAGGGGCAGCCTGACAAAATGTTGTCTGACATTGAAGTGCACTTAAAGCAAAGGTGTGGAAGTGAATTCCTCCATGGAGAAAATGCTGTATCCATTGACACTGACATTCATTGATGCTTGCTGAATGTTTATGGAGACTCAACAGTGGATGTCAGCACAATGAGGCGGTGGGTGGTGTTTTAGCAGTGGTGACAGCAACATGAAAGACAGCCACATTCCAGACGGCCATGCAAATTTTTACAAGCATGGCATGCAGGTGCTCTTGTTTGTCACTGGTGAAATGGTGGTGACTATGCTGAAAAAGAGAGTTCTGTAGCTGAGGATTTGTTCTATCAAGTAGCGTTATCGTTCTGTTTGTATCTGTTGCAGTTTCCATGGAAATAATTAGGAGACATTAATTTCGGAGCAACCAACATACAATATGAAAGTCTCATTTTTATTTTTCACATTGCACAGCAAACTATTTTTGCAGTGTTGCTAACATCATCTGATACAATGAGTCTGCATTCCCCACAGCAGCTGGTTATCCTTCCCCCATCACGTGCACTAGTAAACAGTAGCTTAGAGCTAAGAACTAGAGGGGTATTTAACATTTCTTTTTCTGCTTGTGTGGTTCCTCTGTTCCTTGGCACCACTACTATGACACTTGCATGTTGTGGCTAGCCACCTACCACAGTCCTAATATACTTTCAACGACAAATTGAACTAAACCTATCAGAAATCAGACAATCAGAGACGCACGTTAGGGAAAGACACCTTATGTTTATCAGTTTTATTGAAGGGTTTCAAACATTTTCATTATCACACATTTCAGAAAACACATTAAAACAAAGGGTTTCAATCCAGCTGGTTCATAGCTTTCTCTGTATATAGTGTAGGAAAATATTTAGAACTGCAGCAACATCTCACTTCATTCTTAGTTCTGGCTAATGAGTGTGAGCTGAAAATTCATCAATAAGCAAAGTTCTTGAATGTTGAAGAAAATATATATTATAGCTATATATACACATATACAGGAAGAATTAACTTAGAAAGAATGATTAGTAATACAAACCAACCCTTGGCTCATTGAGTGAAAAAGAAATCATCATGCAAACCATCAGCAAGCAAAGGTCAGAGGTCGTTAGAGGCTCAGAAAAGGGGTTTCCCACATTGTCCCTGCAGCAGAGTCACAGTTTCCAATGATCACTTTTGTGACTATGCAACTGGGCTCATATTACTAGCTGCAACATCACAAAAATGACACTGGCAACCGCTAATTAGCTGGCAAAATAAGAATTTGTCCATTTTTAAAGTGAGCAGTGTTAGTAAATGCCATTGCACACAGCAAGAAGTGATAGCATAATAGATATATAGTTTAAGCAAAGCCCTCACATGTGATGCTAATTATCTTTTAGCTTAGCAGTCCCTCTTTATAGTGTAAATGTGCTCCCTCTGGGCTCAAGAAATATTTAATTACACATATCAGTGCATGACTAACAAGCTAGTCCAGAGCAATAATGATTGGTCTATTGTTCAAAATGAAATTAGGACTCCAGAAACATTTAAAACTGACCAGTGGTTTCTGCAGTAGCCTCACCTCTCAGGGACTGTCTTTTGTACAGATTTTTGAGATACATAAAAAAAAATATCTTTTTGGCAATTTATACCTGCATTATGAAAGTATGATAGATTACTCTCCAAGGTTTAATGTGTCTGCTAGATTCTAAAACACTGAGACATAGCAAGAGAAACGTAAGGTTTTGGTTTTCAAAGAGACTTGCAAAATTTACTTGAAGAAAGATTGTTAAGGTCCATAGTTCCACAGACTCTGGGCAAGGTAATTTTGGGAATCCAATTTTTCTTGGTGATGAATTATAAAAAATAGAGGGTTGGTTATGTATATGCTTAATTTCATATATGTATGTGAATATATAAATATACACACATATCCATATATATATATATACAAACACACTGAATGCACATAGAAACATAGATTAAAAGAAATGAGAGCAGCCCCTTCCCAGCACCACCTTACTGTGAGTATGGCAGAGCTGTCAGACATTTATTCTGGGGGCTTTATGACTCAGCTGTTGTCAATCAGCCGAGCTTGTACTTTAAATAGGAAGCTTCAGGTGCAAAACATGTATTGTATAAATGAATGCCAAATACATTCCCTTTTTTGTCCTTAAAAACCAGCAACATCAGATGACCAAGAAAACTGAGATTCATAGACCAGCCATTGTGCATGCCAAAATTCCTTTTCAGAAGGAATTTTACTATGTATTCAGTATTATGAGTTCATTGTACAAAATCTGCACGTAGCAAATGATTACAGTACCCTATGCTGGACTGTGAATACATATTAAATGAACACTCAGAATTCAATTAAATCTTAACAGGTTCATTCCCATGCTTGCTTTAAATGGAAAGAATAGCAGCTCAGCTACTTCTCTCATCTAGTTCTGTTTTTGCTTTTTCAAAGTATTGCTCAACACGACTTCAACATGCCTCAAAGCAGCACTTTCTTGGTGATGCAAACTGTGACACCTAACCCTGCAGTTCACAGATGGACCACAAGTCTTACTGACCTAAACAGGAGCTGAGATGCTCCAAGCTTCCGATGTTCTGGCAGTATAAGCTGATTTATAGTCAACTGATAGCAGATTTCCCACTAACTTCAAAAAGAGCAGAATCAGACACTGTGTTGAACAAGGGCTGCAGCCTTGAACAGCTTAGCAAAACCCATTTGGCTTTTTTTTTACAAGAATTCACTACAGGCAACTTCTCAAGTACCACAAGCAAAGGAAAAATCAACTTATAAAAATGACATTAAAATCTGTATTTGAACCCAGAGAAGAAAACCTTGGAAAAATTCAGTTACAGTTTCAACTCCATCCTGTGACTGTGCTTCCTTCTTCCACTATAGCTCTTGTGGTGTGACTGGAGCATGTCCTTATGTTCTTAGCTAGCCCCAGCTCTCTGTGACTTCTGTACTCTGTACACACACTAGTGTGCGAGATGGCTCTGCCTTCAGAATGCTTGCAATACATACAAGACTGCTGTTAGGTTATACAAGGTTGAACAGTGCCATTTAGCCCTACATTTTTAAGGGCAAAATAGTGCCAACAGACAGCTGTGCAACCAGCTCCCACTTGGACATAAACCAGCTTATCACCTCAGATGCACATCTCTGCATCAGAGCTCCAAGCACTGATTGAAAGAAATAAGATTGGACCTTTTGGGCCCAGAGCCCTAAATAAACACTTTAGGGGGTTTTGGATAATATTGCAGCACGGAGAGGAAAATGGGTGACCCCAGAGGCCACTCGTGAATTGAGAACCAACTCTTGAATCCTCCTGGAGATTCCTTTCATTAGTCATGAGCGCAATGCGGTGGATTAGTGGCTACATGCTAACGCCTACACATGGTGTGCTGGGCATGGTTTGCAATCAAGTGAAGATTATTTCCCTCTAATGTTTAACAAGCACGGCTTTAATTTTTGAATTAAAATTGAGGCAGACACAGCAGATGTGAGGGAAGGTGACAAGTTTTCACAGTTTTTGCCTTTGTCTGTTTGTATTTTAAAGCCACACTGACTTTCTTTGAAGCCCTGGAGGGCCATGCTTTATCAGCGTTTTCATCTTCTTTCTCTAACTTCTGCTGTTCTTCAACCAAAAAAAGCCTAGAGGCCTCACAAGTGAACACTACCATGGCAATGCCATTATTGCCATGTGACTCCAGTGTCATTTTCTCTTTAAGTGTGCTCATACAACGTACTTTATTTGTGAAATGCCTGCAATAAGGATCACAGGAGAGCCACACAGAAGGCCTCAAGTTCCTGACCGCTAAATACCTGGAAACCAAAGAAGTACAGAAGCACTGAAGAGCTGTACAAAGGGAAGAAGGTAGCAGTCTCTAAATGGGAACTGAGTGTATCTATTTGTGAGGCAATAGCAAAAATCAATGCAGACTTTTATGTTAGTTTATCCTTGCAGCATCACAGGCTGAAGACGCCCTTCCAAAAGGCAATTATTAGAATTACAGCCAGTTTAAGCTTAGTTCCTCCGATTTGAATTGCCTTAAATCAACTTCCATACTTTGTGCTTTACCTGCGGAAATCCAGAAGCGATCTTGTGGAAGCAGGAACTCTCTGATCATTCCAGCTGAGGAAATGGAACTGCGTCACTGTGCGGGTCTCATTTGTCTGCAGGTTCTTCAGGTAGAAGCTCCTCACCAGGAAATCCTCGCACCAGATGTGCTCAGAGACAAGGTTTACCTACACCCCAAAGAACGAATGGAGATCAGGAATTCCAGATGCAAGCCACAACTTCAGAACTGCAGGTGTAAGACGTCTTGGATGAAGGAATTGCATGACATTTTATAAGCGAACTGAACACTGCTGTGAAAATAACTTTCTTCTTTAGCAATCCGATGTGGTCAGGAAGGGGTTAGCCGCCTCTGCCATCTCATTGGAGAAATTAAAAAAATGATGGTAGTTTTAATGCAAAAGGAAAAAAAAAAACGTGAAATTGAAACGTGACACTGCTGTATGAATGCAAAAGGCACCGCCTAGAAATACATCAGACTGCCAGATGCTGTGCACACAGACATGCCCACAGTGCACGGCTCAGGCCACTCGGAGTGGTCTTAGCAATCTCACAGCGGAATTCACGTGAGAAGTTAAAAGTCACATTTTCACCTACGTAGAAAACTAAGCGTAAAAACAGAACTTATTTTCAGAGTTGGTCTTTTCAGAAAGGAAGCTTTTCCACGTGTTAGTTTAAATAGCAATATTTCTTGATATTTTCCTATTTGTCATTATGGTGTTATTTTCTTCCTCTGCTCGGCCACACAGCTGGAAAAACACGACAGCCATTGTCAAGGCTACATTTCAACAAAACTGATGACACAGTATTCTGGGCTAGCAATGTATAGCAGGAAATAAAAATGTATATTTATTGTTGTGACTGTGGCAAATGGTAAAAATAGACAGCATCAATTACGAAAGCTATATGGAAGCTTTCCTACAAGCATATACATATGGCCTTCCTAAGGCAAAATTCACCAGTTCTAAAAATACTATTATTCCTACAAAATATAAACACGTACTTTTGTGTATCAACCGCTTGCAAGACTGTCTTAAAAGATGAAATCCTTGCTTCCATGTAACACTCAGTTCACGATGCCACCAAGCAATCAAAAACACCCCAATTTCTGGCATATCCACTTTGAAGACACAGCGGGGCTACTTGAGATGTACAGGTTAGACTAGAGAAAACAGCATTTTGCCCCATATGAAATGAAGCCATACTCTTCCTGTCCCGCTCACACCCAGTGCTTTGTTTCAGTACCTCGTAGATGTGGTAGAGGTTTGACCCTTCGTCGGGCCAGTAGTGGTAGCACTGCTTGACTCCGCTTTCCGTGAGGGGTGTCAGCATGACAATAACGACACAGCCGTTCTCCCAGACCATCTGCAGACAAAGAAAGACACCATAGCCACACTGTGACTGCCTAATTACTGTGTGACATGTATAATTACTGCACTCAGACACACAATCAAAATTTATTCCATTCACAGGAAATTTATTTCATTTTCATTAGACACTTTTACTCTGCAGCTGCTTTCAAATCCCTGAATAAACTGGCACCATATTTTGCAGGCATCCATGAAATATTAAAGAATTTCCAGTGATTTCAATTCATGTCTTCTGTAGAATCTCTCCTTGTTCCTGGTACTGCGTTCAACTGCTTTTCTATCAAACTTTTAGACCCACAAAGGAAACGCTGAACAATGCTTGCAAAGCACACAGCTCCTTGGTGTTTGATAGTGAATACCCAAGGACCACAGATGTGCCATAAACAGCGTGTGGACATGCTAAAGTCCCATGTGCTGAAATCGGTGTGTCCTCATCCCTGATTCCTTTTAGCTTCCCACACAGCCAGAGCTGTGTGCCAGAACTGCCACGCTGCTGAAAGATGCAGGAGAGGCATAAAAGTTGCATCTCACCAATAATAAGGAAATAAGTAAAAGGGAAAAAAATAAACTGACCGAACCTCTTCATCCAGAAACACTTCAGACAGAGAAACCATCCCTTCACACAATTATAAAATAATTACTGCAAATGTGCAATACTTTCTTCTTCCTTCTTTCATCCTTCTGTTTCTTTCTGCTCCTTCCTTCCTCTTATTTCTCTATCTTCCTCTTTCACTTTCTGTTTTCCCAACCCCTTCCTTCTCCTCTTACATTTCTTTTTTCTTTTTTTTTGTCCTCCTGGCAATAAAAGGGAAGCCCCAGCCACGCTGCAGACAGTGCCCTCTCAGAGCACAGGTACAGCAGGAATGAAGGGGAGCTGCACCTTCACCATCAACGTGATCTCTCAGTAATTCAGACTAGCCACAGAGCAGAGCACAGGAATCTCAGCCGAAGGATTTGCGGCTGCCTCACACAAACAGCAGAACAAACGGAGACGCTCTGGTCTGGTGCATCTCTGTTCCAAACACAGCTCATGGCTGAACAAAAAGGCTCCTATGAATTAATACCAAGCAGCATAATCACTAAAAACTGTTATTATTATGCTGTACATTGATGTTATATTTGCATACAACTTTCATTGTCTTTTTGCTCACATATAAAATTACTGAATGAAGAGTAAACAGCTCTTTTTGTGAAGGGTTATGTTTATTTCACAGAAATATTTATAAGCGACTGTATTGACATGTAAATTTTGTAAACAAAAAAGGCCTTTGTCTAAACTGTGCAAAGATGAGATGATACATTCAATTCAAGGATTATTTTTTTTAATTACATATCAAATAAAAAGGTTTCCTATTCATGGATAATGATGTTGTCTTCTCTTTTAAGAATGGCTTGAATATATAGAAACAAATGACATCTTTTCTTGCTTATTTTTTCCCCATTTTGTAACATAATGGAAACAAGTTTTAAAAACAGCTTAGAATTATTTAGAGAAATTGATCTAGGGTTTGCAAAGAATAGGCCTATTAGTAATTTTGGACAGAACCATAGAAAAAAAAATAAATGCAGTTGAATACAAGAAATAAAAATCATCTTGCTTCTCTTTTCTCCCCCTTGAAAAGATTTTAAAAATCAAAATATCCCTAATCCATCCTCCCACCCTCGTGCTAAAAACTGACAACACTGCAAGAACAGCTAAATGCCTTGAAGTGATGGATAACTATTTTATAGACTGATGTGGATTTATCATTTACATCTTCTTTTGTCTCTGTGTTCCTTTTGGACAGGACAGCTGGCAACCTCCTCTGTATGTAAGGAAAACAATACGGACTTCATTCATTCTGTTTTAGTTTTACCTTTTTTGAGTCAGCAATCAGACTGCGATCAGAATTCAAAACATGTATCTTACTTTAAAACTAGCCCCACTAAATCAGTTCTTTCATCACATAACGATTTAATGTGCCTCTAGAAGGTATAGAAGCTCATTGAAGCCATTACGAAAATGAGGAGAAACACAGTTTTTATGAGTGTAATAAAAATACAATGATCTAGACCATAAACTAATCATCGAGCACTCTGCTTGTGCCACCCAAGTGTAACATTATAAAAGCCCACTCGTTTAGAGAGGAATCCTTACAGTTTGGTAGCCCTGTTCATTGGTTCAAAGACAGCATTTCATTAGACAGGGGCTGTCTGTATCTCTGAAGATTTCATTAAGCATAAATCCAAATGAAAGTTAATTTAAACAAACAATTTGAAAGTTACTCTGGAGGATAATATTTCTTTTAGGTCATAGAGCAAAAATGTCGAAGTCAAATCTACTAAATCAAGAAGGTAGCGCTTCTTGCATCTTAGCAGCGTCCTCATTCCAAGCAATTGTCAGAGCTTCTCCTGTGCTTCCCATTGAAATGGGATATTCAGGCTGTGACTACGGCTCTTTTTTTTTCTCCTTAATAACTTAAATATTAGACCATGGGGCTGTTGTCTGGATTACTTTCCAAACCAAGCAGAAGCGGCATGAGTAAAAGTCAGTTCACAGAGTTTCCTAGAGTCCATCCCATACGTAACTCAATGACAGATTCAGCAATAGCTCCCAACATCCAGCACATAGCTGTACTTTAGAGGGGGCAAATATGGCCATGTGCTAGGTTCATAGGTACATTAGGTTGGAAAGGACCTACAAGATCATCTAGTCCAACCATAAAGGAACCATACTAGGAAGTGACTGTCTCTACAATGACAAGCCGGTAGCATAGCCTTGGGGTGTACGGTGCCCTACAAGCTCTGGTAAGTGCCTCTGGTTACCAAAGGGACATTTCAACTGGATTCAGTGAAGGAAGGATGTTCAATTGCAAATTCACAGTAATTCACACAGTTCTGGACTTGTGTTAACTACTGTTAAGCAAAGAAGCATATAAAACCAAACGTTAGATCACTTAGCACAGGTAGTTTCATGTTTGTAATTTACAGTAACACCTGGAGGAGAAGAAGAAATGTTGTGTAGAGACTTCTGAATGAAAGAGATGAACTCTTGAGTTATGTAGAGGAACTCACCACAGAGTTTTAATACGAACACTTTGCTGAAAAGGAAAGACTTGTCTACCTTCAGCCTACACGCTAAGTTGAGTATCTTTAACGAGGTTCTGCTGTATGCATCATTCCCAAAACACACCTCTGACAACAAAAATGCCACCCCTTTTCATTTATTGCAAATTAGAGGCTGAATCTTGCAGCCCAAAGACGAGCAGGATTCCCTGTTATGAAACCCACCACATGTAGAGACCCCACGCTGTGGCAATCTAGTGTGCCAGACCCATACGAAGGACTTGTGCATTGGGAGGAATCAAGTTTAGTACGAATTACTTGCACTGGAGCACAAATTGCTCTTTTAAATAAGTTACAAATAGGAGAATCACTGCTACAACTACAAATCCAATAAAACACCTGCTTTTGAAAGCTAGTAAGTGTATTTTAAAATTTTGCTCTTTACTAGCTTGTAAATTAGATGGTTAATAAGAATTCCCCCCTTTTTTTTTTTCTCAAAAATTTCATTACTTTGAAACTTAGCGAAAGATCCAACACAAATCCTCTTTTTAGCCATTTTCTTCTTTATTTTAGTGATGGGGAAATGACAAGATGTGTGTTCCATTCAGACTCTGTTCTTTTGACAGGACTGAGTGGAAAAGCTTCTACAATGTAAGATTTTAAAGTAGAAAATAACTGGAATAATCAACTAGCTCCAGTCCGTTAATTAAAAACAACATTTTAACCACACCATCTCCAGAATCAGACTTTAACTCCCCAAACAATTGGTAACTGCAGCTGTTTGGGTAAGCAAGCAAACAGACAAAAACCAAATCATTTCTAATGATGATGAAAAATTAACATGGATAAAAACAATTTCGAAAACAACAACAAAGTGAGGTATTAAACCTTTCTGGAATATTTTAAAACCAAGACCCCATGTTTTTAATGGTTTTGAAAGAAAAGGGAAAAGGCTTTCAATTGCAAAACTATTTGGGGGGGATTTCAAATGTTGCTTGTATGCCATTCAGAATCAAATTTCTTACAAAATGTTTTGCTTGACAGTGACATCCTTTTGATATGAAAAAGGATCAAATCTGACAAGATTGAGTGTCCATTTGTGAAACTATATGAGTGCCAAACAGCTAGGTAAATCTGCAGTTTTACAGTTTTTTTTTTATCCAGAGATCACTGAGTCCAACCCCCTGCCAAAGCAGCTCCCTAACCCAGCTTGAAAAGGTAGGTGTCCAGGCGGGTCTGGAACGTCTCCAGAGAGGGAGACTCCACCATCTCTCTCCCACCAAAATAGCCAGAAATAAACTTTTCACTTCAGTATTTGAGAGATGGAAAGTAAAAATTAAAGGGACAGAATTTTTAAAAGGGCCACTTCTAAGTACCTTCTCTGACCTGAGCTGTAATTAGAAGTGAGCATGGTAAACGCACACTCCTGTACTGAATGCTTACAGAATTCCTAATGCTGTATTTTATTTCACGTAGCTTGATAAGTTGCTAGAGCTCTAGGGGCTACTGTTCTGTGCCTCTCTCTCCCTTGCTGTTTTTCTTTTATTAAATTAAAATATGCATATTTTACACATTGAATTGCTCTGTGTCTTTTCATCTGCTCTTCTTTCTGAAGGTGAAAACTGATTAGACATGCAGAAAGTCCCTTCCCAGGCAAGGAAAATAAAACTTTGGAGTCAAAACTGCTTGAAAGCATCACGTCCTGCATAGAAGAACAAAACACCAAAAAATAATTTAGTCTCTAAATTAAATTAACACTCAAAAAACATGCTGAACTGTGAGCACGTAAGCCAGCAATTAGAGCAGGAGAGGGTTTGCTGTAGTTGTGCTTCCTCAACCCACAGGCTTGGAACATGGATTTTGCAAGGAGACTCATTAAGCTACAGACACATGGACTTCTGTCCATGGGGATTTTCCCTTGGAGATCCTGATGACTAATCCATTTTGCATAGGAAACAACCAACTGACAATATTTTCTTTTTGTTTTTCAGTACTGCAAAACTGGAATAGAAAAGCAAGTACTGGCAAAAAAGACGCATGGATTTATTATGTCTTCAAACCTGCAATTCAAAGACTGTGTTCTTAACATGCTGGTATGATCTGGGAGGAAAATGACAGTCAAATTTTGAACTGTCTGACAATATACTCTTGAATAAGGATAGGGACTATTATTATAAAAATAATTTCAGATTAAGAGATGCAGACTGGGGGTGATGAAAAGCAAATGGCATCTGAACTCCATGGGCTCAAATCAGGGCTTCGGTCTTGGGTCTCTTTCTGCACTTTACATTTAACAGTCATGCAATAACAATAGAAAATAATCAAAGGAGTGGCTGTATGCCCCAATCACGGAAGCACAAGCCTCCGTTCCATTCAGTACTAGATGCTTTTCTTGCAAAAGAGTGAAGTATAGTCTCAATTTCAAGAATATTTCATGTATTGGTGAATAGTAGAGGAAAGCTGTAGTAATGGAAAGCATGGGTTTGATTCAGAACATGTAAGTGAAAGTTTTTTTTTCTTCCTGGAAGAATATCCTAACCTCAAAGGGTCAACACCTGTATTCTGTCCTGGCACTGTGATGGACTCAGAGCTGTTCACGTGTGATACTGTCACTGCCAGACCTCCAGGAATTAGGCACTGGGAGAACTACCTAGCCTGAGCTACACACCTTTTCAGGTAAAAGATGGGGGGTTTTCTGGTCCAAATTATAAGCGCTGACTTTATTTAATCTCATGGCTTATTGTTGTACGTGCTTTCAACCTTATTGCTTCTCTGCAAAAGGAGGAAAGTCATGTTTCTGTATTCCTTTCACAGAGGTAAATGGCATTCATATACTTTGCTGATTATGTTGGTCATGGATACACGGAATCACAGAAAGACAACAAATATTTATGTAAGTAAGTATCGTATCCAATTTGATTTCCCAAGGAAACCAAGAGGCAAACAACAGGCCGCTTGGCAGGGACTGCCACATTCCTCTCTCTATTTCATCTTCTATGGTAAAATAAAATTAACAAGAAGTGAAAGTGCACTTCTCTCCGAAAAGGGGAAGGGCAGATGTTGGCAGATTTATGAAAGCAAGGCACAATGTGGGATACCAGCAATTCTGAAGGAGAATAAGACCGTATTTTCCAGAATAGAAAAGATTATGGCCTCCTACAGAAATCTCCATTTGGAGGCAATGAACTTTAGCAGGCATGCAATTTATAGAACTGGCGTAATTAAGAACATTTTTCTTTCAGTCAGCTCTAAATATCCAAACTCTTAGGATAGCTTTTTGCATATTATCCCTGCTCCTAGAATACTTTAAAAGTTAAGGCATGTACTTCATGTCAAATACTTCATGGAATTATAACCCAGCACATACGGAAAATAATAAAATTTTATGCTTCCAGAATTATTCACAACATGGAACCCCTGCTGCGAAAACTTGTTATAGATCAGAAATGTTCTACATCCTCTTTCTTTTGAATTATGTTCAAAGAGATGTTGAATTTTAATAGTGCTATGTGAAAGAGCTGAGTGAAATCTCACTGAAGCTGCTGGACAAAATCATCACCTTTCATTCAAGATAAATGCAAGAAACAAGCAAACTCTTTTAAGGAGCTTGATAATTGAAATTACTGAAGTTATCATCAAAAACAAGTGAAACATAAAGCATACGGACCCATGAGTTTTTCTAGAAACTGATAACGCTTAATGCAGACAGAGAGGCATTAATAAAGGCAAGATGATTAATCAAGACAAGATGCAAAACATGTAAAAGGAATAAAGAAACCACAGGCACAGCCGACAAACTAGCACTGTGATCCTGGCAGAAGAAAAGCTGAAAGAAAGGTTGGGGGCAAAACACTGGGTGAATGAGGTTTGGAAAAAAAGAATTTATTACCTGCTATTTGATTCTGCCTCTGTTTATTTCTGTTCAAAGAAATAAAACTCTGTACTTCCTCTGTAAATAAAATGGAACTGTATCAAAGCAAAACCCTGTCCTGATGATGAATTCTCTTCCCAGCTGAGAAGGAAACAACACACAGACCTGGCAAATTGTTTAACCACTCAGGTAAAAATGGATTAAAACCATGTGAGAAGAGGTATCTAGCCTTCAAGAAAGGGAATTGTGAGGTGGAATTCCCACTGAACCAAAATAGAATCAATGAATGAGGTATTTCTCAGAAACAGTAATTGGTAAAAAGAGATGAAAACAAGACCAGATGAAATTAAAAGAAGGCCTAAATCAGCTGGAGGCTTTTCAAAATTAATTAAGTAGTGGCTGGAAATTTTCCAGAACAGTCTAAGAGATGACATGCAGGCAGAGATGAAATCTCTGCTTGAGCTGCAAACACGGGGAATCCAGACAGATTAGGAAGCCCTGTGGCAAAACAGATCAATGAGGTGACTGTCAACACAGCTGCTGCAGGCTAGAAAGTTTTCAGAAAAAGGTAAACGGGGGAAGTTGGAACTAACTTGTGGCTTGCTGGCTGACAGGAGCTATGGAAAGGATATAAGAACAAAAGGAGCTGGAGAAGCAGTCTGGAGTGAAGCCTGATGCCTGGAAGTGGTCTTACATCATCAGAAAAGCCACAGGAAGACACTTCTTTTGCATTATTCTTTTTGCGACCTCAAGTTGATTTGAAAAAACATTTGAAAATAATCCATATTCAGGAGTGTGGGCCATCTCCAGCTCAAAGACTGCTGCTTTGAAAGAAGAACTTCCAGTAAGCAAACCTCTCTCCAGTTACCATTAAATCCGAAATGAACAGAAACATGTACAGAAAATGCTAAAACTAATCACCAGCTTTAGAGGCCCAAGTGAGATGGTACTGAAGAACAATACTTGCTCTTCTTCCTTGTCTTACCAAAAATAATCTTTGAAAAAATAGCCAGAAGTGAGAAAAATTTAATCTAGTCCTCCTTCAGCCTCATGGGGTACCAGGCCTGGATCTGCTCTTCAGTGCTTAACAAGATAAGCTTGGATAACGCATCATCAATGATTAGTTAAAAAGCTTTGACCACTTTGGGTCATCATCTCTGTTCAGATCTGGGCAATGTGAAAGCAGTTTGCTGAATGACTAACAGCACCTGCACAAAAATACTGGGCTCTGGATTAACATATGTGGTTTTACAGAGGCCTAACAATAAAATTAGGAAAAAAGATTATCCAGAAATAAATAATCCATTTGGTTTCAAACAGACAGAATGAATGTGAGTTGACTACATGACCATGCAGAAAACACGGGGATGAATAAGAGCAAGCATTGCAGATCAGTGTTGGAGTTCAGGAACTGGGTTCTTTTTCCACACATCTAAATTGGAAAAAGGGATTCAGTGACATCTAAAGCTTTATCCCTCTGCTAACATTCATTTGGTCCATCAGACCACCAAAATGTTGGTCTAAGACAAAATCCACCAAATAAGTACAATGTCTGATTGGTAGAAGAGTTCAGTGCAGATTTAAGGGTTTAGAAACTGGGTGTCTGGAATTAAGTGTGAAACCTGGTTAAGGTAGGTCAGGAGCAGTCTGCATTTCACGATGGATACTGGATGTGCTGTAAATGCCAAGAAGTTGTTTTACACTTTCAAGTTAAAGAAATACTTTTGTAGACAAGTGTTTTCCTCAGAACAGCTTGAACTGCTTACACGAGTGGAAACAATTATACCAGCTCCTTGCTGGCGTAGCCTGACAGCCAAGGAAAAGTGGAGTGGCTGGTGCTCACCGCGCAAATAGGATTTAAGTCTCTGTCTGCAAAATGGGAAGCAATAGATCTAGTAAATATTGGCAATGAAAGTGATGCCAAGCTCCAAGAGTCACTGTTGGAACTGCTAAAACACGGCATTCTGCATTTACACAAGGAGCAGCTGAATGATCCCAGGTCTCTCGACTGCGGAACTGGTCACTGTTGTTACTATCAGCTGGAAAACTGCTCCACTGAGCATGCAAAGGGGAAAACACAGCCCAGATTGGCACCAGCTGATTTGAGTGGAGGAGGGAGAGGGAGGAGAACCACTAAGAAGACGCATCAGAAATGAATAATTGAACCTTTAAACAATCCCTGGTGGCAGCACCACAGTCTGAAAAAACTACAGAAAAACACAGTCAAATAAACATCAAAGGATTCCACTCTGAAAGGAGTTAACACTCTGTTCTCTGGCAAATTTCCCTTACTTTACTTTATATAGCTACTGTTAGATGAAAAATGGACGCAATCTCAGCTCCTGCCCCTGGACACGAAGGGCACTGACCTCAAGCCATGGCTTTCTACTTTTGCCACTTTCAGTAGTTATGGATACAGCACTATGCAAGGAGTTAATTTCTCCTAGATCATTTATCACACCTGGTTAATAGCCTGGGCGGGGTAATGAAGCCTGGGACATGAAGGCAGCACACTGGAATGTGATTTACGGGACCAAAGAAAGTGTGTAATAGAACGATCAGATGTAAGTACATTGATATGCTGAAGTGACAGATGTCATCAAAATGAATTTAAGAAACAAACTTTTCAATGGAAACCAAGAGAAAAACCAATAAATGTGTATCACATCAAGAATGAACACAGCCAGACTTGAGCAGGAGCTGAACCAGGCTGGTCAGATGGTTTCCTTGGAGCTATATACAGCAAATCTGGTGGGGAAGATAAGATGATCTGCCACTGATGGACTGCAGGGAGGAGAAACAATAAAAAGAGCAAAAGGAAAGTGAAGGAAAGTAAAGAAAGTCATAAATAGCATGAAGAAATAAACTTGAGAGAGCTCTTTAAGAACAGAGTTGGATGGAAGCAGTGTGCATCACAGAACAAAGGAATAAAGTTTCAGCTTTGGTCACTGTGTCTGTGAAAACAGATTGTCTAACTGTTCAAATCAGAGTACGAGAAGAACAAAATATCTCCTTTATACTACATTGGTATGATTAATTCTGATTCCCATGTCAGTTGTGGTGCTCTTACACAATTGCTCCATTGAACATCTCCTTCAAAAATGAGAACATACAGTTTCTCAACAATAAAGACAAAGCTATAGGTAAAAATATACAAAATATAAATGTACAAATATGAAAGAAAAATACAATTAAAAATCTGGGCCTTAGGGATCTTAAAATAGCATTACAGTATTTGATTCTGCATATTTAACTTAAGAAGCACATTACCAGGTAGCATGCCTGATACAAGAAATGCTCTCACCAAGGAGAAAAATATCAGGCTTCTCAGCTGTGTCTAATTACCAAACATTGAAAGCAAAAATCACAATTTACTCGAAAATTTAATCTGCAACAGCAGCTCAACTTACTTCAAGCAGAATACATTTGTTCTGCACTTCTTAAAAGAAGGCCCAAGTATATCTCAGGTTGAGCATTTAAATAGGGTCCAATTGATACATACAATCACAGACCTAGTGGTGCAGGTGAAGAAAGAAGGTGATTTCAATGCAGTAGAAGCTCCTAAAACACAGCAGCTTTTCTGAAATTGATACTTGGATAGTCTCTCTTCTCAGAACAAAACTTTCCAAATTCATAATGTGAAACAGAAAATTAAAACATATGCTCATGTTGATAATAAGCCCAAGTCAGTTGTAGCACTTTCTCCTCAATTAGCTTCCACAAGCTTTCAGGCAGACTTCTACACTTTCAAAGCAATACATATGGCAAGTAATGTGGGCACTTAACCTGGCCATGTGTACACATCCACTTCTGAGATACAAAAGCACTTGAAAAGGCTTCATGCAAAGAAACTCCAGTTTGTGCATTGGGAGCTACTCTCTAAAGCCCTGCAAACAAGGTACGGACCTGTCACACTTCATGCAGCAGGATATTAACTCAGCATTTCACTCAACTACCTGTGGCAGGGAAAATGCATAAGCATTTTGGAGAACATGAGAAACAGATTTTGGTGCAAAAATTCACAACACATTGTGCTGCGTTCTTCCTGATCTGGAGAACAACACCGAATGATGACTTTGCCCTTAAGAAGGTCAAGACCTCTGAAAATCACTCAGTCCTTGACAGCGATTTCATTACAGAGTCCTGGTATTAAGTTTGACATCAAAATGTGAAAAATTTGACCAGAGGTTTTTCCTTATGATTTCTAGATCAACTCTTCCTTACAAGGGTTTCTCACATTCATAAATGGTTTTAATATCCATGTACTAGAATTTAAGGAGATACTTCAGCTACAGATTTTTACTATAACTTAAGCAGGACAGATTTACACTGTCTGAATTTCTAGAATGCAAGAAAACATTTGACTTGTAACATAAAATCAGCTTTCAAAGAGATGCTTAACTTACCTGCCAGAAGTCAGCAACAGTAGCAGGGAGAGGGCCCTGGGTGGCAATAAACGCTGGGTTTCGGGGGTCGTGGTCCATCTGAAATAAGGAAGGAGAACACACACTGGATTTAGTTGAAGGAAAATCCCTTTCTGTGTTACAGACAGAAAGTATGCCAGGGCACTAACAAGGGACTTCCTAAAGGCCTGTTATGTCCCTCCATCCTCCGCTGGCAAGCAAAGAACTTTATTTCTATTTATAAGCCCAGAGGAGACCTTTTTCCTAAAACGACGGATGCTACCACATAAATATCAGCACGCATGATGAGCAATGTCCTAGGTCTTCAATATGCAGCATAAGATCATTTATGGTGGCTGACAAAGGCATTAATTTGAGACCAGTGCTGTGGTTTCATAGCAACCTAGGAGCCATCTGAAACATCTTTTTACACTGAGTGTTAAGAATACTCCAAACATCTGAATACGTTCCCCATTTCCTCCATGCCAGTCAAGGGTTCATGTAACTCAAAAAAAGCAAAAACGGGGAACAAATTCAGTTTCTGGCTTTTTCTGGTTAGCTGAACTGTCTAAATGCATGGATTTGCCCTCCACAGAAAAAGTTCTGCTTAAAGACCTTAATTATAACATTTAATTCAAGGAGCAGAAAATTCACTGAGCAGAAAAAATAAAGAATCTGAGAAACAAAGCCGTGAAGAGTAAATAGGATTAGTGTGTTACAATGAATGTTTTCTAACTGATGGGTGGTTTTCTTGGTTCTAAATCACAGGAACCATTCTGCTGAAAAAGGAAGATCTGCTGATGGGATTAGAAAAACAAACAAACTCATTCCTGAACTAGGCAAGACAAAACTTTGAACATAAAGAAAAAAGACAGTGAAAATGGCAAGAGTTAACTTACACCCATGTAGCTGAAGGCAAAATTTGTCTCAATACATGATTCTGCTCTATGAGTAAAGATCTGAATAAGAATGAATGTGAGTCACATTTGCATTAACAGGCATCTCCTGAATTTATTCATAGCCTATCAAAATGTTCAGTGATGGTACATGTCAGCATAAAAGAAGGCACCTCATAATTATATGCAACATAAAAGAGGGAAGAGCCATAAAAGAACAGATGTAAGTTATTCTAACAGAACAACATTATGATGAATGTTGCAAAAACGAAGAGAATCCTTTAATGCTTCTAATTTTCTGATGTATAATTAAACCGGACTTGATATTAAAATTCTCCATGACAACACAGCACAGGTAAAACGAAGTCACTGAATAAAAGCTTACTTCTAATTCACCACCCACAGTTACCAGAAACCTTGAGCAGAATGTCTATAATACCACCATTTCATTCTGAGCTTCATTGAGATGCTTCTCTGATCAGCAAACAACTCTTCACAACAAGCAATTGCTCAGAGCAAATTTCAGCCTTGCCTCTTGACAAAAGCAATTTTGATAGCAGGACATTTACTACTGGGTATTTTGAGATTGGGGAAAAATAACTTTCTTCAGAGAGTGGTATCAGTAGAAGAAACTCACAAACCATTTCAAACTGGGTAACTTTCTGTGTGTTCTGCTTTCTGTTAGATTTGAGGCACTGAGTGGAACACTGAAAACAGCAACGGATGTGATTAAGCAAAGTCAGGCCTAAAGGTTACTTCTCTCTATGATGGTTAAATTCTCTCTTTTGTTTTGAATCCCAAAGTGATCCATAGGATTTAATCAAGTACTTAAATGTTTTCCTACACTGTAACTAAAACATCTTAGCTTAGAAAAATTAACCTGCACCAAGGATGTATTATTCTACTCCCCATGGAAACTACTGTAAGCTGTGCGCACACACCTGAAAAGGATGTCACCGGTCTACCTGTGAGTTCAAGAGCCTGACTTGGAAATATAACCAAGAGTGAACAGATCAAACTTTATAAAAATCATAGTTTAATTTATCCTTAAAATAAATTTGTTGGTATGTGGACGTGCCAGAAAACGGAGGCAGACGAAATCAAGGATGATGCAAATAGCACTGTCACGGAGGAAATACTTGTCAACATTCAGCTGGTTAACTCAGCAATAGGCCAATCTTGGCATTTCAGCATTAATCAACCTCTGTCACAAAGGTGCTGTTGGAACACGGCAAACATTACAATAAGCACAGAGTAGTGAAGTGTATCAGCAGTTTAGCAATAATTCAAAAGACAATTACAATTATTACATTCCAAGCACACTGTGTTTTTCAGAAAACAATTATGAGCAGAAACTCTCCTTGCTTGGAGCAAATAGAAGATGGCAGAAAGCCCCATCACACCTCTAAATTATCCTTAACTGAACAAAAGTGAGAGCAAAGATTAAACTATTTAAATTAAATTCCTGGTTTCATAACTTTTCTATTTTATGGTCTGTTTTAAGGCCGTGTACTTCGAGACAAATGCAAACAATCACTATTCTGGTCATTTGGTTTTAACGTGAGCAGGTGACTGTAAAGGACAGTTCTCCAATGTTTCTGTTCTGTTCTTTTTTATTCCCTGAAGGTCCCCAAGGCCACTTCAATCTACTAAAGTTAACAGAAGTTTGAATAAAGAAATAATAGGCAGTAACAGGTTTTTAACTAACTAATCAAGGACTGAGTAAAAGGCTTTTTTTTTCGGTCAAGGATCCCTCAGATTTCTCACATCACCAAAATAAAGAAGAAAATTATTGAGAATTATTCGAGAATAGGGAACAGCAGGCTCCATGCTATCAAGTAATATGAAAATGAAAATCAGTTCTTTCTAATATTTCACGTAGGAAAATCCTTCAGAAACCATCCTAACAGTAATTGTTTAAAAAACCCACGATTCTTCCCTTTATGTTCCCATCAAAGCACAAAATTCAAGTGACACGCATCAGAATTGGTGGAACAGCCTTTTTTCAAAAGAAAAAAGGTGCAATTATTACAACAGTTATGCTGTGGTGGAAATCTCATTTTCTGATGTAATACTACAGAGTAATCTGCTGAAAAAGTTTCAGTATGACATCCCATGCTATTCTATTAAGGAAAAAAGGAATCAAGGAGCTAACACTGTAACGGACCACATTAATGGTGGTCTCTTGGTCACTACCAAAAGAAAATAGGAATAAACAGCATGAGCATTCATGTTTATTGCTAGAAAAGAAGTGCCACAGAAAGCAATCCCTAACTATTAAGATATATTAGTGGCATATTGTTGCTTTCCTACAGTGATTGCTTTGTAATTCAAGTTGATTTACTAAATCTCAGAGCAGAAAATATAAATTTGCTTTACTAAAGAGTGAAAATGACTCCTTTTGCTTTTCAAACAGGAGCTCTACTATCAAACCACAGAATCACAGAACTGTAGGGCTTGGAAGAGACCTCTAGAGATCATCGAGTCCAACCCCCTGCCAAAGCAGCTCCCCAGCCCAGGTTGCACAGGTAGGCGTCCAGGCGGGTCTTGAATGTCTCCAGGGAAGGAGACTCCACCACCACCTCTCTGGGCAGTCACTCTATTTCTCTGAAAAGCTCTGAATTTTTGTGATTTTTTAGATAGAAATCTCACTGCTGCATGATTTTGCTGATAATGCTGATGAAGTAAGCAATATCAATACATTCTGGGAGAAAATCCTCGAACCTATTGTATTCAACAGATGTACATATAGATTTTTGTGAAGCAGTCTCCGTAAAACTGGAAACTGAAGCAAAAGCAAAGGTGCCAAAAGGCATCAATGACCATTTTAAACTCTCATGTAAATTATACATGGATTAATTCCTGCCCTTTACCTCCTATCTTCACTTCTCAATTCCTTACCTTCTACACAGTAAAATGCTGGGTGAGATGTGCTCACAGTCACACCATATTCACCTGGATCTAAATCTGAGCTCCAAGTCCAGTTGAAATATTCCTAAATCATATAAAATCAGAACGAGATCCACTGGAGACTAAATAAGATGGAGAGAAAGTTGAACTTTGATTGAAGCCTTAAAAATTTGTAAGAATTCAAGGTATTGGGTAGTTTCCAGATTCAGTGAATTTATACTGTCCATATAATCTACATCTGTACATCTATTTACTGCACTCTGGAAGGCATAAATAGTCTATGAAATTAAAAAAATAACATTAAAAAAACCCACCTATCCATCAAATGCTTGTGAACTTTGTGATCACTTTCATTTCAGCATTAAAACAAAAAAAAGGTAGATTAGACCTCATCTTCATGTTTGGATTAAAATTTAAAACAATTTCTCCATTCTTCTTTTAAAACCCCTAATGGAATGATAGAAGTAAATCTGGCTGTGAGTGCCATTATGAATTTCAGAGTCTATTCTTGGTGATGAAATTTGTATGCTGTGTTTGAACAAACTGTCACGTTAATGACATTCCTCAGTCTGGTGTCTTCAGTAATAAGCAAACTGAGTTTTTAAATGTAGTTGATGGGATTTTTTTCTCTCCCAGACACCCTATGAGGAAAAACAGAATTCCCATTTACTTTCATGACCTCTGATTTAAAAGCAAAGATTGCACATTATTTACCACTGGATGATTTTCCCGAAATTTAATGAGGACTAAGTACAAATATGACAGATGTAATTATCACAGTTTTATTCTGCACAGTCAGGGTCTCCTTGTGCTGTAATTGCAAGCCTTTCATTCAGCAGCCGATAGCAGAGTTATTATCATAGCACTTTATTTTATTCCAGAGAAGAGGGAAACAGATTTCCACCCCACTTTTACACAGCAAATTCTCCCAAGGACTCATTTTGCCTGGCCTAACACTACATGGAAATTAAATGGCTACAGAAAAAAACTTGGACTAAACCTCTGCTGACTCTCCTCACCCTCTTCCAGGCACAGTGGGGCCATCAATCTAACCCCAGTTTTCACAACATGCTAGAGGGAAAGCTGCTCTTGAGGGGGCAGAGTTCTTCAAAAGGAAGGAAGATGTGGGCAGGTGGCCAGCTCATTGTCTAGCACTGGGATTTTTATACTATGTTCTGCTGCACTCATTTAGACTTAAGGTAAAGCTGAGTGCTCCCCAGCTGGAGGCTGGACCACTGACCCAGAAGCTGGAGACGCCCAGCAACATGTACATGACTGGAAGCCTGTCATACCCAAAGCTCAAATATAATTACTTTATTTTGCACTCTTTCTCTGCCAGGCAGCTCACACAGGCAGGGAGGAGAAATCCTCTTCCAGTTTAGAGCCTCTGCTATTTGTGCCCATCTTGCAGTTCACTGCCAATGCTCTCCCAACCCAAGTGGTGCAAGGTACAAGCATACCAGCAACATCACAGTACTGATGTGGTAATTACTTTTCATGATAAATATTTTTTACATGGTAATTATTTATCAGTTGAAAGGCTATGTTCTGGAGGAAAGAAAAGGCAAAACTTTTTGAGAGTGAGTAGGTAGACTTGACAGTACTCCAAATCTACTAACAGAAAATATCTCAAACAAAGAGTAGTAGCAATAGCAAGTGTGTCCTGCTCACACTGCAGCAAATACTGCAGAACTGAGGGCCTGACAGAATGTTTTGGTAAGGCTTCTCAGGTGGTGAGCAGCACTGAAAGTCTCCATCACTCCTATATACTACCTCACTGTACAAAAAAAATCAGATTAAAAATTTACTCTAACCTGATATCTCTTTTGTCTTGAAATGAAGCACTTTGCAGGGAATCTATCCAAGCTGTGGGCTTGCAACCTAGTGATTTCTTCCCACCACCTTCAAGGGACACACATTTTAACTGCTGCTTTCAAAATTGCACAGTGACTACTGAATTAGCTAAACAAACTCACAAAACCATCTGGAGCAACTCCTTCCTTGGGCTAACTCCTCCTTCCCACACTGTAGGATCCCTACCATAAAGAAGAGGAGCTTACTTGTTTCTGTTGGCAGTTTTCTATGGCTATGAAAGACCCTGGGTGCTTTTCCAAACCCCGACAAACACTTGGGTACTTATATACCTCTGAAAACATGAGTAACTCTGTAAGAGACAGGGAGACAACCTGCCTCTAAATTCAATTCTTTAGTGTGAGTTCCTTTACTGGATAAACTCTTGAGCCTGGAAAGGCTATATAAAAGAAAGTATCTTCTAAAATTACAGAAGAAAATATCCTTGAGTGTTGGATGGAGAGACCAGACTAGAACCCCCTTGTAAAACCAGAAGAGTTAATGCTGTGGCAGTGGAGACCCTCCAATGCAATGGGTGCACCCTACAGTAGCGTGGTGAATCCAGACAAGGTAAACATCTTCCCAGTTATGTCAGCGGAATATCTTGGTCCTATTTCTCCATCCCAATACTAGTTGATCTAACAGTTTTCTTATCAGTATAATTAAAGGAATATCTACACTGTAATCCAGAAACACAACCACAACTGGCATATACATGCATTCCAGATCTTACCACTCATCCAAGCAAATCTGTGTACCAAAACCAGTTACACTGTTCCCACGTTGACTTTTGGGCAACTTGTAGAACCCCATCCTCATCTGTTCAGTAAAAACACAGCATCTGTGCTGCTGCCAGCACAGAACCTGGATTAGCATGGTATCCACGGATGCTGTAGTGCCACTTGTTGTAGTAATACAAATTAACCCCAAGCACTTAAAGGAAAACATCTCAGTCCCTGTTACCACCTAGCACTTCTGTGCTTGCTTCTAAACCTTTCAGCTTCTATCACACTAACACTTCAGCAAACAGAACTCACCCAATATACTCTAAAAATAGGCAAAAGGAGCACGGAAGCTTGGAAGTTGAGCTTCTGTGTGTGATTTTATACGTGGGATACGAATTCCCTGGAGGTCTAAGTAACTCTGATGATCTGATGATACTGGGGCCAGCTTAAGGTTGGTCTAGAGATCCTTAAAGATCGCCCCAAAACTGCTTCAATCTGTGCACATCTACTCTTGTCCTCTGAAATGACAGCTGGAAATCCCTGAAGACTGCAGGTGCTCTAGTCCACCTTCAGACAAAGACAAAAGTTTCCTGAAGATGTCGGCTGCATTCTATGTATTTCAGCTCTTTGAATAAAACGTTGGAACATATTCAAGGAAATTAGGCTTCTGAACTCCACTCAAAGTAAAGAATATGAAGCTCAGAGAACGGTTTTGATGTTTTCTTTTTTGTCTTTTCCTTTTCTGGGTGGAGGTGGGGAAAGTATTGTCAATAATATTGGAAGGAAGCAGCCTGTAATCTCATGCTGCTGCAAATTGTCAGTTGCCTTGCCCACATGAATTGATTTAACTGGGGGAATGAAATTCACCAGGAAAACCAGACAGCAATGGAGCACACAGCCCACTACAGTGGGCTCTAATAATGTTTCCCTGCTTAAGTAATGTGAATAAAAACCACATGCAAAGTGACACGCATCACAGTAGTTTCATAGAGGTCAAGGGTGCAGTGCCTTTCTTCCCCTTCAAATGGCATCCTGATGTTTCCATTGAGGAGCTAGGACAGAGCAATGCTACTGGCTCCATCAAATCTGCTTTGAATCTAAAAATAGAGAGCTTTTCTCCCTATCACCTTTCACAGACAAGCAAGGTTCCATACTCAGTGTGAGTAGGACAAGAAAGGGCAGCTGGGCCACGCTGAAGAATCCGAGTCAACAGCCGGGCTGCAGTTTGAATGAGCATAAAGAGGTAAGGGAACTTCCTTTTGCTTTCAAAGCAGCAAGCCCTCCAAAGAGCCAGGAGAGCTACAAAAACACACAGATACACATTAGGAACACAACAGATGAAGTAAGGGAAAAGGAAATCACAGATCACAGAATTGTAGGGGTTGGAAGGGACCTCTAGAGATCATCAAGTCCAACTCCCTGCCAAAGCAGCTCCCTAGCCCAGGTTGCACAGGTAGGTGTCCAGGCAGGTCCTGAACATCTCCAGAGGAGACTCCACCACCTCTCTGTGCAGCTGTGCCAGTGCTCCATCACTGCACTGGGAAGAAGTTCCCACACACATTTGTGTGGAACTTCCTGTGCTTCAGTTTGTGGCCATTTCCTCTCGTCCTATTGCCACACACTGCAGAGAAGACTCCAACCTCATCCCTCTGCCTCCTGCTCCTTAGATCAGATGGACACGGATACAGACATGGATCAGATCCCCTCTCAGTCTTCTTTTTCCAAGGCTGAACAGACCCAGGTCTGTCAGCCTTTCCTCATGAGGGAGGTGCTCCATGCCCTCTATCATCTTCATAGCTCTCCACTGGACTCTTCTGAGGAGGTCCCTGCTCCTTGAGCTCCAGGAGCTAGGGGCTGTGACCACTGCTCTGGGGAGCCTCTTCCATTCCCATCACCTCTGGTGCAGAATCTCTCCTAACCTCAACTTGACCCTCCCCGATGAAACTCCGTGAATGTCTCATCTTGCTCCAGAAATTCTGAACCTTGGGAAGGTTGGTGGTCTGCATCTGCAGAAGCTATTTCTCCTCTGACATTAGCCAGTAAGACAGGCTTAAAATGAATGAATCACAGATCACAGAATCGTTTGTGCAGGATATGACCTTTAAAGGTCATTGAGTTCAACCCTCATGCAATAAACAGGGACACTTACAGCTCCATCAGGTGCTCAGAGCCCCTGTCCAGCTTGACCTTGAATGTCTGCAGGGATGGGGCATCCACCACCTCTCAGGCAATCTGTGCCAGTACTTCACCACTCTTATTGTAAAAAAAGCTCTTTATTATACCCAAGCTAAACTATCCCTCTTTTAGTTTGAAAACATTTCCCCTTGTCCTATCTAAACAGACCCAGCTCAGGAGTCAATCTCCTTCTTTCTTATAGCCTGCCAACCAACCTTTGCCTCCTGAGAGGAGGAAAGCTAAGCAAAAGGCATATCACTGATTTTTATGATCAGCAAGTTGATAATACCAAGCCAAGAAAACTGATATTGCTGTGTGATAGAAGAACAACTACTTAGTGACTCTGCTGTTCTGAAACATAATCCACAAGAGAACTGAATGCACTTGTAGGAGATTTCTTTCTCTTCAATTTCAAAGGACACTCTGCGTTGTGGGGCAATGAGGTACTGCAAGCTACCGTATTTTAACAGCATGGAAATACAGGGAAAGATTACTTGGATTATTTCTTATAAGCTGCTGTACTTACAATTGGGCTAGCATTGATGTAGTCTGAATTGTCGTGGCTATTTTCAGCTTTCAGACATATCCTGGAGTGATCATCTGCAGAGGAAAACATAAAGAGATGAAAGTTTCTATACAAGTATCCCAACTATTGTAAAGTAAACTTAAATTCAAAGTCAGATTAATGTGCCCAGACAGCTTAAGCAGCAGACAGAATACTTCCTTCTGACTCCTAACGCAGCATAATTTTGGTACAACCACACAGTCACAGCCTGGCTCAGGAATGAAGCTCTGAGATGTCTCATGGGCTGTGTATCATGAGATGCACCATAATACGTTGCTGCTCTGTATGATTTAAGCTAGGAAAATCACTAGGAAAAAAAAATAGTATTACAGAAAACACTCCTGTGTTTGCAGGGTCATGGAAGAAGCAAGCTGATGGACTTGGTCCATCTGGCTTCCCTATAAAACGGACAGCAGGAACACTGAAGCACAATTTAGAGCTGGACACAAAGCTAATCTGTCCTGATCAAACACCACTGCTGTGTGGTGCTATGCCAGTGATGTGAGGAGACAATACGACTTGGCGATGCTCCTAGGAGAGATAAAACACAGAGAACATCTACAACTAACTGTATGAATGAGGCACACACAGATGATGCTACACTGCCATGGAGCCAGTTCAGACATCACTGGTATAGAACACAGCAGCTCTGGACATAGGAGACTTTTTCATGTGGTTGTCTATCATCACGATTCTTTTATCTCTATTAACTGGTACTTTTAATGACGCTAGCTCAATTATGTTTACAGCAGGTACGTCCAAAATGCTCCGTCTCTTCATTTAGCATTTCAGAATGTGTATAATGGATGAGGTTTATTTGTCTATATCTAGAAAGCAACAACGCAGATGTCTGCATCTGTTCCAGTCATCGAGACTCACTTTTTGTTAAGAGAAAAAAAAAAAAACAAAAACGTTTCTGGGTCATGAATCATCTCATCCTGATTTAGATGTCTCAAAAAGGAGAGACAAATTGCACTCAAGAAGTGCCCATTTCTTTCCATCGACTACAGAAGGGTGACCAGGCCATATGCAGATAATTTATGCGAGGGAAATCTAAATCTTTACATATGAATCTCAAACAATTTGTATCTGATACAGAACCAGTGCAGTTCACACTCCTCAGCAACGCTGCCCTGCTCAGCACATTGTGGACAGAAGTTGTGGAGCTGCCCTTCCAGTAAGGGCAGATTTGCCCCTTCTTTGTGGGCTTCAAAGTTTGCTTGTATGACTTATTAAAGTGTCACCAAAACATAACAATGTGAGCAGACTTTTGGAATAAGATTGGATACGTGCAATGCACGTCAAACAAATGAAGATCCATTCTTTGCTATTCACACAACATGAGCCTTTAACATAGCACGAGGATCAAGAAGTTGAGAAAGAGAGCTTGAATCACATATACTGTTTGTTCCTCTGTTTACTTTAGCACTGCCATACAAAAGATATGAAACATAAAATTGATCTTGTTACATCACATCTTGGGACTACCCAAGTTTTTTAGAGGAAGATTTACAGCAAGCTTTTCCACAGAGTGCCCAGGGACAGCTCTGAAACTATGGGACTTACATAGGCTAAATGGACTGAATGTGATCTCTCACATACCTTAGGTCAAGCAAACACTGAAGAGAAAGCACATCCATTGGACAGCAAACTGTTTGAACTAATCACCAAAGAAAACATGCAAGGAATTTTCAAGTAATGAATGTGGGAGAGAATGGAGACAGTGATTCATCAGCAGTTAGCAAACAGATGTCAGCATGGCTCTCCAATAAAAAGTCAAGAGTCAGATCTGTACTTCCAGAATTTTGCTTTTAAGCACAGTATTTGATCCACCCTCTGCTTTAGTGCACCTTATCATTATCCTGCTGTCTTGTAGGGTGAAACAAATTAATACTTTGGTAGTGGTGAGACTCCTTACTTGCTCTCATAAAAAAAAGGGTGCAAAAAAGGTTGGACATGTGTCTTCTGCATATATCAAGAGTTTTCACCCACGTGTGCTTCAGTTGCAGCATCAAGCGTTCGTATTGACAATGAACAGATTGTGCTTGTCTATGCCTGTTATCACCTCAGAGCTTCTAGGAGCTAGCATAATAGTGCCTCCGAAACAAGCAGAAAAAGAAAAAAAAAAGCTATGGATACATTTTAACAATGAATGACGTTAACATTATCAACATGCAATAATGAGCAATGGGGAAAATGCTGAATGTACAAGTGATTACTTTTTTGTAAACTACATACTCATTATGTTAGAGGAAAGAGGAGTGAGAGAAACAGGAAATACATAAAGAAATACACAAAGGAAGAAAGAGGATGAGAGAAACATTAGAAATATAAGATCTGTCTAAGAAGCAAGCAAGAAAGGTGAATGAAGAAACAGGAGAGCAGAAAGAATGAGAAAAAAGACCAATACTGTTACTAGCTATTGCAATCCGGGCAAGCTACAACTAGCCATCATTTCAAATGTCTACAGCTGCTGCAGCCAAATGCTGCACTGCTTTGCATTTGTTATCACTCCAGCCAAACCACAGCTGAAAGAAAAATAAAATGCATAGACAGTGTATGGCAGAGAGGCTTCCTAAACAAGAAGGCTACACTGACCTACAGCTGATGAGAAATACAATGCCAGTTGCATTTTATATATATATAAAGTATAAGTGTAAGTGATAGAAGGCAAAGGATAAAATATACAGCAGATATATATGACTTTGCAGTATATGCATATTCAGGATATTGGCTAGGAGGGCACGAGTCTCCCACAGAGTCTGTGTTATTCCACTTAGTGATCCATGGCTGCCTGGAATATTTTAAGCATCTCAAATGGCACTGAATTCCTACATTTAAGCTACTGAATTTGACCCCAAAAATCCAAATTATTTCAACAATCACCAATACTACAGTAGTATACCATCTCACAATCTTCTGCTGATCTCACAGTGGCCCTGTGACTTAACGAAGATCTATCAGCTTTGCTGTTTTCCAGATGAGGATTTAAAGCCTGGCAGTATAACTCACAACTTAATTGATTACTTCTCACTTCTGTGTCCTTTCATTTCGATACCTCTGAAGGAACAGAACCAACAAGAAATTCTGGACACGATGGATATGGGATGCTTCAGGTTGCATGAATCCAGGCTTCGCACTGCACAGCAAATCTCCCAGCAGTCAAGATAGTACACTCTACACTCTGCCTCTCATTTTCCAGATTTCAGACTGCTATTTTCCTGCCCACACATGAATGTATAAAAACACTGCGCAGAACTGCACTGGGGTAAGAATGTGGAGAATTGGAGGAACAAAAGCAAAGCAGTCTGGTGACCATACAGAATCCAAATCTACTCATCAGTAGAGGACAAAACAAGCAGAACTCTTCTGAGATCTGAAATGAAATCAAGTCCATTTATCCCGGAGCGTTTGCCAAACAAAAAAGATACACCTACCTAAGGTACAAACACATGCAAATAACAGCACACACTATTAACCCTACAGAGGTGTTTTTATTTTACAGAGGTGCAAGAAGAGAAAATTAGCTGTGAAAAGTACTGTTTTCTTTTTTTAAATCAACAAACAGAGCTTCTCATGTGTTTGTATGGAAAAGAAGGTATTCCACTGCCCTAAGCTATAGTGGTGCTTGTTGGTTGGATAAAAGGACGTCGTTTCATTAACTTGGTTTCAATAACTTCACTGAACTAGTAGTTAATTAACTAAATGCAATGTCAAGGTGATTCTGACACTGAGCTGTTCATAGCGAAGATAAAGGAGTAAGTTATGATAAAACTGTGAGCTAAAAAGATCATGTCTAACCTATAAATGGCACCAGCTGTGTAACCAGTAAAAAATAATATCCTTGTATTTTAAGATCGGTTAAGAAAGGAAAGTGTGAAGTAAATACAACAGGATATTAAAGCATCTTTGAAGACTTTCTTTGATGAAATGAATTGGCAATCTTGTTTTACCTTGTCAAGGTGATTACGGAATGCTAACAAGGCTTTATTCTGAGAATACACTGAATGAAGCATAACAACTTAGAAGTGTATCAAAAACATATCCACAACAAAAAGACAGAACAGAGAACTGTTCAAACTTCTTTTCTCACCCCTAATTTTAGAGTCTACAATAACCAGCAACTAATTAAAAGATGTTGCATAAACTACGTGCCATGCTTTTCAGCCACTGAAGTAGTTCTAAGGATGCAACATGCCAGCTGTTTACCAGCACAATGCACCTTTGGAAAGGGAGGGCAGGTAGTTTTGTGCACTTCAGTCAAACAGGAAAGTTCCAAGCACACATCCAAGCCAGAACAGAAGTTTCCATTTTGTAACAAAGGCAATAAATTGCCTTTTACTCTCGTAAAAGTAAAAAGGGATTTTAAATGTGCTAAAAGGCTTCTAATTAAAGCATCAGATGCAAGTGGCCACTGTGCTGGTGGACATGGGTAGTGCAGGCACACAACACGCCACACAAGAAGGAAGGGGCAGGCAGTTGTACACCCCTGGCTGATCACTACAGGCTGATACACCCCTGTGGTACGATACGATGAGAAGAGACAGGCTGCCAACTCAGCTCTGAAAATAGCTCAGCTCTCTAGAGTAGCATGACACCCAAGCTAATACTCTCTGCTCCTTAGCACTGCTACAGATATATTGCTTCTGGACTCATTGCTGGAATTGCTTGAAGGTCCCTATCATGTTGCTCACTGTATTATGGAGACATGCTTACTGCATCAGCTGAACAACCAGCATCAATTTCTGGCAACACCTGCAGCTGCCATGCTGCTTTTGAGGTCAGATCCAGGAACAGTCTGGCTTCATTTATGAACAGAAACTCAGAACAGCTTAAGATAGCCTGGCTTTAAGTCCACACTGACAAGAACGCTTTAAGCAGAAAGATCAACTCGGACCAACATGTTGCATAGCAGTTTTCACTTCAGATTATATCCATCAAAAGCTATTTTGGGGGGGATGGAAAAGAACACTGAAGTCTCACACTCCTTTAACTTTTGTCCTTTCTTTTTTAAAACTTTCCAACAGACATGATCCCCAAACACATGCAGTCAGTCAAGTACTGCTGCTGTTCTAACACACTTTTGACCAGCATGGTATTTATTCAGAAGAATGTATATTGCCAAATTACAGTGCTCCTCTCCTAAGCAGCACAGTACTGCAGATAGAACCTCTAAATTAAGAGGAGAGACAAATCCTGCTGAAACAAATACGTGGGCACTGATGGGCTCAGTGAAATTACCAAGTAGCTCCAAAAAATCTTCACTCCAAATCTGGCTCTGACATTTACTTAATGTCTTACCTGTCATTTCCCCACTTCTAAAGGAAAAATAGTACTTACTGAAGGCTCTCATAAGGAAAATTAATGTTTTCAGGGCACCTGAAAAATTAAAGTAGCTGTATATGTTTGCCAAGATACCCAGCTGGATTGTGGGCACACTGACTGAGAGCATTCTTGTTGCTGTGGACTCTGCATATACTCTCAGTTTTGTTTCATTGGTTGCTTAATAAAACGTGTGGTCGTGGATTACCAATGTAAACTATGAGAAATACATTTGCGTAAGAAAACTGTGCTCCTTTTATTTCAAACTCAAAGAAGGGTCTGCTTACAGAAAAAGCAGATCCTATGAATATAAACTGGCTTCCTTTTTATTTTTCTTCTTTTCATCCTAAGCCTAGCAAAGGAAGAAACCAGTTTGCAAGCTTATCCACTGAAGCCTAGAGGGGCTCATTCAGTACAGCTGAGTATCTGATAAACAGATCATCCAGCTCTGATTATAGACTGCTGGTATTACTGTTGGATGGACATGATACCGACTTTTCCAAACACAAGCCAAACTTCTTTCTGCTGAATGGCTACAGATGCTACTCCTGCACAGAAAAGTATTTTCCAACGTTGAAAAGCACTCTAGCTATTGAATTTCATGAGATAGCACAGCTGCAGCAGCAGTGATCGGTGACATAACTGCGCATTTTTGTAACATATATGCGTCTTATGAGGAGATAAACAGGGTCTGAAATGACAACAGGACATGGATCCAGGCAATATTTGTAGCTACTGCTCACCAGTGTACATATACACTACGAATTCTGTTTGCCTGGCATCTGTAAACTCTGAAACCACTGTGCAAACGATATTGAGAAAAGTATCAAGAATTTAAAATGTAGCCATGCAAATTAAAGCATACATACATGGTACTACAGCCCGGGAGCGATTCTTCTGGATGTTTTTCTCCTGCTGTGCAACAGTGGCGGCATTGGGTTCAGCTTGGTAAGCACAAAGGGCTTCCCACTCTTTCTCCAGACGATTCTTATTTTTCAGATGATCTTCCATGTAGGACTAGAAGTAAAGAAATACTGTATTAAGCACTGGCTTATCTGTTCTCAAAGCTATTTAAAGGATGAATCTCAGGATGGAAAGCAGAATGGGAAGACATAAGGTAATGATTCAGAGTGTCTTCAAATAAGTACTTGCTCAGAACTGGTTTCTATTGAAAGCTCAGAAACTGCCTTTACTCTAAAGTGAGAGGAGAATGGTCAGGAGTGAAAAATCAGAGAGTAGGAATCCCGAGCTTTGGGACACAACACACTTGGTCTGACTGTTAATTCACCTATTGAAGTGACTTTACTTCAAGCTCATTTGTGCTACACAAAATCAGACCATTAACATGAACCAGCACGAGATGAGAAGAATTGCCTGAAACCTCCAGGCATGGAGCATGGGGAGCAAGATATTTCCTCTTCAGTGCCTAGAAAATGTAAGCACAACTGCTCATTTCATTGGGCAAAAGAAGAGGAATAACAGCCCACTGATAGAAAAGACTTACACTTCCAGTCAAACTGAAGGCTTTCAAAACTAATGCTTAAGCACATACGCAAACTCAAATCATCAACAATACGGTTGCTGAGAACTTAAAAACTGCCATACTTCAGTGGTGGGTCACAGGGAGCTCATACTGTACATGGACAGGGGCAGAGTGAGCCCTGCACTGAGGAGGTGGCATTAATTAATATATACTGTTAAGGATTGTGCCTTGTATCTGGCATTCAGTAAAAGCAACAGTGTTTAGGGGAATAGATTTTAAGTCTTTGAGGATCTGACAAGACCAGAGGTTCTGCACAGCACTGGACTGGGAATCTGAATCCACGGGTTCTCCAAAGGTGAATTAAGAACCTTCTCCTTCACCCCATGGTCCTGAAAACTGTTCCAAATAGGTGAGGGGAAGATGATAGGAAGGAGGAGTATTTGGGAACAACATCTCCCCTCTGCAGCAATGAAATAAAGAAAGCTATCACCTGGTACTGCAGGTCTATTTACGCATCCAAATTACCTCTCAGAGCAACAGAGTAACTGCACAGTACACCTAGCTCATATCTGTAAATTAAACTCCTCAATACCCTTCCAAGGTTGGTTGGCATCACCCCGAGGGGCTCCTGCTGGACCACACCCTGCTGCAGTCCCACTAACTCCTGCCTGGGAAATGTTCTTGTAAAAAATTCCCCCTAAAGTATAAAAAGCAATTTAACTGCTTAATTTTCTTTTTCCATACAGCATCCCTGTTGGACGAGGAATCTTCAAATGTGCCTTAATGAAGGGCTGTCCTGCCCTCTCAGCAGGCTCAGCAGAAGGTGCAAAAAGCTCCAAGCCCATCTTCTGCCAAACTGGGCACTGCCAAAGCTGCCGCTCACCGCACTCCCCACCGAAGAGAGCATGGGACCAATTTTACAGTTACAACATTGCTTCTGACACACAGCTATACCTCTGTGCAAGGTTTGCTGCATGTGTGCGTCTTACACGAGATTTATAAATCATGCCTTCTACTGAAAAGCAATTCGAGAAGTGATACTTCCAGAAAGACCAGCTGAAGGTTCCTTTAAGGAAGCATACTGTGCTAGAAGAAAGGCTCCTAAAGGAGGCAGAAAATAGTGGTGGCCTAGATACAATCAAAACACCCACTGTGTGATTGCTGTCTTGTGAAAATGAGGGTAAAAGCATGGCAGGGGATGGGGCCTTCTCCTGCAGGACTGGGGAGCTGTGGGCATGAGCAGCTCCATGAGGGAAGTGGGACAATGAAGGCAGACCCGGTTCCAGGATGCTTGGAAGGGAACCACCCATCCCCTGGCAATTTGCTTGTCACAGAATCCATCACAGAATCACTAGGGTTGGAAAAGACCTCTAAGATCATAAAGTCCAGCTAACAGCCCATCCTCCCCATCCCTATCATGACCACATGTCCAGCAATGCCACATCTCCGTGGTTCTTGAGCACCTCCAGGGATGGTGATTCCACCATGTCCCTATGTAGCCTGCCCTAATACCTCATCACTCCTTCTGAAAAGAAATTTTTACTAATACCAAACCAGAACATCCCCCAGGGCAACTTAAAGCCATTCCCTCTTGACCTGACACTAGTTACTGTCACTAGTTCTGGCTAACTGCCCTTGCCAAAAGGCTGCTGCTGCTGGGCACAGGGGGAGATCCCATTCTTTTCTCACTGTACATCCACGCCTAGACCTGGACACTTGAGTATACCAGAAAAAGATAATCTCTCCTATGCAAAGAACAGTTGGTATGTAAGAAGTGTAGGGAGGCAAAGGGGGGAAAAAAATGTGACATCTGTCAGTAGCAGTGAGGCAGGCCTTGTGCTTGAGGAGAGCAGTTCTGAACACAGCAGGCAGAGCTCAGGCAGGCAAGGGGCAGCTGCCAGCTCCTTCCCTTTTTTAAGCTACAGTTTTGTAATCTGTTTCACTTTGACATGCCCGTCAACTCAGACTTCAGGAACACTTTATGCAGATACTTGGGTCTGCCAACAATGAACCTCCTCAAAATACCATGAGATCCATGAAGGGAAGAGTCCACAAACATCTGATTCCTGTGGCAGGGCTGCACAGAGGACACAGCTTCCTGCTGGCTCTGACTTGTCTATCTGACAACCTCAAAGATTAAGCTTCATAAAGAAAGTTAAAAATACATTTTAAACTGTTAAATATGACATTGGCTAAGGTATTTTGATTGCTTTCAGCGGATATGAAACTTTACACAACTCATCTCTCCTCTAAAAGGAATATTTTCTACATCTACCTTCCTTTTTCAAGGAATCCTGAGTATAAAAAATGAATGTACAAGTGAAAACACCAAAACCTTCACTTTCACCAGAATCACTTTCCATGTAGTCTCAGTGCCTGCAATGCAGAGATGAGATTCACAGGGCACTTCTGCCAGATCTTGAAAAGGCATTGGACTATATGAACAGATCTGCTCAGCCCAGTATGAACATCTGCTTTGTGCACATGTTTAAATAGTGGCTGAGAAAGAAACCTACTTTAAAATATTCCGAAGTCCAACAATTCCCTCAGAGTTAGGCAATCTTTCATTTACAGTCCTTCAGAGCCCCTACTCTCATCCCCATTTTGCTAAACAGAAGCTTAGTGATTCTGAAATGTTCTCATGGGAGCTGCTGGATGTACATTAAATTGAGTGGAACTTCTGATATTTTAGAGATTGTATGTCTACTCAGATCTACTCCTTAATTAGGATGTTTTCATGAGTTCTTCCACAGTGTTTGCCTGGTACAAAAGAAATTCATTACCAACATGTCAAACATGGACATAATTTTCCCTGTCCCACAGCAGCAGGCAAAACAAATAGAGGTTGTCACCACTGCTACTGCAGTACTCCTAAGAGCCTGCTGAAAAAGGCAGAGGTCTGTCTCACTAAGGTGTCTGCAGCAAGACATGTCCTGTAACCCTAAGTACACGGTATTTTTTAAGTAGCCTTCTCAATCACCTTGCCTGACATAACTTCAATTAAAATCTTAATTTTCCTTCCACACGGCCTCAGAGGCAAGTGGTAGCCCAGTTTGCACTTCCTTTTCTATGCACAGATTAGGTACTCTTCCTACCAAACATTTCCTGAGGATAACGAGGATGCAAAGTCACCCCTCCCTCACCAGTGTACATGGAAAAGGGGACAGGCACAAACAGCTATCACTATTGTGTGAGATGTACCAGTCATAAGGGAAAAGACTGGCCTTCAGCCAGAGGATGAAAAAAACATCCCAGGGACAGTGAATCTCTGGCCAGGAGAACCTGTGCCAGTGGCAAATGCCAAGACAGACTCACATGCCTGAACATGGGCACAAAGAGTACGACAGCCTGGCTCAGATTTGGTAAAATTTCCTTTGTGCTTCGTTGATTCTACACTATGGTGTCAAACCACTTTGTTTTCCTTCACTTTTTTCTTTACACAAGAAGTGGCAACCAATACACGCTCTGCTGCTAAACTAAGGTTAACAAACATCACTGTTTTTTTTCTTTATTGGTCAATCTCCAAACACCTTCTTTAGAAACACTCTGGTTTGCATCTGACAAGCTATTCCTCTTAAAAATGCCTGTTTTATTAGCTGATGTTCAGCTATTACGAAAAGCAATTATTTTTGACAACATACTCCACTACGGTACTTGATTAGGCACTCTTTTCCTGGCTGAGGATGTCTCCTTTAATGAAAAGACGGGCAGCTCTTAAATTGACAGACTTGACAGCTCTAATTCAATCTCAGATGTCAGCTGAAGGAGTGGATGGGACATTATCTTAATCCTTGTGAACGGTGACCACTGCAACCCACATCCTTCACCTAACAACGTGAGAACCACTGCTCTCAGACTGCTGCTGCTTCTTCCAAATGTACAGAGGGGAAATCAAAGTAAGAACCAGATGTAACAGTATCAGCTGATGCTGCTCTGTGCCTCACTTCTTTGAGTAACAGGATCATGGGTGAACACAGCATTGCTGCCAGGTACATAATGTAGCATTTCTCCGACAAAGAATAATATTTCTACATCATAAATCCCAATAGCTCTGGGATAATTCTCACGCTCAGCCTCTGCTCTCCCTCCTGCATGCTCCCTGGACTCTATTAAAAAGTGAGCTGCCCAAATTAGGGTGAGAGCAAGAGTAGTTTCACATGCCCCTGGGGTGCACAACTCCCAAAGGGAATCAGTTCCTCCAACACAGCCATCCTTACCAAACTGCCAACCCCTCCAGCCTCAGTGCCCCAGAATGGCACAGCACATGCTGCAGCCTCCAGAGAAAACAAACCCTTCAACAGTCCTGGCTAGTCCTGCATTGCTGTATGGAGGTGCTGGGGTAGAAAAGGTGATGGGCCATGGTGCCTTTCTGGCTCCTCAGAAGGGATCTGGACAGGAGAAGGGTTTATTTTTTTTATTTTTTTATTTTTTGGCTCTGATTCTTTCCTGTAGGCTAAATTGCTCCCAGCATCTTTGTTATTCTACTTTGCTTTCTTCAGTGCATATTTCAGTCACTGTATGTATTCACTACACATAAAGTGTATTATATTTTTCTGTTTAAAATCCATTTACTTTCAGTGTAGCATGTGTTTTTCTCCTTCCTTTTTCTGGCTCAATATTTTATCAGTAGTGGCTTCAGAGTAACTTTCTCCTTTCCATTCATACCACTCACTGTGCTACAAAAGTTAGAGAGCCCTACCTGATCACTCACCTCCAGGCTAACAAATAATGCCTTGCTTTCCCTATCTGACAAAGAAATGTTGCAAGCTGCATTTAGATATCTGTATCTAAAGCAGAAGTCCAAGCCACAGCTCATTACTATTCCTCAAAACACAAGCATTTCTAGACTATACATTCTACTTGTGGAAATGCTCAAATATTTCCAATATGGAAGAGTGGTCCTCTTCCAAAAGGGCTTTTTCATAGGGATGCCAATACTATGGCTTTCCTATTACGGACTAAATTTATTACTCACTGTCACCAATCCATTTATTTCAGCACTATTCTGCTCACAAAAAAAATATTCTTCTTCTATATACCTTTCTCTTCTGTGTTTTTCAGTGTCTTCACTGTGCTGGTCCATGAATTAACAGATCTATGCAAAATATACACCTCACCTCTTAGGGCTCCTTCCCCGAAAGATAATTTCACTCTATCTGTAGTATATGTTTTCAGGTCTACACTTTCCAAGCTTCTGGCTCACTGCTCTGTCATCACTTCTGTGCAGCACCTTGCAGTGTGATACCACTTGTGAAAGTCATTAAGTCACTCCCATCCCCTTCCAGATCAATGTTTAAAAATGTAAATACAACTGGAACTACTAATAATTCCTGTACACTGCCAAACACTACCATGCAGCATTTAATTATTACTCTTTGTGCATCATCCTTTAGCCACATTTCAGTCCACACGATTGTCTTCTTAAAAAACTGACATTAATTTTTCAATTAACTATTCATGAGACAGTTTCAAGGCTTTATTAAAATGTGGATATATTACATCTGTTGTTTTCACTTCATTTCACTTGGATTTGTAATTTTAGTTAAATAAAAAGCAATCAAGTTTGTCCAGGCAAGATTTAGTCTTTATAAAATTATGCACATTCTTACTCATTGTGCAGTTATTCAATGGAAAGGATGGAGGAGATCAGCAAACAAAGGAAAGACTCCAGTCTTCCCCATCATCTTAAATGAGACCCTCATACTTATCTTCCTTTTGTGCCCTTGAAAAATCTCTCCCTAGATAATCAGCAATTTCTTTTTTAATATGTGTTCCATTATTTTCAAGAGCTGGAGTCTGGACTCACATAATAGCAAAGAAAACAATCATTTTCTCCTCCTCTTTCCTTCTCCCCATTCCTCCTTTTAAAAATTATGATTGCACTATTCTTCTATCCTCATGCACCCACACTTGTCCAGTACAGCTCAAGTAAAGCTCTCTAAGATGGGTCACTATTAGAGTTCTGAAAGAACAATATACAGACCACACAAATATTTCCTCACATTCTACAAGCATCTCTTACATCTCCATACAGTTTCATACTAGCACTGAATCTTCCTTGAACACAGAAGGCCTGTCTTCCTTTCTGAGCTGCTGTGACGATCTTGCAGAGCCTGGAGGCTGCAAGCTTAGCACGTGCTTCCACAAAGAATGGTCTCAGTGGTGACCCATGTAGAAGAAAGCATGGAAACAGAGCCAAACAATATCCACACCTTTCCTACCTTTCCTCCTCAGCAAACCAGATCTTAAGACAGGATGCACTATCTCAATCAATTTCGTTCTTGAAATCAACTAATACACTAAGAAAATCCCAGTTTTTTCCAGTGGTTACACTTCTGTTGAAACAACAAAGATGTTCTTGATGCGCTGATCCAACCAACCAGTAATAATGTAGAGCCTATATCTGCTCACAAATCTTTGGCTAATCCATTTTTCAGTGTTAACTGTAGAAAACTGTGACGTTATTGGGCTACTTTAGTCACAATATATGTATGAATGACATGAAATCAAAATTATGTTGTGGCAACTAATTTTCACTATCTCACAGAACTTGTATCTGACATAAATTTCAATACATTAACAACTGGCTATAAATTCTCACCTACTTTCAAACCTGAGGAATATTCTGCATCCAGTTATGCCAATGAAAACACTTTGTTTTCACGGGAGTCAGGAGGATTTTATCATCGTAAGACTTTTCATTATGGAGGTCCTTTTTCTCATCTCATTTGTCCCACACTATCCTGGATCTCCCAGTGTTATCACTGAGAATGAGCTATGGTAACCACCAATGAAAAAGTTCAGGAAAAAAAACAGCTGAGGGTGTGCATTTTGTCTGTACAAAAAGCATGTACTGCAGTAATGTGTTTTGACCTAAAGTTTTCTTGTATTTCTCAGTATCTAAATACAACATTGAAAAGGGTAGTTTTGAAGTATTTTTAATTAAATACTGAAAACTACTCTGAAGCTTTCTTAGTATTTTGGCATAAAAAAACTATTACTACAGCATATAATATTGTCAATAATGAAGGAAAGACAACAACAACAACAAAAAACAAACAAAAAGGAGGAAGGTAATTCTCTTAAGAAAGCAACTACTCAGTCCAGTTGACAATAATTTCTCTAGAATGATTCAAATCAGATGCATTATCAGGAAATTAACAACCTTCAGTGGCGATGTCAGCCAACAATAAAAAATAATATTCCATAGTTTCAGTAACCATTTTAGAAGTAACGATTATTGTAAACTAATAATATACACAAAGCCCAATCCTGCTTCAGGCGTGCCTTCGAAACTAATCCAAAGCATTTGTCCTTGAGCTTCTAGAGGAACTTCATCCTTGCATGAGCAGTGTATGACATTATCTGCCTAATGACTACTGTGCGACTTTTGTGAGAGTTACTGTAATTCACAAGAACATCAAATGGCAACTTATGTTCTGTTTACCTCCATTAATATACCCTTGATGTAGCAGATATTATTGCCTCCCCTTCTCTTAACGGTCTGATAATAAGAGTTTTGTAACTTGTAAAAGGATTACTTCAATCCAATCAGCAGGTGCTGGGATCAGTGTGTGTCAGACAAACACTTGTTAATCCCTTTTCTTACAGCTCCCAGCTGCCAAAGGTGCTCAAAGAAATCCCACTGAAACGTCTGGATACAACCTAGTGTGGACTGATGCAAGTTTTCAGATCTGGAAAAAAACTTGGAAAATAGATGTGAGGCTAAATATTACCCAAGTTGGGAATTATGGAGGCAGATGTGCTTCTGAAAGGAAACACAACTTAGAAATTAAACATTAAAAAAAAAAAGGAATGCTCAATTATGGAATATTTACTCTATCAAGCTCTCACTAAATGTAGCAGAAGGTGAAGAAATTCACCCTACAAAGAAACCCTTGTCAAGGACTATCAGCTACTTAATGGTGTCTTCTGGGTCTTAAAATACAACCACCTCCATTTCTTCCTCCTTATGCTCTTTCTTGAAATCTAAATTACACCCATGAAGTTTCACTGCTGCAATTATTTTGCTTTAAATAAACCTCAACAAAAAGGAGAAGTTGATTACCATAAAAGGAATATAATCTGCTCCCTTACGATCCCTGTATTTCTATAGCTCCTTCTGTCCATCGATCTTCTATAGGAGAGGCAAGTATCATTGCCATCTCTCAGATGGGAAAAAGAAAGGACAGAAAAACTGAACAGAATTTCCTGGGGATGTCATCCTAAATCGAGGTCACAGAATAGGCTCCTAACACAGCTACTAAATAGGGAAATTCAGAATTCAGGCTTCTTGACCACTGTTTTTTTCCTTTTCTCATGACCATCCTCATAGAAAGAGCTGAATGTCATTTAGCCTTCATGAATACCTTGTAACATCTGGGTAACTAGAATATACCAAACACTCTAATTTCAATGGAATTGCCACAGGTTTTGGTTTGGATTTTTTGTTTAGAAGAACAGGGTTTAAGTGGTTGATAAATACAGGTATTCAATTTATGCAAGTTAGCTTCTGTTTGTACAAGACATGCCAAACTAAATAATAAAACGTAAAAGACGAATCACACAAATTAGATTTCACACACACACACACACACACACACACACACACGCAAAGTCAATAGTTAATAGCATTTAAATAAAAGAAAAATGTTATGTCAACAAATCAGGGGACCAAGCCTTAGCCAGATACTACTGTTCAACAGCATGTGATGTGTTGTGACATTTCTTAAAAACAAAAATGAATTCAGAACACCTAAACTTCTGCTAAAGGCAACTCCTTACTGTAGGAACTGACAGTGAGGACAGTGTTACCTGAATTCTCCAAGCAAGGTACCTTGGGAAGGGCTTTTTTCCTTTTTACGTTCACATGGTACTCAGCTGAACAAAAAGTAGAACAACTTCCAGAAAGTAAAAATAAAAAAAAGTCCTTGAATACTTTGCAACAAACATTGGATGTCCAATTCCATTCCTACTGGAAATTCCCATTTTCTTCTTACACATTAAACCTATTTTTCACAACACCTCCTTCTCATTACATCTTTCTTTTTATGTACTAATGGTTTGAACATTATACAACAATCCAAGACATAGCTGTGATTTATTTATATGCCTGCTAATGATGTTGTATACCTAAAATGAACATTTTTTAAATAGATCACTACATTCTAATTACCTAGCTGAAAACACAAAGCCAAACTCCCTGCCTTCTTCCTCTCCAACCTCTGCTAACTCAATTAAGCATCTAAATTTGGGTTCTCAGTTGGATACTGTATTTGCAATTTTAGATTTTAATGAATTAAAGTCTGTGTCTCTTTTTAGAGCACGAGTACAGTCACCTTCATTTACTATATATAAAAATCACCAAGAGGTAAATAGAGAATTCTGAAAATGTCATGTTTAAGAATAATCTCCTCTTCGAGCGTGGACAAGTTCTTCAGAGATAATGAGATGAGGAAAACCCACATAATCACAACCAAGTACACTGAAGTGATATAACACATGATACATTTTCGGACAGTCGGGCAAAGCATGCTCTGCCAGATGGTGACCACTTTGAAAGTAAAAAGGAAAATATAATTTCTAAACATCCCTGTTGGAGCAAGGGGATGAACAGCAATACTCAACACTACTCTTATAAAGTACATGACTAGAAGTCAAACAGTGTTGCTCCAGGATCAAAACATGGCTCATAAAAGAATACTCTCCTACTTTTCTGAGAACTTTTGGGAAAAAAAGAGTTTGTACACACAAACATGTGCAGACATCTGTATCTGTACTATACCCAAAATTGAGAATCCTCAGTATGAGATCTAAGCAGTCTTGCAATCCACACTAAATCCACAACCTGCAGACTACGTGTAAGCACAAGTGAACATATGGTCACCTGTGAGAAAAAGCAGGGGGAGAACAGACTGAGAAATCAGCATTTTCCTTCGAAAACTCATGTAACAGCCAGAACCAGGAAACTTCACACCACACAAATGGTCAAATCTTAGCACTCAAGCTGATTTTGAAACTCTAACAGGACACAGAACAATGCTGGACATGAAAAACATGTAGCTGGTATCAGTTCCCAAACAGACAGAAAATGTCAGATATTAAGGTCACCTTTAAGCTACATTCCATGAGATTTTCAGTTAAGTTGGCTCAACATAATGACTCTCAAATATTTTTCTCACAAAAGGATTCAAGAAAGGTTGTGAAGTGGTGGTAGAAATGCTTTAGATGGAAACTGAAGAAATCTAACCTACTCTTTGGACTCCAGGTTTTGCATGGAAGTGCATGAGTCGGTAAGAGAAAATTTTAAGTGACAGACTATGATGATAATAAGAAAGGAAACACAATGTGTAAGAGGACAGAACAAGAAACACAGAAGAGACCATAGAGGCAAACAGAGAATTAAAAATATGAAAGACACCGTACTGCTAAAAAAGAAAAGCAGAAAACCAAACCAAAAACCACAGCAAATGAAGAAAATGCTATGGAAAAAAGCATAACCAGTAACTGAACCTTGCACTGTGCCTTTCCTCAGAATACTTTGCATGCTGAACCAATGAAAAAACACTGAAAAAGTGACAGCAGTGGTTTTGTGTAGATGGCCCAAGTTCTTCTTATTGCTAACCAGAAGAAGGAAGCAAAATAAAGAGCCTGACAACTGATGTATGCATATGTGTGTGCAAGGGCTAAGATCTAGTAGTCTTGAAATATATTCCTGAAGTGCATTTCCTCTCAATTCAGAAAGAGCCAGAAACAAGTAGATGGTATCCTTTCCCATCACGGGGATAACTATAACCACATACTGCACATTATCAGCTTGTTTTTCATAAGCTTTCCAATGTGTATTTAATATCTTTCAGTCAGCTCTCCAAATATGGAATAGTTTGCTATTACATAATGAGCCCAAAACTAAACTCACAGAATAAAGTACAACAAACATGGGTGCAGAACTCCCAAATTTTTTCATGTCATGATTTCATGTCCTTAAAGTAGACTGAGGGAGAAAAAAAGGCAAAAAATATTACCCTTTAATATGATCCCTTGTTTATTAGAGCCAATAGAATTAGCTGTGAGTCCAGAGCACCGAAACACCAGAGAATGGAAGTCTACTCCCAGTTCTGCTTCTGACCTTAACGTTAGTCTTAGCCATGACAGTTCCTTATCTGAGTCTGCACTTCCTGGAGTAGAGGAAGGATAATGACACTGACCTTTAAGAAGAGTTTTAAACCTACTGATCGAAAGTGCTGTGTAAGAGTCAGCTTATTATTGTGTTGCTTCCAGAAGTTAATTGCAAAGCTCCCAGTGACTTCAATCAACATTTCTCCTACCAGGATCCCAAGTACCACCTGAAGGACAAAGTATCCCAAAATTCAGCTGTTGGGATATACATATGGTAAGTCAATGGATGGTGCATGTTCCCAGATACTGCAGAGTTTTCTAGAGCTTTAAAGGACATAAAAGTCACACGTGGAGATCCTCAAGAAATATCACATTAGGCACTGTCAGCATTAGCAATGTGTGCCAGTAGCAACTAGGCAATATTAAGCAGTAAAACATGCAAAGCTTTCGGTCAAACTGGTCTAATGCAGAGTTAGCAAGAGGTAAAAGGAGGCCATGAGAACACAAGATGGCAGCCATTTCTCAGGCAGGCAGCACCAGGGTCAGCTTGAGCAGCAGCAGCAGCAGCAGCACGACCTTCCTGCCACCATTAGCACTGCCAGGGATTTTGTATTCCCGCTGCAGCACGACAGCTAATCAACCAACTTCTGGGCACCTTCCTACCAAAGGAAAGCAGTAGATGAATACTTGCATCAGAAACATTCCCACATTTAGAAAGGTTTTGATTTGGGACTTGGAAATAATTTCATCCTTGACAAATTTTGCCTCAACTACAGCCTACCACACTGGCCGTGGTCTGCATGGCTTGATATGGTTTTTACAGATGGAGAAGAAACTTTCATACCCTTGACCTAACACATAATTACAATATATATAGAACACGCTCTTATTATGAAAATGCTTCTTCAGGCACTATTACTGCATGCTGTTCAACAGCTGCCATGTTTAAGCTAAATACCCTTTGAATAGCCTGATGAATGAAGAGGACGCACTGTGGCACTTTCTGCTATGGTATCACTGCAAGACTGTTGCAAAAGAAGATCTGTAGGACTACAGATACTAAATTTGCTTTGTAACCATTAATTTTTGGACTGAACTCACAGAAATTCCCACCTTCTGCACAGAGCAGCATCCTGGCAGTGCAGGAACATGGGGTCATTTATTTGGTGTTCGTTGTTTTAATGGTATCTTAATACAACGTCCACCTACTCACACATATAATGTCTTAATCAAAGCATATAAGTGATCTCTACTCATTCTGCTGTTTAGATTTGTCACTGGCAAAGGCAGGTGACATCTCTTACGTGAGCTTTTGTCTATAATGAGATGCAAGCAAATTAATAGCGCTGTTTAACTTACATCTCCTCCAGTATTTATGTGGCGGAGACCAGTGCAAATTAAATTTCATAAATTATCACTCCTTTGCTTTTCACTATTTATGTCACTGGATGTTTGCAATTTCCTCATCCTGAGCAATGACAACAACCTTGTCAGCTTCAATTGTACGTTCCTGTAAGAGATGATAATTGCAAAGATTTCACTGAAAAGTTTAAATTTTAAAATGTCAACCAGTTTTCATTAACATTTGAAAGATGTGCATATTCTACCTCTGCCCACAAATACTTATCTGCTGTTGCTGTGCATGGTATTTGTATGTAAGCATACAGGGAGGGGGTGAACTGCTGAATCCTCATCCTAAGGTATGACACTGGTAAAAATAAAACCTGGAAACATACCATCACCTGGAGGAGTAAGAAGGTCTCTCTAAAGGGGGTAACTTAGTTACAGGACATAATTAAAGCCTTTTTTTTTCTGTCACATAGAAATATCGGGAAGATCTGGGGCCCAATCCTGACACAGCTCCCACCTGCTAATCAGCAGCGTGCAGATGCAGCCTCGGGCACAATTTCACTTCTCAGTTGCTGTGCTGCAGCTTTTTTTCCATTGTTATCTCAGCCGACATCTTTACTTTTGTCCAACAGATACTGTATCACCGTGCTAATACGCATTCCAGGAATATGAACACAGCAAGCAGCTCGGCATCAGCTCACACATGAACAGCCCTCACACCCATAAAATATTCATTCATTTAAAAAATATTTGCACCCCGCTGTCAAACTTAGACAAATTCATACCGAGCCTCAGAAAATAGCTGTTTTAATGGTAAATGATATTCCAGAAACCTCTTTCAGGCTAAACACTCTCGTCAAAATTATTTTAATAAGAAAGATTAACAATTTCAACATTAGCTGCTAATCCCCTTTCATTTGAAACTGTGCTGATAAAATTCTTTGCTTGTCATTCAAATAGTAAGTAATAATTATAGATTTGGGGCCTCCATCTCGTGCTTCATTAATAGTAAATTGCATGGAAGTCTGCAGCATAAAGTCAGCTTTGATACATCTCAAATGCAATTTCCATAGCTTTCCTTAGCTATGTACAATTAATTACAGAGTTAATAAGGGGAATATGTTAATGAAAGAGAAATTATTCACTCAGACCACCTGGTCTTACCGAATTTCTTTAATGTTTTCTTCTCTCTGTGAATTTCGATGGCAGCAAGAACACAACTCATAGTATGCTTTGCTTGTCCTTCAGTAGGTTTTTTTGCAAGGAGCTAAGACCCACTTAAATTAAATAAGAAAATAATGTAATCAGTACTAAATAACTGACTGTTATTTGTTCTCTCACCTTTAGTACTTTTTGTTGTTAAAGCAAAAATGCTTAAACACATTTGTAATGATCTGATTCTCTCCAATGCTCAGAGTATAACTCTAACGGATTCAGCATGGAGACACTGTCATTTTTTATTTGTTTTCATTTAAGGAATGTGTTGTATATGCACATATTTAATTGAACAAGTACAAATACGCATGCTTCAATTCACTGTGCTATGACAGCCACTGGAGCTCAGTTGCTCTATGCATTGGATGTTCATAGGAATATTATAGGGAGTACAGACAGCCAGGTCAAAAGGTGGAAAACCTCCACATAATTCATCTTTTAAATAACACATTTGTGAAACGTGGTCAGTGAAACCTGTTCTAAAGACATGCCATATCCAGAATCTAACCGTCTTCAACAGACATTGTAATGTGATGTATTTACTGCTAACCAGACTGAGAAGAAAAACAGTTTAAGGACCTCAGCACCACTCCTTGTAGCAATTCCAGTAAGAAAAGGGCAGAGACTAACTCCCAGAGCAGTAACAATTTGTGCTTGAAGGGGGTGATCCTTACGAGCACTTGCCACCTCTCCCTTCTATTCCTAGTTCACTGAAGTGGTACAGCAAGCAGGCAGAAACTAGAAACAACTTATTTCTTCCCAGCTTTGGTTTCTTTTCTTTTGGCCATCTGGGCAACCTCACAGTGCACCAGCACATGGCATTAGGACAAAAGGATGAGAGAGGCATGAGAAAGCTATCGACAGAAAAAAAAAAGAAGTGAATCCAGCCCAAAACAAACAAACAAACAAACAAAAGTCGTCACACAAAAGAGAGAAATTCATTGCCCAAGAGTATGTTTTGTAAAGACATGCTAGGGGTGATGGAATATTTGAGGGTAGTAGCCTTCCATTTTATCTGTTTTTGACCACAAAATAACAGTCCTCCTTTATGAAGCAGCGAGTACTATGTCATCCACAAGCATACTTCACAGAATATTTTAATGTTTATCTCCTTATTTAAAAAATTTTCCACAGCTGTGTCGTGGGTGCATATGCAAAATTTGTTCATCTCGGGAGTGTTTTTCCTGTGTCCTACACATTATATTTTAAAAATAACACCCAAACTTAGATACCTTACTCACAAAACAGTGACAAATTAAGGTCTCTTGCCAGAAAAAGTTTCAGGAAGTATGCATTTTTTTTTATATCTTGCCCTGAAGACAAGCATAAACAGATTCAGCTGAATCAGTGGAGGGATTAAGCTCCCTTCATGGCCAGCAGCATCTCAAATAACCAGAGCCCTTCCACTGGTACAGCACACATGAGGAGAAGGAATTATCCGAAATACAACTGGAGATATCCTGGCAATTTTAAACTACAATTGGTAAGTCAGTGCAAAAACAGTGCTAGTATGATGTACCCTTTTTATAAGCACCACAAAGCAAGTTGCAATTGGATCCTGAGCCTCCTGTCCATACCTGAACACTGCTACCAGCTCAGAAACACATGACAGAAGGTAATACCATCTGATTATCCTGCCTGAGAAGTCCTTCTGAAGTACTTCAGTGCCCTTCTCCTTATCAAAAGGCGTTTCCACTGTTGAGATCCAAAATACCATTAATTGCTGAATGTGCTACAACATGTTATCAATGATTTGATACAAACACAAACAGAGAAAAGCAGAACCAAAAGACCATCAGCCTCCTCCATGAGTGTTCATCTGTGGTTTCTACCTCTAGTGAGACTTTCAAAAGCAGTTGAGGACTTCAGTGACATGGCTTGTTTTCAGTACAGAGGAACAAATAGCAGAGCTGTTCATTAAACAACCTCCTACCACCTCCTTCAGTATGTGCTACAATTCTGGGACCATCACTAGACATGGAGAAAAGCTGAGAGATGCAGGAAGAAATTCAGATAGCCTCCAGGTTTTGTTCCAGCCATGGCAATGATCCTTTCTCCTTCCTGGGTGCACACAGCTCCACAAGCTAGTCAAGTGTTTCACCCCACGTAACACTTTAAAGATTTGTACTCTAAAATGTTGGTAAAGATGTTTTCTTCACCTTTTCTACAAAACGCCTTTCTTGGGAAGGTACAGTGTAGATAAAAGTGTTCAACCAAAGCAGCCTGGAGGGAGCTGAACTGAACACCTACCTCCCTGTCAAGCAACAGACCAAAATGTAGTTAAAGAAACCCAGCAAGTTAATTCTAATTGTGAATACATTTGGGAAAAACAACTAACGGGAAATTCTGGGGAAAAAAAAAAGAAAAAAGACTTTGAAATTAATACCGATCTGTATTCAAGAGGAATGTTTTTCCTAATCTAATGTTGATTGTAATTGTTGTTATTTCCTAAGGAGTATTCAACAAGATTAATATAGAAAGAGGGAGGCAACTGAACATGAAATAGGAATAAAAATGCAGAAAAGTAACCGGTTCATGAACACATTTTCTGAGTTTTATTTAAGAAATCTATGTTTATTTAAGAAATCATACATCCGTTGATATGATTTCTGGCAGTGTGCACAGAACCATATTTGTAAGCAAGAAGACTTTCTGTACTTTTTTGGAAGCTTCTCTTTGTTACTGTATCTCAAGTCCTGACTTTAAATAAACATAGGCAAATGTTTCCAAATGATTTAAACACTTAGAAGAAAAAAAAGGGCATCCTACCCTTTCATATATATAAAAAATAAATACCCTTTCATCAACAGAAAATCTTCCGAGCCTGCTTGTCCCTAAAAATATGACAACTCAGGGAAAGGGTAAAGATTTTCTCATCCACAGTATTTATGTCCTTTAGGGGATATTGGCTCTCTTGTCACTGAGTAATGCCATACGCACAACAGCCTTTTCTCATGTGCCTACTCTAATCTGCCTGTGACAAAATGTCCTCCAGGGCCAAAGCCTTCTTGGGACTTGTATTTCAAGAGACTTCTACACCCATTTATATCAGTGCAACTGAAAGATAAATTGGGATTTAGATCCACTTAACGTATGTGTAAGTAGCTCACGCTTTTTGCTGAACTTTGCCACTGACTTGTCTTCCTTTCCACGCAAGGGAGGATCTTTTGTTTGTTTTCTCAGTCAGAAGCTTTTACAAACATAGTATATGTAGTCTCTGACCTACAGAAAAGTTAATGGTGGTAGGAGGAAAAAACATCATCGAAAAATAAAACAAACAACAAAACCACTAACTAATCAAACAACATAATTGTGACAAAGACTCTGCTTTCACTTCCTGTGCTCCTCACCTTTGTCTCTGCTGCCATTACTCACTCTGCAGCATGTGTCTCCAGGCAGAGCAGGATGCTCACTATGCTCACACACTGTTCCTTACGCCTCTTTGCTCAGGAAATGTTTTGTGTGCACTGGGATTAAACTCAAGGTGGAAAGTACACCTGCATCTGGCACAGTACTATCAGTCCTCACATGCTGGAAGTTCTCTCTTTATTTAGGAAAGTGGGTTTAGATGCCTTCTGCTTGTGCTTTCAGTGCAGCTTTAAGAATAAAATCCTTGCAATTTCAACAAAAAATGGTTGAGGATTAACAAAAAAAATTAAATGTGAAGAGTGTATCTTCTATCACACAACTCCACATTCAATTAAAAGAAAATGTATAGCAGCTACCTCACAGAGTTCACATTCAAACAAATTTTATTACAGCCATCTAAAAGTTATCATGCAGAAACTATAAGATACTAACGTTATCAAAAAGCCCCAGGTGCAACTTTGGAAACTACTCTCTCCTTGTCACCCTTCTCGGTCCCAAGAGAAACCTTACACTGATTGAGTGTAAGAATGAATCTGGATGCAAAATTCAAGTTCTCAGGTATGACTGGTTTCCCAGCAGCAGGTCTCTGTCCCCTAGACCCCTTTGTACCTCAAACTGTGGTAACGGACCATAAGCAACTTTCTTTTGACAAACAGTTATCATAGCAGGCCATCCTTCACTTCTTTATGTGGAAGGTCCTTTTGGTTTAGCAAGTATATCGCCAAGAGCAAAGGGATCAAGTGGACTTACACCTCCTCCACACAAAGCTCTCAATTTCAGTCTCTTGCTCATTTGCTCCCACTGCCTCGTTCAACCTCATAACAGTACCTTCTCCTTCTGAATACCAAAGTATGCATGAACTATCACAGTCTATTATTATTTCCAATACATAGAGCAGTTTCATACCCTCAGGGAGAACACTCCTCAGACTACCAGCTTAAACAACTACCAAAAAATGGTCTTTTGGAAATTCACACTTTCGGAAGCTCTGATTTATGTATAATGTTTCAAATTCTGTACGTGTGTCTTTAGAAGGAAAAAAAACAAACAAACAGAGAAAACACTTCCACTTCTGCAAATTCCTTCTCATATACAATCAAAACGTTGTCAAAGACATAGAAACACTAGGTTGGAAAGGACCTATAAGATCATCTAGCCCAACCATCCTCCTATCACCATCCCTACCCACTAAGCTACTAAATCATATCCCTTAGCACGTCATCTAGACAGTTCGTGATCAGCTTCTTGAAAAGCATACTCTCCTTTCTTGCATCACAATTCTTTACTTAAAAGATCACAAGGTTATATTTATTTTAATCAAACAGGCATGGAAATATATGAAGCAAATGTGGGATCCAATCTACCTAACTTACATGCTGAACTTGTGCTTGAGCATGAAAAACAGATTCCTAAGATAGATATTCCATCTAAGTTGGAGATGCTCCTCCTTCAAGACATTGAGAAGACATCTGGTCACACTCTAGACATCCCTGCTTGAAGAGGGGGTTGGACAGGATGCAGACATCCCTTCTGATCTCAACCATGCTATGATTCTGTGAGGTTGAAAACGTCAGTGGGGTGCTGCAAGCAGAACAGGGGAAGTCCCAAGAGAAAAACTCTCTGTTAATTCTCTGGATACTTTCCTAGCCACCCACTCTCTTCACAGAATCATAGAATCACAGGGGCTGGAAGGGACCTCAAGAGATCAACGAGTCCAACCCCTCTGCCAAAGCAGGTTCCCTACATCAGGTACACTCTTCATCAACTACAAAGGGAATTTATGGATTAAAGTCTGAAACACCACTTTATCAATATCTAAAATGTAGGTAAAATTAGGAGTCCCAATAAAGTAGACTAAATTTCTCCTGGACACCTTCAAAACTCTGTGGTTCTCCTGCTGGACTACAGAGGGAAGTTTGGTACTTTATTAGGACTTCTTGTGGAAATGACTATGGATGTACACGTGAATAAAGTGGATGGAAATCTGACTCCAAGTTTTTGCTCTTTCCCTTGCTCTTTCTGAAAAACAATAATCTTCTTGCAAAACAACAGTGACTGAATTGAGGGCACCTCTTTGTTGTTTCTCATGCTGAAACCAGCCAGTCAGCGCAACAAACACGACTGCATAAAACATGCTCCTCTAATTACATTTTCCAAAGTGCTTGGATCTTTCAGAAAGACGACAGAATCAAAAAGTGCCATATGGGCCATCCTCCTGCTGTGAATGTGAGGAAAAAAAATGTGAAAAAGGAAAAAAGCATGGAATGTTGTTACGGCTATCCTTCTGGGCCTCCTGAGTCCTCCCCACTTTCTACTGCCAGTAGTCCAAACTGCCTTGTGCTACTGTTAACAGTGCAGAGACATTGCCCTTGCTGTACAGGACAGTGATAGAAATGCAAGATTTTACTCTGAAAGACTGATTTAAGCCTCCTTGAGAAGACTACCCCACAGCCACACGGGCTTGGCAGATTCCTCGTTTCTTCAGACCTCAAACACCAGAAGTGATCAGCTAACAACAAGTAGCTGGGCTTGTGGCTGACCACAAACCCCTACAAACTCAAGGTTCGGGTGGTTTGGACAACATATCAGAGACAACCTGCCTTTTCCAGTAAATTAAATGAGCTTTACAGTAGCATTTCTGAGCAACAGTACCTGTGAGCAAGAACAGGACTACGTGGAGTCATTTAGCAGCTGCAGGTTTATTTATTCTAAGTTATTTCCATTAAAGATTTATTCTGTTTATAAATCAAAATAAAATATTTCCTGCTGCCACTTTACACAGTAATCTACTGTTTCATTTTCTCTTGGGAGGACTCGGCACCTATGAACAATAAAGGCTGAGGAGCCCTAACCCACCTAACTGCTACACTGCTGCACACTGTGGAGCTGAAAAACACATTTATAGAGCTATAAGTGCATTTACCCTGCAAAGCAGATGGCATCTGCTATTCCTGCTTGGCCCCTTGCTAATAATTCTTGTTGCTTTTTCAAGCATTGAGATATATTTCATAAAAAATATCTTTAAAAATTCAAAAGATGAGAGGAATCTAGCAGCAGGAAATAGGAAGAACTGGGAAAATTCTTGAATTGAGTGATCTGTAAGTTGCAAAATGGGACCCTTTACTCCCCTCAACTTGTAGCTGCAGGGCAGAGGGTGAAAGAGCTCATCTCTGGCGAGTCTTCGATTGCTGAACTTCAGCAAGTCACAGCCTCTCCAGAGGCTGAGAGATTCAGGCAAATAAGGTATTAAGGACACGTGCATTTATTTTTGAGCAAAACATAAACTGGGTCAGCTCTCTGGTTTCAGTGTGACCCGCAGTGACACAAAACAGGAGCAATTCTGATCAAGTCCAATCATCTGCCCTAGTGCTGCAACTGCGTGATGCTGATCTTTCCATGTAAACCTTGCCTGGCTTTGCCTTCATCAAATCATGAATTTATGGTTTAACTACCTCCCTTAAGTAAACAACCCACTGCCCCCGCCTGACCCTCCTATTAGGCTTGCCCTGATATCCAAGCTAAATGCATCCTTTCGACTCTAACTCACATTTTTTTCCTAATTGTATCATCTGTGTCCATTAGGAACAATTTTTCCCTATCCCATATTTCAAAGCACAATACGCAGACTTCCCCGACTTGCTGACTTTTGTTTGTTCAGTTTAGACTAAACAAATTAACTATTTTTATTCTCTCTGTGTGGTTTATACTCTCAAGACACTACAGCGTTTCTTTTACCCTGCTTTGAACCCTCACCACCTAAGATATAACATATGCTCCTAGATAGCTAACATATGTATGAGTTCATTCAGGGTTAAACAGGATTGACTGTATTATGGACACTGAACACCATAACAGTGGTCTTGTGCAATCTGATTCTATTCAAAAGTTTACTTATAGACTTTTTTCACTTAGCTTTCTTGTAATTTTGCAGAAATTACCATATCCAGAATAAGAAAAGAATTTGATCGAGTAATTGGAATGGTTTGGAAATATCAAATGCATTTTACCATACATACAGGAAGTTTTACTTTTGCTTCCATACAAATATGGAACACTACCACATGAGTTTGTATTTATTTTGAAGTTGGACAACTGGAGTACTTTTTCCTCATGCATTTTATTTAACTGAGAAAGGAAAATCAAGTGAATTTCACTCCAGTTAGGCAAAAGTGGGACGAAAGGAACTGTGACACGTGATTTCTGCCACGGCAGCACACTTTCCAAATTACAGTTGTGCATCATTGTTTAACTTAATATTTAATTAACTGTTCAACTTAATATTTAATTAACTCTTTTTTGCAGGGACAGGGAATAAGTGTTTACTCAGGATGACATTCTGAGCCTGGTTTTCAGACCTGTCCTGCTTTTTCTTAGTTTTATAGCTGACCTGACCAAGGCTGAAGGAGGTCAGAAACAGGGCTGGGGTCAAATTAGCTCTTTGGGTTTTGTCTGCCTTCATTCCATTCTCTGCTAGGTGAGATGGCTTAAAGAACTCAATGAAGGTCTACAAAGGTAGTGCTTTCAAATATAAATCCAGAAAAAAAGAAAGAAATTGAAACAAATGTGACCCCAAAGTATCACATCATGGAGACAAGCTTCCTTCTCAGAAAACCCACTAGTCAGTCTTTAGAGGTGCACAGAGGTGCATAAATGAATCAACAGTGAAGTTTCCAAAAGCAAGGCAATAGAACCAAATGGAAAGGGTCCTTCCTTGAGATCAGTCCTACTAATAAATAGAAGAAATCAAATACAGAAAGTGAAATAACACAAAATAACATGATCATCGCCATCATCTAACAACTTCTCAGTTGATTTCAATGCACTCTACAAAGACAGCAAATACAGAAGTAAAATAAGGCACAAAACCCAGGAGATCACTCCAGTACTCTCCCAGCAGGATACTAGCAGTGAGAGGAAGACAATCAAGCAGCAAGATCCTGACCACTGGCCCATGTTTTGGACTGCTAGATCTGTTCCATGCGTACAGGCACATATTCTTCTGTCCATCTCCTACACTGACAGTAATTGCAAACTAAGTTTGGAAGTAACCCAGGTTTTCCAAAGCAGTCTCCATGAAGAGAATATATTTGTATCCTCTCAAACATAAAAGAGATCCAACTTAGAAGAAAGAAAACCTTACGACAAGATTCAGGTCTCTTTCCTTTTTAGGGCTAATTAAAAAGGAGTTGTTCCATATTACTATGTAATATTCTGTTGCATTCTCAGCTCAGATACCTCCACACAATAACCACAAACAAGAAAAGCTGCAAGCTGATCAGAAATTCAGCATTTTCTTCAGCTGTCCGAATGCAGTTAAACATAAATTAATAGCACAAAAGGACAAAGCACGACTTATCTTTTTTGAAGCGAGCACACAAACAATTTGTATGTCCAAGATAAAAGAATATTCCCCAGGGAGAAAAATAAACAATATAATGAGAAAGAAATGAAAATAAAAATCCCTTTATTTTAATTACACAAAGCTAAGATTACCAACGAGGCTCAGGAATATTTTTACACGTGAAAAGGCAGTCTCCATTTGTGTAGAAGTTAACTCCTGCCAAAAGCTGAGCAGGCATTTTACGTTCTGATGACATTTCACATGCCTTGAAGAAAAAACCCCTTACCAAGATCATGTGGCCGGTGGAGATGTCCATGTTGGACTGCACCGGCTCCTCGCACCACGATGACGTGCTGCTGCGAGCCGAGGGGCTGGGAATGGGCCCATCACTGAACTGAGAGGAAACACTATTGATTCGAGAGGCATGCAGGGGCTCTGGGCGATCAGATGTCTTCACGGCCATGCGCTGACGGCATAGCTCCTGTGGAGAGAGAAGGAAGAAACAACCTACAGTTAAGGAATAATTACAGGATACACTCAACTGGAGACATACGGTTTACAATATGTTTCCAGGCTGGAAGTGGGTTTTTTTTTTGGGAGGCTGTCTGTATCTACAAAGATTAAATACTCAATGAAATTACTACAAGATGTCTATCTGAACCTTCTGAAAGTTTAATTATGACTGTGTGCCCATCGCCTTTCAGATAACCAAGAATAATACTCCGGAGCTTGACTTTTCCGACAGATCTTTCTTTTTCCTTAATACTGCCTCGCCTTCAGAGCAGTCACTTTTGAACTGTGTAACCTACTGAAGTTAATGGGGTTGCACAGAGTAATCGAGAGTGCTACTTGGCCCTGAATATGCAAACTCAGCAAGCTCACGGCAACTGAATTGATGTGCCCTCCACTATAAATTCTGGTTGATAGATGCATCATTTCTCTTCATTAAAACAGCAAACTCACAATGCTTCCTCCCTGATGTGGGGCAGAGAGGATGAAGACTGACATTAATGAAGAATAAAAACAGAAATCTGTCACTGTATCGTCTAAGCAGCTTTGGCAAAGAAAGAAAATCTGAGCTATCACACACTCTAATGCAAGCCATGTAAAAACACCAATATAGAATGCATTGTGAATAAGTATTTTCACTCACACCTGTGCATGCACAGAATTCATGTAAGAATACACCATTCTGGTTAGGTAACAGAAAATTCTGTTGGTAAAAGCAACTCCTTTCAGTATAGAAGTCTGACTTAAACGGGATAAACAGACCCACACTTATGCTGTGATCTTTACAATGTTCTTAGAATCACTTACGTGTAGGAAAATTTCAGAGAGTATAATAAAATTATCATTTTTTAGCATATGTCTATTGTTCATGAGAGACACTTGGCTGCCTGTGCTGCACAGCAAGACTGGCTAGTCCATGAGATCTGGGCATATTGCAGGCACGGTGTGGCTGCACATTTGTCGTGCATTACTCATTCTGCACAGATGAGTCCTAAGAGCACATTCTTTTTGCCTCGAGCTAACAAAATAATACAGTCTGAAGAATTCATACTGTTGAAATGCTGTGGCCTCTGTTTTCTTATTCACTGATAATATAGTTACAGCCCAGGTGCCATCAGCAGGATGATCTGAAGAACTCCATATATCAAGCACAATAAAATCTTTTTTGTACAAGAGTTATACTTCTAACTTTAGGAGAATGGTTTTTTTTCAACCTTACAAACTTCAGGGTATTGAAGAGTGATCCTAATCCATGAAGTAGCAAGCAAGCAAACAGACAATACCACTGAAACCGTTGTTCAAAGGCTCCTCTTGTCTCAATGTGGCAATGATTACAGACCCATCCATACCTTTTCCATTTGCCTGTCTTCTACCAAAGCTTCCATTTGCCTTGTCATTAGAGATGCTTATGCAGAATACAAAACATAGCTGTTTTTTCCTTACTTCCACCAGAACATTTTCTGTCACTTGTTATCTCTACTGACTTCTTACTAACTTTAACAGATCAAATATTAGAAAAAAAATATAAAAAATAACTTGAAATTGAGTCACGTATATTGATGTTAAATAAGTCAGTTAAACCATCAGTATATAAAAAACCAGACATTATTGCATGTTTCTTTAAATATAAGGACAAAGAAAAATACTTCTTTTCTGAAGGATCACACATGTCATTATAAAAGATGACAATAGTCAAAATGGCTATTGTTAACCTCCAAATGACCTTATAGCAGTGTAATTTCAAATCCTTGCTTTTAGCAGATTGTGGGAAAAGAATAACAGTGCAAAAACTTTTTAGACAGAAAAACACATCCACAGAAAACCAAAAAGCTCTTCCAATAGATACCAGCCATTCTCAGAGGGGATGGCTTACTGAACTATAATAAGTATAGGTATAAAAATACGTAGTCTATCACAGAACTGCTAAGATGCGTCTTCTGGCTAGCATTGCCATGTGACGTAGATACGAATTTGTTTTATTCAGCTAGACATCCTGCCACTTGATTCACTCCAACTCTCTACTAACAATAGCATTTGTACTCAAACAGGATCTTTGTTTTTAAGTTGATCTGTTCCTGCTGCTCATATCCTGCCCCAAATCATAATCCTCTCCTTTTACAAGTGGTTGCTGTGGAAGGGATTATAGACCTCTGCTAACACACAAAAAAAGAATCAGGAACAAGTGAACTCTACAAATTTAATGTAACATTTTTATGCAAATTCTAATGATAAAAGAAATAATATTATAGCCAACTGGTGCCAGATTAGATTAACTTCCAAGTAAAAATAATGTCTTGAACAAATAATTTAATATGCTACTCAGAGTCTTTGTTTTCCACACAGATTTTAACACGTTAATGGTCCTCACAAAGGTAAGGTTGAGAAACACAACGAATACAAATAAGATTTTTTTTAAAAAGCAACTTTATCCCAAATATCAACCTGTTTCTTTCCTGACATATATACAACCAGAACAATTATTCCCAGAACTGCTGTAACTGTCAAATACATTAAACAAAGCAAGCATGTCACTGTACACAGCCAGAAAAAATGTTTAATGTAAACAGGAAGGTCAAATCAGAGTCGCAGCAAAATCACTGCTGAGTTTCTTGATTGGTGTTTTAAATCTACAACACAATGGATTTTTCCCTGCCTGTAAACAGATTTTTTTGCTGTTGCTGTTTTAATTTATCCCCAGATCGGTCCAATGGCCTTTGACAGCTCTTCCTTTCCCACTCCCAGCAGCCCAGGACAAGTAACCTGCCCATCCCCACATGCCTCGGTTGTCTGCAGCTTCTTCCAAAACACCCTCTGTTAAACCTGACCATTCTGACACCCTTTGGCTTTTTAGCATAGCTCCGCCTACAACCTAGCCTCTCCCTGCATACAATTCAGGTGCCATTCCTCCAGGACACTGGGACTAGGGAGGTGCAGCTGGAAGCAGGTACACATCTGGGTTTGCATCATGCTCAGGGTGGGCTGCTCAGGCGCTATGAAAGGCCTGGGAGAATATGGGGTGCTCCACACCTGGTGCTTTCAGGGAAATCCCATCCCTGGGCACTCAGGGAGTTGTCATCACATGTAAGCACACGAAGCCCTGGGAGGTTAAAAGCCCCATTTACAAAATACCTGCCATCAGTGCACCTCACTGCATGCTCAGGTATTCTCTTCCCAGCTCTCCAAATCTTTGCATCCTAAGCATTTAGCAAAATACCATCTACCAAACCATAATTAGAGTTAGAACTTGGCTACAACGTCAAAGCCACGAATGGTGTGAATGAAACGAACAGCTGTATTTCTGTATCGTCTCAGCACATGCACCATTAAAAATATTTTCTAAGAATGAATTCAGTTTACTGCTGCACTTCTATATTTAGCAGAGTGGCTGGGGCTATTTCTGCCATACTGCGACTCGGTAATGTCTAGCCTTTGTTTGTGTGTAGTTCGGGTGCCATTCTTCATTTAAAAACATCATTTACACCTAAAAAAGCAATCATAATGCATACAGTGAAATATGAAGAAATGATCCTCCTGACCCTTCGGGCTATGATCTAATGGATGGGTTGGACGTAAACATTTATTTAAAAGGTAATTTGAAGTTTACGACATTATTTCCCATCACATGGGAATTGCTATCATACTGAGGCACTTACTCTGTTTTTTATTTCCCAACATTTATTATCAAACTTATGCGGTGGTCACATGCAATATATAATGGAAAAGTAATATCGCTGCGTGACAAAAACTGCCATAACCAAGATAAATATTCTGTAAATAATGTCCAGCTAAATGAGTTCAAAGTACAGCACAATGATCATCCGTAGAGAGCTTTTTATTTGAGACATAATTGATAACCTTAAACAAACCATAAACACTACTCTCTCAGAAAAAAATAAAAAAGAAGGCCCTCTTCCAAGGAGGTTTTAAAGTGTTTCTAATACTTGGCTGTCCTCACAGAGATGAAGAGAAGCACAACTATTATTTCCTAAGGTACAACAAATGGATTTTCAATTCCATACAGCCTGCTTGTGACTGAACCACACCACAGCACAAATGGAACTTATCCAAACTGAAAAAAGGGGCACCCATAGACTTGTTGTGCCTAATGGACAACAACTTGTGGCTGGAGAGCCAGTCATACCATGCTGCTTTGTCAGAAGGGGTCTCAACCTCAAGAGATTACTATGAGGTCTTCTCAACCAAGGAGGCACCGTGACTCTTCAGAAATGAACCCCACAGACACCTCTCCATGTGTTTTATTGAAATCTTTGTTTCGGAGAGAAACTGATGTATACACTCCGGGGTGGGAGGAGGAAGACAGAAGAGCATGACACTAAAGCACATTTGACTAATGGCAGTATTACATTTTTCCCCTTGTATTCAGAGCTTTGGGTCCTGACAGCACCATAAGCTCCAAGGAAGAAGTGCCAGGCATCCCTGTTAAGGTACAGCCAACACGCACCTCAGTGTTAAATTCATTTTTCTTACATCATCCACACACTATAAATAAAACATTTCTTTCCGATATATCCATGAAAAGACTATTTATCTACTTATTTTTTTAACTGAGCCCCAGACTTGAATAATCCCAAAAAGGAAGTCAAGGAAATAGGCCTGACATTTCCAGCCTTTTCAAAATCTCCTGCTTGACAAATTTCACATGGAAATCACCTGGACCTAGTCCAGAAGCAAGCGTGGCACAACTATGTTCAGAATTAAAAACAATATAAGAAAGAATAAGCAACTTCCCTAGCGCAATTACTAAGAAAATGCAGAGAAATTAAACAACAACAAAAAAAGAGTGTTTATTAATAACTGGTGGATGAGCGTACACAAAGCCCTTTCAACCTAACCTGCCAAATATTCTTGCACAAACAAGTAACAAATGTACAGAAACCCTGCATTCATTTTATATGCAAAACAAAACTGTTTCACAGGAATTTAAAACTAAAAATGCTATATAAATTCTAAAACATCCTAGGCTCTACTTGGTAACAAAATAAGTAATGAAACCTAAGAATATACACAGAATCACAGAATGGCTTGGGTGGGAAGAGACCTTAAAGATCACCTAGTTCCAGCATTTCCTTTTCTAAGCTGAGTATGAGAAACAAAGATCTTAAAAAATGCTTTTCTTAGTTTTAATACACATTAACATTAGCCTCTCTTTCCTTTAAATTAAGGATGCATTATTCACAGGATGAGCTGAAGCCTGTGCTTACAGCACGGATTTCACCATTTTGCAGTGGTGACAGTCATAATGCAGTGAGACTTAAAAAATGAAAAAAGAAAGTAAGCTCCTTTTTTTTAAAACAAATGAATCTAGGACTACAAACATCATTATTCTCTAACTAAATTTGCTTAGTGTTACTACAGGGTGAAGCTAAAGTCATTTGGCTGCCTTTGTTTTGCTTTTGCATGCTTAATACGCTTGCAGGTGTTATAAATTCAACTTGAACTTATTTACTGTGTTTGTAGCTTTGGGGATAATTACAGCTTTATTACCATTTATTTTTGAGTAATTGAAACATACTTTCAAGCTTTAGTTTCATTTTAACATCCTTTTTGTCCAGGAGTAAAAGAGCTGTTTATACATGTGGAATATTTACACACACGTTTTCTACCACTGCCAGAAAAGGCAACTACTGAGACTAGCCTGCCTTTGAGAAAGGAACAAGGAGATACTGGAAAAATATTTCTAAGTGATATTTTGAGAGATCCCATTTCTCACACAGTATCAAATGCATCATTACATAGCCACGCTGTTTGCTTCATATTCATCTAGACCTTTTCATGATAGATAGTGGGGAGGCGTGCGTGGGGACAATTAGAACAAAAAATGCATATATTTGACAACATAAATGTGGTCTGCAGCATTCAGTTGACTACCTGCACTCTCACACCACACCACCATCTGGACATCTGCAACCCAGTGTAGGGGTTTTAATTTAAGTGGCCTACAAGGCAGGGCTGCTGCTCCTTAGTCAAACATGCATTTTCCTAACAAGACTCTAGTTTTGACTGGGGCTTCAAAATTTAAAAATTCAACTCTTTTAGCATTCTAAGCATTCCCTGGTAGAGATTCACATAATTAGGAGTCCCCTTTCTTCACATCCACAAAGAAAGTAGAGGCCATGCAAGAGAGCAAAGCAAAGAATGTATCACAGAATCACAGAATTATTGGGGTTGGAAGGGACCTCTAGAGATCGTCTAGCCCACCCCCCTGCCAAAGCAGCTCCCTAGACCAGGTTGCACAGGTAAAGCATGGTTATCCTCAGATGGAAAATGACTTTTTCTTCATTTGCATTTATTTCTTTTGTGACCTCTCTTTAAATTCAAGCATTTGCACGATCTTATCTTAAAATCAAACAAGCAGAAAGCCGTATTCCAACATGATCTCGCACACAGCTTTACAAATCTAGCAGGAGTGAATATGCATCAAACCGAACACACCAATTATCCAACACTGTTCAAGGAAATAGCCTTACTTTAACTCTTCCAGTGACTTCCACCAACATAGTGGACATCTAAACAGCCCAGAAGTTCATAAAGGGCCAGGCCTTTTGCCCACCAAGGAGGACAATGGCAGCATAGGTTGGGTAATATTGCCCTAAAATAAAAATGAAGACAGGGTTTCCTCAGCTACCCACACCAGGAAAGCACAAGATTCTTTGCAGATCATGCTGTTTCACAGTGGTCAAAGCAATCTGAAGACCATACTTACTTTATGTCGCTGGGGATTTCTGTCATATACGAAAACACACGAGACCACTTATTGAGAGTAAGACAGCTAATACTGAAAGAGGGAAGAGTTTCAAGAAACAGACTCCTGACTTAACATGAGGGAAGTGCAAAGGACTTCAGAGATGGAAGACATAATGAAAAATGTTTATGTTGCCTTAAATTGATTCAAACTAGTATTTTCCCCCAATAATGACAACATGGTAGTGAGTTCTTTAAAGCCTCAAAGAGATGCCTCTGAGGGTCTACCACTAGCAGGAAAGATCTGTCTTTCTTTAGAGTGACTACCTGTAGTCTACCCTACTCTGGACCAGACTACTGGTCTAAAAGCTCTCAGAGTGTTCATGATAGTGTCTGAGCAAATTCAGACAATGCTAATTCTGGAAGAGGCAGGATCAGAGAGTCACTTACATTCTGACAAAAAAACAACAGCGCATCATCTGAGTAATGCATTTTCTTGTGTTTTCAGACAAAGATGGTGTCTGAATTGCACTTCCCACACTGCAGGTCTAATTTCATTCAGTATATGACAGACAAATGGAAGCCCAGGAGGGGAAGAGATGTTAAGGGCTAATAAGGGCATTAAAGAATCCAAGCTCAGCCCTCAACCCTACTAAGAAACTAAGACAGCGTCCAACTACAAGCATGTAGTCCTGTGTCCACAGCAAACTGCACAATTGACCCTACAGCCATACCCGTTATGTGCAAAACAAACTTCACCTTTTCCATAATTTGCCCATTTTAACTAACTCCAGCACACACTGATGTGGGCGCAGCTGCTGCTTAGTATGAATTTGCAGAGCAAACACATCACTAGCACAGGGACAGCCACACAGCGCGCTTTACAAATGAACGGCAGTAATGACTGAATTAACCTGCAAGGCCATGCAGAACCGTGTACAAATTTCTCATGCTTTGACTTTGCCTCACGCACCCCAAGCTGGACCGGCTTCCAGCAGACACCAAGGCTCTGAAGAGAACTGCCACAAATGTTTCCTCTTCCATTCCCAGCATTTATAGCTGCCTGGGGCCCAAAGCAGGCAAAAATGCAGTCCCAAGCCAGCTACAGCTTCTCAGGAAAAACATACACTAAAGCTGTGAAGTCCACTATTTTATTGCCCTGCAGGACTGAAAATGGGAGATAACTCCTGGTAGGAATGTGGACTTCCAGCTTGCCAGCAGTACTCGGCATCCTCTAGTTCAGAAAGAAACGAACAGCCACAACCTTATGCCTAAAAATGTTGCTTTATCCCATTCTGGACACTCTTATTGCTTCTCCTAAAGCCTGTGAAACTGCATTCATGGTAACAGAGGCACTAAAACCAAGCTGAGAAGTACAAAAAGAAGTCCTTTCTTTGTGGAAGGAGGCGATACACATCAGATGTGATGCTGGGAGAAGGAAGTATTTATCAATGATGGCCATCAGCAATATTTTTTTCCATAACATCATCTATCATGACAGATGAATGCGCCAGTCACTACCCTTTCCTGCCTTAAAACTGAAGTCATTGCTTTCTACCCATTCCCCACTGAAAATGAAAATGAAATCACTCTTTAGCTCTTTCAGAAGAGCAAATGCAAATTTCGCCAACAAGGGAACAGTGGTGAAAGAAAGGAACTTATAAAGCATGGTGTTCCTAAGTAAGTCAGGGCAGGTTATTAGGAGCTCAATATGTAGCAGTACAGTGAAATTCTCCTCAACTCTGAAAAAAATATTATGTTCTATCGTATCTCTGAGCACAGATATTCTCTCCTAACACACACTGCAAAAGCCTCCAAAGATTAACAGTGTTGGTCAATATTTCTATGTATCCACTTCATTAGCATTACAGGAGATACTGGAAAAAGCGAGAGGGATTTTGTACTCAGATCTCAGTAGCAATGTGCAGAGGAACAGGGAGACCTCACATTTAGACTAAACAACAACAGCAGTGAAAGATTTTAGCTTGTATTTGGTATCACTGAATGTCTTTGCCTGGTGCTATCCAGAAGTGAGAGTAAGAGTTTCCCCTTTTCTGCAGCTCCTCATCTTACATGCTTTCTACTTTTCTACACTGCCACTTGTTACTGCTTCAGAAGAAATAACGTGTACTTTCCATCTCTCTTCATACACATTTTCCCTGCTATTAATCATTCTTGTCACCTTTTCCACCCCCCCTCTATTTCTGCAGCGTTCCTTCTGAGATGGAGTGACCAGCATCCGCTCAGGCCTCAATCATTGATTTTTTCTTAATTAACTTCTAAGATCCTCAAACAAACAAAATTATTAGTCAACATTGCCTGGAGAGCCATTGCATTGAACCAGACCATCAAAACCACATTCAAATTTGGATCAGATTGGTAGGCAAGGCTCCTGCTTTAACTTCACATTAACTTCACCTCATTCCAGTGAGGTCAATTAGGAATTGCAGCTCTTATTTCATTTTGGGGAGTAACGCTACAGAGACTTCACTCACCCCCATTCCCATTTTACTGAGTATAGCATTTCCCCAGAGCACAGAAGAGATGTTGTATGACATAATTTTATTATACAGCGTGAATTTACATTGTTCTTCCTGCTATGATCCACTGCAGTGAAACCTCTCCCAGTAAACCACCCCGGTTCAACCCATAGGAAGCACTTGTCTTCCACAGATTGAAGTCCAACTGAGAAGATGGAAAAAGACAAAATCCAAATTTTGGCTGCTCACACTGTCAGAAGAACAGCACTGTACTGCATTCTTTCTTCCCATCTTTCTCTTGCTCTTTTATCCATAGTTAGTGAGAAAGATCAGTAATTAATCAGAAAATAAAAAAGACATCTGCATATATTCTCCCCCTTACAAATTTTTGAAGATTAGTGGGATGTCCACACCAGCAGTACTAGAAAGTAGGAAGGCTTGGTAGTTATGGCCCTACTGCTGCTCTCTTAAAACCAAAGGAAAGGAATTTCATGAAAGGAATGATTCTTCAAGTTAGATGACATTCAACATGGGCAAGGGAAATGATTCTAACCAGCCACGGTAAGCACAAAAACTCAATCCTGAAAGTGAGTTTTATCACAGCAACTTTGAGCTATAGACATACTGAAGGACAAAAGCAGCCACTTCCCAACACAGTTCTGCAAAGCAGCAGAAGTCCTGTGTACAAGGAAAAAAACAGGAATAATCAGGAAGCCTGCAACCATGTTAGCTACAGAGGAAAGACAGAAAAATAAAAACTGCATGGAACATGAATAGCATTTTATCCATCCGGATAAAAAAACACAACAATTTTTCTGATCAAAATGTCTGCTTGTGCAAAATGCAGCATCCCAAGCAAACATCAATAAAACATCACTGATGTGTCTTTTGCAAAAAGAAATCTAAAAACTGTCCAGGAAAGCTTGTAGTAGAGGAAAACCTAATGCATTTTCTCCTTTGGCTAAGCCACCTATGCTAAATTTGATTTTCTCCAATTCAAAAGCTGTTGTCTCCCATCCCCCAAGATTATTATTATTATTATTTTTTGTAAGATTTCAGGAGTGCTGCTTTACAGCCTCTCTCCTTCAGTCTCGGTTTGGTTATTTTATAAGAATGCAAGTGGTGAAAGCAGACCTGGATGTTGAAAGAGGGAAACTTAAACTGCAATATGCTGCACTGCAAGAACACCCAATCTGATCCACACTGCAGTGACATCCACTGCTGCTATGAGCATTTAGTGATAGCAAAAATCACAGCACAAGGAAGTCAGATGAGTCATCTCTGTCCCTTAAACTGAGAAGCATATAGGTCTCACACCTGGGGCTTTGGGAAGATGGCAGCAGTTGTGTAGTGAGACTCCAGCAAGGCTCTGCTCTGCCCAAACTTTTCTCACAGTTTATATCACAGCAAAACCAGCAAAGCCGTTGCAGCCCACCCAGAATGGTTGCCCTTGCAACACTCACTTCCCTCCAAGTGCTTCACAACCAGGCTGTAGGCAGAGGGGAAGCTGAGGAAGCAACACCTGCTTTTGTTCCTCTGCCCCATGAAACAGACAAGTCCACACAGACATATCACGGAAAAAAACAACGGCTGGCTTCAAATCCTTTCTGAAAGCTGAGTACAGGCACACAGCACAGGAAGGACAAAGGATTCCCACCTCCCTGAGTGAGATTGATGTGCATGATGAACACAGACAGTAGGAAGAATGCTTGTTTTGCACCTTTCAGACTTGAAACCATACACTGCAACCTGTTTCTGCTCCCAGGCAACGTGTCCTACAAGAACTGACAAAACAACACCTACAGCAATCGCTTATGTACACAGAATTAATCTTTACTCTCTTACAGGGAACACGACCCTGATACAAGGTTTATTCTGCAAAATAAAAACCTTCCCAGCTATAAACTTTCAAAAAATATATATATTTTTTCCCCTCTGGCACAGTACTTGGAGGGAGTAATAGGAAAGGCTCAGGAAGCCAGATCCCAGTGTTAGCTGAGGAGTGTTCAGAGAACTTACAATAGAGAAATGTGTCAAATCTGAAACACGGTAACAGTTACACACACACACACAAAGAAAATCTGAAAACAGAAAAAAAAGTCAGAAGGATGTAGGAAAGACTGCCTGAATATCCTCTACATTACATCAGAAAAAACACCACTGGAGACACTGTAGTTATTCCAGAAAGAAATCAGGACACTTTGAGATGATGTACGGCTGGGAACTGCAGATTAAATGCTCTCCAGCCCATTAGGCAGGGCTGTACTTACTGCCGCCTCCTCTCGTGCCCAGCCACAGCACAGAAAGGATTTATCAGAGGTGGAAAACCCATTCCACATGAGTCCATCCCCAGCTCCACTGGCACCAGGCTGACCACAAGTGGGGCAGTAAAAATGTTCCCCCTTTGATCAGGTCACCCACAGGACTCACAAAGGGGCCCAGTGAGAGAATAACATTTTTTTTCTTTGTCCTTTGCTAACTGTGCACAGAGAATCATTTGGGAGAAGGCTGGGCAACCTGGTCTCATGTTGTGTCAGGGCCCTGCCAATCATTTCATCTGCCAGGTAAGATAGGGCCCACAAGTCCAGGTCACCTCCAGGCCTTCTTCTAAGAAAACTCCCTGGGGTGGGGACTCTGGGTTTCCCTGTTATCACCAGCTTAATTTCCCTTCCATTTTTTTCTTCTTAGCACTTACGTTTTTGCATTCAGTACCTTTTTTGTCCTTGCTCTACAAAACACCAAGCTCATTTTATCCCCTTGGAAAAAAGAAGCAAGTGTGGCAAAGGGAGAGCCCAGCGTGGCTTCACCAAGGGAAGGTCGCACCTGACCAATCTAGAGGCCTTCTATGATGGAAGCGACAGCACTGGTGAACAAAGGGAAGCCAATGGATGTCATCTACCCAGACTGCTGCAGAGCCTTTGACATAGTCCTCTATCACATCCTTATCTCTAAGTTGGAGAGAGATGGGTTTGAAGGATGCACTAGCTGGAGGATAAGAAGTTGGCTGCAAAGTCACAGCCAGAGGGTTATGGTCAATGGCTCTATGTCCAGGTGGGGGCTGCTGATGAGCAGTGCTCCCCAAGGGTCTGTCTTGGGTCCGGTACTCTTTAGTATCTTTATCAATGACACAGATGATTGGATTGAGAGCACCATCGGCAAGGTGTGGTTGATATAGCAGAAGGAAGGGATGTCATCCAGAGGGACACTGATAAACTCCAGAAGTGGGCCATCTGAACCTGATGAGGTTTGACAAAGAAAAGTGCAAGACTTTGTACTTGGGTCGAGGTTATTCCAGATATGTAAACAAAGTGGGAGAACTCCTTGAGAGTAATCCTGCTGAGAAGGATGTAGGGGTCCTGGCTGATGCAAAACCTAACATGAATGAGCAGTGTGCATTTGCAGCCTGGAAAGCCAATGGTATCCTGGGTTCCACCAGAACAGAGGTGGCTAGTAGGGTGAGGAAGGGGACTGTCCCTCTTTACTCTGCCCCCATGAGACCCCATCTGCAGTCCAGGTCTGGGGCCCTCAACACAGGAAAGATGCGGAACTTTTACAGAGTGTCCAGACAAGGGACATGATGATCACCAGAGGGATGAAGCATCATTCTTACGAAGACAGGCTGAAGGAACTGGGCTTGTTCAGCTTAGAAAAGAGAAGACTATGGGGAGACTCTATTATGGCCTTCCCATATTTAAAGGAAGTTTATGAGGGAAATAAACTTTTCACACAGGTGGACAGAGTCAGGACAAGGAGAAACAGTTTCAACTAAAGGAAGGGAGATGTAGATTAGATGTCAGGGGGAAGTTCTTTACCAAGTGGTGAGGTGCTGGCACAGGCTGCCCAGCTGTGGAAGTTCCAACCCTGGAGGTGTCAAAGCCAGCCTGGATGGGGCCCTGAGCAATCTGATCTAGTACTTGAACTAGCAGTTGGCAATTCTGTCTGTGGCAGTGGGGCTGGAACTTGATGACCCTTGTGGTCCCTTCCGACTCAAGCCATTCTGTGATTCTGTGACATCACCTCCTTTCAGTCCTATCCTGCAGCCTAGTGAGGGGTTACCTCCTTCAAATCTTACTCCACAAGGCACCTGTTTTCCTTTCATGCAGACGGAGGGTTTCCCTGGGGCTCTAAAAATTGTTAGATCCACATCTGCACACCTCTTGTTTTGCCTCTTTCTGCTTTGGCTGTCCACTGTCTGACATCTATAAAATGTTTAAGTGTAAGGCAAGTTCTCTGCTAGCCACCCTTACACATTCCTCAAATCTTTCATCCCCCCTTTATTGCTATGCACTTCTGCATGGAGTGTTTGGAACAATAAAATAACTGCCTCACCCTTAACTACAGTGCTTTATAATCCTGAAATCACAGAATGGCTTGGGTTGAATCATCCAGTCTCAACCCCTGCCATAGGCAGGGTTACTACCCACCAGCTCAGGCTGCCCAGGCTCCATCCAACCTGGCCTTGAGCACCTCCAGGGATGGGGTATCCACAGCTCTCCGGGCAGCTGTGCCAGGGCCTCAACACTCCCTGAGCAAAACATTTCTTCCAAACATCTAACCTAGATCTCCCCTCTTTTAGTTTATGTAACGTTACACACAAACTATTTGCAGGTTCTTGTGGGTCTATTTTAAGACAAAATTCTAATTAAAGACAATTGCTCACATAACACAGAGGAAAGATTCCTGAAAGGGCACGGACAGCTCTTTTAATACGTACACCTCCCAGTGTACGTTTTATTGCAAACAATTTGTCCTGTTACTTTACAGTCACAAGACAACTTTTTTTTTTCTTTTTAATATGGACACCAAAAAGGAAAAGATTAGAAGTGCAATCTGTCCTTTGCGTTCCCAAAAGAAAACACATTGAGCCTTAAGGCAAAATTTGCATCTATCCCAAATCCTTGCTAAATGCATTCCTTACTGACAAGTTTACTAAATACTCATGTATTGAATACTTGCTATCCTCAGTGATAGCTGAGGTTTACTGAGAGTCCTCAGAGGCAATTTTCTGCAGATGTCAGTACAACTGCAGGGCACTGACCGTCCCCAATTTCCCACCTTACTTTGCTCCTGGACCTGACATTAATTTCAATATTTCCAAGAACTCGACAAATAGGAACAGCAAACTTGGCTTTTTTATTTCACTTAATTCACGAAACTACATTTTCTAAGGAGCTGATATATAGTATTACTATTGTGTTACAATAAGCATGTTTACTTATCACTCCAGAGTCTAAAAGACAAAACCATACTAGATGCAATGAGCTATCTGTATTTGAATACACAAAGCAGGCATGATGGTTAAGCAGTGTTTCCAGTGGGTTCCTTCAGTGGGAGCCTTTAGAAATATTTGCAGCAAAATCCCTGTTGTAAATGCTGTTCTTTTAAAATCTCTCTCCAGAACTACCAGCAGGACCAAATCTTTCAAGGCACTGAGAAGTTTTTAGTGGCTTTGAATCCAGAAGGATCGTGTAATTAGTAAGACTGAAACTGACAAAGGAGTATATTATTTATATATAATGTAATACAAGTAACAATACAGAATTTAAGATATAATTCACAATTATAAGCCTGCCAAGTCACGTTACTGGAACAAGCTTTAAACCAGTGGATGATGTAACCCAGCTGCACTGACGGTGCACAGCTTGTGTAACTTTGAATATCTCAGGCAGCTGCAGAAGGACCTCATTGTAAACTGCTTGGTCTTTGCCCCCATGCTTTCTGAAGGAAGTTCTTCTAACTGAGGCCAAGGAAAATTAAAAAGCACATTATTGACATAAAATATTAAAAGACAGCTCTCCAAAGCCAGCTTCAGAGCATTTTAACTTTGCCTTTAAATTCCATTATGGCCAACGATTTACAGAGCACTACCAGCGATGCAGAAGATGATGCTCACAGTAAAGTCCTGCAACTGGAAGAAGAAAATACGCTGCTGATTTACCACCTTGCCCAACCCAACATTCTGCACGCTGAGGTCAGAAGCCAGGGTTCAGCCAGACTCACCAATACATCACCCTGAACCCAGCAGAGCGTTCCTAAATAGTGGCAGTCGCTAATAGGCACTCATTACATGAATAGATTGCTCACTAATGGGCGCGGTGGTGAGGGAGCTGTGCCCTCGGCGGCCCCACTCGCAGCCCGTCCCCATGTCCCAGTGCCCGATTCTCTCCGGGTGATGCTCCAAAGCCTTCAAAGGGCACGAGGAAAATCTGCTCGGTGTGGTGAAAGAAATCAAAGAGGCTCTGCTGAAAATTCCTACAATGCTTCTGCCCTAATCTTCTGGAGCAGAGAGGGGGCTCGCAGAATACTAAACTTGCTTTTCAAAGGAGATCAAAGCAACGCGAGCAACAACTGCAAACATGAACGGAGGTGTGCGCATGGGCACGGGGAAGGCAGAGAGCCTCTCTTCAGCCGCCCACGAAGGCTCCCGCTGACTTATCTACCCGTTACACATGTGATTTGAAAGGATGGGAGACGTGTTTAAAAGGTACACACGTACGCTCCGCCTTTGTACGGGCTGCGTTTCATGCAATCGCAGCGTTTTATGAGATACACTGCTGCCATTAATTCTGAAAAGCTCCTTAGCTACAGTCTAATTAAACCAGCCTATAATTTCGTGTTTGTTTAGCGATCCAAAGATAAATGAAGTTGCAGTTGTGCATCTACCCTTCCCGGTGTTATTCTGCAATCGGGGTCAGTCTCGCAGATCGTATTTAACACTTTGGCGGCCAGAAGCTTGCTTAGGAAATCCCCCCTAAAAAACAGATTCACTCAGCCACTTCCAGTGGGTATTTTATTTGCCTGCTTCAGCTTGCCTGTGCCCCCTCAGCCCGCTTCTCCACCGGAGCCCCCCCATGTGAGGTGCACTTGCACAGAAATGCTGATGTGTGGTGTCCCAGCAGCACTGGGGTTGGCTCCCGGCTCTGGCACGCAGCACTGAGGAGCCCCAGCAGCCAACCTGCTGTTTCCCTGACAATACAATTTGTGTTTTCTCCCTCCCAATATGTTATTCCGCTGCGTAAACTAGAATTAAAAAAAAAATTGAAAAGAAAACAGCTGTGGGAAAAAACTCCTCTAAGTTCACAGGGTGAGGGAGGAATGAGTAAAACCCCAAGTGAACTCTCCTGGCTGAACTGGGTTAGGATGAAAAATGCTGCTGCTAAATCTTGAAAATTTAGGTCAGTCTTGTTTATGTGAAGATATAAAGCACTGACATTTGGAGAAGCATGTGAACTAATGCAGTATTTCAGCGCTCCCTCTGAACCACAGTGGGCCACGAGGCCCTTTCATACCAACCAATTTCCCCTCCTTCAAATTAAAAAAAATAAATCTGAATTGTCACTTAAACTGTAACCAGCAACACATTGGAGGATCGTGTTTTAAAGTCTAGTGGCAGCAGCTGCTGAAATATTTCATATTTTTAAATCAGACTGAGTTAACCAAGTAGATACTTGGGAAGCATTTAACTGATGCAGAAGAGAACAAAGTAGGTACAATTTCCAAAGCTATCTGCTTTTTTCTTCCCTGTGTGAATACGGGTCGCATTATAGCTCTATGAATACCAGAGAAGATGAGGAAAGGGATAATTGATGCTTTTCTAAGACCTAATTGATGTTATCTGAAACACGCATCACACCAGATACCCGTTCCCTTCAACACAGCCCAACATATGGCGATTCTGACTGTGCAAACAGGGCTCGGCCCTATTTCTCTTCAAATCCACGTGAATATTTTATCACACACAAAAATGAGGCCCAGCGATTCATTTTGCTACAACTCCGCTTAGCAGCAGCAAGACTGCTCAAGTATTTTGCCTGCCTATACTTGGGCCTCCTACGGCTGCCACTGAAACCAATGGCAATACTCCCATCTCCTTCCATGGGAGGGGAGCCAAGCCCTTAGAAACCTTTGTATTTAAGGAAAAACAGTTTTCCTCCCACTCACGACTACAGTTCTCCTGAAAAACCAATGGAAATGCCTAAGAAGTCAGGTGGTTCGGATTGGGCCCAAAGGTCAAGAACAAAGAATATGAATGCAGCTCTGCTATTGTAAAACTGAGCAGCATCCTCAGAGCGTTGCCTGGCTCCTTTGCCTGCTCAGATGTTTGTTTACTGTTATTATTTTTAACAGATACGACACTTCCAGATCTGACTAGGGAGATTTTAAAATACATATAAATCCTGGAAGAAGAAATGAAGCGCACATTTCATTTAGTGTCTGGATTACAGCTTCTTATTAAACAAACCAGAGCTCATTATAAAATCAATATCAACTTAACCACTCTGCTCCCAAGAGAAACAGCAAAAAAGGTCACTCCAAGAAATTCAAACAATTTTCCTGCTGGAAGGGCACGATTTTAATTACAGATACTATTAATTAGAGCTGTCACTAAGAAGATTGTCCCGTTAATTATCACAAATTCAGTTTCAAGTGTGATTTTGGAACCTGGAGGGCTTTCTTTAAAAAAAAAAAAAAAGAATAAAATAAAGAATTTGTGTATTCATGTTTAATGAAAAAAAGAAAGAAAGAAAAAAGAGACTACCTATCCCTTCTGTGGTTGTGGTTTGAATACACCAACAGCACATTCCCTACTGAAAACAAACAAAAATGTTTACAGCCAGGATCTCCTTGGCCAACCAAACTAAGAGGACAAGTAGTTGGCTGGTCCACACACTGTCCTGGAGGACACTCCATTTTTCCACTGGCAACATAAAAAGAAGCACTGGGAAATGCTTTCACCCTCATTCTTCAGATCTCCTCAAGGAGATCTGAAGAATCTCTTTACAGAAAGTGTTCCGTTTAAACTGAAAAGCAAAACTGCTCCTGAAGGTACCAGTGCTTACAGAAACAACTGCACTTCTCACTCACCACCGCCGTCTGCCCGAGCCCAGCCTGGGGAGAGGCACTGCACATTCTCTGTTTCAACACAAAGCGGGACAGACAGACCCAAACTTCCCGACTTTCATTCCTGCCCGACCCGCAGAGCACAAAGGTAAAGCAGAACTTGGCAGAGAAGTGCCATGAGGAGCATGGTACCGGTGTGAAGCACGCACGGATGCTACAGCAACAATATTTACACGTTCTTGAATTCTTTCTCCCAGTCACACGCCAAACATCTTGGGGTAGGAAACAAGAGCTGCAAGATCGAAACGCACGCACTGCCATCACCAAGAGCACCCCAAGAAATCGGCCCCATCGGCTAAAACAAACTCCAGCAAGACGCAGCCTCTCTCCACCCGACACTTGAAACTGAAAGAGAAACTCCTCCGGTTCGTGATGCGTCTCAGCAAATCTGAGCGCAGCACTCCCGCCTTCCTGGGCACACATCTGCCACCATTGTTCTCCGCCAAGCAGCCCCCGCTCACCTCCCCATCTATCAGCATTACGTTTCATTTTATCTGAATAATGGCAGAAGGTGGCAACAGATCGGGTCAAAGGCTCTTTTCATATCAGACCCCGAAGAAGTCGATTACTCAAAGAGAGAGACATCTTCAGATAACCGTGCAAACCATTCCTCATAAACGCTAAAGATTTTTCGTTATTAAACAGCGGCAGGGGTGACAGATTACGGATACTAATGTCATTTTCCGGAGAATTTCAACAGCGTGGGGCTTTCTTTTCCTTATTTTCATGTTTCTAATTGGACACAAATTTACAGCACGAGCCACGACGACTGCACGGCAGTGCGGAGCTGTTCACGGGAACGTCAACGGGAGAAGGGGAGCGCCGAAAACAAACGGAGACAAACGAGGAGCTGGGGAGGAGGAGGAGGAGGAGGAGGAAGGCTGATGCTTACCTGATAAGCGGCGGTAGCGTCGGCGCCGGCGTCAGCCCCCAGTGCCGAGAGCTTCTCCTTGAGCCGGTGGTGGGCGCGGTGCCGGAGGCAGTAGACGACCCCCGAAGCTGCCAGGACCCCGGCGATGCAGGCGAGCGAGAGGAGGGTGAGGAGGAGGAATTTGGCCGACTCTGCCTCTTCCCTGCGCTGCGGGAGCGGCGGGACGTGGCTTTTCTGCAGGGGAGGAGAGAGAGGCAGCGCTTGAGTGCGCGGAGCGGAGCGGTGCGGGGGCCCCGTCGGGGGAAGCCCCGGGCAGCACCGGCTCGTAGCGAGGCCGGAGCCCCACGGCGGGCAGGGACAGCACCGCGACCCCCCCCCCCCCGCTCCGCTCCGTCCCGTCCCTTCCCCGACCGTCTCCTCCCCTCCCGGCTTTCCGCTCCTGAAAGACGGAGGCGGGCGCTGGGTGCGCGCAGCGCCGGGTCATCCCCATCCCCTCCCTCTCCCCCTCCCCCCCCCCCGCACCGTACGGAGCAACGAGGGAAAATCCGTTTTTTTTTTTCTTATCTTAAGGGTGAGAAATAAAACAGAAAACAGTAAAAAACAAAAAACCAAAAAACCAAACCAAAACAAAAAAAACCAACACCTAGGTGGCAGTCCTTCTGTTACAAAGGACTACATATATATACAAAAAAGAGCCTGATAGTTCCAAACTCCTCCAATAACTATTATTTTTTGCAGCAATAGGAGAGGATTCTTCTCGTGCATTTCACTTGTCTCCATGTGCTAAAAAGTTGTACAATAATTTCCCCTCATTAACTTCATTATAAGCTATATTAGCAACAATTAAAAACGCAACATGAAAATGAAAAGACCAGGCGCGCAAATTGCAGCAGGACTCATTTGGCCCGCGTTCCCCCTTTCACAATTACCAGGGAAATGAATTGAAAAGCACGCCCCTGCCTCAGCCCTGGTTGCTACAAGATGAGAACAATTAGCAAACTCCTTTCCACCACCTAATTTCGCGTGGTAACAAAATGGATTTTTCCCCATGAATGCCTAGCCGGCCTATTCATTATCTCTCCTCTATTAGTAATTTTCTGCTCCGTATTCAGCTAGCCAGCTCTTAATTTCCTCCTGTCTTGCAGTGTACACAGTGGCTCTTATGTCAGGCCCGGTCCATTTTTATCTTGTAATCATAAAGGCCACCAAAGCAATTATCGCTGGTCTTGACTGTAAAAGCTTGTCATTAATTAGCCTCCTTGCCTTCAGTGCTGCGGATTAGCCGGGGCTGAGGCTGAGTTAATGGAAATGCGGCTTCAAGAAGCCTCCCGGATTTTCCTGCGTGGACGCGGGGAGCGGAGGATGCTCGGCCGGCTCTGGGAAGCCCCGGGGGCGGGCGCGGACCCCACTCGGCCCGGCCCGGCTCAGCCCGGCTCGGCTCGCACCGCCCCTCGGCCCCTCCTCCCAATCCCACCAGCCACCAGGGGGACGGGGCCGCTCCCCCCTCCCCGGTGGGCTCCAGGGGCGCCTCCCTTCGCCCCCCACCCCGGGCCACCTGCCCCGGCCGCCGCGGGCTCGCAGACCGAGCCGGGAGGGGCAAACCCGACGGCATCACCCGGGGGCCCGGGGAGGAGCGGGGCTGCCGCACTGTGCCATTAGCATTTCAGTGAAAGGGACGCCGTCCCCTCGGGGCCAGGGGTCGCGATCTGCATCTCAATAGGCGGCCCCCGCTAAAGGGCCGCCGCCCCCTCCTCGACGGCTGCGCCCCGGGACGTTAATCCGCCTCTCCGAGCCGCTCGGCCCCCCGATAGCGAGGCACAGAGGAGCCCCCCCCGACCCCAGCTCGGGCCCCCCGCGGTGCCCGGGGCCACCCCGTCCCCCCCCTTTCCCTCAGCCCCGAGGGCGCGTCCCCGCCGCGCAGCCCCGGCTCCCCCCGCCGCACTGCTCACGGATCTCCCCTTTCTCCGCGGTTTTAAACGCTTTTCCCTTCGCCGTTCGCCGTGTGAAAGAGCCGCGCAAACGCCAGGGGGAAAGGGCTGTGCGAGGGAAACAATGAAAATGACGGGAGCAAAGTGCTGTCAAGCGCCCTGAGTAAACACGGGGGAGAGAAGGAGCGTGCTTTCCCCTCGCCTCCCGTAGTTATAGTGACGGAGTGCCGCTTCCAACTTCTCCTCGCAGCGCCGGGCTCTGCCCGGAACAAAGCGGCGCGGGCAGAGATCCGCTTCTCGTAACGGGAAGCGCGGGGAAACTGCCGGGTTTTGGGGCGCGGGGTGGGAGGGGGGGGGCTAGGGTGCCTTATGGGCATCGCATCGGGGAGCGTTTTCCGTGGGGAGCCCACGGAACTGGAGTCTCTGGTGCCGGGCATCAGACGGCCAACGGCGCGCAAAAGATCCACATCAAATCGAATAAAAACAAGACAAAACACACATCTTCCTAAGGAAGGAGCCAGGAATGACCACGACGGAAGGGGCGACGGGGCAGCAGCAGCCGCACCTCCGCTCCATCACGTCGGGGGCAGCCAGCCCCTCTCCCTGCCGCCGTCGGGGCGCGGAGCTTTCCTCCTTCCCCTCTCTGCCGCCGGGGTCGGGGTCCGCCTCCGGCTGCTCGGCTCCGCGTACACCTCTGCCGTCGGGAAGCTCAGGGCTGGGGCTGCAGTGAGGCCCGACCGCGGGACGCGACCCGACGGGAGAACCTCAGCTCCCCGATGCTCCCAGCTCAGCCCCACAGAGCCACTGCTCTGCCCGTCCCGCAGACCAACCGTCAAATGATGAAACGGGTAAAAATGAATCCGGCAAGCTCGTTCCAAGCACCCTCCTTCCGTCCCTCCCTCTCCCTCCCAGCCAGGAGCTGAGATTTCCCCTCGCCCAAACCACTCATTCTTCTTTCCCTGCAATAAGGCCCCAGCCTGAAACTGAGCCCAGGGTTAATTGGAGGCGTCCCGTCAGACTTGACTCAAAATGGAAAGAAAAATGTTTAAATATTTATGAATTTGACATTTACAGTCGGATGTCTTTTAAGGCAGAACACCTCTCCCTGTGCTCCGCGGTGCGCGCCTGGGGTGGAAGGGGAACAATAGCTGTTGCATAACAAGAAAAACAAATCACCTTTCTTTCCCCTAAGGCTTAACAAATAAATAGACCACATAAATTACACATAATTAAATATTAAACTCAGCTACATGTAAGTATGCATTTTTTAAACTTTATAGAGCTGAATATATTGACATCCCCCTGAATGATTTCCTTTTAGGAAACACGTGTAGCATGAGTCCCAACGAAGGCAAAACCACTGATCCTGAACAGACGGCTTAGGAAATAACTCCAAATACTCAGGCTTTGGTCTTTGCTTGCTTTGCAATGGCCCAAACCATGCTGAACTCTAGAAGACAAAGCTTTGGCCCATCCCAGAGCATCACACCTACCACTTCCACTCTTTCATTCTATGACTCTACACTCACCAGTGCTTGCTGGAGCTACACCGCTTCCACAAGGGCTGTTCTGTTGTTGTCACAATTATTTCAAGAGGGAAAAAATGCACCGGATCTGATCTCACATTGGCTTTCCCAGTCCCTTGGCAGAGTGCATCTACACACACCCCAAAGTGAACCAGTCAGTAGCGCAGCGTAACGCCGGAGTCACAAATCACCGCTCGAATCAAAGCGCCGCGTCCCGATCCGCGGTGTCATCCCATGATTCAGCACAACCGCCGACGTCTCGAACAAATCCCAGGCAAATGGCAGTAAATATTTAATGGAGGCTTCCATGTAAATAAGTTCATGCACCTACGTTGGAAGAAGGGGAAGGGAAAGCCTTTGTGACAGCAGAGAGGGCTCCGTGCAGGGGTGTGAGTGCTCACCTTCAGCAGAATTAACTCCGTTATTCCCTCTAGGAGATGGGGCCTGATTCTGCTCCAGGCTGAAGCAGAACTCTCACTGAAGTTGAGGTTTGATTCCACTTTGTCAGTGTAAGGAGGTATTTCTGACTTCAGCGCTCAGCTGCTGAGCCTTCCCTGCACATTGTGAAGGCAAAACCCCCGTGATTCCTTTAGGAATAACCTTGTGCTGCATTTTTTTGCAGTCTGTGCATTTCTTGATTATTACATTGCTATCAGGTAGATTGGTTTCTGAGCAGTAATTAAAAAAAAAAAAAAGCAGATTTCTTTGTAAACATGGGCAAAGGGAGCAACCTGAGAATATGATTTGTTTCAAAATATCAGAACGTTCAAAAACTCGAGAGGTGCTATTTTTAATTTGGAATTCACTATAGAATCTAATAAATGAGAGAAGTGAGGTGGAAATAATCATGTATTAATTCTGTGCATTACAAAATCTTTTCAGAAGCTATTATCAGAGCAAGAGGCATTGTGGTTTGGATTCAGGGTGGGAGAAATCCTTTGTGCAACTGAAAGCTATTGTTCCTCTGTGCAGATGAAATTGTACTTGCAAATCTGCCATTCAAGGAGGGAAAAGAGTGCCTGGGCAGAAGAAAAGAATTCTACAAGAAAATCATTCTTCTTAGAAATAAACTTCAGGAAAATAAGTTTTAGCTCACCAGCTTTTTTTTTTTTTTTTTTCTAAAAGGACTCTGCTAATAGGCTCAGTGCTAGAAAGGAACGTGTGTTATTTCCTTGATAGAGGAAACATGGAAGAAAGGGATGGGTGGGGGTCTGTGTGGGTGTATATACAATATGTACTCTCATATATATATACATATATATATATGCATATATATATACACACACTCACATACACACACTCTCACATATATACACACGTATACATCTGCTCTTTAAAATAAATCTAAACTTAAATCCACTTCTTGTGAATTCCTGCTGCAGGGTGACAGGGGATAGAGGATGAGATGCTCTATGCTCTTCTAAGTTTGATAGGTCACTAGAAACCCAGAGGTGCAATCGGCATCAGGACAAACCTTGCTACCTCACTCTATCCCTAGGAAACCTATAGATGTGGCTTTCCTTTGTAAAGTAAGAAAGCAAAATGAAGGGAAAGCAGCAGCTCCCTCGGTTTGGTGCCTGTCCCTCCTCACCCAGGTGGGTCTGTGGGGCACAGGGCCTGGGGATGCTCACAGCATGGGTTTTGGTCCAGCACTGCACAGTGGCCCGGCCTGGGCTACTTGTTGGTGCTTAAAGGGGATATCTGTAGAGTGAGGAAGAGGTGTGTGGGGCTGCTCGGCCTCCCTCCTTGCACCCCCCTGCCCAGCTCACCCGGTGCCAGGATGGCTTTCAGCTGATGTCAGTTCATCACCTGAAATGAGGTCAACATAATGCTTTTACTCGAGAGGGTGAAATCGGAGGGGAAGGTGCTTCTGGCTTCTTCTAGGGGTTGGGAAGATTAGACAAATCGACAGGCACAATGGGCAGATGGATTTCTGGGAACTGCAGCTTATTCAAATCACTGAGAAAGGTCACTGCGAGAGCCACAGATCTATTCATCGGTGGGGGCACAATGATCTTTCCGCAACCTTCAACACCACAAAGCACTCTGGAGCGTCTCTATACCTTTTAGTAGGATTAATACCCCGAACAATGACTGAATACAATCAAGAATTCAGTGAGTTCAAAGATCCCTTGATCAATGGTAGATATTTTCCTCCTGGAGGCAAACAGAAGCGAAGTTTCTGGTTAGAGTTACGAGAACCGATGATAGGCATTGTCCTGAGTCCCACTACGAGGCGATGCTGAGATGCCCAGAGGTCTGAGAACCCCGAAGAAGTTTGTGGTGGAAGGTTGTGAAAGAGGAAACGTATCGTAAACTTCGAGATTTTCTCGAGGATCTGGGTATTAGTTAAAGCACGGCACGAAAGCCTACAGCATCAGCGAGATGTGCAGGGATAACACACGGACGGGAAACGGGACAGCCATATCCATGCCTGCGGAGGAGGAAGGTAAAGCCGGAGGTGCGGAGAGGAGACGCCGGGGTGAAGAAACTTCCATTCCCAGCTCCGAGGAGCGATGCGGGGAAAGCAGCAGAACGCGAGCCTCCTTAGCCCGGGCTTTGTCAGAGCGAAACAGATAAGCAGAGGGGACAGAGCAGGTCCAAGCCGCAAAACCGAGCCGAGAGGTCGGCCAGCGACAGCTGAGCTCGGTCAGATATCTCCGGCAATCAGCAGCGCGAGCCGCCGGGACCTAACGCCGACGAACATCGCTCGGAGACGAGCTGAAAGCGCCCAACGAGCGGCTCTGGGAGCGCAGCCGGAGCCCCGCAGCGCAGCGGCCGCCCCGTCCCACGCCGGGCCCCGCCGGCCGCCCCCACTCCCCCCGCGTGCCGAGCGGGCTCCGACGGGGCGGGCACGCATCGGCCCCGCTCGCCCCTCGCCTCCATCCCCACTCCCGGAGCGGCTCCCACCGCCCGCAGACCCCGCTCCGCGTTTACCTGCTGCCATGGCGCTGCCGCCGGCGGGCCGCCACCGGCTCCTCCCTCGGAGGGCTCGGCGCACCTCGGCGGGCTCCAGCCGTCCTCCCCCGCCGCCCCGACTTTCCCATCTCTTCCCCTCCTCCTCCGCGCAGACAAAGGCGGAGGAGGCGGCCCCGAGCGCTCCGCGCAGCCCCGAGCGCTCCGGGGGCAGCGGGCGGCCCCGGGCGGCCCCGCGGGGCGCGGGCGGAGGATGCCGGCGCGCCCCGACGCTGCCCTCCTTATATCGGGCCGCTCGCAGCCCCTGCCGGCTGCCGCACATGGCCCATCCACCGGTTGCTATAGCGATGCCTCCCCTCCACATGTTGCTGGCAGCAATTGGCTAAGGAGGTCTGGGCTGTTCAGAAACCCTTCGCCGGTGTGAGGAGATGAATGGACACCGCCTGTGTCACTCATTTGGAAAAGCTGTTTGGGGTTTCTGTTGTGGATGTGGGATTTTTTTTTTTTTTTGTAAACGCGTTACCCCCCTCCCCCCCGTCTTTTTTTTTTTTTTCTTTTTTTGTGCTACTCTATCAAGATGGAAGCGGTGGGGGCAGAACAATGACGGAGGAGCACCCCCCCCCCAAAAAAAAAAAAATCAGGACAGCGCAGTAAACCTAAAGAGCATAAGAGCATTTGCATGACAATACAGCAAAGAGCCCTGCAACGTCTCTTCCTGAAAAGGCTTGCCTGCAATAAAAATAATAAAACCAAAACATCCCAGGGGCGAGCACAGAAGGGCCAAACTTTTCCCCATCCGTCCACGATACCGCACGGGGGGGGGGGGGGGGGGGGGGGGGGTGTTGGGAAGGGAGGAGGCTCTCCCGCACATCTCGGCCTAAACCCGCAGAACGAAGCAGCCCCTGCAGGTGACAGGTCCCACGAAGCCCCCTTTCCCACTTCTCCATTGTTTCCCCCTGCCACGACAGCTGGAGATGGCAGGTAGGGACCAGGGGAGAGCTTCTTTTCCCGTTCCCCGTGCGTCCTGCGTCCCCACCCCTCCCCACCCGGGGGAAACCCGCCTGAGTCACCATAGCCCAATTCCTGCAGCCCCAGGAAGCTGCCGGGCCGGGCTGCCCGTTCCTGCAGCCCCAGGAGCTGTCGAGGGTCCGACCGGCTGCAGCAGTAGTGGACCGTGGCTTCCTGGCAGGGCTTGGACTCTTCACAACCTCCCCTGTGCCACCCTAGCAATGAACTGCCTCAAACTGATACCTACTTCCACTCCCTTTGGTGTTTATATTTCTCATCTACGAATACTGTAATTACCATTTGCTGGGTGAATGTTGTATCTTCCTAGGGCTGCTGAGAGACAAACTGGTGGAGCAGGACATTGACCAAAAGAGCCAAGGGCATGGTGCTACCTAAAATGTTCTTGTGTGTGTGTGAATTTTTGAGGGATTTAGAGTGAAATTTGAAACACTTCTCATCTTTTATGTCATTTCCATGACTGTTAACTCTTGCTAAATACAACACTTGAAAAGATTCCAGTGTCAAAATAATGCTTTCTCTGTCGTTTAACAGATTAGTTAATGTTCTGGTCACTAAACGCAAGATGTGCTGCCAGCTACAATAAATGATGTTGAACAGTTCACCAGTTTAAAACTTGTAAAACGTTTTTAAAGTCCTCGTGGTACTGCTGCTTGCAGCCCTCATTTGAGGGTCAGCAAACCAGTACTTGGTAAAGCTCATTTTCAATGGAATAACTTACATTTAGACTATCTAAACAACATTTGCTTTTTTTTCTTCCCATATGATTTAACGCATTCATAAATAGGAAAACACCACAAAACCTATCAGTGGCATTTCAAGAAAGGATGTCTAGATGTCTAAATTTTGCCTTTTTTCTGGAAAACATTTGTAAGGAAAAATAACTTTGAGACACTTTCTCTATTTTCAGCACATGTAAAATAATGGGATTTGGAGGGCTCATGGCAATGTTCACTCAAAATAAAGAGCTGCATTTGAACCATGCTAAGCGGAAAGATCCTACTGTGGATCTCAAGACTGAAAGGAAAATAATTCAGGAACATAATTCCAGTTTGCACAGTCTGATAGCCAGTTTCATGTTTGTTTGGGTTCCCCCTAGAAGTCTCTTCTTCATTCCCACGTACCAAGAAGCGCTCTGACCCTCTGCCCTTGGTTTCTATCTGATGTCATGTTGGAAATCTGCCTGTAATGTTTTAAGTTCAGTTACTTCTGCAAATGCCTACACAACCTACAGCATGACATACACTTTCATTCTTTTAAAGGGTGTATAATTAAGATAAAAGCCATTTAATCTCATTTGTTGTTTTGCTGCCATCTTGTCAAAAAGTTTCACCTAGTGTACTCCGGAGTCTCACTAGTTACATATCAGCTCAAGAATGTTGCACAGGATTTCCCATAGATTTTTTGCCCATGTATCTTAATATCAGAGTTAAATTTCCTTAACTCCCACGAAAATAAGTTTTCCAAATTACATTCATCTCAGGAACGCACATCTTACAGAAGACAGAGAGCACTCATGCCAAGAAAACACCACACCTTTCTTATCAATAAAGCTGACACTCAGGGCTGGAACTTGAAAATGGACTTGTAAGAACGTTAACTACTGAGCTTCACTAAGTTTTCTGTCATCTTTTTGCATTCATCTCTGAAGAACAACACCAGCCACTTCCCAATTCCAAGCAAATTCTAGAGCTCTCATCTTTATTAAGAAAATGATTTCATTCTGGCTAAGATTTGAGTCTAATTAATGTCTTGCATTTTTAAACCGATCAACTAGATTTGAGCTGCATACTATTCTTCAGAGACAACTTAAAATATTAATTAAGAGCGCATTTTCCATTTAATTACATTAATACAGTTTCAATAAATAAGTTTCACGCTTCATCAAATCAAACAAACTTGAACACAATTGTTAGAATCCTATTGATTATTTCTCTGCTCTCATTGGTCCCTTTGACTGTTTTGAAATAAGAGATGCCAAAGGTTTGGAGGTTTGCATTGGTAAAATGAGGTCCAGCTCTCTGGGAAGGTGAGCTCAGCCCTTTAAAAGTGTTGCTCTGATAACGCACCGCTTGTAAAGATCATAGAATGGCCTGGGTTGAAACTGAATGATCTTTGAGGTACTTCTCAATCTCCTCTTCCACGGGCAGGGTCACCAAGCACTAGACCAGGCTGTCCAGAGCCACAGGGATTAAAAGACTATTATGGACATTTGTTACATTTTTCCAAGTAAATTTATAAAAATATTTGAGATTCCTCTATCACCTTGCTTGAGATGTTTGTAAAAAATGAGATGTTTGATCCACAAAGTATCATCAAATGGGTAGATGAACTGAGTTTTAGTACTCAAGCTAATTAAAGCAGGCATGGTTCAGATGTGCAGGTGATCATCTTCCTAAACAGTAAGACAAAATGGAGACAGTCTTGTTAGGAGCTATGTAAAAAAAAAAAAAAAGAAGTGCCATTCTCCCTGATTCAGTAATAACTCTATCCTTTAAATACTTGAGTGACAGCTGAAGGAAAACAAAATACTGGAGAAAGTTTCAGAACACACAGGGAGTGGCAGCAGGCATTTGGAAACACGTCCTTTATCTGCAGCAGAGCACTCAGAGTCCCTTTGTCACTCAGGGCCCGATCCTGCCAACCCCAATCTGAGAAATTCTTTATAAATCAACAGAACTAATGGGAATAGCAACTGGAACAACAGTAAATGTTTTCAGGGTCAGGCTTCATATGAATCAATAATTCATAAAAATGCATGCAATATTGAAACCTTAATTGCGTTGTGATTAGGTTTACATCCAGAGAATATAAAAATATTAATTTTAGTTTTAGCATGAGAGATTAAACCCTGTTATTATGAAAGCCTGATTAAGAAGTCGCTATAAAAGTGCCAGCTCAAAACCTGTTTAGTGGTAAAACATGATGAGAAATGAAGGATTCTATACCAGGATCTTGTTATAACCAAATGTGGCAGTCACTGAAATGCTGAACTTACTCTACACATCAGCACAGTACACGCCAAGAATTTCGAGAGCTGTTAGGTATCAGTTTTCCCTACTGTAACATAAGCAGATTAGTTTTGTTAGAGTGCTATTTTAATATTGTAGTGAAAAGGTTGTTTATTCCCTCTTTCCTCAGAGGAAAACAAACTAGTGCTGTTTACATGTGAGAAAGAATTTTTGGAACAGTAGCCAGCGCTGCAAATCTGTATGAAATCTGAAATCAAGATGCTTTTTTTCTGCCTTTGACACAAGTATTTCTCTTTCAATGTTATCTTCTAAGCCTCAGGACAAGCCACAGATTGTTAGAAATTTGTTATTCATTATGTTGATGGTATATCACCTCCAACCTACCTGAACCTGACATTAGAACATGTATTAGTTTTAAATTGTTTGCATTACAACTTTGAAGTAACAAAATGCTTTTCTAAACAGTTTAAAGTCCTAAAGTAGATGGGTTTTGAAGCTCTTACATGCATCATATACTCCTGTTGAGTTTCTTTTTCCCCACAGACATTCTGACTATAGAAAAAGACTGTCTCTGTGGAAAACACAGCAATGCCTTCCAGGAAAGCGCATTCAGGTGTCTTTAGTTGGTATATTAAGTTATTATAACAATTGTCAGAGCACTGTTAGACCAAATCAATGGTCCGGTAGGTATCCACTGCACTTAAGGTTTCTGGCTGGTATTGCTCTGGGGTCACTGATCAGGGTCTTCTGCTTTCATATGTGATGCAGAGAGGAATGGTGGAAGTCATACTGGTCCTGGAGCTGTGTTTAACTGGCAATTTGGCAAATGTGCCAGAGACCTGATAAAATCTATTAATCTTTTCACTACATCTAACTATGATCTCTTTTTCCCAATTCCATCTTTTAGAAGACAATCCTTCTAGTGTTTTTTTTTTTCCTCCCCCCTCTTTTCTCTTCTTACTGAAGTGAATGAGAAAATGCTCCTTGATTTCATTAGGTGTGTAGGTTAGTACAATATGCAGGCATGTGCTACATTCCATTTTTAATGCAATGGGGTTCCTGAAAGTATAAAACTTGACAAAAAGAGAAAGATCTTGAACCATGGAGGAAGAGAGAGACTGGATAACTTTCAGAAAGGCCCTTTTCCTCTCTGAGTCATACAAGCTTTGAAGAGCATTGACAAATTTTTGCTTTTTCTGGCTATAGAAATGCAAAATGACTACATTGGTTCATGTGACAAGCTAGAAAACCTAAATAATTAATCACGTGGCAGTATGCTATAATATCACAAAATAATTTAAAAAATGTGTGCCTTCAGATTACATAGGGAGCTATAAAGATTGTTTACAAAGTGCTTATCCTATGGTTTGCATTTTGCATGTAATGAGGCATGCATATACACATTCATTAGATTTTTTCAATTAATTTCAAAACAAAGCTCTGTAGATCTAAAATTCTACTTAAAGTTAGTAAAGTTGCAACTCTGCATTCTTATAAGAGATTTACACTGTAAACACAGGTATGCTCACCAGGCTTTCATCTACACTTGGTCACTCAGTGTTTGAAGTGATCATCACTGAAGATTCATTGTTTTAATGGAAGACCTGTAGAACCATAGAATGGCTTGGGTTGAAAGAGACCTTTAAGATCATCCGTGTCCAAACACCCTGCTGTGAGCACAGTTGCCATCTAGTAGATCAGAGCTGCCCAGGGTCACATCCTAGCCATACAGAAGAGCAACAGTGCTGATTTACACAAACAGGATCTTTGACCCTTTGGTTTTAAAAAGGGCACTGAGGGCTATATCCACACTCACCACTGGATTCCCTTAACTTCTTCAGAATTTTCAGAGGGGCAAAGAACACAGGAGCCCTGCAAGAGCTTGGTGAGACAGGCATTGACAATACAAAGCTAATTGCAGTGGGAACATTAGAGCTTCTGAAAGGTTTTCCGTTTATCACTTCCCTGTACAGTACCTGCCCTAATAGATAAGGCATGTATATGCAACAATAACTGGAAGAATTGAAGACTGAGCATGAACTTGCTTTTTAAGCTTCAAACTTGAAATTGGATCCTCCTATTTACTACTAGAAGGCTGTATGACAGGAACATAATAAAACTTCTCATTTATGTACTTGCTGCCTGCTTGTAGCTGGGTGGTTGATGGAACGCCAGCTGACTTCAGTGGGAACTTCATTCATGGATTTCTCAGGCTTTTTATTTTCAAAAGATCTTGCCTCCTTCTAGCTACCCCATTCTATACATGGTATCCTTGTTCAAAAAGCTTTCCAACAAATCGCAAAGATTCATCTTAAATCAGTATCGAATTCTAAATTGTCAATAATACTAAAGATACAACCATTTCAAATGCAGAGCTCTGGAAAATTTAAGAGTTCTCACACAGGCTATGTATGGAATTTAGTTTTCCATAATGAATTACACACTCTCAAACTCCTTAGTTTTCACAGAATAGTACATTTCTCAAGAATTCCTTTGAATTCATACAGAAAGAGCACTTATAGAAAATCTTGCTCTGGCAGTTCTTCCAGCCCCCTTGATCCCATGCCCGCACTCTTGAAAGCACTGTGAGGGTCTCAGAATGGATTTCAAGCATACCCAGGTAAGCTGCAATGTTTGGTGCTTGGATCCATCATTTCATGCATGAAACTACAACTCTCGAACACCTTGAAGCCAGGATACGTGGGCCCCAACCAAAACTCAGACCTTCTCATACTACTGCTTATGGGACAAAAGCACAGTAGAACCACATTATAAGATCATAGAATGCCTTGGGTTGGAAGGACCTCAAGGATCATCAAGATCCAACACCCTGCCACAGGCAGGGCTGCCAACTGCTAGATTAAGTACTAGATCAGATTGGCCAGGAACCCATCCAACCTGGCCTTAAACACCTCAGTGATCACAGCAAATTAAAAAAAAAAAAGGAAAAACCATATCTTAAAGTATCCCATTGTCTTTCACATGGGAATGTTGGATTTAATTTTTAATTATAACTGCATGATTAATATAATTAGAGACATTCTGCAATAAACGGAAAAGATGCAGCACAGAAAAGCACATGCAAAGTCATTCTTTAAGGGCTTCAATTTCCTAACTTATTCTATTTGGTTCACTATTTTTAATCATTTTTTCCTTTAGTTAAGTCTTGAGACTGATTATTCTGCCTTCTATAAATACTTGACCCTGCATTGCTGGGAACTGCTTTGTATACCCGTCCTTGTTGTAACACCACTAACTATGCTATGCTCCCTGCTTGTGCCTCCCACCTTGTTTTCTTGCTTCCCAACATTCAGTCAAATCCAAGAAGAACAGAAAGCCCTTTAGATCCCCATTTGAGGGCTTAAGCAAGGAGCAACCAATCTCTTCACATCCTGCTGTTTCAAAAGAGCACATAGCAATACACAATTTCTCATTTACATTCAATATAGTAATTACTCTACTGTTGATCACAATTAAAAAACAACTGAAACAAATATAATCTCTTTAGAAAAGTTACCATAGAAACAACACCAGAGAATTCCCTTTAAAAATGTCAAGATTTCCCTCACATTTAAATATGGGTTCTCAGGAATTACTCACGCACCATTAAAAACTGCACTGAGTCATTACTTTAAAAATAAACACATAAATACACACTCCTTCACAGATGGAGATTTTTTTTGTCTCAGCAAATATGAAATTATAATATGACCTAACTTTTGATTTTCTCATTCTATTGTATACCCCTAGAGGAAAGCTGGCCACTGTCATCTCACATTCAAACCTAATTGAGGAAGGAAAGGGCAAAAATCAAGAGTGACAAAACACACAGAACATGAGAATCACAGCTACTCAGTGAAAGAATGATAATTTTGAGTACATATGTATACCACAGTTGACAAGATGAATGGAAAGAAACATGCCTGAAATGAAACTGCAGACATAACCCACACATAAGGAGAACTTTAAATTAGGAAGTTTCTCAATTTGAAAATTTCAGTACATTAAAGTAATTGAGGCTATGGCACTCATTTTCTGAGCTGTATTGGTCCATTTCCATTTTATTGTGCCAATCTGTAGCATAACATCAATCTCACATGTTTTCCTACTCCATCCTTTGGCTGCTCCCTCTGTCCTTTACCTCACTGGCAAAACCTCACAAATTTTGGTGGAACAGAAGACCCATCTGCACAAGACAATTTGCTCATATGGAAGTAGAAGAAAATATGCCAGAGGGAGTGGAAGGTGCTCCAAGTAATAACAATGCAAATTTGGAGAAAATTCAGAGTTGGTCACAAAGAAAGCTGATAGTTTATTCATAAACTCTTGCATATGTAGAGAAGATAATAATACAAAGGCATTGTGTCTTTCCCTTGCATTACTGGCTCTGCTGCAGATAAATAGCATGGCTGAATGGAACCAGATTAATGATAATAAAGACAGTTTTCCCATTTTCTTTGTAGTAGAGCAAATCTGAAAATAAGGAAAAACAACATTGAAGAATTGAACTAATTTTTGTTCTGCAGGGTCTTACAAAAAGTTTTATTTCTTTCACTTTCTTAAGGCAAGGAGACTCAAATTTAATTCTGAATTTTCAGTTGCAGTTATCTTCCTATTCCTGCTTAGCCATATTTCCTTTTTTTTTTTTTTAAAAAAAAAGCCTTTTTTCCCCCTTCCTTCTTACATTTTCCCTGAAGTTTAATAAATGCTAAACAAAATTGTTTTACCTCTTTCCAATAGCATTTGGATTTGTCAAGGTGTTACATTTTTTTCCCATTTTGAAGAGAAACCTCAATTAAAACATTTTATTCAAACGTTTATCCACTTACTAACATATAAATAATCAAATTCATAGCTATGATATACCTCTGGTACTCTGCTGTCAGAGTTACTATTATTATTATTTTTGCTACTCCAATGTAAGGACACAGAGAAAGAATAAACCCAAGGCTCTAATACTGGTAAGAGGTGCAATGACAGCAGGACCAATGCAACAAGAAAGTGTTACAAAGAAGGAAGAAAATTGAACACTCACCCATTTCAAAGGACTGAAACTCATAGGAAAAACTCGCCAAGAGAGATCTCCAACAAAAGACCCTTCCTCAGTGGCAGTCAGCTCTTAAATGAGGTCTAAGAGGGGTGCAGCTTGGCTCCACCCCTTCTGGTCATACAGGTGAATTACCTTCACCTGTGCTCCCAGGGCTGATGGGGTCTTTTTCTCCAAGTGCTCAATCAGTGTCTCAGGTTGTGATTCAGCAGTTACTATACTAGGGGGGAATGGCTTTAAACTAAAAGAGGAGGGATTTAGGTTAGATGTCAGAAGGAAATACTTTACTTAGAGGATGGTGAGGCACCACCAGTACAAGCTGCTCAGGGAAGCTGTGGGTGCCCTACCCCTGGAGATGCTCAACACCAGGTTGGATGGAACCCTGGGCAGCCTGACCTGGTGGGGGACAAGCAGCCCACAGCAGAGGGTTTGGGTCTGGGTCATCTTTAAAGTCCCTTCCAGCCTAAGCTGTTCTAAGATTCTGTGACTGAAACTGAGAATGAGTGAAGGAGAGACATGGAATCAGAATAGACATATATAGGGCTGAAGACACCTACAGAAAAATATATTATAGAAGTGGCAACACCTTCTAAATTTTTTCAGAATTTTTAGATTTATGTAATTCCTTGCCTTCATTTGCATAAGTGTTTGTAACATTTTTCCTCCTCAAACCAGGAAGAGCTGTGCACGGTATAGCTATAACTGAGGAATCTTGATATAGTGTTTCTGATTTAAATTCTAAAAATAATGATCATATTTTGGAAATATTTAGGTATTATTTTTCACCAGCAATATACATCACTGGTTTCACAAAGAGTCACGTGCCCATGCTGGGCACAGACTGTGCCCCAGCCACACCAATAGAAAGCTTTGCTCAAAAGCCAACTAGCAAGAGTCAGAAAGGCCCAGTTCTCAACAAGGAGTGCATGGAACTGCCTGGACGGAAAGGTAAAGCTATGAAACACAGCCCTGTTGTGGCAAGATTTTAACTGGAAGTCAATTAAAAACCTTTGATATTTATGTTTATATTCAGTGCCACACAAGGAGTTTTACATATAAATAGATCACTGTTTTAAGGGAGAGCTGTTCATCATTGTTTGAATCAGCAAAATACAGTTACTGGTTCATGAACTCAATGCCATAAAAACACATGGTTCCCCACAAGAACAAGACCTTGTGCCTGGATATCAAAGTCAGGTGATTAACAAGCTGAAGTCACCCTAACAGCAAGCTCTCTGCTGACTGTATAGATGAGCATGGGTTATTTTTAGGTGAAATGCAATATTTGGCAAAGGGAGGTGCTTGTTTCTTAAGCCGGAGGTATTTAATTTCTTTCTTTGGGAGAATTTCTCCATGTTCACCTCTTCAGCTCTCTGCTGTTAGATGTAAAAAAAAAAAAAAAAAAAAAAAAAAAATGTAAATAGACACCAACACAAAGGCCCAAGACTCAGCCCTGAAAACCCGAGTTTTTTCCTTTAGGTTTGTCATGTAGGAGTAACACAACCTGACAAAAATCTCTGTGCCACTTCCTTGGTCTTCTCTCTAAAACACAAGTCACCGGAGCTCTTGACAGTTTACACTGAGGAAGATCTGTCCTCATCTATTTTTATTCACATGTATGAATCACACTTCCATACACCACAGCTAGAAATAAAGCCATAGTCTACCTCAAAGCTTTGAATTATTTAAGGCTTAATTAAGAGTATGATAGAACAGATCTGAAATTTAAGATGCAGTCAGTGGGTAAATCACTGTAGACACAAGGTCATGTGTCTGCTGTATACCTCAATCTGTTAGTTTCATGCAGAACAAATTTCCCACTCATTTTTCCTCCTAGACATAACACAGAGTAGTGTAATAACTATGATTAACATTATGTGAAAATTAAACAATTTTGAAATTGCAGGGTTTGGAAACATGACTATCCTATGTCTGACAAGGAAAAATGGTATCTCTACAACAGTGGATGAGGGTTGGATCTTGGTCCACTCTGATCATACTCTGCGGTGTTAAAACAATTGTAGGGTTGGCTCAGGCAGGTCCCTGATCAACTTTCTGCATGAAAGCAGAAAAGCAGCTGCATACTGATTCCTTCCAGCTGCTAAGGAAAGTCCACTCCTTCGGGGTAGGAATATGACATGGGTACATTAAGACTTGTTTAGAACACCATGCTTCCTTTTTGGAGAACTGCCTTTCTCTTGTAGTTAGGGTGATGCTGGATGAGTGGTCCCTTGAAAGGGGTAACGTTTCAGAACGAGAACCAAGCTTGCTTTCTGCCTTATTCATGTCAGATGATCTATGAATCCTGCATGCTCTTCACAAGCTCAACCATTCATCCACATGGAAATAAGCAATGGGATATGGCCCCAAATTACTTCCTATCCCAGCCACTGCAGTTGGTACTCTTGTCAATGGGACTCCTGGATGAAATGGGTCTATTTTATAGGAAAGTTCCCTGTTGCACTAAGTTTCCTGCAGTAAATGCATGGTGGGGCTACAATACTGCTGGTTATCCAGTTGTCTTGGTAGCTCTTTGGTTCTGCATCCCAGTTTTCTCACACTGATGGAGCAATAGAGGGTACATAGTTAGGAACAAGCCGCAACTTGTTGCACTAACATCAGACCAGCTTCTAATATCTCTTTGCAGTGCCCATTCTGTCTCACCATTAATATCACCTTTGAAAAAATCTCTCCATACCACTTTGGATTTTAAAAGGCAATTTTAATCTGCCTGAAGGCTAATAAGAAAAACAAACAAACAAGCCGCAAAGATAATTATTTACTTCTAACCTGTGTTCTTTCTGTACTCTAAGTTCCCCACTGAATTCTGACCTATTTCTGCAAAGAAGACAATTTAAGGAGAAGATCAAGGATATGAAACTAAGAAGGTTCTGTTGCTTTACACCCCATTACAGCACTGCACGAATAGAACCTAAAGTTTGGCTTTTGGTTGTGCAAGTGTTGGGTGATGAGGGTGATGACGATAAAAAGAGGGGAAGATAAATTCTGAAGAGCGTAAGTATTTGTTAACAAAGTGCAGTTTTGTTTGCAATTTCACTAGCATATTCTAAAAAAAAAAAAAAGATTAAGAACCAAACCAACAACAAAACACCTCTACATTTGTCAGAAAGGTGGCCCTCATTGCAATCATGATCTATAGAACAAACGTGCTGTAAATTGCTTTCCAGTCACTGAGAAAGGAAATAAATCCAAAGTCCTTTTATAGAGCAGAAGAAATCAGGCAACTGTACCATTTCACAGTTACACTGTGTGGTTTAGGGCTACAATTATGAATAATCATTTTCAGGGTGAACTCCCTGAATGGAGAAAACAGGCTGAGTGATTGTGTCCCTCGGCTGCATGCCAGGGAAATGTGACAGCACCAACACAGCAGCAGCCTAGCTCCCCTGCTCCAGTAGTCACTGCTCATTGCAAGGGTGTAATGCCATGCAGCATCTGCCCCCTTCCTTTCCCCTTTCCCATGCAGTATCAGGCTGAAATCCCCACTTGCAGGAGCTCACACATCAGATTTTAAGGTGGAAATGAACACAGGAGACAGGAGATCAAAGTGTAGGCCCACAGCACAGGGTCTGTCCCTCCATTCCTGCACACCCCATGGCACTTGGAACAGAGAAGCAAAGGTTTGCCTCCATAGCTCCAAAGGAAGCTCTTGACATGTGCTAAGATCTAGAACCAACTAGTTGTTGCATGTAAGGGCTTATGCATTGGGAAACTCTGTGGAGGGTTGGAGTGAAGGAGCTTGGGCCTGGTTGGCAGCCAGCATGGCCCTCAGCACATCTCCAAGATCTGATACACAGAAGCAGCCATGTCTGAGCAGCAGAAAACTTCACCACATCACTGCAGAAACAGCACAGCAGTGGGGTAAGTGGGACAGTTGGGCTTCCTCACAGAGACCTTGTGGGGATGACAGTAACCAGCACAGACATTTCAGCAAGCCAAGTTAACAAAAGTTCCTATTCTCTTATAAATGCATGGATTCAGGAACATATGCTGTGTATCACCACCCCTGGAAGTATTCAAGAAACATATAGACATGGCACTGAGGAACATGGTTTAGTGGGCAATACTGATGGTAGGTGGACAGCTGGACTTGATGATCTTAGAGGTCTTTTCAAGTCTTAATGATACTATGATTTCATGAAAGCAAAGTGGGGGCAGCTGGTCTGCCAGTGGATTTAGACACTTTTCAGGCTCCCAGATCCTGAATTTAGCCAATTCTAGGGGCAGCAGCAGTTGGCATTACATATTTGTCCTTAGACTGCCAGCTCTAAAGTTCCCAAGAGCAGGGAGAACACATTCGTCATTTACAGAACTGCTGGATTATTTATCATTGAAGCAAATCAAGCACTGTTACTGACACATTAATTTAAAATATTAATATGAATCTATTTGTCAGCAAAACTCTAAATGGTTATGAAGTACTTGTAGTGCAGCAGGTGTTACTTACAGAAGCACCAAAGTATACCTTAACATCTCTGTTTGTCGAAATTCAGCTATGAACTTCATGACTAAGATGTGATAGTAACACCTCTCCAGTGGCTTGCTGCTTTTCTTTATTAAAAAGAATCCTAGTAGGATATTTTTTCTTGTTACAGATCACTTTTTACCCCTTACAGTAGAAAATGTGTGCTTACGCTAATTTCCATATACCAGACTATTATTATTACTAATTTTGCAACAATCAGATCTGAACAACATATCCTGTCACAATGATTTATGCATCTCATTTCGATAAGAATAGGACTCAATTTGATTTTAAGGGAAATACAGGATTTTTTGTTTGTTTCTTTAAACAGCTGAAGTAAGAGAGGATTATGGAGACCTCTGGAAAAATAAGATACAAATTTCTTACTTTAGTTTCCTTACATTTGCCTGATAAGATCGTCAGCACAGCAATAAGAGCTTTATTTTCAAGTCTGAAGGATTTTTTTTAAACACATTTGGTATAGTAGGTATTTAATGAAGGTGTAGGCTAGAACTGCTAGCTGGGAAGGTTTGGGCAGATTTTAGAGCTGCACCTCACAAGCTGGACCAACACATCCTCAGTGTGTGTTGGTGTTAGTGTACATACTCCAGGTGAGGAGCACAACTGAAATCTGCTCTAAGAGCAAATTCCCAGTACCACCTTATCAGCCAAAGCCCCCATCCCCATATTTAATGATGTAGTTTCTGGAAACAATATTCTCCTTTTAAAACTGAAGTATTTTTCCAGGGGGGAGGGTCATGTATAATGTATATAATGTATAATGGGGCATAAATGGTGACTTCTGTCTTCAGACTGATGCTAGGAAAGCATTTTGCTTTACTTGCACACATTTTTGGACCCTGGGAAGGGAAAGTGGTAACTACTCATAGAGATCATTGTTTTCTCCCCATGACAATGTGATATAAGCCTTTGCAAATTATAACAATTCTCAGCTCCTGACTTTTCTTATTTGTAAAATGGACAGAGCAGAATTTCTTTCCTTCTCGAGGCTGTTGCTGAGTTCATTCAATTCATTAAAATTTATAAGATGCACTGAAGTTTTTAGCCAAAAGTTGCTGTATAAATTGCGAAGCTTCTCCATCAAGTCTTGTAACATCTGTTTCCCTACACAGCTGAATACAAACCAGGAAAAAAAAAACCTAACATCTTGCACATTCCATAAGCATCTTCTACCTTTATTGTCCAAGCTGAAAACTTATAGATATTCACAAGGTTTTTTTTTTTTTTTTTTTTTTAATAAGATGCAACTCCCCTTTACAACCACTGAAAGGACATCCCTCTAGATTGTGTGGTTATCTAGCAAATACTATGAATTCACTCTCTGTGGGGTCAGCTTTCATAGCTCATTGCAAGACTCTGACACAATGCCTCTAACAAGAAGTTGAGAATCAGTCTGTGCATTGAAAAACACAATTAAGTTAAACAAGACATGCAAGTATTTTTTTTTACTCCAGCTTGAAAATAAGGTAAATAAGCACAATGCAGTTAATTTAAATATTACAGCTGATGGATGTTCAGACTGATTCCCATAACAAGTGCTGTAAAGTAGGAATAAATAAAGGTGGATTTGTGAGAAATGCCAATGCCAAGAACAATAATGGACAAATAGGAATCCTTTTTTCTTTTTCTTTCCTGTTTTATTCTTTTTTAAATCTAACTGGACTTAAGCATGACTTCACTCATATTATTGCAGTGCAGCACTGCAATTTCATAACACACTGTGTGCAGGAAAAGTCAGACAACCTAGCTCACCTCCAGTTACAAAGCATAAGATACAAAATACCTCCACTGTAATAACGTGTCCGACAAGGGATAGTTAGTTTCATCCAACAAGAACAGCCTCTTGTTTCCAATGGTGGGACAGAGAAAGAGGAAAAAATAAAGAAAAAAAAAGCAACTATCCAAAAAACGAACTTGCTACTGTGGGCTGGCCAGAGGAACGGACTGCTTGCTATGCCTGGGAAGACTTGGTATGTAATAAGACTCTGACATTCTAGTAACTTGAAAACCCCACCTCCAAACGGAGGAAACACTGCATGCAGTCAGTAGAAAATTTTTATCGAAGCCAGAACTCCCAGGCTCTATTTCTAGCTTTTGACTTCTGGGCATGCAATTTAACTTCTCTATAAAAGATTTTCCATAAACACCAGAGGGATTCAGAAATGCAAGTCTCATTAATTTTCATTAGATTTGTGCAACTCCGCCCCTTGGGTCCTTCAAAAATCTCCCTTCCTGTGTTTTTTAAGTTAACTCCCTTGTTAAGTAGGGATAATAATTACAGCTGATCAACCTGTTTAAATAATACCATTATAATATCACTATTATCTTCATAGATTATATTCAGCACTGAAATAAATGCATCATAATAAATAATGCACAAGTTTAACATCTGTTCTGGTTAGTAAATAATTCACAAGTCAATAATTAATTTTCTAGCTGTTCATTTATAATTCATAAATATTTGCCAAATACTCAGAATTTGAATTTTTTTTATCAGAACTATTATGTGAACTTCTTTTATTATTATATATTCACTATTTATGTCATTCAGTTTGTCATCTAATTAACACAATATTATTTCCTTTATCCTGGATGAATGAAATTTCTCAGATGTTAGGAAAAAAAAAAGTCACTGTTATCAGTGAATCATGAATATTCACTTTGTATGACTTTGTTGCTGAAGAAGTTACAGTGATTTGAGTATTCACTGTTATTTGTGGATTCAATCTTAGTGGTTTTGTTCACTGTACATACACTTGTACTATTTGACTTCATTCACTTACTGCCTACCTCCAACTTTTGGACAGTCAGCTCTCCAGTTTATTCCCTGTGCTTCCATTAATGAGCACTTGCATGATGATTTGAGATTTGATTATAAAAATCTGATTGGGAATGTATAAAACAATGCCATCATTTACAGAAAAAATACACTTTTAATGTATTAATTCAGTCATTCCCAAGACCTTAAATGCCATTTACAAACCTGTCACAATAGAAAATGTGATAAAGGCATCTTTGATTCATCAGGCCAGGGCTATCAAACAAATACACAAAAACCAACAAGCAACCAACAGGCCCCAAAGACCCCACTGCATTTTATTACCCAAAACACGCATTGCCAAATATTGTAAATAACCATTACCATCAGTGGACTCAATGGTTTTTATGGGTTCCTTCCAACTTGGGATATTCTATGATTCTAAGTTAATGGAGCTTAGCAGAACTAAGCTAAAAGACCTCAAAGATTTGGATTATCCAAGCTGAAAAACCTTTCTTGGCCATTTGAATTTAGTGAATCATTTCTGTAGGCTACTGGGTCTACAGAACGAAGGGACTCTTCTCTACAAAGCAGTTCTGGCTGTGGGATGAAATTCATTGTGGAGATGCACCTTACTCTTTCCCCAATGACTACACACAGGACAAGAGCAGTTCTGCTCTTTCATCATTTCATTCAAGGGGAAATTGAGCCCTTATCTGCTGGCTGAAGGTGTTCCTGTAGTTTCCAAACCAGGACAACTAAACATTCACTTGTTACTTTTCTACTAAAAAGAGATCTCTGTATTCACCAAGTGCTCCTGAGTAAGCCTCTGAAATACTCTAGAATGAAAATGTTAGTCCGATTCTCCAAAGGACTCAGAATACAAAACTAATTTACATCTGGATTGAAATACTATTTCAGAACAACATTCTGAGTGAAGACGCATGCAAAATCCTGCTTATGCAGGTGCATGGGTGACAATACAGGGGTTAAAAATGTGACTGGAAGACAGGCTCAGGGCATAGCCTCCTGTCTGCAGCACTGATGGCTGTACTTCTTTCACTAATTAGACCTCGTTCACATTAATCATGCACGCAGTCCTCCTCAATGCAATGGGACTACTGCTGGGGACAAAAATAAAATGCAAGTTAAGTGCTGCAGGTGGTTAGACTGTTGATAACTACAGCCAGAACCTTTCATAGAGAAACTCAAGTGGGGAGAGGCTCTCTCCTACCCAGCATTTCCATACCTATTACTTCACCAGTACCATTAGGATTGTTATACAGTGAATATCCCTGAAACAGCGAAGTATCATTATAATGGATTTTTTGTTAAGAGTTCATAGCATCCATAAGCCTATTCACACAGCAATGTGCAGCCATAAAGCTTTGAAGAGTGGGGTTTAGAGAGCAGAAAAGTAGCACAAAGGTAATTCAATAAGATGTTGGTCTCACAAACAGTATCAAAAGACTAACTTTTACATAGAATGTGACATTTACTTTTAAAGCTAAGGAGATTTTTCTTGTTCGTATTACTTTCATTATGAGGCTACACTTGTTATGGATTTTCTTCCACTTAGGCACAGACGAATCAGACAAAAAGCCAGATATTTAAAACATTAATATAATGGCCCGACACACTGTAAATAAAGCTTTGTCGATTATGCATTTGCTTTAAAAGTCTCCTTTGTTAAAGTACCATTTTTAGGTCATCTCTGCGGTTTAATCCAAAATAGCTGAAACAGGTACAAGCCCTTGAATGTAAGCATCACCTACAGATGCAGAAAGCAGATGGCAGGTGTGTTCTTTGTACTCTGCCATGAGGATCTTTGCACCTTTTGAAAGGGATTTGGTGCAGCCTAGGATAGGGCTTTCATTATTATTAATGATGGAATAAATTAAATTGACTTTGGAACAGTCTAAATGGTCAGGGCAATCCCGGTATTGAGGTTGCTAAAGACACCACTGCCTGTTAATTCATACTGGTCTGCTCATTTGTATACTTGTTTGGCAGTGGACACATGCAGGTTTGATTCCCCCCTCAGCTTGAGAAGAGGTTGAAAGAAGAAGGAGAGTACTACACCGTTCGCGTATGGCTCTGGTGGCACATACCCCTTGAAGAACACACATCTAAGTTCTGTATAACTTACTCTGTAGCCATTTAGAATATACATGAAAAATTTATTTTCATCTCCTGCTAACACTAGAGGTCTCAAAAAAAACCCATAAACTGTCACGTTATCAGGAAAGATGACCACTCTTTTCATAGCCTTGTAAAGAGTTGCAGTTGGACCTGGCCCAATCCTAGCAGTGCTGGGAAGGCAGATGATGAAATCTGCAGGAATCCACAAATCAGCAGTGCCTCTGCCTGTTTTGTAGATCCCTGCTCGCACAAATACTTAACATGAAGTGGGGTTTCGCAGACAGAAACTCTCCAAGCTTCACCGAGGACAGAATCCTAACTATGATGATGCCCTTATAGCCTGACAAATATTTAATTCCTTCATGAACAGTGCAACCTGAATAGGACAGCTTGAAAGAATGTCTGCAAATGCTCTGATAAACTGAAAAAAAATCTCCAGGAGATGATGCATGTTATATAATTCTCTAAGCAAGGAAAGAGAATGAGTGGAAACTGGTGACCCATAGGAGAGAAAACATTGGCATTGTTGTTGCCTCTTAAGTGCTGTTTCTTTTTTTTTTTAAACTGTCTACTAGGTGAAAAGCTAGTAGTAGAAGAAAGTTTGGGGTTTTAATTCCCAGCCAACTAATTTTTTACTATGTTCTGAGAGATACATAATTAAAATTATACCCCTTAAGCAGCTCCCTGCCCATCATGCCAATTTTATGGAGAATTGTTGTATATAAGCACTCCTACTCACTGAGTGGGTAAGCTGTATACTGAATTCTTCAAAGACGGTGGACATCAGAAGCACAGGTGCTGAAAGTGTTGGCTTATGCCCTTTTATAAGATTAGCCTTAACTGACCTCTGTCAGAGCAACACCGTGAATCCGCCATATGAGTACTATGCTACTGCCCCAAGCGAAGGACTTCTTATATTTCCCTTGGAATCTCCCTGTTAACACCTACAGGTTTGTTAATAAACCAGTTTGTATAACAGCGAGGTTTTTAACAAATAGTAAGTAGAAGGAAGTCATTTTCAGAAATAGTCTTTATGAATCATATCCCTGTTCTTGTAACCACACTGGTGAGGTAAGGCTAAAACAGGACAGATCTCATTAAGTTCATGTTGTATCTAAAGGAGCAATGTAAGTCATAACAGGCAACCTACTCCAAGGATGAACATATGATGACTTTGCATTTGAAAAGAATTTATAAATCCTGAAAAAATGCAAAGACTGATAAAGATGCCTAGTTCAGGCAAAAGTAAGATCAGATCTAGGCAAGCTGGTGTCAGAAGCAAAGGAATTCATCACAGTTTGACCAAACTCTTCCTCTAATTTCAGAAAAAAATGCATGATTAGAAATGAGAGTATGTTGACATCTCACCACCTGATGTACCTTCAGCTCACAAGCTACATCAGCATGCAGATTCCCCAAATAGTGATGCACAAAGATGCAGCAGACTTATGCAAGACCTGAGTGTCAAGAATTTTTATGCAATATGTTATTGGAAATAATTTCACACACAATGTCAAGTTCATTCTAAGCATATTTGGTGGCAAAAGTTCCTTAGAAATTATAAAGCTAGAAAAGTCTAGGGAAAGGAAGTTTAGTTAAGTTATTTGCTGTAAAGGGACTAGCATTTTCTTCTTCTAAAGTTGTGACATTTTGCCTTTAGATTATTTTCTTGGGGAATACAATAGACCAATGTCAGGAGGGGAGGAGAAAAAGAGAGACTGTACAATATTTTCTATTATATGTGTCAAATGGTATCTTCTGGTTCAGTAGACATAAACAGCTTTAAAGTTCAAGGCTAATTCAAATTGGATTTTAGAAATATAGTCTTAAAACACTTGCACAAACTAAGGGATTACACTCTTACCATATCCCTTGGAAAGCTTTTGAAAAAAATACAGTAGTTCAGATTTTAAATTGGGTCTTCAAAACCCTCTTGTCTGTAGCTGTGTCATCTGCTTGGTTGCCTATTGTTAAAAGGTAAAATGTCTTATAGAGAGAAGGATTTGCATAAATTGCTATCACCTGCTGGCCATCCCAGGTTAATGAAAGTGGGGAAAAATACCACACAAAACATACACAAAGCCTTTGAGCCTCATTTTTCTTGACTGCTCCTGTGCCAGCAAAGATGAGCAAACAAGTACTGTGGTTATCTTCTTAACTTGCAGATCACATATAACCTGGACCTAGTCTTGTCCTTTGCTGTCTTTGAAGTCTTTATCTCCACCTACTGAAATCAGTTATCAGAAGATGGAAAAATCTTTTCATAGTAAAAATGCCTTTAGACTTCTCCTCCCCCAAAGAACTAGTATGTAGTAGAGAATACTGTGGAAACAGGTTGTACTAAAAGAAAATTCTCCCTTGGCGTTTTGAGTGGAGCATACACAGCAGAAGGACAGGCTTGAAATAACACATGAACAAAAAGCACATAAGGAAATACACATACTCTTAAGTTAATTTAGTAGGTGGAGAAGGGGAATTGAAAGGGTAATCTGTAGCAGCCTACAGCTACCTAAAGGTTAGTTACAAAGGTGGCAGTCAACCCCTATGGCAGTGCTGGATGGCATACTGAGGACAACAGTCACCAGTTGTGGTGATGAAGACAGTCACCGGATGAAGGAAGACCAGTGAGAACAATTTTCAAGTCTTGGGAGAACCATACTATGTCTGACGTGAGAGCATATTGGTGATAGCTGCAGTTTGAGCTGGAAGCTGGCCTAGATATGCTTGTGTCTCTTCCAGTCACCATTTCTATGTCTCTATATAATGCTATGTAGGAAAGTTACCATGTTGAATGTAACTACTTACCCAAAAGATAACAAAAAGTAGAGCAATTGTAAAAGCAGTGATTTAGTTCAGAGGTAAAAAGAATGGTTGTGAAAATCTACCATGGTATGAGGGTTTTTTTTTTTTTTTTTTACCAATCATGTCAAATGAACTGGTTTTTATAGTGTCTATTTTTTAGACAATTCACAGGAATCTATTATTAATATTAATGTGGATTTTATATTTACATCAGAAGTACAGATAACAAATAATAGACAGTGCTCACCTACAGGTGGAGTCTCATTTCAAAAGCAGCCTCCACACTGCACTGTCTAATAAAGTTTCCTAGGTATTTAGACTTGTCTCTATCATTCATGCAGGAAAAGAACTGAGAATTCAGCTTATTGTTGACAACTTCTAAACAGCTGCAATATTGACCATAGCACTGCCTGGAAATCTCACAGAAAACATCACTGCATGTGTCCCAGCCTATTTGCTTTTTCATGCTGTAACAGATATATTATCACCACATATAATAAAATACACTGAGTTATGTATTATAATAGTGAGACCCTGGATCATGCACAGTAGTTGACTTATCCATGAAATAGGTGCTTAGTGCTCTCTTGTGTTATTGCAGGAGGGCAGATTGACTACATGGTACTGGTACTGCTGCTTGGTTTGTCATAAATGCACCCATCTCACAGGACATGCAATGCAACACATATTTATTTCTGGGAAATCTCTGGTACATCTGTTGGAGACATACCTGATTATCTGAATGAGCATAAGAAACAGTTCTGTATATGCAGTGCAAAGGATACCCACAGAAGGTTAATCCATTCTCAGAAGTTGCTAAGTAACAGTATCACTCAGGATCACTAATTACTCAACAGCTCATCTCCAAAGAATTTGACTTGTGTTTTATTGGCTGAACATTACTATTTCCTGATAGTCAGTTTGGGCAGTAGGGGTTAAGGGGATGGAGAAAGCACCAAGTTGATTTACATTAGCTGAGGATCTGACTTCCTCTCATAGTTTTGAAGTTTGAATTAACACCTCTGTAAAAAGTCCCTAGTCATGAGAAAAGTCATTGACTTCTAGACTGGTTTATACTAATATGCCAAATGTTATTCACTTCAGCTACAATCACACTCTCTCTTAAGAATGTTCAAAATTCATTAGAAGGCAGCTGAAGTAAATCTGATTTTGTCAAGCTATCATGTGAGTGCAGTATTACACAGAGTATGGAGTGCACTTATGTTTTGCATATCCTAGGTACATCATTTCTGTTTGCTAGAGGCTGTTTACTGGCTGTCAGGGATTTCTTTTCCCCTTTTTTAAGAAACAGTCAATCCAGTTCCCTCTTCTCCCAGCACACAGGTAAATATGTTTGTACCAGCAACAGGATTAAGGTCAAAAACATAACCAACTGTATGGTGCTGTAAATACCCAATATCCTGTAAATACACAAGATTAAAATAAACATGTTTCTATTAATGCTATTAGAAATCTGCCCAACATTTGAATGCTGTGACATTTGAACAATAATAATCTTTCTGCCTCTCACGGAGATGTACATTTCTGTTAGCAAATACTGTAATACAAGATTTTACGACTCAAAAAGAAACCAAGTTCTATCATACCTTTACATAAATTCAAAACAAGACCAAAGCCAAAGGACCTATGTTTGGTTCACAGATGTCATTCTAATATCAGCAAATAATGACGTGCAAACAAGAATGTTAACTAAAGTTAATTTGGCACAATTGCTATTTAAAAAACATTTAAAAAACATAAAAGATAAAAGTTCACATAAAGCATAATGATCATGCAGTTCCTTGTAGGAAAACCATATTTTACAGGAGTTTGGCAGAGAATGCAGGTGGAGCTGAAATAAAATTCAATATAATTTGTTACATACTGAAACATAGCTTGATCTTCTACTATTCAAATTAATATATGGGTTAGCAATGTATATGCCAAGTCTCAGCTTTCAGGGACTAGAAACAGCTGGGAAATACTGCAGCACTGAGGTTTATGGTGTGAAAATGCTGACAGACTTGGAGAAAATGGCAATGCTGCTCCATCAGTTGGGAAACTTGATCCATGAACTGTTAGTGATTGAGTGTAAACATCTAAATAACTATCCAGTTTCAGTCCAAAGGTTCAAGTTTGCCCAAGGGATATTCCTTAGCCTAAGCTTCTTTACTTGCAGCACTCTTCAAAGTAATATTGTACCTTAGGTGAGCTTCAAGTCCACTATTTCTAGAAAAAGTATGCCATAGTGGATCACCAGCACAAGGCTTCCATGACAGCTGAGTCTGCTTAACACCCTAAAGAAGGGATTAGCAGGTGCATTTTCTCAAGCACTCTTGTGTGAGCCTCTTTCCTCCTCCTCCAGCTCTGTCTCAGGACTGACAGCAGGACCCTGCCCTGCTCCAACACGCTGGCATACTTGCTTACAGCCACCAGGCACACTGACAGAAAAGGACATCCTTCCTATATGCAGCGTCTGCTGTGTTTGTTCCCTGGAGCTGGAATGCCTGGATCGGGCAGCAGCTCATGGCCAGACCTCAGGCCAGTCCCTCAGGATAAGGCTGCTGTGGCTTTCACCCAGTGGGGCTTGCTGTCCAAATCATTTGATAGTGTAGCAAGTTCACCTTGAGCTCTTCTCAGCTTGTCCTGGTCATCCTGGGTAAAGGAAAAAAAGCTCACAACCCCTATATTTGATCACCACTGTGAGTATATAACATCCAACTTTCCTCAGGTCAGGGTTAAATACAACTTGTGCTGTCCTAGGACTATATAGTTTTTTTTTTTTTTCATTCACAGCACATTCGTGCTTCCTACAATACTTCCCTACAGTACAGAAAGTAGCAAAAGAAGAAAAAAAAGTAAAGGAGGAGACTTCAAATGCTTCACTAAGCATAAAATTCCCTGAGGTGTGAGGCAACTGCAGCACATAGGTATCATGGTAACAGTCACTGCCTCAATAAATACAACCGAACTTTGCTATCTTCGGAGATGTGGAAGGAGTTAGGTAGAAATCTCCCTGAGTTTATTTACCAACAGGCACTAACACCTTTCTCTAGCTGAAAACTCATCTGATGTATTTCAGCTGAGCATCAGATATTCTAAGGACAAAATCCTCAAACCCAACGCCAGGTTTCATAAACCCTAAGGAATAATACCAAGCACTTATAATTTGGAGAACTGAGCCTGTAGTTTTCTAGAATGTGTGCTCTTGGATACCAAGAACTGATCTAATAATGCTTAAAGCTCTTCACTGCTTGGCTTTACAGCCATCACAACAGCATGGGTTTGTAGCCAGTGTCATGCTGCCCTGGAACTGAGAAAATCAATGAAGGTTAAAATCATATACATGAAGGCATTGTGTTGATCTTCACTGTCATTAATTTAAACCATTTGGGGAGACTAAAAACCAACCCAATTGTTTTCTGTTTGCAATTCGTCGGTAGGGCTAATACACAGAGCAATGCCTAGTACATAAGGAAATGTAAACCTGTCAGTTTATTGCTAAGTGGCCCAGCTTATACAGATGTAATTAGAAAGTTATTAAACCCAATTCCCTTTAGCCATGGCTTCAACTGAACAGCTCTGCTGCTAATACCATCCATTAAATTGCATCCATTTATAGCTTGAGTACTATCACTTTTTAATACTATTACTCCTAACAATCAACCAGCATATGGTGTTTTGAGCATTAATCCTTGCCTTCCATTGACAAATTCTAAACACAGTATAAATTAAAATCAAAACAATGTAGTAGCATTCTTGCAGGTTGTAATTATGAGAGTAAAGTTTAGGAGAAACTAGCCAGATTACCCTTACACCAAGGTGTGACTCACTTTCTGTCCTCACAGAATTTTGGCCATTCCTGACCTTTCTGGGAACAGCCAAAAGGATTACAGAAGGAACATGCCTCAAAATGCGAGCTAAGCATGGGGGTTTGTGCCACGCAGCTACACCAAGTCTCCTCTGTCTAGTCCTTCAGAGAGGTTGAATCCTATCTCCAGGAACTATGCTCTCATTGTTCCACAGTTTCTTTCCTGTCCCCTCTGGATACATTTCTGAAATTTCAAACTTCAACATAGAGGTCCATACATGAGTTCATCACTTCCACACCAACAAAACCCTCAAAATAGTTTTACTGGCATGCAAATGAAGGTCTTTGGCAAGAAGATGAATTCACACTTTTTCAGGTGTGGGGGGTTGACTTTTTCTATTTTCATCCATACTGACTGATACGCTTTGATATTTTCTGTTGTAGTTCTTAAAATCAAGTGTTCTCCTAACTTCCGGCCTTATCTGTAAGAGGCATTTGCTAGAGATTGAATCTGGAAGCATCCAGGCTTCTGAAGTTGTGCTGCATGGAATAGTTTAATTAGGTAATGGTACATCAGTATTTTTAGGAGAACTTTCATTTATAACATGGAAGTGATCATAAAAGTTGAATGAGCCCTGGAAATAACTTGTTCTTTTCTGAGACTATTCAAACCTCATCTTTATTTTTAGATTTAAAATATATCTTAATTTTAAACTGTATAGATACAGTGTACTCAGAACATATATAATTAGAAATGAGAAGTCTAGGTTGCTCTAGACAGGGAGTTTAAATTTTTCCCCAAGACTGACAGTTGAATTGAGTGCAGCTTAAAACCACAGAAAAGGTATTTCTTTGTAATAAAATGGTTTGCATCTCAAGCTCTTTCAGGTGCAATCATCCATCAAGTGGGTCTGCCAGATCTAACATCAATTCCAAAGATACCAAGACAAACAGAAATGGGGGAATTCTCCTCCTATCATATCCTCCTTTCTTTTCTCCCAGTATTTTTTCATTCATGAGCTGTGATATTAAATTCTAAGCACAAAGGCTACATCAACCTCATGAAATTACCCACCGGAAGCCCTGTTCTTGCCATGCACCTGTGAAATTTCCTTCCCTTCACTACATACCATAGAAACTGTATTTTTGATCATTAAGGTTTCCACAATGATTTGATCTGAAAGCTTGCTCATGTTGGCAAAGGCATTTTTAAAATCTAAGTATTCAGCTCCTCTACCCCAAAAGCAGGAAATACTACATTACAAAAAGAGCCTGTGCTTCTTAAAACATTTCTAAGAAAAGGCTGCAAGCTTCAGCAGGTAAAACTTCCTGGCATTATGCAGTGGAAGATCACAGAAGGAACAAATCAAAGAAGCTATGCAGTGGTAAAATACTAACCGCAGTACCGGAACCACAGGTCTTGAAGCACTAAGAAATAGATGTGCAGTGTCTCATCAGAAATGTTGGAGTGTACACTGAAAATATTAATGTAGAAAGAATTGATGAAGAAAAGCCTCAGAGTACGGCAGCTTTACTGGAGTACTCTGCCTTTAACAATGGAGAGAAGCAGTCTTTAGACAATTAGATGAGCAATCTTAATTGCCCTGTTCCTCATAATACAAGCAAATCTATGGTACAGACTAAAAAAAATGGCATGATTCTAACTATAAAATTTTTGGCATGTTTTGCTCAGCAATATTTACTCCAGTTGAGGACAGTGTCAGAAAAGAAAAAAAGTAAGTATTTTTAGAGCAAATTCTCTTTTCTAATTTCTGTTTGTTAAATAGTAATGCATGGACTCTGAAGATGTTCAGTGCCTTGCTGAATTAGATGCTTTATGCTTCCTCATTACAGTAGTGGACTACATATATCTATACTCAGATTCAGCCCCTAGTATTTCCTCTTGTAGGCAGCCCTGATCAGCTGTCCCTGGTTTTCACATCTTGCCCTGTCTTTTGTGCCTCATGTTTGTTCCTGCACTCCCTACGTTTGCTCTTGGACTTCATCATATCTTACTGGTATCTGAAATCCTCAGCTCACACAAGGCTCCCATTTTTCCTCTTGGTTTGATTCCCTCATGACCTCTGCAATTCTTCATCTTGCTGATCAAAATTTGTCTCGACTCTCCTTTTGATTCTGCTCAGTTTAAACAACAGGCAGGAACACCTACATCCCAGTTGTGACAAATTAAGTCACACCTGCTGCACCTGCTTCTTTAAAGTTTGAGAGCCCTGACTACTGTAAATATATATAATAAACACAACTTGCGGAGGCTGGGAGGCTCTACATTCTGCTCAGTGGAATTTTTTCTATTGAATGTAACAATAAATTTTGAGAATGGCACATCTGCTCTCCTCCACAATTTCAGGGGGAAGTAAGAGGCAGGTTGAAGGAAGAAAAATGTAACAGTGGCTATTAAACACAAAGATACCATCTGTGGTTCAGGAATTACATTGATTGCAAATCTGCTAAAACTGGGGCAGTACACTAGCAGTGTCACTGCATGCTGGCCCTACTCCATCTCGCTGTTGCCTACAGTTGGATACTGACTTGAACAGACCAACATGTTCTTGTGTTTTCAGGTAATCGGGGAAAATATCACCAAATTTTACTATTTTATAATCAACTGTGTTTACCAGGCAGAACCCAGAAAACTGAACGCAGGGCTATATCACCTGCTAAATATTTTCACTGCTTCAGGTATCCCTGCAATTGCCTGAATGCCAATGAAACAACTGGTGGTACCAATGGACATCTTTCTGAACAACATTATTCCTGCATGAACAAGTTAAGGCAGTGCCTTTCCAAACAGCTGAACTCATAGCCAGAAAGAAGATGATGGCATTCCTTCTTCTTGACTGTGCAGTGACCCAGTGGACTGCTAGAAAGAGCTCAGATCCAGCGCAGTCAGCACAAACAATGGCACATATCTCCCTGTCACACAACATCATATAGCCAGGGAACAGCTCGGATGTGTTTATTCTGTGCTAAGCTTATGAAGAATTTGCATTAGAAAACAGAGACAAATGGAAATGTTGGCTTTCATTGCTGTTTTTATAGCAAATGTCACCCAAAGAGCTATTTACCTATTATCTAGATTCTGTTGTTGATAATGCTAGCTTTGCAGTATGAATTTTTAAAATTTATTTTTAAGCAATATTGGGAAATGCATTTTTGCACTATGCAATTATATTAATAAAGAAATTTGTTTGATGTTAAATATTTATTCTTCTCTCACTGTAGTCCTACTTTGGATACTATATGTATTTACAATGAAAAAAATGGATTTTAAAATATCTTCAACCTGCTTTTGAGATTATTTGTTAATCACAATTCATTAAAAACGTTAAGGTTTTGAGTGGAGGTTTTTGATTTTTTTTTTAGTTCAAATTTTTATTTTCAATGGTCTGCTTTGCTTTAGTTGGCACAGTAAAAAGAAGAGAAAAAGCTACTTTGGGTTTAGCATGTAGAATTTAACTAAGCTTTATTTATTTTATTGTCAGAAGTAATAATAGGGAGTAATTTAAGTACTTCGAAGATGTGCACTTAGTGGTCTTTGAAGCATAATCCCATTAAGATTAATAATGAATTACATCTGAGAAAGACTATGTCCCTTAATGCTAATGTCTTTTGCAAGGTGGATAAATCGCTCGATTTAACAGCAAAGATGAATGTACAGAGAAGCTGTAGTTCCACTGGCTTATCTTACATTGGGAGGCTGTTACTTTGGTTTTTTGGGGAGGTGGGAGGGTAGGAGTGGTCATTTTATCCAGATGACCCTGCACCTCTTACTCACTGAAAAGCTTTGAGGAAGGCCATATCTAGGGATGATCAGACCTCTAGAAAATCACCACATACTTCCCAAGACTGCAAACCTTGTAAACAGTTAGTTCATTGACAAATCTTTCTGTTTCCCAGCAAGTTTTGGCCATGAAGTGCCTGGAAAGCCAGAAGTGGCTAAGGTGGGCTGAAGAGCTAAAATGATGAAGAGAACATAGATGGCCTACTGGTCTGTCTGAGTAAGCTGCATTTAAGTGTTCTGGTCTTTCACAGGAACCAGTCTTTCACTGCATACCAATTTCAAGCTTCACTCAGTTCTACCAGAGAGTTCCAGAGGGAGGATAGGGAATTACAACTTTTTTTTTTTTGTGATGCACACAGCTATGAAGAGAAAGGTAGATGCAAAGAATAGCATGGCTTGTTTAAGAGCAAGAGGAACAAACCCAAGGATTGAAACAAAGCCTATAAATGACCAAGTTATGGCTCACACCTACAGGATTGTATCAAGGGAGGAAAAAATCTTCCCTCAGCCTCTTTCCAGTTCCAGCCTTGCAGCAGGGCCATGGTGGGGTAGATCTCTGCTCCCACTTAGGTAGGATAAGCATCACATACAGAACACCAGGCAGAACCACCTCTTTTGCCTCGCTATTACATATATCCATTAGTTAAGCCTTTATCCTGCTTAATTTGTAAGAGCTAAAGGGATCACATCACACACTGGTGCAACTGCAAAACCAGTGCTGTTGCAACCAGCAAATAATGATGTATGTCGCTTCTGATTACAATCGGTTCAAGGAGGCAACAAACCTCACAGCATGTGCAGCCTTCGAAGCACCTATTAAAAATACATTTTTATGTTGTAATTGCTTACTAAGATAGATGCATTGATTTTTTTTCCCTCATGTCTAAGAAGTAATTGCACAGACTTAGACTCAGAAGAATGCACATAATATACTTGAAAAACTAAGCATGAAGAATCAGTTTAGATTTCACTGAGTGTGAATTTGGGGAGAAAAATTATGCCTCCACCTTCTCACTACAAATGCAGTAGGGTTTATTTTTGAATGAAGGCAATATGAGCTTAAATTAAATGTCAAATATAATTTAACATTAAAGCATGAAGTGGTTGAGTGTGTGTGTGGCAAAACTAGCAGCTCTTCTGAGTGGTTAATTGCTATCTACAAAATAATAACCTATAAAAAGATCTCTCATTTTCAGTAGTGAGGCTTAAATTTACTGTGCTGGAATAATTCTAACAAAATAGAGCTCAGAAGCCTTTATAGCTACCCATGCCACACGAAGACACACAATGCCAAATAAAAACATCTGCAATCTGGCTGCCTACTACTCTGGGAGATGTATAGACTCCTTTTGTAATCAACAATGAGAAATAGACACTTCTAGGCTGCAGTTCATCTTGTCTTAAACTAGATACCTAAAATATACCAGAAGAATCACATCTGAAAAAATGCTTATTTCTCTCTGCTTACTGTAATGGAAGTGAGGAGTGATTAATTCAGAGGCAGAAAGCTACAATGCAATGTGTAATTTTAATATTTTCCTGTCAACAATTGCGACAGAACAATACTACGTTTCATTTTTTCTTTTTCTCCCACTAATGCCAGATAGGCAACTACTATTAGAACTAGAAAGTAGCTGCTGTATGCAACATTCTGCCCACCTTAGAAATCAACAAAATCCTTGCCAAATGAAACTCCAGCTCCTTTTGGAAGGCATTACAATAATCAGAACAGCTAAAATTGATAAAAACTGTCGCAAAGGACATAACCTTAAGTACATTTCTACTCCTGCTTAATTCTAGCATAAAACTGTTCCAGAGAGCAGATCTAGACACCTTTTTAAGCAAGTTGTTGGCTATCAGTGGGCAGAGGTCTGTGCTCTGTAGATCTCTGTCCACTGCTGTAGACCTGTGCTCTCCAGCTGCCTTGGTCAGCTGGATAACTCAGCCAGCTCAGTTCTACCAGAAGGAAGGGGCAATTTTAGTAGAGGAACAGAAAACAGAGTGGGCATCACATACATTTTGTACTAGTATGTATATATTGGTATACCTCTTTTTTAGTGTACTGTGGTAGGTGAGCTGCTGATACCAGTATGAGCCTCTTTAGAGATTCCTTGAAAGAGTCCCCTTTATTCCACTGAGAATTAAGATGTTCAAGGCAAACTTGAAAGTAATGTCTGATATATGTTCTAATGACGAGCCCAGCTATTGCCTGCTTTATGTGTTTTTTTTTCCATATTCCTATATATGTAACAGCATAAACAATACAGAATATCCAGACCAAAATGAATTGAAATAGCTAGACAAAATCCTGATATATTAATGGCCAAGCAATTGCTGACTTAAATTGATTAACAATTTCAACCCTTCAGCTTTCATAACAACTAAAAATCTAAGGTGGTTTCCAGAATCTGAAATAACAGCACATCATGGTAATAGCTCTAAAACAACTGTTTAAGCTGGAAGAACAAATACAAGATTTGAGACAAAAGAAAAAAACAAAGCAGCTTTATAAAGCCATTGTCATTTATCTCAATGAATGCAAAAATGATAGATTATAGTTTTAATTGTGATTTCTTGCAGGTCTTTAAGGATAGTTTTCAAATGTGTAACACAACTGGCCCATTTCTGTGTGGTGACAAGTACATGCCCAACCTGTTTGAGCATATCCACTGATGGAGAAATTTTGATATGAAAGTCCATAAGAGTCATGTATGGCACATGATGGAGAGAGCATGACTTCTGGAAAGTGAAATCAGTAAAAGCAACCTCAAATTAAAAATAAGATAATTCAAGAATTACTTTATACTCTCAAATGCTAGGTATAGAACAGAGAGAGTAGCATGAATGAAAGGAAAGCCTGGAATCACAAAGCAAGAAGTAAGCAATTCCTGTCCAGACTTTTATACTAAAACAGATGCATTCAAACCCTAAGGAGCTGTCTTTTCACTTTTAGATGAACAACTTGGAAACGTAAGCAAGGATTAAGTCTCACTGAAAACTACTGTTTTGCTGTCTCCTAAACCCAAAGTGCTAGGAGCAGGCAAGCAGCCTGATACAGGATGAGACCAGAGGCAGATCGTGGTCCCAGGTAATGCAATCACTTTCTGAATGGCAGTTGCCAAATGTGCAGATCTGCATGAGAGCCTCACACAATGGCAGAGCCTTGGGCACGGTGCTGACATCTCAGACCACTTAGCCAGCTTGGCCCCTGCTTGCCATCCCTGCAGATTACCAGGTGCCAGCCGCAAGCACTTTTGAGTAGATCCCAGCAATTTCTGCCTGCTGTGTCAGAAATGAGGTGCTGCCACATTGGCAACAGCATCTCAGTGCTGTGCAAGCAGCCCTGAACTGTCTCATTTGCAACAGTGGGAGCACAGGTCTTTCCCTGCCAAAGCAACAGTCACTCTGCATGGAGGGGTGACAGTGGCTGTGCAGGATGCTCATCATCCCTGCCAGCTCTGGCTGATAATTAATAAAGTTCAAATAGGTTTTCCAAGTGTGCACAGGACACACAGCCTCCTCTGCTGCCATCATCCCCTTGATGTACATACCACGGACACACACTGAAGGATCTAGGATTATAATGACCTGACATTTAAGGAATATGGTACAGGATGCTGGTATGCTCCAGAATTCCAGTTGTGCTCCTCTTTCTCATATTCCTTATGCTAAATCTTTCACAACCTCAATGCAATTTCTGCTCAGGGACATCTCCCTCCACTGTCCCAGCTCACTACAGGATGCAAAGTGTAGGGCAGATAATTTGAAAGGATGGGATTCAGAGGAGATATCACAGAGGATGGTATACTTCTGTAAGGCTTTATATAGATGGTACACAGACTACTGGTAAGTAGAGAGTGGCTCACCTTTTACAATTGTTGAAGCTCACCAACAACTCCACACAGGAGGGATCTCCAACAAGAGATCCTTCTCTGGTGGTGGTCAGCCCTTAAATGAGGTCTGGGAGAGGTGGAGCCAGACTCCACCCCTTCCAATCACACAGGTATATTAACTTCCCCTGTGCCCCTGCAGCTGACTCAGTGCTTGCCTCAGGTGATCAATCAGTGGTTCAGGCTGTGTTTCAACAGTTCCCATACACAAGGACAGCCACCCTGTTACCAGATGTGAGTTCACAGCACAGAAAACAAAAGCACAAGATCATGATAGTCACATCTTTCTTCTTTCAGAGGTATCCCTATCCCACACATTGATGCGCAACTACTCTTGCCAGCCCAAGACAGAAAAAGTGAAAAGAGGACTATGTAGAAAGACACCTACTTTGACAAGTGAGAAAGCATCTCCCAGATGCTGCAACACTATTTGAATTGTCACACATGGAAAAGGGTCAAGGAAATTTTTGTGACCTTGGAAGATTTCAGCTAAGGTCTAGTAATGCTTTCATCAGTGGCACATTCATTCACCAGCAGCTCTGCCTTCTAAGTACTGAAATCAAACGGAAAGTTTTAAAATGAGAAATAGTATCTGACTGCCTTATATTATTGGTCTTCATATTAAAAAAAATCCAAACAAATTATCTGCAGTATTTTAATGTATGATCTTGCATTCTTCTGCAAGCTAAATTCCATGACAACCTTAAGGTATGATGATTTATCGGAAGAGATGGGCTGTAACAGATGAACTCTAACACATTTTGCTGAGGTGGTTTAGATGTTACTGCTCTGTTATTTTTCCCATCCTTCTGCCAAAGTTGCTGTCCCTGGACAGAAGGACTAACTAAAATGCAGGCCTACACTGCACTGTGCCTTCAAACTGCTGAGATGGTCTTCAAAATGACACCTGTACTTCACAGATGTCCAATCCTTTTTTGCTCACCCTGCTAATGGGCAGAGTTAAACAGAATACCTTCAGCAGAAGCCTTAAGAACAAAAGCTGTTAAAACAGAAATGTTTCAAAACTGTCTCTGTTTTCTTTCCCACTTGTTCTCTCAATGAATTCAAGTCACAACCATATTTCTCTACAGCTGTCCTGCCTCTGCCAGCTGCTAATTTTAGCCAGGGTCCTCCATTACAAAGAATGATGAAAGGGAAGCTATGAAAGTATGGGATCCATAGCTTTCCTAAACCTTTTATATTTTGTAAGTCCCCAGTCAGCTGCTAAATATCTTTTCTGGTTCTATCACGATTCCAGCACATAGAATACAAAGTGCCAAACAGATTCAGCTATTTGTAAGAAAAAGCCAAAACCTTCTGTCCTCTTTCAATGATCTCTGACTTTCAGAATCTTGCCTGAACATTCATCAAATATTCTCTTTGTCTGTTGTCATCCCTCTTAAATACATAAAGAACTCATTCATGAATGTATAAACTTTTGTCAGTCTCCAAAGTAAATGGAGTTTTCTTTTAAAAGGCTTCCTTTAAATCAGAATCACTCAGTGCATGGTGCTCTGTACTGTTATCCTCCTTTCTTCAGAGACTGTGTCTGCTTTTGATCCTTTATTCCTGACTTCTTCCCATCACTGATTTTTTCTGTCAATTTGGGAGCTGTGCCCTGCATTAATATTTAGATGGCGTATTTTGATGATTTTTCTTTTGTATTTTTTAAAAATATCTCTTTCAATATTGGAGCTGATAAAGGTTAATGAAGCTCAAGGATAATGTAATTGAGGTTTTTGTTTGCCTTACCCACTGCCCACTTTATTTGAAGATACTGTGGTACTGCAGATGAACCAGAAACCTCATTTGGGTTTTATCAACCTCTGCATCCACACAGGTACCAAGCTTTGTTCATCCTGATACAGAATAAGGGCCCAAACTCATCAAGGTCAAGGAATAAGTCAAGGAATAAAGATCAAGTTCCTCTTCAGGAAGCAGAGATCTTTGTTTCTCGCTTGGAAACCCTCTGTCTCTTATGTTACATGCCAAGGGAATTACAAGCTTGCTGTCATAAGCCATTTTTGTCACATACATTCTGCAAGGAGACCACCATTCAGGATTCAGGAGTCATATCAGCTGTTTCCAAACAGCATTCAATTCTATTTGGACACCATTTCATGTAACACCTTTCTCTAATGGTTAAATTGTCTTTTTTCATCTGGTTAGAAGAGTGGCAACAAGGTTGGAGATACTGAACCAATTCTAAGATGCAATGGAGCCAAAAAGTAAAGAAATCTTTCTTTGGCTGAATTATAACTTCTGTGCATCTATATTTATAAACTTCTCTTGTATACACAATAAAATATATTTTAAATAAAATTTTGCATTACACTCACTTGCAGAGATAGAAAAGTCTCTGTAAAGAAGCAATGGAGGACTCTGAGTAATTGGAAATGTGTCTTTCTGCAGCTCCTATTCACTGCTGGTGTTCAGCAATAAAAAGAGAATTGCAACCATGAATCACTAACACTACCGTGCTGTCTTAATACTTCCTTTCAAGAACTGAAGAGACAAATACCATTTAGACAAGGAGAAACCCTCATATATCTGATACACCTCCAAATGCTCTGTGATTAATGCTTTTTTTTTTTTCTTAAAAAGAAAAAGCAAAACCAAAACAAACAGTGCTTGAACAAAAAATCCCACAACCAACAATGTAGGCTTCTAAAACTCTGATGGAATGAGGCCACTGGTAAGCAACAGTATAACTTCACATAGAAAAAGCCCCAAACACTTTACCAAGGCTATCAAAAGAGCTATTCTTTTAGTTAGGTTTGGAGTAAATAAAACAACACTTACTCCTTTAAGTGATTTGTTTGCATTAAATGATTCATTTGCATTTAGTTGTCTAATCCCAGAGAGGTTATTGTTCTGCAGCATACTCACGCATTCAATCAGACCATTCTTTAAAGCCAAGTGCTGTGGCTTCTAAAGTGGAAGCGTGGATGCTGGATTTCAGCAGAGTTGGAATCCACTACATAAATGAAAGAGTTTGCTATTCTGTATTGTCCCTGTCATGTTTGCTTGTTTAAACAACACCGATCTTTCAGCAGTGGGAAATGGGTAGCCCTGGGGAGCAGGAGGGATTCCTGACATGCCACGTGGCCCCTCAGGAATCACTAAGGGAAGTGTTTGCAAAAGCACTGGTGGGTGTGCTGTTCTTGCTGTGAGCACTTCTTGAACAGCTTCCTTAAGCCTCTTTGGGATTATGGTCCTGTAATGCTTAGCTAGAAGGCAGTTTGAGCTTCAAGTGTGGACCCCTCCCCAAAGTCAACATGCCCTTCATACCTCAGCGTGGGGCTTGAGTTTTTGGTTAGGCTGGCTTTCACAACCACTTCTGCCTATGTCCTTCTGCACTGGTCCTCATCCAGACTAGGGTACTGAACTGGTAAAAGACTATAAAAATATGAAAAGATCTGATTTTCACTCATTTAGCGCTCCAAATCGGCCCACCGTGGGTGAATGCTGGTTTAATGCAAGGAAGGAAGTTCTAACACATGGCTACCACTGGGGTAGGACAAAAAAGAGTTTTTGACAACTGTTCAACTGTACCGTTAAACCACATTCTCAGTTTACCCATCAATAAATAGGAGTAAAGGTCCTTCCCCACATATAACGCTGTAGGAGCTGTGGTTGTAAAATACACTTACGTAAGTGTTAACGCACTTGGAATAAACGTTGGCATTTAGGCAGGGGCAGTGGGGGCAGGAGGTGAGACAGCCATTACATAACATAATCCACCAAAGATTTACATCTTGAGCAGGACAAACTGGATGTCCCAGAAACTAGCAGTTAAACAAACACCGAATCTGTAAAACCTATTCAGAATTTGTAAAACGTATTGTTGTTTTATTACTGTTATTTATCTTGATCGCGTTTGTTCTGCTCAGAAGAAATAAAACACAGGCGCTCTTTCCTTTAATTGCTGGGCCTATTCTTTATTAAACAATGAAAAGTGATTAGAGATGTTTTTTGGCATGCACAGTCCAAAACCACCTAGTGAGAGTTCAAAGAACAAAGCAAATGCTTATTGGAAGAAATTACTCAGCTAACTAAACTTGTATATCTGAGTCAGACATTTTTTCAGCATCTTTACCCCATTTATCAACGCACAATTACTGTCACTATTGAATTGTGTCATTAGGCGTAAGGTTACAAGTGCCAGTCGGAATAAAAAAATTGCAGTAATGTTGGCATAATTTTTCATTATCATCTTCATTAACCACAGCTAGTGGGAGTAAGAGTTTATCCTTGCTGTTGTCATCGTCATGACAACGCTTCCAAAGCTTGTCTGCTGAGAGTCCACCAGATACAAAAAACTGAATGTCCTCATTATTCCGCTTCTCACACTCTCACCCATGCCAAGGGTGATCCAAGATGCACAGGGCCCTTGATTTATCCCCTGTGATTTCTCTTGACAGCCTGGTATGGTGTCTCAGCTTAAGGCAATCGGTCTGATTTCACAGTTTAATTACTGCTAATCTGAAGGAGCGTGGCCAATGCTAATGAGCCAGCAGCAATCAAAGCAATAATGGCTAAACTCACCCTGTTTCATTCTTCTCTTTTTATTAAACCACCCCTGCCCTGAAATAAGCAAGTAATTTCTCCCTATGCACACTACTGCGCTGAGAGAACAGACAAGCGTGATGTACAATTTGGTGTTATTCCAAAAGGAGACTGTAAGATTCCTTTATATTTTGCACTTAAAACCCCGTTTAATATTAGTTTATAAGGAGCTTTGATTCAATAAAAGAATCAAGAGCTGTAAGACTCACTAGGACTCATTAGCAGATCACTGCTAGCTTGACCACACAGCATCCACAGTGATGCACTGGGGCCAAATTTGGGATGGAGGCCTCCTAGATTTTTGCAGTCAGACATCACTGAATCATGCAGCAAATAAAATTATCTATGTCAGTCATGAGGAACAGAACCTAGAGTAAAGGCACAGGAAGGGCTTTACTGCAAAAGGAGCCAGCTATAAAACTGGGTGACAATGTACCCTGTGAAATGAGCAGTGCCCTCAGTCACTGTCATCTAGAAGGGGTGACCTGCACATTATCCATTTTCCCAAACTTTTTTCCCACTGTTGAAAGAGATGAGGAAAAGCTGGGAAAAAAAAAAAGATCAGAACTGATTCCTCTCACATCAGCACAAGCAGTGCTGTATTCCCCAGGAAAATGACAAGAGGCAGGCCCCATGTCCATCTCTGCACACCCACCAGCTACGAGTTCCTTCAGATATTCTCATTTGCTTTTTAATTCAACAAGCAGAGGGTCTGCTCTAAAATATTTACTGAACATCACCATGATTAATTGATAAATATATAAAACTTTTACCAGTTAATAATGTACAATCAAAAAGAAAGTCACACATCACAAACAAGGGCCCCAACATCCTTGTAAATCCTAGCTATTTAGGGCAACCCTTATAGAGCTATTTCATATTTACTCTGGTGAGCCATAAGAAGACTCTGGCCCATTTTGAATTAAGCAGAAAAGCTGTGCTTTAGTGCCACTATGGGTAATATATGATAGATAAATAGGAGGCAACGCAATATTTTGCTTGTTAAATGACACAAGGGGAAGAATGATAGAGGAATCAGCCATAAATAAAAGTCTTTTGAGCAAATTCTGAAGAATGTGAACAGCTTGTCTGGTGCTTTTCTCAGGTTTATCTATCATTAAGCCACATTTGGTGGTGTTCAGTCAACCTGAGAGAAAACAGATCTTAAGAACTTTGTGGACATCCAGAAATACCTGTCCAGAGTGGAAATAACATGCCATCTTTGCAGATAAAAGGTGTTTAATAAAACAATAAATATTAGAATGTACCATTTGCTTTTTACAGCAATGTCATTTAAATGTGCAGTATAGCAAGACAATGTCACTTTATAGGATTAAGTCTATCATAAATCATTTTATCTCATCCATTCTGTCAAGACCTGTTCTTTCATTGATCATTTTTATATTCACAATATTGTATTAAAAAACAGAAAAGACAAGACTGCAATAGTACATAATTGTACTATTTTGATGTTATTTTGCATTGTTTTTCAACCTGTTTTACTTGTTTTCTTTTATCAGTATCTGTACAAGACAAATAATGCTATGGGTACTTATGGTGTATTTCCATAAGACATATGAGAGTGTGTCACAAGAGGTGAACATCTTTCTAATAATATTTTGTACTTCATCATTGCACTGTCAGGAAATGCCAATGGAGACTCCAAGTCATTTTAAAGAACCACTTCATTTACAGGGAAGGAGTTCACTCCTAATTAAGTTGGAAGGCCTCTGGGGCTTTCTCCAGCCTTTGCAATTCTGATTTCCTTGGAGAACGCATGGTAAATCTAAGAGATTCAGAGATTTCAGTGTGATTAAGACCCTGTTGACAAAGACATTAAAATGCTGCTAGTCAAACTATGCTATAAACCCTACACAAAAATTCCCTGTCCACAACAGCCCAGGGAACTTGATCAAGAAGTCTACTGGTATGACACTAAGGTGGCATAACTCAGAGACACAAGAGGTAATAAGGAAAAGAATTAGGAAAAGTTTGGATTAAAATTGTAAAAAAAAATAAACTAAAATAAACAAACAAACAAAAACAACCACACAACTACAACATGGAACTAAATAACTTGAATTCCACTTAAGCTACTATGTTAGCTCTTTCTGAGTGGGTCATACATATAGAGGCATTTCAGCATGAAAGGCAAAGAAATATCCTCTCTCAGTTGTTATATTTGAATTGAAAGATCAACTTTCATTGTTTTTCCCCTTTTATTAAATATCCATCGGTAGGTCTAGGTTGATAAGATGTTATTGTTCAAGAGCAGGCAGCAGACAGGGATTTTGGCAAAACTGAGGCCTTATAAATTTGGGTCAAAGAGGGTGAGTTACATTGAAAAGCTGCAATAGCTCAAGGAACTAATTTTATGTTTTTCTGAATAATGGAAAGTAGCACAGCCATTGCATAATCCCTCTCTTCCTGCAAATGGGTACTGACAGCAAAAGTGTAAAGGTTTTTTGTCACTCAAGTGCTTCAGTCATCAAATAAGAGATGTCATTAACAAATGTAGGGTATTTTAGTGCAATGTGGTGTGATGGATTCAGTGACAAAGGAAACACAACAATGAGCAAAGATTTCTAAAACACAGTGAAGGGACATAGTAGCTGCATGGAAGCAATACAAAGGACAAAAAGATTAGTAAGAAAACTGAGCTGATTTCCTTGAGGGTTCCTTCTTCCAGCACTGACTAGCTGTGGATCTGGTATCCTGGAACTCTCCCTCAGAAAGGAATCTCAGATGATCTGTCAAGTGGCTAGACTCAATGTTATTGAGATCACACTTCTTGCATAGCTCGAAATGGCTTGATTTATAAGCTATACTAAAGCAATTGCCTCCTTTTACTCCTATTACTCTAAAAACAACGTTGCTGCTGAGGTTGGGTTGTTTTTGCAGAGCAGCAGCAGAGAGCGCTGTCAGGTTACCAACACAGAATGAAGGAATCTGAGGAATCAGATGGAAGAAACAGGAAAGATAGTGCTTGAAGCAAATACAAAGAGAGAAAAACAAAAAGAATAAAATTGAAGAGACTTTCAAACAAACAAACAAACAAACAAACAAACAAATATATGTCAGAAGCAAAGGAAAATTAAAAAAAAAGCAAACTTGGTTTGTTTAGCAACCAAGACTAATTCTCCTTCCTGTTCAAAAAGACCTTCATAGATCAAAGTATTACAGTGCTCTGAATTCCACTTGGGCAACCAGTGATATCCTGATTAGATTTGTATTTAAACAGAATTCTCATACATTTCAATTATTAGAATCATTGGAGCCAAGTGCTCTTTCAAGTTAGACCTAAATTATCCTCTCTCTAACAGAAAGTGAAAAGGCATACAATATTGATACCAATCATTGTTCTGTAGAGCCATATACACTTCTATCAGTCATGAGCATATATGGAAGTACTCAGTATTCATACATTTTCACTGGCTAGCTGAATACTTCCTATAGCACAAAAAAAACCCAACAACCAAACCAAAACAACAACAACAACAAAAAACCTACACACACTATTCTATGAGATTAATTGGTAAAATATTGAATGTACTGTCTTTTAGCCTAGTCTTCAAAATTATTCTAATGAATAATTATTCTAATGAATCCCTGTGAGCTCAAAGACAAAGAAGAGAAAGGAAAAAGAAAAAAAGATGCTATAAAAAGGATAGATTTTCATATATTGGAGATATGTATGTTTTAAAAGTAAGTGCCCTTGATGGAAAGTCAGATGTATCCCCAAACTAGAAGCCTTTTTAGGTGATGACTTTTAGTAGTGAAAGAAATTGAGAAATCTTTTGAAACAGCCCTGGAAGAAGATCTTATTTACTATTATTAAAAATTAATGGGTAATACCACCCGAACATAACATGGAGGTCTGGAAGGTATCTCTTAAATCAGTTCTGGGAGCCAGTGAGAATTCTAGTCTTACTGTAATGCACAAGAATGTGTATTGGTACAAAATATTGTTCCCTTGAAACTCAAGCCACAAATTCTGTAAATAACTGCTTCTCAGATTCAACATCAGCACTGAACATTTTGAAACCAGGATGACAAAGATCCTTGTATTTTTTTATAATGCATCACCAATGTTACATAAAAATTACCATTTCTTAATCTTCTACTTTGATTCTCTTACAGTACTGTATGATGTTTAATGTCTTAAATTTTACTTCTTGCTATTCAGTAGATCCTATAGAGGTCATTCTGTTCCTATGGCTTATGCTGTCTGTAAAATTCTAATATGTGCACAGGATAATAAGGAGAATTCAAAAACACAGGAGATTTTCAGTGAATAACCTCATATTCAGAGAACCACCTCCCTCCTCCTACTTCCCAGATGTTTTTTACCACTGACAAAGATGATTCCAAATCACAGAATCATAGGGGCTGGAAGAGTCCTCTGGAGATCAAGTCTTCCTTGTGGCAACCCTGGATGTCCTGATAACATTCCTCTATTTCTCCCAAGCAGCAAGAACTCTTCCACATTCTGTAGACTTTTTTCTCCCATTTGAGCTCTTTTCTCATCATGATACAGCAAAACCATGAGTTTCATCAGTGTTAGTTCCTGTCTTGAACCTGTGATCACTCCCATCCTTTTTATTCCGCTGCTGAAAGCAGCCTCTTTGTCCTCACTATATTTTCTCAGTTTCCTTCCATAGTATCAGTACAACCTCCTACTTCTACTCTCAGCTAAGTCCATTACTTTAGCAGCAATTTTATCCAAAAGATGACAACTCATTTGCAAAAAGCAGAAGAAAGTAAAAAATGCTTAAAATATCATGGTCATATGGAACATCTTTTTATACATCTCTCTCTCAGTGTCTCCCTGTGAGTCCCACTTTCTCTGTTGTATTAAATGCAGTTACCTGGACAAGACTAGCTTTGATGCTATCTTATAAAAAACCTTATATTTCTCTGACACCCTAAAAATAAGAATACATAATAATAGTAATTAAAGAATAAAGAATATTTTCAACTTTTCCCTTAACCTGATGAAAATCCAAATGGAACAAACCTATCATTTATCTCTAAACTCATCAACAATATATCTGAATTTTTTCTTTTCTCTTTCTTGGTAGTTGAAATCATTTTAGAAAAGTGTTAGGTGCACACCTGCTGTTTTCACCAAGTAATTCCTCCAGAAGGTAGGAAAACCCTATTCCTATTTTCAGTTCTCTTATATAGAAAAATAAACAGAAACTGTAGTAGGAATCCAGCAGTCAGTTTCAGGTCTAATTTTGAATAAATAAAATGGCTGGTCTGGAAAAATAATTCATATGTACAGCAGAGAAAAAAAGTGTTGGTCTGAAAAACAAAAATTTAGAAGTGGCATAAATATGGCAGACCTTGCTAATCTGTCCCTTCTTTTGCATGTAGAAATTATCATTTTATTTCTTCAGTTCATCTAACTAGCTCATATGTGTACCAGTCACTGTTTAGATATCGGTATCAATATCATACTTCACTGCATCCTGTGCCCTCATGGGACCTTGTCACAGCACAAGTTAAAAGCCAGTTTCCTGTACTACCTCATCAGGTAAAGTTCCAGAGTCACAACTTCACTCTGATTTTTGTCACTGAGAAGGTAAAATACCCAAGGGCTTTCCACTACTTGATAGAAATGGGGTCGTCTTCACCACGAATGGCGATAACAACTCAAGATGGCTGTACAGAACCTCTGCAGAGTTGGAAATGGAACACCGATGGGCCCAGATGTTAATTGCTTTGGTTATTCATACTCATTCTGCATAGTACTTCACTCTTTTAAAACATTTCCATACCAACCAGTAGCGACGCTCTCTAGAGATGGTGTCTGCAGTCTTCACAACATCCCCGTGGCAGTATTCAGAATTCACACCAAGGGACCTTTTAGGGTGCCACTAGCTGCAGGTGTCCACTTCAACACAGTCCACAATTCAGGTTGTGTGAGAGTTCCGCTCCTTTTAAGCCTGCAGCCCTAAACACAGCAGGCTGCCACGTGTAGGCAGCAAGCTGCAGAAGTGACAAAAACCAGGAACTCTCTCCTGAAACTGTTAAGAAAACAAATACCACACAGAAGCTCTGCTCTGTGTTAGGCATAGGGCACTAAAAAGTTGCAAATAAATCCTTCCCAAAGGATTGTATAAATATTATGTTTATATATATTATAACACATTATATATTGGTATATAATATGAATATAAATAAAGTGAATGTGTGAAAAAATCAGATCTTCTTAATTCTAAGCAGCCTAAATCACTTCAGATGAAGAAATGTGCTTCAAACCATTTTACCTGCCCCTAATACTTAACTCTCTGGTATTACAGGTACCATGCCATCCTCTACAATAATCTCTGTAGGACAGGAAGGAAAACAAACACCCACCTTCCATTTCAAATTATTTTTAGTAGGACATATGAATCATCTTTGTCAACATAACCCAAAGGATATTGAAAGCCATTGGAAAAACTAGCACAGGTTACTCTTTCCATAACATCATTAAGCATGTCCAGAATTCTTAAATCAAGCTCTGTCAAATATTTTTGGAGAAAATGTTATTAAGCTTCTTAACCATGTCCTTCAAATAAGAACATGTATGATTTTTCTGTAATACGTTATTTATAGGAAGGGAAAAAGAAAATATGAACAAGCAATCTTTATGCTCCCTCCTTGATATCTTCACATAATTCAGTATAGAACCAGAGATGCAGCAGATATACATGTTTAAAGCAGCTTTAATGATTCTGGAGAATGATTGTTGTGAAGCACCAAAACGAATGTATTAGTCAGCCATTATTTTAAAGGCCTGAACTGCAAAGAGACCGGGGAAGGGGGAAGGGAAAAGAAAACACAAACACATTTATCCTGTCATCATTAAGTCCTACCAGAGGCTTGGACAGCCTGCTGAGCTCTTGGTCAGAGCCACAAAGGGATTCAGACACATAGCTCTTTTGGGGATACACAGCTCATAGTTCCAAGGGGACTTCAGTGCTTAAAAGCCTTGGGGAATGTGGAGCTTTGTGCATTGATCTTTCCCAGCCGTGCTAAAACAGCAACAGCAGTGGATAGAGCAAGCATTTGGACTAAACAACATAGTGTTATGCTAATATATAGCATTTTTACATATATACCTCTCTCCTTTGAGGTCCTCCTTTGCAGTGAAAGAGGTAATATCATCCACACTGGACAACATGTGACTCATGTGTGCAATGAAAACTGCCCACTTCTCTCATTTTAGTACATATTCTGACTCAGTCTTGTCAGTTTACAGTTAATTTGCCTCCTCATTATCTTTTCAACCATAAAAAGATGATTTTTTTGCTACTTAAATAAAATCTCAGGAGATTACCGAACATCCCCTGCAGACACAAAGCTCTGTGGCTTAAGATATAGTTTTTTATTTCCTCTGCTTAAAAAAAAAGAAGTCTCTCTGATTGTCAAGTCAGCAGACCACACCATGTGGACGTTTCTCATACATCCTAAGGCAAAGGAAACCTGGGCTATCACATAAAGCAAATCTTCCCTCAAAGAAAATCAGCTTTAGAGTTGTCACCCTTGCTATTCACTACTTGAGCCAGTTTAACTCATCTTTAGGAAGGCATAAAGATATGCCTATCTCTGCCTCAAGGTGTCTTCCAGGAAGACTAAAAGAAAAAGTCAAAGGGATCATGGTAGAAAGAAAACCACAAGTGGGAAGCCAGAAGGATGGTGAGATGGGGTTTGTGTTTCCTGAGCTTAACCAGCAGCGCACATAGAAGCAGGTATGAGTGTAGGGAAGGTTTCCACAAGGGAATCTTCTCACTTCAGAAAACTTAAAAATGTCTACAAGTTGGAGTTTTTCAATCTTGGGTCTCAGTGGTCCATTCTTAGATATATAAGATATCCAGAAGAACCAAGGAAAGCTGAAAATTCATGCTTACTAAAGCATCCTTACTTAGCTAAAAGCTGTAAAATGGTATTTCCCTAATCTCCCTCTGGTCAGTCAAAGACTGATTTATTCCTGAACTAGAAACTGTATACAGATCACTGCATTTAATAACCTTTGATGCACCTTTCTGTTCTGAATTTGTCTAATCATTTCTTAACCTCCTTTATACATGCAGTATCCAAAACATCTTATGGTAATGAAACTTTCAATTTATTTTGCATTATCAAGAAAAAGTGCTTTTCAGCTGCTTGGTAACTTCAGGGTGCCCCTACTTCTTGCTCTGTGTTGGTAAGGGATGACCATCTTTCCACATCCCCTGGATCACTGACAGCTTTTACACATTTACACATCTTTGTTGTCTGCTGTGTCATACACTTTATGAGTAGACTTCTTTCCCAGAATGAAGAGATTTTGTGCCTCTTCTCCTGGTAAAGATACTTAATTCCTCAGCTCAGGCTTCCACCTTCCTGTCCCATCACACCCTACCGAAGACAGGCTGACAAGAGCTGCACAGCGTACAAAACACGCACGTCACATGTCAGAGCTGCGAAGGAATTCACTTTCCTGCAGTATTCCTTTCCTGGCAATTCCTTGTTGTTTGATGAAGCTGCATTTTTACACACGTCTGGGCTGCGTGCCAGCATGATGCGAGATGACGACATTTTTCAGGGTTGTTTTTCCAAGCCCTCGCCTCTCTCCAATTAGCTGTCCTGTGGGATGGCTTCCTGGGAAAGAAACGAATTGCCACGATGGAGGAGACACTGCTACTGGCGCTCAAGCCATCCCTGCTATTGATTTCATCTGAAAGTGAGTGTTGCTGTTCTGGAAAGCCCCTCTGGGAGAAGATGGGTTGCGCCATGGCTGAGTGGCTGCATTAGATGCCACAGTATTCTAATGTAATTAGAAAACAGCTGTGAAGGAACAGCCAATTGTTTTTTGGCAGTCACGGCTAATTTTGCACCAATAGAAATGATGAAGCAAATCCTGCAAGTTTACAATATCTGCTCAGAAAGTAATGGCAGAAGCCACAGTAATGATTTTAAATCTTGTTTATACCATTTTGGGCTGATGGAGTGGGTCTCTCATCCCCCAGAAGCCTCTGGTGTGAAGGAATTCCCACATGCTTTACCGCAACACACATTGGGATGGGAAGAGAAGAGCCACAGACTACATAAAGGACATTTTTCATTCTTTTCAGACCAGGAACCATACCATTGAGCCATGCATTACTTACCCCTCACCAATCAGAGGTAGAACTGGCAAGAGAGTATAAATGCAACATATCCAGTTCCTACTAGGCTTTTTCTGAACACCATGCCCCTGACCGTTCAATGTGTTTTAATGAATCAGAAATACTCAGCCAGAACAGTGTTATTCCATGAAACATCTTCCTCATACCAGTTCCCTTAACAAATAAACACCCAGCTCAACTAAGGCTATTGAATATCAGCCTGTGAACTATCATCTGCTGCTAAAATATGTGCAACTTTACTATCTGAAATATGAAAATAATCTCTAGGGGCACTTTTTCTTGCTTAGGCCCCCAGAGACCTTCCAAAATTACTGCATGTGCCAGCTGGGATTAGAAATACTTCCTAACAGGATAACTGCTAAAAGCATATTTTTGCATTTGTCTCAGTGCCTATTAACATGAATAAATTCAATCCAGTTGACAATATGTTCATATAAGTGCAAACTTTGCAATAAATGTTAAAAACAATATTTGAAAATGGCCCTTTGCCCTTGTTCTGCCCTGAAGATAGCTGCATGCCAGTCTTTAGAAGGGGGTATTTTTGGCCAGATAGTCAATAATTTTAATAGAATTAGCATGGGACAGAAACACATCCAAAAATGGATTCATGTTTAATCTGGTAATCTGATCCCATATGGCACTTTAAAGAGTGGGAGGAATTAGTATTTGATGCTTAAAGAAATTACCCAGAAAATCACTGCCAAAGATAGACCCAATAGCATCTCATCAGCACTCAGTGTGAAAAAGACAAACAGCACAGGAACAAGATAAGTTAAAAGGAGAGCCAGCACAGAGACACAAAATTTGTCCTGCATGACTGCAAGAGGGATAACAATTGGATGATAAAGGCAACCTCATGGAGTACTTGATAGAATTGAAGAGGCTTAGAATATGTTGCATAGAAGTTTGGAAGGCAGTTTGAAAGCTGAACCTAACAGTTTGCCAAGCTCCATCCTCCAATTCCCATTCACCTTATCTGTTAGGAATGCATAAGAAAGTACAGATAATTCCCATATTTCTCCCTCATCATTCTGTACAGGAAGCAGAGGTCTCAGACACTGGGATCAACAGGGATCCACTGTGAATCACTCTGGTTCCAATCTGGGGCTGTTTTTCAGGTGACAGTCTCAGGGACCTTTTTCTGTGTCCCTGCCTGCCCCGTTAACCCATTTGTCAGTGGGGCCTCGTGATGAACTGGATCAAAAACTCACCTCACCACTAATCTTGTTAAAGAATTAAAACAGGACTGAGTGTGTTTTTAATTCAGTTAAGGTCACCCAGTTCAGTTTTGGCCCTGCAGAAAGCAGCAGCAGCACAACCATGGAGCCACCTCTGCAGGGAACAGCTAGGGATGAATGGAATAAATGGAGTTAGAAAGGAGAAGAGAGGGAACGGCTCACTCTGCCTTTGGTGCCACAAGCACCATCAGCAGAAATGCAGCCTCAGAGCTCCCAGGGTAGAAAACCTCTGTTATGACACTTGGCCCATTCGCAGAAATCTTTGCAGGGCATCGACATCCCTTCTGGTTCACTGGAATTATGGAAGATGAAGGGCACCAAAATGTTGGCCAGTGAAACTGCAGCTAAACCAAAGTAGGATTTCATCCTTGCAGATTGCAAATCTATTCATAACATGACGCAGATGTGTAGCACAGGTTAAAAAACACACAAAAGCTACTTTCTCCCTTCCACCTCCCTGGAAAGGGAAATATTTAGAACGACTAAGTGCTTGCTGTAAAATGAAATAAGATGTGACTGTTCCCATATGGAGATTACACAAACTACACCTCTGAAGAATTATTCTGTAGCTTACTCCTGGGGTAAGAGTGCAGGATTTACCTATAAAAGCAGCTCAGACCAGGGCAGTACAGTGGCTAATGAAAACCATGCCAATATGTGTCCAAATCCTTTTCTTTGTGTTAGTGGTTCAAGCACACCAATTTGTGTCAGAGCTACGAAATGAAAAATCACAGCCCAGTGCACAGAGATAATATAGACAATAACAAAGCTTTTGCTGCGTGCTTATGCACACATGCAACACCAAGCATTCAGCTCTTTGCTGGCTCACCAAAGCCAACAGCCTCAAGATAAGAAGTCCAAATTAGGGCGAAGAAAATAAATAAAATATAATCCATCAGGTTCAGCCTGCAAACACAACGAAGCACAATACCTTTTTACTCTTATCCTATGGTTCTGATCAGGCACAGCCCTCAAGTCCTGCACAAATATCCAATGGCAGGATTAGTGCTATGGTATTATGTGCTTAATGGATAAACACTTTCCTCTTAATACTCCCTTTGCTGCCAGCCACCTACTTTCTGTCCTTTTAAAACACCTAAAGATGTCAAAAACCTTCAAAAATGTCATTTAAGAACTAGAATTAACTGCATCTATAACATCATTTCATTACTGAGCTTAAAAAATAAAAATTAAAAAGAGGTAAGAAAATCCCACGTTGTCTAAATGAAATATAACTCAGGTGTCCTTAGGAACACGTCTTGGGGAAAAGTCCCCTAAAATGTTTTAATATCATAGTGAGCCCACATTAGCCTTTTAGCTGTCCCCATTTGCCATCAGCCAGAGGCTGGTCTGGATATTAGAGCAGCTGCCACCACATCTCCACACTGTGACTAAAGGTGCACAGCATGTAAAGGGAGTAAAAACACAAAGGCATATATGCATCTTCCTCTTCACCCAGCCCTCTCAACAGTATTCTAATCTCCAAGATATAATGCTGCAATGCACTCCCAGGATCCCTTTCACTGAGGACTGGCCATCTCTGCAACTCTATAAGCCCCCAGCCTCCTGCCATTACCAGACAATTACATGGGTCAGTATTTTGTGCGATTACAGGTTTGGCCTGGAAAGATTACAATTTGCCAGGCTAGCTGAAGCTGGGCTAGAGGGCTTCCCCAATTAATAGCAACCCCAGTGTTATCTCCATTGACCCTTTCCAGGCTGTGCATTCCTCTTGTTCTGTTTCCCCTTTTCCTACTCTAAAATCCTCATTTAACTCTTCACAGAAAAATAACAAACAGGTCAGTTGAGGTGACATAAAAGCAATTTCCCTATACTCATCTTCTTTGTGCTCTGGTCAGACAGGATTTTCTTATTTCATGTAAGAGAAAGGAGAGCCATGAGTTTCTAAACCAATATTTTGTTTGCCCAGCATTCTAACAGGCTGTGTCACTATCAGTGCATTTGGCTCAATAACAGCTCAGTGGTTGCTGCCCATCAGCTTTTGCAAAACAAAATTTATTGGCAGGTCAGAGAGTAAAAATGGCAGTGTACCTAGAGCAACTGTAACTGTAATCCTTCAGTATCCCAGAAGCATCCTTCAGATTCTAAAGGGTGGTTTAAACGAGGTTGTCAGTAAACACCTTTTTCTTTTCTTTTTTAAAAAAGAATCAGGATTTGGTTAAAATAAGGAAGATAGATACCTTGTCTTTTTGACTGTTGTTTTCAGGTCTTTGCACTGTGTTGCTCTTTATGTTGTTTCCAGATGGGCACATATTACGGTGTGTACTGCAGTAGATAACTTAGAAGAGGGACCCTTGCTTAAGCTCAGTGATCTTATTGAATCATTGAGAGTGCAGGACAGAAGTTTGAGACAAGTTCAGAACAGTGTTGAATTCATTACTTTTGTCTAGGTACAAAACCAAGGGGAGCTGATTACTGGAGACCTTAGCAAGGCAGTGAAGACTCTGAGCCCACACTTTCAAAGTAGTGCTTTAAATGCGGCACAAGTTCCCATGACTTTTACTAAGTAAATTAGAAGTATCATCATTTTGCATTTGTGAAAGGAATCACACATACACACACACACAAAAAAATCAAGCAATAAAGCTATTTTATAAAGACCTAATTCTCCTTGCACCTCCACTTTTGCTTTTACAAAAGTTCAGTCTACCACTTAATATGAAAAGCACGAGCTGGAGATGGGAAAGGAGATGGCTAAGATGAGTGTCATGAAAAAAAACTGGAATTAAAGGATGAGTCTCATCAATCTCAGCTTGTATTTGTGATGAAGACAGTGCAAAGTGAATATACACCTTAAATAAGAAAGAGAATGTCAAAATCGTGACAGTTATAAAGCCAAGGTCAACGGTTGCTTTGAAAGAGTTTTCTTAAGCAGTTTTGATGGATTCACAATTTGCTGAAAGTTTTATGTAAGACAGCTTGACACTTTATTGCCATAACTTTCATGGCATAAAAATTTCAAGGCTTTCAACTAATAGCAGATCCATCTGAAGAAGATTATAAACCCTCAAACTCAGGTTAGTTAATCCATGAAGAACAGTTCCCAAACACTAAATAGGAATGTTAACTTTTGCCAACAAACAGCACGCACTTCCTCGCTTTGGTTACTTTTAAAACCAGCACAGTCAAAGCCAAAGCCCACAGAATTCTTGACAAACATTTCCATTGACTGTCAGATAAAATCCATAGTGCCCTTTCCATCTTGAAGGATATGTACACATTCTACACATTCATTCACTGCCAAAGTTCAGCAAACGTCAAATTGATCACAGAATTGTAGGGGTTGGAAGGGATCTCTAGAGATCATCTGGTCCAACCCCCCAATGCAGAGCAACCATTTTAACAATATAGAGCAAACCCATGGAATGTGGAATAAAATGTGAAATCTAAACAGTGTTTCCAGGGTTATCTTAGGTAAGTACAACATAGCCACTTCCACAGTTTAGCAGTGTATGTTTTGCCTTGAATGTCTAGATAGTTCCTCTGAGAACATAACCCTGTTTATTATTTTTTTTTTAATATTTTAAAGCTGATCCCCACAGCTTTATCTGTTCTCCAATGGCTCTTTCAATTCCAAAGCCTCTAACTTATAGGTGAGGTCTGAAGCCTTAGGAAACAGCAGATCATGAAGGGTTTCCCAGGAAGGACAGCACCTTAAGCCTGTGGGACTGCAGCTGTCTCTATGCCTAGTTCCAGCTTCCTTAAGTTCAAAAAGTGGGAGCTCGGGGAGCATTGCCCCTCCTGTTTTAAGCAAAGAATGTTTCAGGCTGCTTGGGGAACCTGAACATCTGTAAGTCTATGAGTCCTGGTGAGATGTATCCCAGAGTCCTGAGGGAATTGGCTGATGTAGTTGCCAAGCCACTCTTGAAATCTGAAAAGTTGTGGTGGTCAAGTGAAGTTTCTGATGACTGTAAAAAAGGCAATATAGAATCCATTTTTAAGGTGGGCACTGCTGATCTTTCAGTCTCACTGCAGTGCTGGGGAAGATTATGGAGCAGATTATCCTGGAAGCTATGGTAATTCACGTGGAAGAGAAGGAGGTGATATGGGATAACCAGTGTAGCTTCACCAAGGGCAGGTCCTGCCTGACCAACCTTGTCACATTTTACAATGATGTAAATGGGTCAGTAGTTATTGTGCCACTGATGTCACCTATCTGGACTTCAGTGAGACCTTTGATATGGTCCCCCATAACATTCTTCTCTCCAAATTGGAAAGATATGGATCTGGAGTGTGAGCTGTTCAGTGGATGAGGAACTGGTTTCAAGATCATACCCAGAGAGCAGTGATCAATGGCTTAATGTCTGGATGAAGATCAGTGATGAGTGGTGTCCCTTAAGGATCAGTAATGGGACCAACACTCTTTAACATCTTCATTGGTAACATCAACAGCGGGATTGAGTGCACTCTCAGCAAGTTCACAGATGACACTAAGCTGTGTGGCATGGTTGACACACTTGAGAGACAGGATGCCTTCCAGAGAGACCTGGACAGGCTTGAGCAATGAGCCCAGGAGAACCTCATGAGGTTCAACAAAACCAAGTCTTGCACCTTGTTTGTGGCAAACTCTGCTATCAGTACAAGCTGCAGAATGTAAGGACAGAGCACAGCCCTGCTGAAAAGGACTTGGAGGAACTGGTGGATGGCAAGCTGGACATGAGCCAGCAATGCATCCTCATAGTGCAGAAATATATCCTAATATCCTGGTCTGCATCAAAAGAAATGTGGTAGCAGGCTGAGGGAGATGAACTTGCCCCTCTGTTCTGTGCTGATGAGGCCTCATCTGGAGTACTGTGTTCAGATGTGGAGTCACATAGACATGTTGGGCATATCCAGAGGAGGACCACAAAAATGATCCAAGGGATGGAACACCTCTCCTATGAGGAGAGACTGAGATAGATGGGCTGTTCAGCTTTGAGAAGAGAAAGCTTTAGAAGGACCTGAGAGTAGCCTTTCAGTATCTAAAGGGGGGCTGCAAGAAAGAAGGGTAAAGACTCTTGAGTAGAGTCTGCTGTGATAAGACAAGGGGAAACGGTTTGAAATTAAAAGGGGGGAGATTTGATTAGACATAAAAAAGTTTTTTTGTAGAATAATAGTGGTGCAACAAGCTGCCCATAAAAATGGTGGATGCCTCATCCCTGGAGACATTCAAGGTCAGGGTGGACAGGGCTCTGAGCAACCTAATCAAGCTTTAGGTGTCCCTGATCATTGCAGGGAGTTGAACCAGATGACCTTTAAAGTTCCCTTCCAAGTCAAAAGACTCTGACTCCATGATTCTTGCCCTGGCCTGTCATCTATATTCCTAAGCAGTTAATACTGCAGCTGATTCCTTGCAGCAGTGGGCAACCTAGTTCTGCATTTTCCTTCTTCCATCAACTTTCTTCTGTTCAAATAAATGTATTTTTTTTTCCTGTTTTGAGCTACATCTATACCTTTGCAATCCAACAGCAATTCAATCATGTCAAATCAGAGATGTTAGATGCATAGGCAAATCAACAGACACACAGACATACTCATATATGGCATTTCTTCCTGTTTTCTTCATGTCTTGGTCAAAACGAGAAATTATTTTTCAAGTATATACTGGGAATTAAACCAGGAAAGCAGTAATACAAATGTATATAAATTCTGAGGAATTACCAAAACAGAGAATTTACATTCATACTGTGGCTCATATTGGCATCAGACACAGAAAAGCATATCCAAGCACTCTGAAATGTGTCATGGTCTCATTTCTAGCTATAGAGGCTAGATTTTATAATAGTTTAAAAGATAATTTTCACGAGCAACCAACCTCCCACCACCAATATTGACTTCAAGTGAAGGAACATCACTTTTGGTGTATGTCTGCTTTCCTGTATACCTCCCAAGGGATGTGATCCTTCGCTGCGCTGCCTACGTGTCTACACTTCTGCACAAAAGCCATTACACACTGCAGTTCCTGTGGCAGCACTCACTCCCACTTTCCTCTCCCACTGAGTAGGTGAAAATGAGCACACATGCTGCAAGGCCCCTTACACCTGCACCTCCATTACTAAATCTTTGCTGCTGGAATCATAGCACTGAAACACAGGAGAAAAGCAAATGTTTTTAAAGAAATGATGTTTTCTGTTCAAGTTGCATAAATGAAAAGGGCATTATATGCTGAGAATTTGAAAATAATAGTTACAACTTGGAAGGTTAAAAAAAATCAGTATTATCTTTAATAAAGTTTGTCAAACATTTAATTTCTTAGAAAACATATTTTAGATCTTTTATGGGGAAAAAAAATCTCTTTCCAATCGGCATGTCTCTTAGGTAAATCTAATCCTCATTGCAACCACTATGTCTCACAGCTTTTTTGCTTCTTGAACCTCACACACAGCTCTGTGCTGCTGTTGGTGATGGCAGTCACAGACAGCAGGGGGGGCTCACACACAGGGTTGCTTTGCCCTTGCATATTTTCATGTTTATTTTTGCTCACTGCTGCTGGTAATGGCAGAACGGAGGCGTACCATAGCAGTGCTAAACTTTGGGGCCCAAATTTTCTGATAATTTTCTTTGGAATTTCTGTACATGAATACTTTTGATGATAATTTATATCTGTTTCTCGCATTGAGACATTCATCAGTAAATCTCAAAGCGCTGCAGAAAGGAGATCAACGTCATTATCATCATTTTGAAATTAACTTACTGAGAGATTATTATTTCTGCTACGAAGTGATTGTTAATATAAAAGCAGTATGAGCACAACGGCATTTGCCTTTGTACTACAAGGTTATGATTGCTATCCGAAGATATCTTTAACCAAATCAGAATAAAAAAGAATAATCACTCCTGCTATTAAGAAAATAATTAAAAAAAAATTAAAAAAAAAAAAAAGAAAAAGAAAAAGATGGGTACCTGAGGAAATATGACTGTTCTTGACCAAATTACGAAATCCAAGTTAGCATTACTCCATGTTTCACTTAATTGCTATATATTTTCCTTAGTCGCAAATATGTAATTCCAGATAGACTGATACACTTGCTTGCCAATTTACGCAGTTTTCCACAGAAAAGGCCTCGCTTACTTCTGTTAGGAACACAGGTCTGGTCTGGAATAACACTGGGTTTGCTCTCTCTCAGCAGAGAACACCTGCCTTCAGAGAATGGTATGCTATAATGCCATACTGAAAACTGTTGTTTGCTTTCCAGCATTGTTCTGTGCTGCATCCCTGACAGGACATGGATGTTGCCCTTACAGCGCAATGCAGCACTGTGATAACTCTGTGAGGGAGGAAGATTGAAGGAAGACATTAGAAATAAGAAACAACAGCCAAAGCCTTTCTAAGGAGCATGCATTCTTACTGACACCTTCACTACAGCACCTTTCTAAAAAATTGCATATTTTGCATGTGTTTGCAGTAAGGGCTTGAGAAAAAGCATTGTTTAGATCAGGAAACAGAAAACAGTAATGGTTAAGAAGTAAAAATCATTTTTGTACTTACAAAAGAAAACAAACAAACAAAAAAACAAAAACAAAACATGGGCAAGCATGTGTTTTGAAACAAACAAGAAATCTAGAGATTTGTATTTTGAATATAAAGAGACTCGTGTTTCAGAAAGCGAAATACATGGGGTTTAACACTGAATACAAAAAGCACATACAGCATGAGAAAGTAACCTTTTCAATATTCTTCATTAGACTCCACCAGCCACAGCCCCCAGAGTGAACTGCACCATCAAATCAATTACACCAAAGCCTCCTCTGACTTAGGAAAGGCTTCACCACGGAGTTTTCATATACTAGTTATTTAAGTACAGAAAAGTCTTACCTACAGACCCTCAAGTAATTACATACTGAGAAAGCTCATGCAGAGCAGGTTTCTAGCAAAGGGAGGCTGCTGCAGGAACAAAACCCTTTTACAGCTGAAATCAGGCATGTATTACAGGTTTGTGTTTTTATAGGACAGCATTAAGACCTGAGTGCTGAGATTGGCAAAAAATGAGCACAAGGGGACTTTACCCAGCCATAAATCTGAGGAAATACAAAGGCATTTCCAGGACCACCGCTATGACGAAAATCAAATACTGCGTGCTCCCTTTTCAACTATCCCATCTTTTTGGCAACTGTGGAAAGCATATATACACATACACGCATACGGAAATTCCTACAAACAGGAAGGAATAGCAACTTGATGCCTTGGTTCGTTCCAGTTGGGTAAGGGTCTCCCACTCTGCACAGCAGTAAAGATAGTAAAAGAAAAACTAACACCCTCGTCTTCACCAGATGAGACTTCTTGTCACCCTTCCCTTCCCTCTGCCCAGAGTCTTTTTGAGACTGATTACTTGGGAGTGCCTTTGCCACAAACCAACTTAACCCCTCTGCTTGAGTTTAACCAATTCAGTTGGTAGGTTGCAAATTTGTTGACATTTTGGGCAGACGTCTGCATTTTTTTGGCTCCCACAGAAACCCATCTCTCCCCAGAACTGATCTACATCATTTTAGAGTTGGCTGCCTCTGCTTGTCACTGATAAGTACTTGCATGTAATCAAGTTATGCAGAATTATATTTTATACCTGTTGAATCCTTATCAAAAAGCCATTGCAAGTTCAGCACAAAAAACTACTTCATCACAACTCTGTGACGCTACGTGCTACTCACGTGAGGAAGGATTGTAAGTCTGGTATTATTAAGTCATTGCTTTAATTTTTACCTACTGTATTTTTAAGCAAGCATATATTAATTGGGCTATAATTTCATTGCTATCTCAGGAGTTACAGCTACTTTTGCTGGGTGTCCTCTGTCAAGAGTTAGATAAAGCCAGAATGAGTACAGGGTCCTGCCTATAAAACCTACAAACAGAAAGAGGAAAGAGAAGGTATTTTGAAATGGCAAAGCACATGACCTTGTACTGTACTGGTGCTTACACAGATCAAGGTCCTCACTCAGACCACAGAGCAGAAGCACTGCACGTTTATAATCATTTCATCCTCCAGAGGTTGACATCTTATGTGGATGTAGAGAATTTTCAAAGCATTGAAGCCCTGAGTCCATTCAGCACCTTTTCCATAAGCCCTAATCCTAATTGCTCAATGGGATATTTCTCTGATGGCTTTGTATTTACCATTTTAGAAACATGAAGGCTGAAAAGCTCAGGTTTGGGTCTATCTGCAAGAACTCAGAATAAAAGTACAGCATCTGGTCACAAAGATCTTGCTCTCAAATGTGACAGAATTGTCATTGATCGAAGTCCAATTTATCTGCCCAAGGGAAATAAGAATGACAGTATTTTTCAACAGGTGCGATCAGCCATTTTCCTCCAACGTACTTCTAGAAGCAGAATTATCCTCAGATTTGGCAATGGGTGCACTGGCTTCCCTACAACTGCTATTACTGCAGTGCTAATGACTTCCACTTGTGCAGGATCACACTGATCGGCTGTACCACGAGGCTTCCTGAATCCCAAGGGATGCTCTGGCTCCACAACAGCACACACACACGGATATCAGACAGCACCGTCTCCAATGGCAGCAGCATCCATCAGCTGCCACGAGCCAGAAAAGAAAGCAGCTGTTTCCAAATCTTTTTAAAACGATGCGTAATACACTCAAGTGAACCTCCCTTTCTCTCTCCTGGGATGTATTCTAAATATTATGAATTTGTATTATTAATAGTGTATGAGTGTTAGAATATTTATTGTAAGTGTGGGGCCTTAACATTTGTACAACTCAAGAGTGCCTGGGGATTCTCTCACTAAATGCTGATATGCAACTGCTCCCAGATCAGTGCAAATAGCACAGAACAAGGCTGCAGAGCAGTCTGAGGCAGAAAGTAAAATGTGTCATATGATCCAATGCTGGAAAACATGCAGATGCAAGACAGGCAGCCACGAGCAAATTCTGACAGGGTGCTAGGCAGCCAGTCTGGCAAAAGTGAAATAAGATTGCTAATGAAAAAGAGATCAATAGCCTTTTAATTTCTCCACCTGAAGTGCTGCAAAACGCTCCCTGTAACACAAGGTTTTCCACAAAAAGATGTCAACCACTCACTAATCAGAGCTCCTTTCTGCAGCAGCGGTGTGCCTCACAAATTGCCCTTTAAGAAACTGTTCCTGATTTACTTGCGAATCAAATGGTGCTCGCAGTCCAGTGTGGGATTACTGTAACAGGAGAAGGCAACAAGGGAGGACACCTACTGATATATTACTTTTCTATTTTATTACCAGGAGCTGTGTTAAAGCCAATTAAATTTCACAGAACAGAAGACAGTCGTGATCTTCTGAAGAATCCTGTGAAGGTTTAAAGCTAAAATTGAGTGTCTCCAGCAGAATCTGTTAGTTATAATTGTTCTTAATAAAGAGGGGGCATAAACAAAGCCAGAATTTGAAACTGCTGCAGCTGATATTTTTTGAAAGCTTCACGTATGAAAACTGTTCTCAAAACTCACTCAGCTATTCCAGCATCACCAAAGCTGTTCACTGCAAACAGGGTTATTTTTTGATTTTCACAAAAATGCATTCATTTTTTAATTAACTACAGCAATTCTGTCAAAACTTTCTGTTTCATATCTGCAGCATTAAGGGTTTGGAAATGGCTGTTGAAATGTATTTTTCTCATTTTGATGCAAAACAAAGACCATTCTGCTGGACTTCTCAGCATTGATTCTGAAACAGGTACACTTTGTGTGGGCCATGGTTTTAGATGATTGAAAAACTGAGCTAAGAAAGATTAACCTAAATTGATAAATAATTACCATAAATAAAGTTTTAACAAAAGCTTTAAAAGTCACTTCTATTTTTAATTAAAAAAAGTCCACACATTCTGTGGTAAGAAATTTCTCAGGCAAGCTATGAAATACTTGCATTTTTGTATTTTTCAACAGGCTTTTTGTTATTATTTACTCAAGAAAATGTAATCAGGTGCCACTCCGGCAATAGAAATTTTGTACATCCATCCCTCAAAAGCTGCAGGTAGTTCACTGCTAACTCAAAAAATGCATGCAAGAAGGACAAGCCAGGCTGCCCCTGCTATCTCATCACCAAATGCTTGCACTTTCAACTGCTGCAAAATTCTTCTGATCCGAGCAAGCCCTGGCTTTTTAGGTTTTGGCAACTGCCATCTGGGTACTCACATGTACACCATCACTTCAAACAAAGTTTCCTGGACTCCAGGATTTCCAGAGCTCTCTTCCAATCTTTAGGATTCTGTGATTCCTTTACTCTCTTGACTCTGCTCAAAAATTCTCTGATTCTACAAACTCTGCAAGCATTTGCCTCTACTACCATCCCACGTTTGTTTCCCAGTTTGTTCTGACCATTTTGGATCACCAGGCATCTGACAAAATATCTTAGGACCTTACACTAGAGTCTGTTCGCCCAGACCATATAGCTGCATTTGGACCTCCCTTGGACTTCTGCCACCTGGATCAACTCCACACTGTTTTGCCTTGGCAACCATCTCTTCCTCTGCAGAGACCTTCTGCTTCTTTCTACATACATACACTTATATGCAAACACATTCACACATATATATGTTAAAATCATACACACACACACATATATATATATATACGAAGTCCTATTTCCCTTCTCTTTGATATTTGCTTATTTATTTTTGTATCTCATAAATGCATGAATTCTTTCTGTAAATAATCAGAAAATAGCTTTATGATGCTTTCTGAAATGTGAAGAATTAAGATTTGATTTAATTGATTAAGATGTTCAAATCATTACAAGCGTCCAGGATAACATTCTGACACAACTCCTAGTTGAAGCCAAATGACGTGGCTGGTGTTGTGTAGAGCTTTACTTCTCACTTTTTGTTCTGTCATAACCTAATTTTTCCTACACAGATTTTACACACTGTAGTAGGATGAATACTGTGTAGTACTACACAATGTAGTAAGAAACATAGGCTCTCCAGGTACCACTGTCTGGGAAAATACATGCAATAACTTGCTTTAAAAACAGGTCCTTTTTGCTCAAGCATTTGGCACTTTAAAGCCATAATATGTAATTTAATAGAAAAATACAGAATCCAATAATGATTTAGTTCCAACTATAAAGCAAGTTGCACACAGATCAATTTTCATAACACGCTTGTAATCATTTAAACATCAAGTAATGCCCAATAAAAAAAGAAACCAAACACGCTCCAAGAAACATTTTGACAGTTCTGGCTGTGGAAAGTAGAAGAATTCGGAGAGAAGATCAGTAAAATAAGCCCTCCTCCTTCCCATTAGTGCTCAACTATGATCACCATCCAAGCAGCATTGCATAAGGACTTCACAAAAAACTGTGACATGCCATTATGTCATGAAAGAGTAACTATTTTAAGTCTCTGAAGCTTTCATACAGCTGTGGTCTTGATGTTAAGCAATCTCAAAAATGCAGGATTAGGTATTCCACATAAATCTTGTTGATTAGGATAGCTCACATTGTAGAAATGGCAATAAGGCTCAGCCTTTCTAACTGCCAAGACTCCATAAACATGGGCCTTGCATTACTGGGCATGAATTTGTAAAATGGAAATGACAGAGCTACTTTCAGGACAATCTGGACCATTCATGGCACTGTAAAAGAATCCCAGTAGTAAATTACCATTTAATCATAGTTCAGAAAGCCTAGTGTAGGCGTGTTCAATTCACAGTAAGCTCTGCTACAGACCACCTCCAAAGCAAGGCATCAACCTCTAACTTGCTGTGTCTGCTGTTCCTAATCAAGAATCCATGATTTCAGAACCCTGAGATATCCTTATACCTTTCTAGTCTTGGAACCTTCCCCATGTAACCACTCACACAAACAGCCTAACCTGCAGCCTAAAACTACTAGAAAATAGCACGCTATATGAAGTGTACCTGAAGCTTGTCCCCTTTTGCTGCAAAAGGGAGGAAGACTTTTGCACCTGAACTAGATTTGGAGCTTAAAGTTCCATACTGAAGATGAAAATGACTAAACAGCTGGATCTTGGTGAGAAAAAGGATCATCTTTTCTCTGAGGTGAGCAGAGATATCAAAATGTCTTTATTTTTCAAGATTAATTTCTAAAGATGGCACAAAATACTAAACCTAAATGTGGTAACTACCCACTGTGTAGTAAAAATCTAGCAATGGAGAAAATTAGATTTTGGAATTTGCACTCTCTGCCTTTTTGAGTCAAAACCAACTGTCACAGTCTCCTCTGGACTAATGGGAAACACTCTTAATGCTGACTGCCCCTGTGGCAGACAGACCTCCTGCTTTTCCAAATCATCTTTCCTTCTCTACCCTTGCAGCACAAGTACCTGTTTGCAGTCCCTTACCCCTGCAGGTATCACCCCACAGCCCTGAAAGCGTTTTGAAGCTCTGTGTGCTCATGCTTCCTGAGGGAAAGAGAAATCTGAAGAAAAAAAACAGAGCCAAAAGGAAGTCCTCTGGCTTGCAATTAAACTAACCCCTTTTAGAGTTAGTAAAGCATACAGCACGTATAGCCTGCAAACCTGCTAATTATACCTTTGCAATAGTAAGGTAAATTTCAGATTCTTCCTTTACCACAGCATTTCCTTTTGAGCTAATATAATAAAATCTTGGCTACCTGAAAGTCTGCTATTCAGTTTTGGCTGAACTTGCATAAGTAACAGCTAAAGTCAGTTTATGAATCAGGAATAATGGTATACAACTCATCAGACCTATGATAAAGAGACTGAGCTGATAAGGAAAGGCAAGCTTCTGGAAAGATTGAGTCCATGATGGAAACCAACATTCCACACCAATGAAGGAGCATTAGCTGCTTGAAATGGAGTGGCCTGTGCTCAGCTTCTCACACTGTTTCTGAAAGACTTACCTTTGATCTCTCATGCTTTAATTAAAGAAAGTGGCAAAGCTCCCAATATTATCAAATCCACAGTATTCATCTTTCCATAGTAAACTGCATCTTTATTCACTTCATTGTAACACAATCAACAGTAGCCATTTTTCTATTGAGTTCTTTATTTTGATCTTACTTAAGATCAAAACCTGGAACACCTTCTAAACAGAAAATTTCAATAGAGAAATGCTGCTTTGCAGTGATATCTAGTGACACAGATGTTTCTTAACATAGTCTTGTATTTATAGACCAAAAGCAAGCATCTCAGTGATACATAACTCCTGAAGAGGCAGCTCAGCAAATTATTTTGTTAGAGCTGACAATTTACAAGTTCCTCATATTAACACATGAAACTGTGTAGGATTGTGTGAAAGCATTTTTAGGATCTATTTTACTCATATGCATGATAAAACTTACTTTTATGCATTTCCTGTCACCTAAGAGATCTCAAAGTCCTTCACAAAGTTGAACTAACATCCAAACTAGGCAGACAAACATCAGCTCCTCACAGGAAGTCAGCATCTGTTTGATAATGCCAAATACAAATTCATCTCATTCTCTCTTACCAAATTCTACAAGAGGTAATAAGTATTAATGCATAGAAAAAAAAAAAAAAGAACTTGTTAGACCACAAGATAAGCACTTACAAAAGCCTGTTGAAAAAAATCTCTCATAAAATGGAGACATCAATACCAGCAAAAATAAAAATAACTCAATCGCTGATGTTTATCATCTCAGATGTAAGAGAATTTATGCCCCCTTGTTAGAATCACGTCCTTCTGATCTAGATGGAAAACAGAAGAAACTTCCCAGTTTTGTGGGGACTGTATGGAGGTTCCCTCTGAGTTTGCAGACACTGATGCTTACCTGTGAGCAGCTGCACCAGGAAGCAGAGTGGTGCTCCTATGGACCTCATCAAAATGGGAACAGCTGTGAGCAGAGGAAGCAAAGCCCTCCCAAGCCTGGGTAGCAATGAAGGCTATGGTCTGTTTTTTCTTCTTAAAGAGTGAAATAAGGATTGATTTTTCCTGAAGTCTCAGGTGTATGTATGGGTTTGAGGCCTTGCTCTTTACAGTGTGTAGATTGCCCCAGACCCAGCGTTTCAGCTCATTTTGCTTATACTGTGCTTTTGGAATTATTTATAAACAACATACTTCTTTTCTCTACGATTAAACATTTTGCAGTTTTTATTATGGGTAGGTTCTGATTTTTTTTTTTCAGTTGAAATATCAATTTAACAGAGGGTGAGCGTTTGCTACAGCAAGCTAGATAATTAGTGATAATGCTTGGATTTGAACCATTTCTGTGCTGAAGTCGTTTTTCAGAAATGTACATTTTCTTTCTTTATCACTTTCTGTTATGTTCAAGAACAGTAGACATTACGTTTCACTTCTGTGAAATTTAAATTTCTGGAAATGAAAGTTACAAAGAAACTGTGCTTCAAATGTATGAAATCCATACCAGTCGCTCTGATGGCGTTTGATTAAATGCCATAAGTATTTTCAGAATATCTACTTTTTATCAAGTAAGCACCATACATTATTTAAACATTGAAATGTACAGCCAGTATTGTTTTAGAATTCCACTTCTTGAGTGTCAACGCAAGTTTTTTTTTAATCTCCAAGTAATAAAAATCAATTGAAGAGCAATCTACCAATAAATAAGTGTAAATCACTGGAAGTACTAAAAGGTGAACTACTGCTACAGAATGGAAATGTTTCCAACTCTTAATACTGTGAGCACAACCCAGGCCCCTAATGAATATGGTGATCCCATGTGTAAGTAAAAAAAAACAAAAACAAAAAAGGAGGTCTAGGGTCTGGAGCTAAGCTCTGCGTCAGAAGCTGTATGCTATTTTCCAGTTCCTTTTTCTCTTTTTGAGTGTTTGTGCCACACAATTCTCTTTTCCTTGTTTCTTCTACACCCCTCTTGAATTGCATTTCAGCATCAGGAATATTTTGCTTGGCCTATTCAAAAATGAGTTGTCTATTTATCTCCAAAATCCACAGCTGACCTTCACACAGCATTTCAGTTTAGCACATAATCTGATTTCATTGCACAGGTCAGGATTCCTCATAATGAAAAGTTGAACTAATAACAAGGGGCACTACTGACGCCCCTTGTCTCCTCATTAAAGGACTAGAATTCAGTTTGCTGTAAATGGAACTGCAACCAAATATACATATGTAGGATCATCATAGATTTTAGCTTTTTACTCTTTTAAAAGAATAGTATTTTTCTTCCACTGTCTAATTTTCTGAATAAAAAGTAATCATACTGCTTTACTTAGTTTTATTTAGATTAATGACCGCCTTTCTAATCTGGTTTGGTAAGATGTTCCACTCACAGTACAACAGCAGCAGCACAGTTCTTAATGCACAGCTCTGCATGAAAACATAACACAAATCCCCAGCTCTCCACCCACTGTGCAACGGAATCTGGGGGCGAAAAAGTGCAGCCAGAAAAGCACATTTGCAGCCTGTAACAAAACAAATGTTATGATGGAGAAGAGAGGAAAAAAGGAAGCAATTTTTAGAAAAAGTCTAAACCATCATTTACCCTAGCAGGAGGATATGACTGACTTGCCACTTTATGGCTTTATTGATTAATAAGATTTGAGGATACAGCATGGCAAGACTTTTTTTTTTTTTTAATAACTTCAAAAGATGGTTCACAGCTATTCAAAGTTGCTCATCATTTACCTTGGGATTGAAATGAAGCCTTTGAGCATCCTGAAGCCATTCCAGAGGGAATGAATGATTTATTTTTGATTTTTTGACTTGCTATTGTACTTTTAACAGATCTTTTGGCAACAATTCAAGTTTTTATTCATTTAAAATTGGAATGACTTGCTTATCTGTCATTGAGTGTACCAAAGCAGAGGAACCTGCGTTCCTCATTGCTGCTATGGGAAATGGGATGCTTACAAAATCTAAGCTCCAGATCTGCAGCTAACTCCCAGTCTGCAGCACACATTCGTTGCAAAGTTCATTGCATGATCAGAGCTTCCATGTTGGTTAAAATACATGGTTTTTATTGCCCTGAAAATAGAAGGTAATTGTAAATTACAAATTATTTTCACATGAACATTATTGAATCCAGTCAGTCTATGTCTGTGCCTAACCTCAACCTCTTGCAATTAGGTCTAGATGAAAACAAATGAATACTTTAATTCTATACTAGTTGTAGCAGTGAGTATTTTCCATAACACATTTAAGGAAAGCTGATATTGATGTGACTGCCATTGTCCATGCTCAGCTAGAAAGTCACATTGATGTAAAGCTAAAGCAAGAGAAAACCAGGACCAAAAGAGTTGTTATTTCTTCCAGCTATTTTCAGTTTTACTTATTATTTCTTTTATGTCATATACAAGAAAGGATTCTTTTTTTCCCCCACAACACTTTCATTAAAAGAAAAATAAAAAATAAAACAAACAGTAATTCAAAGCTCAGAAAGAAAAAGGATGCCAGAATTCAAGAATGAAAGATTTTTTCCCATTTACTTTCTCAAAATGTCCTGGTTATGAGTTCAAAGTACTTCATGCTTTTTCCTTACAAGCTAGTCTGGAATAAAATACCATGCCCAAGATGTGAAGAAGCACAATTCTTAAACCATGTATGGAATTAAAATTGGCAACAGGAGAAATTTGATACATAAGAAAAATACCAGTTTCTTCAGCATTCCTGGCACTTATGCAACTTTATAAGACTGTGGATCTGCAGAGAGTAAACCACAATAACTAAGTTAATATTTCCCAGTCATTTGATCTGAAGACACAAACACACAATCTCAGAATCATTAAGGCTGGAAAAGACCTTTAAGATCATGAAGTTCAACCATCAACCCATCCCACCATCCCCACTAACCACATCCCACAGTGCCACATCTCCACGTTTCTTGAACACTACAGGAATAGTAACTCCACCAACCGCCCTGGACAGCATGTGCCAATGCCCCATCACTCCTTCTGAGGGGAATTTTTTTTCCTAATAACCAACCTGAACCTTCTCTGGCACAACACAACAGACTCCCCACATTGATATGAAAACGGAAGCTTTGAAAGAAGATGTGAGGATAACAAAACAACGTCAAAGGATGCCTGCTGACATGCAGAATATTCTTTGTATTAAACTGGGACAGGAAACAGTGGTGATGGCTGTGTCTGTCAGCTTTGTCGTATTAACTAAAAAAAAAATTATTTTGTTCTGGAAAGTTTAAGACATTCTCTTGGTGGCCCTTTATTAAAGATCTACACTGATTTTCAAACAATAATATTTACAAATGCCACAGGAAAGGGGCTTGTAGAGGAGGGAATCTCTGCAGCAGTAAATCTCTAGCTGCAAGGCTGTTGTGCTAAGGATGCTACAGGTGCCATTATTTCTAAAAGCCCCCTCGGCCAGCATTACAGTTTCAGCTACTGGTCAGTATTGTGTCCCAAGGGAAACATGATGAACACCAGTTAAAGAGAGGTTCTTAAAAGCTTGGGATGTGGGTTACATTCTAATTACGAAGTTTGGTTGTTTCTGTACATAACTGTGAAAACAAAACCCATGCAGGGTATACTATCATGATCCCCACTAGCAGTAGAATGAGCAGTCTGCATGTTCATTCTGAAAATGTTGCAACCCTTCATAAAGATCCCTGTCATTTCTTGAAACATACAGGGGTTTCCTACACAAAACTGACACTGCTTTAATTCAGACCTTTTCCTCTTTAGAATTAATTAGAACCTTATGTTATCTTGTTTATACATACATCCTTTAGGTGACCAGATACATTCAAGACTACTTACTGATTGCACCCCACATTGCTAGTTCCATAAACAGCTGACCTGCAACATGAGCATGTCTACTGTGATCCAACCTGATGTATTAGAAACTCTAATCCAAATTTTATCTTCACTTTTCCCCTTACTCAGTTGTTTCTTACCAAATCAGGCAAAAGCTTTTCTTCTAACTGTATTTAGTGCTGCCTGGAAAGATGGTGTTTACAGCTGTCTTGGAGAAAACTAACATTAAAAGCCATAAAAATGTTGCATGTACCCATTCCTGCTATCTTTATCCCTTGCCAACTTGGAGATGAGCTGTTCCAAATCATTTATGGATTCCAGAGGCACTGTTTGCCCTGCAAACACTGGTGAGCAACTACTGTGTAGAACAGCTCTTGCTAAACACTGCCATTACCTGTCTCATTTGTGGGGTTCGTATTACCACTTTGGTGGTAATATATTACCATTTTGGCTGTTGCTCTATTAGACGTCTGCTAATACATTAACTAAATTGCTGTTGTACATTAAAGCAACCAAATCTGACTATTGAAATGCTAAAATAACTAGCAGTTTCTGTTTATTTCATAGCTGATTAGAAATCTAGCTTTTGCACTGAAGCAGCATTTACAGGGTATTCATGTAGCAGACAGACAGTGTAATCTTCTTTCTCTGCAGCTGACAGCACACAGAGATGTTCAGTGTAAAACTCAATGATGTACAAAGAATTTGACTGCTATGAGATAACTAGTCCTTTTCTTAACCCTCTCCTGATGGATTGTGGGAGACAGAAAAATAAGGATCTGCTACCAAGCTGATAAGTCATTTCTGTTCTCTAAAATAGGGAAGCAGGGCCATATTAAAGGTGAAACCATTTATAAATATAGCCCTATGAAGAAAGAGATGGACAAAAGGTTATATGTGATGTTTGAACACCTATTAAAAGGAGAAGGAAGACAAAAATCTGAGTAGACCAAGATTTGTGTTTGCATATGTCTATTAATGTTGAGACAATCTTTTAAAGTATGGTGGCCAATAGATTCAAGCATGAGTAACAGAAATAGGGTTTATTTGCTTATTTCACAGCTAAGTACCTAAAAGGACACTAGATTTTCAGAGGATATTTGAGACTCAAATACAAATTGTAATCACCTATCTTTAGGCATCAAGTAATGAAACTGTTGACAAAATTTTGAATCTTATCAGCCATGAGCTTAAGGAAGCTCAAAGACTTGGACCAAACATTCAACCACAGGCGAGATTATTTTGTATGTTCCTCTGTGATGTCACCCTTTTTCCAGACGTTTACAGACAATATAATCAAAGCATAATATGGTGAGAGAACGCCATAGTGGACATAGATAGTGGATCTGAAGGAATGGTCTCCCATTCTTTCCACGGCCACTGCCTTGATCTGCATCCTACTCTTTGCAGAGGTTGGTGCTGTACTGTCAGTTCTGTCGTTACAGATAAATGTGTAGTACAGGTACATGCTCATCTCTCCAGGGTTTAAGAGCATTAATGAGATGCTCTCTTTGCAGAACACTAACTGCATGTTTGTGTATATACACCCACAAACAAACACGTATGTGTGTATGGTTGGGACAGTTCCACTACATATTACAGCATACTACCTTGAAATAGTGACATCTTCAAAACATGCCATCAACAAAAAAAAAAAAGCCATTGTGATGTTTATTTCAACAGAACAAACCAGTGACAGAAACAGAACCTGATGGCAGGTGCTCTGGTTGGAATTACTGATTTTTTTTCCTTTGTTATATTCCATGATATGTTAATAAACTATCATAGGAAATAGGGTAGCAATTGTTCCCAAGTAAAATGTAATTAAACTACTTAACAATGAAGTATTTTAAAATAATACTTCTTAAATAATTATTCTGGTCTTATTGAGCTTCTGCATTTCATTTATCTTCAGCTGAAAAGCTAATCTATCATATTTTCTACTTAATCAATTCTAAATCTTGGTTATCTGGTTTCTTTACTGTCCTGCCTAGTTTGCAAGGACTGAGATAAAGTCCTATAATAATTGTTTTCCAATGTAAATCTTATTAAAGAGACATAGCAACATTCTCTGGATTGAATTTTTATAGAACCTGTTCTGACAAAACCTATATATTTTAGATCTAACACTTTTTCTTAGGTGCATTGATTAAAACGGGTAAACTTCCTCAGACACATTTTCTTCTCCGCGGGAGCCGGGGTTTGTTTCAGTTTCAAACTTCACTGGAAGCATCAGAAATCAAACCTTTGCCCTAAAAATTACAGGCTGCATAGGCAGTGTCTGAAGGACGTGAAGGAATTTTATTTGCATGTTTTCCATTCCTCATATTTCATCTCTGCCTTTATCCCAACTGAGCTACACACTGTGGAGAGAATATGTAAACCTGGATAAAGGGGGTCTGCATAAGGAGAGGTTTATTGGATATTCAAAATCATGAAGTTAGCACAACCATCCCTCATTTATTTTTGAAATGCTACTCCTTTTTTGAAATTCTGCTGTTTTTTTTCAAGTTCCCTCTGATTTCATAGAATCAGAAACATTTGAGTTGGAAGGGACCCTTAAAGGCTATCTGGTCAAGCCCCCTGCAATGAACAGGGACACCTAGACCTCCATCATGTGCTCAGGTGATGGATCAGGATCCCCCAAATCTGGTGAGCTTTAGGCAATCATAATGGTAGATGGTACCATTAGTTCTTTCTATGTATTAAATGTTTTAAATCTTTAATTTATTTTGTGCTATTAAGTCAAAGTGATACAATACTATCACTTTGTAGAGGCACTCAGATGAAAAAAAATTTTGGAAAAAAAACAGTAATTAATGGATCTATTTTCATCTGGAATGCTAAGAGTTCTGTCATTTGTGTCATTCATAGTACTACAGGATGGTTTAGATTGGAAGGGACATTTAAAGATCACTGAGGCAGGAAGATTTTCATTCTCCATGTATCCCTGTTATAGTCCAACTGAAGTACAAATAAACTTACTCAGTTAAGAAAAAATACTGAAATCTTGAAAAACACTTCTCTTAATATGACTAAACATTAGAACATTTCCCTAGCGCTGTTCAAGAAGCGTTTAGATGAGGTGCTAAGGGATTTGATTTAGTAGTTGGGTAGGGATAGTGATAGGAGGGTGGTTGGACTAGATGATCTTGTAGTTCCTTTCCAACCTTATGAACCTATGAACCTATGAACATTTTGGATAATCTGAGTTTTCCCCAACAAGGGTAGCAGACTCAGATGCATTCTATTTCATTACTTTAAGCACTGCATTATTTACTGCTATTCATTCTCTTGTTATTATTTTTAATTGCAATGCTAGACATGAACAAGAGCATTAACACACCAAAACTGATGTTGGGGGACTATCTCTTGTAGCTGTGCCCTGCAGCCTTAGGCTGATCTCCTGTGAGCTGTCCTGTCCTGACATTGCCAGCCTTCTCCCACACAAACCTTTCACAACTTGTTGATATTCAGAGTAGGAATTAGGGCAGAGTGTTTCCATTCCTGAATGCATATTGAAGCTGGCGAAGCAATTAGGTGTGCCCTACAAGTCTGATTTAGTTAAAACTACAGGAATACCCAAGAGCTAAAAAACTCACCTTGTCAAACAGAGATCTGTTCTAAAAGCACTCCAGCAAGTGGATATTCATCAATGCCTCGAGAAGACGTGCAAAAAAGCATAGACTGCCATATAAGGATGATTGCTTCTGTAGGTGAATAGCCATTTGTGCAAGAGCTGAACTGCGTTAGCCCAGCAAACAGAGCCCCCATCCCCACACCCCTGAAAGAAAAACCAAACAACAACAACAAACAACGAAATCCAACAGAACTAATTTTGCGCTGTAGCACTGCAGCTTTAATTAATAATTAGCCCTTACAGTGTTGTGGGCAGTGTCTTTGCACTGTCACATATTTCCATCAGCACACTTGCTTGCTTTTGGAGAAACAGCCACAAGATTGACTAGTGCATGAAACAAAATTACCCCTCTCACACTAAAGCTGGGTGTCCTCTCAAGGTCATGCTCAGCCAAATGGCATGAGCTGTGTGTTAAATCTCCAGCAATTTACCTGGGCTCTGGATAAACAGAGCCCTTCAGAATCCTCTGAAGCTCTAATGCAACCCCTCCTCCCTTTCCTCCTCCATCTCCACTATCAAATTCATTGTGAAGTTTCAAGGGGGAAAAGTATTCACAGAGGTTATTGTGAAGCTCAAATCTAAATGCGTTTTTAAGCACTGCTGAACTCACTGCAGATGCCATTCGCAAGACAAAGAGAGGCAGAAGGCCCACAATAATACGCTAATTCCATCGCTAGAAGAAAGGGAGAAGACTTCAATCAATCTTGAAATTAATTTCGCATTTAAAAATGTAACAGCCTCTGCACTGCGTAGAGTGTCAATTCTTTTATCATTATTACTTGTTATGTGTCAAACCATTTAGTCTCACCTCCCATTGTGCCGTGATTGAGTTCATGGCAGCAAACATACTGGTCATAAAAACAATGAAAGTTTGAATGCTGCCCTAAATATTTGTTCTACCGAAGCCGAATAATCAAATGCATATCATGAGTTTTTTGTAAACAACTTTAATTTAGTTCTGTTTAACTGATTGCTTATGCTTTAACCATTTTTTGCTATATAAAGGAGGCATGTAGGACAAACGAGAAGTAAAGACAATAGATCAACATCATCTTTCTGTAATTAAAATCATGGCCAAGGGCTTTTTACCATAAGTACTTCTTCCACAAATGCTCCTCTTCCGTAATCCTTTTGCTCATGTTTCTGGATCCAGCTGACTTCAGAATTGTCAACCTGAATCCCTAAAATGAGATCTACAAGCCCACTGAAGATTTGAATTTTTCATTGCATGTGTAAACATGTTTTTAGGCAAGTTTTGGTGGCTCATTGGCCAGGAAACATCTGGACTACCTGGAACTTACTGCCCGGTGGGTGTGCCAGTATGTATAGTGGGGAAAAAGGGTAAGACAGAGGCAAAACTCCAACTCATCTGTCATACTCACCAGCATCTTGCTTTCCACTGGCAGAGGATAACAGAGCCTACAGTGAGGATCATTGCGGTGCGTGAGGATCTCACAGTGCTAAAGCATCTGAAAGCATCAGGCCTTGGGTACTTCTGAGATCTGCTGCAGGACATCTCGTCCCTTCCACGCCTTAGTGCATGCAGATGTCAAAGCATATTGAAAACAAAGAGGAAAGTTGACTGAAGTGGCCAAGGAAAGAAAACTAAGTTCTTCCAGCAGCCCACCAGAACATGCTGCTGATCTAAGGCTGGCATGGCCACTGCAGCAGGGGACATGGGATCCTGTGAACTTAGATACTCTTGGCTTTATTTCTTCCACTTTTTAAAGTCACTTCTTTGTGAAGATGTAGAAAGCTCTGAATGTTCTGCTACAGTCTTTATGTGAAATCTCTTTGATATTTTGTTGAAAATTGTTAAAATTTCTCTTTATTTCTCTGTTGCACCACAGCCTCTCCAACAATTACAGAAATGCTGTGTTCTAGAAACGTACTAAAGGTTCTATAAAATTCCAGTCTGATAGGAAATATTTTACTCCTTCTCTGAAGCTAGGTACAAATTTCAACTTTCTCTGTTTATTACAAAGACATTTTTACCTAGAAAATGAAAATGACATTTTAGTCTTGCAGTCCCAGCATGAATATTTCAATATGATTTCACAAATAAATGAAGAAATGTGCCAACATGCCAATGTGACTATATAAAGAAATTAAAAAATGAGAACAGGCTGTTTTGGCTGTGGTTTAGAGCAGAAAATGGGGCAAAACAGAGCATCCAAGGCTAGCATTGTTATTCACTGTGAATTTTTACAGATTGTTTTCTCTGCTTCAAAACCTTTAAGTGCTGGTCCACTTTTCAACCTGCTCCACAAATCTGGAAGCACTGCAGCTCTGTCCACTATGCTACTTTATTAACTGCACATAATGAGGTATGTAGCACTTCAAATAACAACACACCAGTCAGCAGAAAGGGAAGCCAAAATACACGGCTTGGCTTGGCTTGCTGTTCACCTTTGCTCAAGCAATTGCAACAGCTTGAAGCTGAGACTGGAAAAATAAGAGATAGTATAATTACTTTCTCTCTCTCTATCTCTTTTTTTTTTTCTTAAAGAAAACCTTTCTATTAAAGAAATATGTGATTTATTTAAGTTGAATTTATGTTTCTTATTCTTTACTGGAGTATGTCTTTTTATCTTGTAGATAGGTGGAGTTACGGCTAGAGGAAATAAAAGCCCTTTGGTTTCTCTGCCTATTTTGTCCATCCCTCTGCTATGACTTGCCTGTCCCCTGGACTCTGGAATTGTGAAATTTCAGTTCCGACTGAACCACTTTAAGTTTTGACTGAATTATGTTTCGGTTTTCTCCATATTAACTTCTGATGAACATGATGGCAGTAACTAGACCATCAGCTTCCACAGAGCTAGACAATCAGACACATTCCTTGCTGTAAGACAGTAAAAACTGGGTAATATCTGGCGTGGAACTGAGTGAGAAAACAGCATAAATACATTAAACTTTATTCTACTTTAGAAAGTTTTTGAGAAAAAAAAAAGTGTGCTTACAGGTTCACTTTGGAAATAAAATATCATAATATAACCTAAGACTGTTCCCTGTCATACTGGCCAAAAATGAAAGAACTCGCACAACAGCCATGCCAAAAATATTTTAGAAACAATGGAAACAATTAACAAACATATAGGGTATGCCACATTTCTGATGAGCATGGTCTACAAAGAGCAAAGACAATTAGCACGTATTTTTCTCCATTGCTATCGTCTGTCCATCTACATTTATAAATACTCTGGGCCATATGGGGATTACTTTCATTAAACTGATGAAATAATTACTATATTAATTATCTTCAATGTGGTAAGATAGTAGTCTTAAATTGCCTCATTGAAGAACACTATTTTTAATTCCTTACAAGGTGAAAAAAACAAAACACACAAAAACAACAACCAAACCCAGTGCAATAGCTTTTGTTACTTTTGTCTACATTTTCTACTTGATTGCAATATCCATGATTAGTGAGAAAAGAATCCTCTCTTCTCCTCTGGTTTTCCATTCAGATCTGGGACATTTTTCAGAGGAAAAGATGAAAATGAACTAGAAATATGTGTTACACTACTGGGATTATTTCTAGAGTTAGATAAATGTTTATGTGGTTGGAAGATGCTGAAGATGAGCTCAGATCATAGTCTGCCATGGAGAGGCTGGAAAGGATTATTCTAAGTCATGGGGGATGTTTGTATCATCACATACCAGCGCCAATGCCTGAGCAGCTGGTTCCCTTTGAGACTCCAGGACAGGTATTTCAACAGCCTGGATGTGAGCCCTACAAGTGGAAAGACAGAACTTCCCTCTAAAGCCTTTCAATCATTTATTCTGCAAGACTATTTTCAGAGTTCAGATGTGCCAATATAGGAGCTACATGTCAGAGCAAGGGTGTTCTGATTCCTTCTTTGCAGTGCCTATCACATCGCAGACATTCTTTGATATCAGAAACACTTCTATATGAGCATCCCCAAAGTAAAAATTACACCACTTACAAAAAAATCACGGTACAAAAGTAGAAGACCGACTTAATATAGAAACACATTAGTGCTTCTACAACTAACATACAAGGCTGGAAGCTAGCAAAAGTAAGCCTCCTGGCTAAATTGATACGGAAAAATCCACTTGAGCACCTAAACGCGAGTAGGGAATGAACAGGAACTACAGATTGCAAACTCCAGGATCAACGCCAAAATAAAAGTATGGTAAAAAGAGATAGAGATATGCCCTTTAAAAATCCACTGAACTTAATTTCCACTGGACTGCTTTCTCTGCCATGAAGTCAGACTAAGGGATCACAACTGTCCAGTGGTCTTTTTCACCTTCTCTGTTGAAGTATGACAGCCGAAGTTCAAGCTTGAGAATGACATTCTGGCTCACAGAGCTGCTTCAGTATAAGTGAGGAAATAATCAAATACCTCCTCTAAAGGGATAACACTAACAATTGCTTCCTAGCAATTAATGGTTAAAATAAGATCTCTTTCTCCCAGAGGAAAAGATATATCTGAATAGTTTTGAACTTTAAATATGTTACTGTGATTATATGTGAGATCTTTGATATTAGCAGAGGAATTATTTTTGTGTAGAGCTATGGCTCAGGTAATTTCAAGACCTATGGACAAGGCACTTCCACATGCGTGTGTGAATTTAAGCACTTAGAAAGTAATCTCATTTTTAGTTTCTGAATAACCATAGTTCTAATTCATTAACTATTACAGACTAACTATTGTCATTTTACTTAAGCTTTTAAGCTTCAAATTTGAAGTGAAGGTGAATTTGAAAAAGCTTGCATAAGTACTTCACAAAATTCAGACTCAAATTTATGTCCAAGTATAACAGCATTCATTCTGAGCTAATAATGTGAACAGTAGGAAGAAAGGCTAAGATCTCTTCTTTCTTCAGCTGCATTAATGTGCCATGCACAAACCCAAATGCTGGTGACATTTCCAATTAGCTCCCTCAGAACTCAAACTAATAATTGGATCAGAAAATACTGACTGGTAAAAAAAAAGGAGATATAAGAAAGGAAGCATAAAGGTAAACTTCTCACAAAACTGTGTTTTGCATCATCAATACTTTTTTTTTGACAAGCTTCATCTCTGCTCTTTATATACATAGAAAATTAGCATATCATTTGATAATGACCTATCAAAACCTATGCTTTGATTACAAGCAGCTGCATTTGATTACAATCAATGAATCACTAATTTGTGCTCAACCACAGAACAGTTGGACTCCATCTATTATTCATTCTTGAAGTGGAGATCCTATTTAGAACTGGATTCTGAATTTCACTAAAGCTTTTACCCTCTTGGCTATTAATAATTTTGTTTTGAAGTTAGGTCTCTAAGGTTTCATTGTGGCCTCTTTTGTTATGCTTAAACTCTGAAATAATATCCTCAGCTGCTGCCCAGATCTGTGCATCTTTCTCCCTGACCATATGTCTAGAATGGGCTAATCTAAGTCTTCTAACAGCCACCTGATATGCTTTTGATTTTCAAAAGCCCTAGCCTTCATGTACAGTATAAACTGAGCTACACTCACATGGGACTGATATAACACTGTCTACGATTGTGTGACATGGGATTTGTATGTCTATGAATTTCTTTACAACATATATATACATTTGATATGATAAAAAGATACACAAATGTAAGGTGCTGCCTCAATTAAAGGTATTAAGCTTTGAGTCATGGGATATAATGCAGCCTTTTATAAGTATGTGTACATAAACACACACATTTTTTAGATAAATTCAAACCTTTTGATCTCTAAGATCTCATGTTCAACAAGCTTTGATTATATTATTTCTAGCTCAAGATAAGCAACCATTTGGTATTTCTTAGATTACCAGGGAGACTTTCATGAAAATGTATGAATGGCTTTAAGTGTGGAAACTACTCTCTCCTGTAAGCTGCATCCAGCATAAGTCTGTCTGGCTCACAAGTCTACATGGCTCCATCGAGTGGCACCTCATTTGATAAACAGATGAAGACTAAACTCAAAATGAAATTAACATTCTATGTGTGCTGGTTTTCTACCAACAAAAAATACAGTCAGTGTTTGTCACAGAATCACAGAATGTCTTTGGTTGGAAGGAACCTTAAAGATTATCCAGTTCCAACCCCCGACCGTGGGAAGGGCTACCATTCACCAGATCAGGCTGCCCAAGGCAGCCTTGAAGATATCCAGGTATGGGGTATCCACAGCTTCTGTGAGCAACCTGATCCAGTGCAAAATATTAGGAGTAAAAAAAATTACTCCTAATATCTAATCTAAATCTCCCCTCTTTTAGTTTAAAGCCATTCCCCAGGCAGATTAAGTTACAAGGCAACAATGTCAAAAAGACCTTGTCACTCAATGTGGTTGGTGGTAGGTCTGATAGATGGATGCCTACAATTTAAAAAGTCTATTTTATAAAACTGTTAAACACATACAGTAAACATGGAAACTTTTTCAAAATGCAGTTCCCACCTCAGAGCCTAAATACTGTTAGGCGAAATGTGAAGCAGACTGCTCAGGGTCTCAATCTTCAAAAGCATAACTTGGTGTAGAGAATCACAATACCATTTTCCTATAAGGAAAGATTTCTTTACCATGAGGATGGTCAAACACTGAAACATGCTTTCTAGAGGGACAGATGATGCCCCATGCCTGTCTGTGTTTAAGAGGCATTTGGGTAATACCCTTAATAATATGACTTATTGTTTGGTTAGCTCTGAAGTGGTTAGGCAGCTGGACTTGATGATCTTTTTAGGTCCTTTCCAGGTGAATTTACTCTACTCTACTCTACTCTACTCTACTCTACTCTACTCTACTCTACTCTACTCTACTCTACTCTACTCTACTCTACTCTACTCTACTCTACTCTACTCTACTCTACTCTACTCTACTCTACTCTACTCTATACTCTACTCTACTCTACTCTACTCTACTCTACGCTACAATGGCTTGAGTTGGAAAGGATTCAAGGATTATCAAATTCTAACCCCCCCCTGCCATGGGCAGGGTTGCCAGCCACTAGATCAAATACTAGATCAAGTATTCTGTTCTATTCTGTTATATGCTAGGCTGTGTTATGTCACACACACTGTGTTGTGCTATGCCATGCTATTCTTTTCCTGTCATGAGCTTTCTCATTCCTTGAAGCTCCTATTGAAATATGGCAGAAATCATGCAGTAAAAAAAAAAAAGCAGCTGGAAACCTGTACCAACCATTGAGAGGTGCACCCCACAATTTAGGGAAGGAAAATGTAGATAGCTGGTTGAGAGTGGTGTAGCCCAAGGAGAAAGTAACTTTTGACAATAAAATAATGTGCTCTTTCAAATTCTCTTTTAATTTCATTCTTAAATTGTTTTCTAATTTGTCAGGTGAGATATACTGCCCATGACAAAAAGCTGAGAGAAAGAGAAATACCTTGTTATTTCAAAACTGTGGGCACAATTCATTGAAAGTGTGAAGTGGTACCCACAAAACCAAAGATGCAATTTAAAAATCACACCTCAGATTCAACCAGCACAGGCTATTGGTGACCCCAGTGCAGTCTGCATCTCTGATGAATGCTTCCTGCTCCTCCTATCTCTTCCCACTGACTTTAATATAAATTGTGTCTTATGATTTTCTAAACTGTCAACAGAATGCTCTAATCTGTAACTCTTACTCATGTTAATAAGTACTTAATCATCTCAATAGGATCAAGATACACATTGGGACTGCTCCTGAGAATAAATTACTTCCCAATGAACATAAGGACTCAGGCCTATTTTTATTTACACACTGTATGTGAGATTCACAAAAAGACTGTGAAAATTCAGCCAGAGGCTTCATTATGAGTTACTGGGAGCTAAGTGCCTTTGAATATCCACCACACAGTAGCAAACATTTGACAATCAATCCATAAGAGGAAAATTTTGCCCTCAGATGTATGCTGCTCCCACCGAAGTCAGAAAGAATTACATATATTTCACCAGGGAATTTGACCATAACACAGCAGCTAAGACAGGCTGGCATTTTATTGTTCATTTTTAAGTAAGGCAGTTCATTAGAAGAATAGCCATGTAACTAAATGTTTAACCACTGACACAAAGATTTGAAATGTCAGGGAGGAATAAATGTTATGTTTGCAAGTCTTTTTATTTCCCAAGGAAAGCCACATAACTCACTCAAACAAACAAACAAAAAGAGGAAAAGAAATGGCTTCATACTCTTGAAACACCTCTGGGAAACACACAGTCTGAGCAGGGCAGCGCAACCATTCAGCTCTAACATCCAGTAGCTTCAAACAGTAAAAAGTCTGAATAAATATCAGATTTCCATTGCTAGAAGACTGAAGTCTTTGCAATAGAGTTGCTTCAGTTAAGATTCAATGTCAGCATATGCTCTAATTATTGTTAAAATATTTTATATCATCTCAGAAATCTTGCAATTTATAAGCAAATCTTCAACAGATAGATACACAGACAGAACACACTGAAATAGTCATAGATGGTTATCACCACAATAAGTGAACGAAGGAAAATGACTCACCAAGGTGACAGACATAGATTCTGTGCTACTGCTCTCTGCACCAGACTTTTGGGGACAGTGGGACCAGTACTCAGAAGTTATAGGCCCTGCTTTACAAGACATGGTCTGCAAAGCAAAGCTGGACATTTGTGGCCTATTGCAGAGGCCTAGGTGGAGGAAATTAATCTAATGAAATCTGTGGGTTGAGTCCTCTTACCTTGTTTTACATGTTTCTTGATTCAGTTGAATTTGCCTGCATGCAAGTTAAAACAAACATGATACCCTGTAAAACTAATCTACAGGAACCTAAGATGGTTCAATCTATTTTAAATAAAGTATTGATATGATTATAAAACTACTGTGCTATAGAGAAAAAGCATAAGGTAAGCTGAGTTTATATTGATGTAAGTATTATGAATTATCAGTATCTGATGTATCACAATAATACATATATGTTCATAGAATCATTAAGGTTGGAAGAGATCATTAAGACCAACAAATCCAAACATCAGCCCAACCTCACCATGCCCACTAACCAAGTTCCTCAGCGCCATATCTCCGTATTTCTTGAACACTTCCAAGGATGGTGACTCTACCACCTCCCTGGGCAGCATGATACAATACCACACCACACCAGAAGTACTGCTGAAAAAATGAAAAATCACAAAAGACAGCAAAGATTAATTCAAAAGTTCATTCCTTTTAGCTTTGTGGGGCAGTTTGCATGAGTGAGGGGTTCTACTGTCAGCATGTGCTACCAAATTGTGCAGTACACAATACACAGTTGTAGGAAGTAACATATCCTCTCATGAGGATTTTGTGTTGTGGACTATGCCACTGAATGGCAAATTGAGCTTGCTGTTGGCTGGATGTGGCTGTCTCTCCAGATTTTCTTTGTTCATAAAGTATTCTTTTTGTTAGACAAAAGACAGACACAAGCAAATACCTACACACAAACTCCAAGTGCTCTTTCATTCAATATTTTAATTAATATTTTTATCTCTCAGTTGCATACGCAAAAAACGTAAAGATAGTGAATAAATAACAAAATCATGTAATTAAAAATTCAGCAATTGCTAAGTTTTAAGTGTTGTTTCAGAACATGAGTGGGATGATATTTTAATGCAGTTATAAACAAAAAATTCTTATTGGTAAGAGTAGGATATGCAGTATTGAAAGACTGCTGTTTTCCAGAGGCTGCGATTATCTCATGTGAGATTTAAAGAACATTTGTAACTTACTTTTCACATGATAGGTAATTTCATATTCCCTAAGTTTCTCTGTCAATTTCTGGTGTTCTCTGAAAACTGAATTCAAAGTAACAATATGGAAGAAAAAGTCTTTTATAGATTGCTTTCTATAAATTATCACTTTTGCCATTTACTATTATCTTCTGTGACATACTTGATATATGGAAATAAGAAATTGTGAATTGAGAAGTGCTATTGAGAGGAACAATGCATTTCCAAGCCCTGCAGGTACCCGTATGTGATATTCCCTGGTCTACTGTGCACCTAGTAACTTCAGCTCTTTTTTTTCCCTTATAGCTAAGCTTTACCTCTGGTCAGAGGTTCAACACTGCGAGAGATCTAGGGTTAAACCACATTGTGTTTATCATCAGACATCTCACAAGCATGAAAAAGCAGACAGGAGAAATGCTGTGTACAACATTCTGAGTTAAGGCACTAAGCAAAACAGCCGCTACCTTCAGAAAACAGAACTGTTGCTAGCACAGTGCTTCTCTGCACCTTTATCCACATGAATCTTTCCACCATCCCTCAGTTAGTGCTGGTTGCATTTCCTGATCCTGTATTTGAATATTCTGTAACTTTCGTACAGAAGGAGCAGTGCCATGGAACAAAGAGGATATCATTCTGATTTTAGAAGAAAACTGTGGTTCCCTTCTACACAGCTGGATAAGCTGATTATGAGTGAAAGGGATGTAAGTTAAAAGTAAATTTTACAATATTAAAATCTGCAGACCTAGCAATGGACAGACATAAAGACTTGCTGTCTTCTGTCTGCGAAGCAAAGTATGTGCAAGAAACTGGTTGTATCCTTTCTCTCAATTTTGGTTCCACAAAGAAAGACAGGCACAGTTTAGCTTCCAGGAAGAGCACATCAAAGATATCCTTTCAAACATGGCTATGGTGAAAGTTTAATTAAAAGAATACCAGCATTCCCTATTGCCTTTCCTTTAAAAAATAAGAGGCACAAACTAGAAATCTTGAATGAATGGATATGTTTTAAAAATAGATTTATATACTGATACTTGAAAAGGTCACAAAACCAGTTTGATTTTTTTTTTCACTGAGGGAAATGAAAAACAGAAGACATAATTTTTCAGAAAAAATCAAGCAGTAGAGATTAAACTTAGGTCTGTGTATTCCACCTACAATGCCAAAACAAGCTTTCATATTACTGCCTAAAGGGAACTAAAAGCATGACCTATGCATTCATTTCTGAACCTGCTTTTCACTGTGCTGTTTGTTTTTACTGCAAGCCTTAATTAAAATTAATAGCAAATCAGTCTGGCTTCAGATTGTTTGTAAATGCTACAGAATAATTGTATTGTATCCCCACCTACTGTTAGCACTCAGTTATCTTAAAAGGGCTATATCTGCAGCATCTTAATATACTGACACATATGATGATCTAGGATCAAGCTGGACCAGTCATGAGAAAAACACAACACCAAATTGATTGGAAAATTTTAGTTCAGGCTAAAACCAATGTGTTATTACTCCTATAGAAGGGCTTCAACTGAGAGCTTTGAGCTGCTTCTGTCGTCTGCTGTTTCCTTTCTTGTGTCAAAGTCAGGTGCATTCATGCAAGAGGAGCAAAGAGCCTTTCCTCTTATTTCCATATATCGCTTTGGAGATTTTCTCCTCCTTTTTCACCTCCTCTCAGAAGCACCAGCATGCTTTGAAGTGCATAGTTTAAATACACATCAGAAAAGGTTTTTCATGAGCAACGTTGTATCTTACATTAATGAAAACTTTTATGCAGATTTCCCTGCAAATGCTGCCCATCAACCTCTGGAGTAAACCTTGCCCATCCCTCAATATCCACTTTCTGTAATCCTTGGGCTAGAGTAACCCAAGGGAGTTAGGTAACGTCACTGTGAAAATTGCCTTTCAGTTGCCCTGCTGCTGAGCTCCCAGCTCCAAATTAAGCATTTTTGGGATACAGAAACAGCCAAACTGAAGTGTTCACAGCTATTATACCACTGGATCTGCTCAGTCTACTGAGAACAAGATTTGGGTATGGCTTCATGCTTGCCTCATCCTGGGAGTCATTAGCACAGGGGCATTAATTTGCGTGTAGGGTTCATGGATGAATATTCTTCTCAAATGAGATAGTTCCACCTTTTGTTTAGGGAAGCAAAGGAGGTCTGTCTTTTTCCAAAGAACAAGATGATAGTGCCCCTTTTCATCTAGCAGCTCAGTACTTAGAGCAGCTGTCTGCATGGTGTGGGCCCCTACCTTGCTCAAACAGCTCCTCCACCTATGGGACCCAGGAATAATCCCTCCTGCCCAGGGGCTGAAGACACCAGAGCTGAGGCCTCTCAGTTCATTCTGATGAAACTCTTTACTCTTCACATGGCCCAGTTAAATATTCATTGGGCCATAGACTGAGCATCGCTTAGCAGCTGTGGTGTTCCCAAGGGTGAGATTCCCATCTCAGCTCAGATAAATTCTGAAGTATTTCCTATGAAATAGGAAATGGAATAAAGACACGACAGTATTCAGTTCAGTGCACAGCCCAGAGGGAGGAAGCACATGGGTGAAATGCTGCAACAGGGAGGAAGGATTTGACTTCCCATCCTGAATCTGTGGTGCAGGAAAAGTCAGCTGGTACTTCCCAAGGAAAGTTTTGCAAGCATCCTGTGGAACTTACCTGCTGATCTCTGCTGGCACAAACTATTCCTGAGAAACCTTTTAATTACTGGACTGATGTTGGAAAACTGAGCACTTAGATGGCAGGAAATGACAGGATTAAGGTTAGCTATTCAACTCAGTCTTGTGCATACACGTTGAATTAGTATTTTCCTAAGAGGCTCTACTCAAGGTTCTCAGTAGTTCACCACTCCTGAAGGGCTGCACACTGCTTAGGGTGTCCATGAAGCTGTTGGCCTAACTTCCCTTAAATTACCTAAAGCCCTTCTGGTGGCAAACATCAGCACTAAGGATAGACTAATAATTTTCAATATTTTAATTTCCTTCTTCAGTACTCATAATTCCAGTGTAAAATAACTCCAAAATTTTAACATCCTGCCTATGATGAGTGGGCATTGTTCCCTCTTGAAAAAAGATGATTTGAGGCACAGGGACATTTATGTCAAAATGTACTTATTAGTTCTGGGTACCCGGTTTGAAGTGGCTCTGTGTTCCATAGCACTTCATACATTCACATGCACTTTCAGTTCATACATTTTTGCATAAGTGCTTTTCATCTCCATTGGATAAGGCCCTATGCAGAGGGAACTCTACATCTGGAATATGAGAAATAAGCAACAGACAAAACTGCACCAAGAGTACCTAAGTACATCTAAAAATTCTCTTGTAAAAACACAGGCTCTGAGAGAGCTAGGTTTGTTCAGATTGGTGAAGAGAAGGCTCCAGACAGACTTTAAAACAGCATTTCAGTATTAAAAAGGAGGCCTATAGAAAACCTGGGGAGGGACTCTATCAGGAAGTGTGGTGATAGGATAAGGAGTAATGGCTTTAAACTGAAGAAGGGGACATTTAGATTAGATATACGGAAAATACTCTACACTGTGATTGTGGTGAGTCAGTGGAACAGATGTGTAGAGAAACTGTGGGTGCCCCATCCCTGGAGGTACTCAAGGCCAGGTTGGATGGGCTTTGGACAGCCTGTGTTGTTGGGTGAAAACTAGCCAATGGCAGAAGGTTGGAACTGGATGATCTTTAAGGTCATTTCCAACTCAACCCATTCTATGAGTCCATGGATATATGTAGGTTGCTCTAAAAGTAATGCCTCCTATTTATTTCCATGGAAACTACAACAGATAGAAAGAGGACAATAAAACTATTAGAGCAACTTCTCAGCTACAAGACAGTATTTTTAAACACAGTCACCACCATTAGCTATGCATTTTCACCAGCAATTTTTATGAGCCTGAATGCCGTACTCATAAAAATCTACATCAGAGAATGTGATCCATCACTGCTGCTATGATAATATCATTGCCTGACTCTGCAAGTTTGTGCATTCAGTTTAGTCAGTGTTGTGATGTAATGACCAAAGTTCATGGTTTGTCCAGATTCCAGGAGATCCATAAAGATTACCCCATTCTCATCCAAATGATAGCATATATCACTTCACTCACTGAAGGCTTCATCCTGAACCTTTTATTGGATGGGAAATTCATGTTGCCACTGTTTGGATTGCCATTTTGACTCTGGCTCATAGTGGTGACATTGCATTTTGCTACTGTAATGATGCAATACAGCTAATTGTCACCTTCAGCCTTGTATTGGTTCAATAGGTCCTGACAAACTTGCATATGGTGTTCTTTCTGTTCCTATGTGAACATTCGCAAGAATCACCTGGTACAAACTTTACAATATTCCAACATTGCCACTATCATTTCCAACATATTGAAGCTGATATCAGTCCCATACATAGTTTCATGGTTATAATTTGCTGGTTCATGCAGATAAGCTGATTGAGTTGTTCTTCATTTCATGGTGTGACAGCAGTGCATGGCTGTCTGAAACACAACTTACCTTTCTTGTTGCTGCCACAACTGCTGAAATGTACCTCTTATCATTTCACTGTGTTCACATGCACTGTTTGTTCTCTGTATGTATTCAGCAAACATCAATAAAGGCAATGGGAGACATTTTTTTTCCACGTGGAGGAATACAGCTCCACACTTCCGCTTCATATATACTTCTACGTCAGATACAGTTTTGTCAGACTGCCTCTCTGCTGCCTGCTGTCACATAGCAACAAAATGTAATGGAATATTGGTGGGAAGATTCAGCCTCTACTGCCATAGCACCAATATCCACTTCCGATTTTGCTTTGGTTGTAGATACTTTACACAGCTTTTCCACATACTCAACTATACATCACTCCTAGTTGGCCTGGGACACAGCATCTGTGATACAAACACTTCCTTAAATTATTTAGAAGAGACCTCTTGCACTTCTCACCTTGACTGTGTGCTCTGTAACAAACTTCCCAGATCACGATTCACAACTAGCTTCTTCTCCATCCTCATCTATCTATCCAGAGGGATAAGTTCCCTGGCGAATTCAGATACTAAAGTACTGAGCAGATGTTAGAAATCTCAAAACAATGAAAGTATGCAGCTTAAGTTTCTAATAGAAGCACCGAGAAACTTTCATGATTGGTAATGCTATCTAACCTGCCCATAGCTATACAGCATGTATGTACAACATACTAGGTTAATGTTTTTTTGTTTCATTCTTTTTCTTCTTTTAATTTTTTAATTTAAATAATATAAAAAGAAATATAATTTTTAATTTTTAATTAACTGTATTTTTTAATTGATTTATATTTATTGTCTTGGGTTGCATATATGTAGTCCAAGGCAATTCCTCTTCACTCAATGTGGCGCAAGCAAACCAAAAGGTTGGACACAGGGAAGGTATAAATAAAACACATAGGAAAGAATTTTTTTTCCTAGATGGGACATCTTTTCATTGTACCTTGAACATTACAATGAATGAAGACAGCCTTTACATCCCTTCATCAAAAGTGTCTTTTACCTTTCAAAGAAAAAAAATACAGCATACAAATGTGCTATACTCCTACCAAAAGCAAAAAATAAACAACCACCATCACCACTACCAACAGAAACCCAGCAAAACCAACTTCAAAAATGAGCAAATACTCAATATGAGTGCATAAACTACAGTGTTCATTTCTTATGCTGTATTATTTCAAATTCGAGTGAATTCGTTTAGAAACTGCATTTGTCATAATTATTTGCTAGGCTCTCATGGATGGCAGACACAGCTGGTTTAGAGAGAGATGAGAACAAGCATCAATCTGTATTTCTGTCAGTCTGAAAACAAAAAGAGAGCATTCAAGAATTTTGAAGAGTCCTGATAGCAGTCTAGTCTATAGCACATATACCATAATGGACACACTCTAAATGAGTGCAAACCTTCCTTTGTATTTATTGGTTATTTTCTGGGTTATCTTTTTTAAATTAAGGCTGTGACTAACTTTGATGTGTCTATCATCACTAGATCATAGGCTTACTTATCCAGTACTGCTTGGAAGCTGAAATATTTTAATGATGGTCTAGAAATAAGAAAAACATTAAAGGAATAAAAATACTAAGATTACATTACATAAAAGCCTTCTTCTAAGATGCCCGTGCACACCTCAGAATCTATTCAAATAAAGAAATAAACCTTTGAAACACGTGTTGCTACATAGTCTATCAGCTACTGACTACCATTTGTATCATGAACATCATGTGAATCGAATGACAGCCCAAAATTCTGTACCATTACGCAAAAATTACTAGACTAAGAAAATCTTTTAAAACTTTCTCAGATCTTCACCAAGCAGAAATCCATAATTTCAAATAAAATTGGTGAGAAATTCCAAATAACAGCATAGATTTGTCAAAGTATCTTGGAGCACACATCCCTGATTGACTGCAACAAAACATGAAGTACATTCACAAGAATTTATTTTAATAGATCCAAGAGTCATTTTTTTTCCAAAGGCATTTGTGAAAGCTAATGCAAACAGGAATAGACATTTTCTATCTCAAAGTAATAAGGAGATAATGATAAAACTACTGTTTCTTATAATACATATTTATTTTTAAGCAAGCTATCTCCCAGTGTGTAACGCAGGGCTTTGTCCACCTGCAGCTACCTATTGCAAAGATGATCCTAAAAGATCTATATCCTCCCACTTACCCTCCACCATTACAACTGTGATTTCAAATGTGTGGGAGATATCTCCTTTTATGTTTTTCACTAATTGTGCTGATGCTAGCAGAAGAACGCTGTGTTATTGCAAACAACTTTAATTTTGATGTATATAATTCATTTTTAATCAGGACTACATATTTATCCTTAGCAATATATTTAAAAGAGCCTGTCACAAATGACATTCTGCAAGGCAAGGCTATTTATAGGGAAAAACAAAAATCCAAGGATGCTGTTTTCAAAGAAACTGCTTAAGCAGGTGCATACTAAAAAGCTGGGTTTGCTTGTGCACAAAAGCCTATAGATTCTTCTGGTAATTCAGAAACTTGGTATGCATGTAAGTGGTTTTAAAAGCAGCAAGAATACAGTATTTCCATATCAAACAAATTTTGAAACGAAAGACTGCTCCAGCAAAATAAAAATAAATAAATAACCCTCCCCCCATCCTTTCCCTATAAATAGGGAACCTGTCTTCAGAAACAGTTTTTCAAGATTATTGAAAAGGGAGACAGAAGACAAAGGATCTCAAATGAGATGCCCAACTAGGGCAGCTTACTGCATTTCAGTCCTGTCACCTTGAATGTGGCCACCATATTCTCCAGAACTCAACCATTTTTTTTTCATCTCTAGTGTATATGGTGGGAACTACCTGAGTAGTTCACAATTAAGGTTCGCAATTATCACAGAGGCTGTAGGACACAGTGGGTTATCAGGCAAAATCAGGAAATTCATGCTGGCATTCTAATTCTGACATCCCCCATTGTCACAATGGTATGATGCACTCCAGGATCTTTATGTTGCTGGTACATGCCATTTGTCACCTGAATGTGACCTACTGCATGTCATACTTTTATGCAGTTCATTGATGGGAGGACAGCAAGTGGCACCTGATGCCAGAAGAAAGGGACTTCAGGGTACAGAAGTGAATGAGAGGTTCAAGACGGACATCAGCACTCATTTAAATCAGGCTGGTAACATGAATAGCAGAATAACAGGAGATAAACAGTGAATGATGGCAATTGGGTTTAAACCTACATTTTCTAAAATAAAAAAAATATTTAAAAAAGGCCTTTAGTCGTGTGCATTTTTATGCTGTGCTTTCAGAAATAAGAGGATTTTTTGGGTTGACCAGAGGCAGCTGTACTTTTCAAAATGTCTTATACTGTAGCTGTGCTTTACACTACTCTAATGGACTTTCCTAATGCAGCAGTTCTAATCCATTTGGGTTGCTAAGGATGGCTACATTTCTGTAAAGTGAAGATAGTTTTGTCCCCAGTTCAAACACTGAATGAATGTTAGTGATGGGCAAACTGAAATTCCAGAGATGCAGTTTAGTTTGAAAAGGGCCCAAACATTTATTATCCAAACCACTTGGACTTACACAAGTGCAACTGCAAAAGATCTTAGGAAAAGCCTCTCATGTCACTTCCAGTATTTCATATATCCATCATAAAATAAACCCACTGATACAGGATGTGGAATAAAAATGTGTTATTTGAATATAACTTAAATTTTGTTAAAAGTTAAATCAGTCTGGAAGATGAAGAAATGTCTGCAGTTATTGCTGCTTCATTTATTCACATGTCTATTAAAATAAGAGGGTATCGGAGAATGTGTTGACAGTATTTCCATGCTGTTTGTTTCTAGGTTGTGTTATATTGCTCTGGAAACACTCTCTGACATACTCATGAAACACCTAGAACCCCTAGCATTCTCTGAGGGCCATAACTCATTTATTAGTACTAAGTACTGTCCACATATTCAGTTGGTTTACTGAAGAAGAGGTACTATGCAACCTGTCCAAGGGCACACATCGACACACTCCCCTGGATCACCACCCATCCCAGCCATGCCACTGTGCTGCACTTGCATGTCAAAACCAAGCTGCAGACAACTCTGCTGCAGTCATGACCAGAATAGGTAGCATATGGATGTAGACAGAGATGCTTTGCAGGTTTCAGGTTTTCAGGCACTCCTTGATGCCTGTCAGCTGGAACCAGGTAGCACGCAAAATCATTTCCTCTTATAAAAACTAATTCTATCTGAAATAGACTGTTGATTTCTAAATCATTTGGGATAATAACTGCTGTAATAATAAAGGATTTATATCTTCCTTTCTATATTAACTGAACTGGCTATTGATCTAAATTATAACTTTCACAGATTTATATACAGATACATTTATATCTTTTATTTAGGTGTGATCTTAGATACTTAGGAACATATTGCCCTCTGTGCTGAGAAGGTGCAAGAAGAATCACAATTTGGTCCTATAGTATTATTTGATTCATATCATGAATTGCTATAATGAAAGTAGATTACTGACTTCTAAACATCTCTAGATTTTCAATCTTAGAGCATAAGTTTTAATCCAAGTGCACAAAGACAAGTGCAAAAATCATAAATTTGTCATGGCCTCAGCCTCCTGAAAGACAAATAATTTGGACATCCTGGAAAGAAGAAATAGAATAAAAAAAATTATATTAAACCCATCTTTTGGAAAAAACATTGACACTCTCTTCAAGAGAATCCTGCTTGTCTTCTTGCTGATAAATTCCTTCTACAAAACCAAGCCAGTTATGCCTTTTTCCCTTGCTTTTTCTCCAAATCTTTCTTCAAAAATCTTTCTTCTAAAGCAGCATCCAAGTAATTATGGTCAAAGAGAAAGAAATACGGAAACCTATGCTTCTACTTTTCTTCTTTCCTTTTCAAGTAAGCTACAAACTTTGGTTTTGCCTCATTACTTCCTGTAAGTAAAAGTTGTTATGAAAGCCTGAAAGCAGAGGAGTGCAATTACAAAACAAACAAACAAACAACAACAACAAAAAAACCCAACAGCTATTAGAAAGAAATATTTCTGCTTTGATCAGATAATTTCTTTTCACATACCCTAAAACAGCAGAGAGAAGTGTCACAAATATACAGTCGCTTTTTGAGGGGGCTCCAAAGATTCAAAAAAGTCATGTTGTATTTTTAATATAAAACCAAAGATGTCAAATGTGCAGATTATGCCAAAAAAATAACTTCCAAAGTGATCAAGGATAAATTTACTTGGGTTAGTTAAATTTTTAAGCTACTATTAATTTTAACTAAGGTGATGGTGCCCCATATTCATCTCTGACCTTGTCAAGACAGCAGCGACTGGCACCCCACTTGTATTTTCCAGACTGACTTTGCTGCTGTCTCATGTATTATTCAATACAAAGCAGGGCAACAAATGAAATAGACTTAAGAGATCTCTTAAAAAGAAAACTGTGACAGAAAAATGAAGGTTAATCAGAGAACCTGGTATTCTTTTCCTACAATTTATCAAAAAATTGCAGCTTTTATATAGCTGGAAGTTTCCTTACTTGTTATTACAGGAACACCTTCAATTTTACACATTTCTCCATGCTGACTTGCAGTCCACAGGGTGCTTGTAGAACAGCATATGGCACACTGTGGACATTTTTTCTTACTTGAGAACCATAGTATACACTTGGAAAGCCAGCATTTTAAGGATCAACACAAAATTTGGGAGTTGATTTTCTATGTCATTCCAATTAGAATTACTCTGAAACTCCCAGAGCCCTTCTTCTCCCTGACCTGACTGTCAGGTAACTGGGAATGTGTACTCATTTAAATCAATTCCACATTATCTTAAAATCACACACAGACAGAGAATACTATATACAGAGCTATTCTTCATGACTCCCTAAGAGAAGGTCTGTAAGCCGTTTCCATGTCTCCTCCACAGAAGGGTTTTTTTCCATTTAGGCATCCTGTGTGGTGCTAATCATTACATGTTACTGCTTTCAAACTACAAAGATGATCTAGAATATGCAGATGTTTTCTATACCATGAAAACCAATACAGCTACAAAAAGAAACACAAACGGGCATGCATGGAAAGTGAAAAAAATTTTTTTGCATCCAGTTTCATATTTTGGTGTTTTTTTTAATGCAATATTTTCACTCCCACGTGCTCACCTAATGTTCCTAATGTTTACAGGCATTAGCATGTTGCCAATGTTGTTAACAGGACTCTCACTTGCCAAAAGTCAGATGTGCTAGAGAAAATTTGGGATTCCTCCACTTATGAAGGACTTGGGCTAAAAGATACTGGGATACTGTTATACTGGGGCTTTAGAAATCCAGCTCTATTCAAACTTGCAGTCTGAGTGATTTTTTTTTTTTCCTGAGTCTTTCAGAGTATTGGACATGAGATGTATGAAGTAAGGGATGCTACTTTTATATATACATGTACAGATCCTGAGAACTCTAGAGAAGAAGTTACACTAATAGAACTGAAGAACAGCTGGCAACGCTTGTTCAACAAAGGAGGAAGAAGTGACAACTTCAGCTCAGCCAACAGACAGAATCACTTGATTTGGTCTCAGCACATCTTTAAAATCATGCTCTGTGAACATTGTTATGACAAGGAAAAACAAGATTTTTTTTCCCTGTAAAATTAAATGTCACTCTTGATAGCATAATATCTGAAACATCATCCTTCCAAGTCCACACCAATACTTTACACAGAAAATTAAACTCTCTCTCTGTTTATTGAGTGGATAATGCAGTCTTTGAATGTGTGAGAACCCCTGCTAGGTGAGAAATTAAAGAAGAAGCACTATAAAGTCTAATGGTATGTATGAAATACAAAAAAAGAGAGAAAAAGGTAACTTAATTGGTAATCAGAAGAAATCATAAAACTAATCATGCAATTAATGTCTTAAAAAGCCAGCATATGAGGTGTGTACAATTACCAGAAAACAATGCAGTGATGGTTTCAAGGATTAATGAATTAATGGTTGTTGGGGGAGGAGGATTTGATCTGCAATTTTATGTTAGCCTTAAATCCATGCTAAAGTATTACTTTCCTTTGTATACAGAAAAAGTCCTTACCACGCACATAGAATTTATCTTTGAAATTAGTTTTTTTTTTTATATTACATTTAAAAATTTGTGTTGAGAGGGATGCAGATGTGTTTCCTTCTCCCTCATACAGCTCCCCATCCTTCTCTCCTGTTCATGAAAGTAGAAGACACTTTGCAAGGGAAAGAGTTTGAACAGCATGTACATTAGAATGACACAAAGATCAGAGAAACTCACCAATTGCAGTTGCTGGAATAAGTTAGCAAATATATTTACATAAAAAAATTATTTTTCTTACAAAAGGTAGAGTGCTACACCACAAATTAACAATTGTCCTTTGTTTTGTACACACATTAAAAGTGAATGGTGATTGCTAATTTACTGATGATCTTATATATCAAGAAGTTAATTTGTTGATAAAAGGAGATGATAGAAATTCACAAAAGACTTAAGACTGCAGTACATCAAAATATAAGCATTCCTTTGATTTAGTTGCCAACTACAAAGATTTCAAACCATCCTATGGTAAACGTCAGTCTTTGTTCTTTCTTTTTTTTTTCCCCCCATGTGGTTCAAATATGTGCATCTGCTGCTATATTCAGTATCAATGCATGATGGATGGACACATGAATGAAAGGATTCTTCTACAACAGTAGATTCCCATAATTCAACAGCCTTCAAGAAAGTACAAAGAGGATGGCCCAGGACCAGGGAGACCTGGGTTAACAAATGTACTTTATTATCATAGAATCATTAAGGTTGTAAATAACCTCCAAGATAATCTAGCCCAACCATCCACCTACCACCAATACTGCCCACTAAACCATGCCTCTAAGTATCACATCTCCACATTTTTTGAACGCTTCAGGGACAGTGACTGCAATTCTTCCCTAAGGAGCCAGTTTCCATTCCTCATCACTCTTTTCAGAGAAGCTTTTTCCAATACCCATCCTGAACATCCTTTGGTATAGCTTGAGGCCATCCTTTCTTGTCCTGTCACTGTTACCGGGGAGAAGAGACTGAACTCCACCTTTCCACAACCATCTTTCAGGGAGTTGTAGAGGGTGATAAGGTCCCCCATGAACATCCTATTCTCCAGACTGAACCATCCCAGTTCTCTTCAGGATCTTTTTTATCTTCAGAGACCAGAGATAACACTCATATTCCAGCACTCCTTTCTCCATTTGCTGTGGAAGGATACACAATACATCCCTACCTTGATGAACTGTCTGAAAAGCAGATGCCTTCAAGCATACTAGATAGCTGGAGGCTATAGTAACAAAAGACAGGAGAATAGCATAAGTAGAACCTGTAAAATGGCTTGTCTGGGAAATAAGAAATTTTTAAACTAAAAAATAAAAATTAAAAAAAAAAAAAAGAATAAGACCACATATAAGAATATGCGCCACTAGTAAAAGTGGGAAACCTTTCCATACAAATTTAGATAGAAGATGGTTCTCAAAAAACCTGCAAACAAAGTTGTTCTTGATGTTGAGCTGCTTGTGAGTAGTACAGCTCTCAACAGCTCCTTCCTTAGTCTCTATGTAATGCTCTCTGTTAGCGTGAGAAGTGCAATATACGTAAGGAAAGACGGTAGAAATATAGCTGCCTTTATACAGGTTTAGATCACCCAAGAAAGGCAGTAGTTACAGTTCAGTAATAAAGAAGGAACTGCTTACCCTTTTCTAAGGATGAGGGCTTTCTAGAAAATCCAAAAGGAGACAATTCCCAAGAAGAGAACCCACCCCTTTTATTGCCAGCCTTTAAATGAGTTCTGGTCACACAGGTGAATGGCTTATACCTGTGCTCCCAGGGCTGGCCCTGCCCCTTCACCAGGTGCTCAATCACTGATTCAGGCCATGAACTATTGGTTCCCATATACTATGGAAAAAGAACAAGAAAGAACAAAGAAAAGAAAGTACAGAAATGAGACTGCAAAGAAATGAAACTAATTCTCAAGTCCAGTGCCAATGTTCTGTGTGGGCTTAGACACTCACAGTGCATTTCCACGCTCCAGCTCCCAGCTGTAAGAGTGATTATAATACTTGGCTGCACCTCAGAGGGGTTCCCAGCATTCCTTCATTAACAGCTGGGAGCACTCCCACCATGGCAGTAATGGGGGATATAAGACAGGGAGAATTAGTACCACATGTGAAAATGGTGTTTGCAGTTATCTGTGTGCTAACAGCCAGTGCAAGGCTGGATAACAATAGCCACTTCGTATTAAATAATCACATATATCTGCTAAGTCCAAAGTCCCTAAATCAAGCGTGATTCAGCCACTGGCTGCTGCAGCTTCATTTTTTTCCATGTATTGGGCAGGGAAGTACCAGAATGAATGAGATCATACTTTCCAAGTGTCAAAGTCTCAAAGTCCATTTGACCCTGGGAGAATCCAAGAGGAAGAGCTGTGATCTTTTACAGTGCAATTTCTTTCTTCAGTGAATATGGGACTGTTCTTTCTGGATATTTCTAAATTACTTATTTTCTATTTTGCCATTCTTGGGGTATCTGTGACTCATCACGTGTGACAGTGACTGCCTTGCCATCCCCATGAAGTCAGTGGCACAAGACTGCTGTGAGGTCTGGACAGGGTCATGTTTTGATTTGGCTTAGTAATGACTTCACTGAAAAGAATGTATCTTAATTGATTTTGCATACTGTTGGGTTTCTGCGATCCTTTGAAATCACATTTTAGGTCACATAAATAAGATTTATAATTAGAATCATAGAGTCACTTAGGTTTGACATGTCCCTTAAAATCATCAACTCCAGCCGTAGAATCATAGAATCACAAGGTTGGAAATGACCTATAAGATCATCTAATCCAACTGTCTTCTCACTACCATCCAACTGACCTACCAAGTGCTGTCACTAAACAGTGCCCCTTTGTGCCACGTCCACAAGTCTCAAATACACCCAGGGATTAGGACTCTGCTGTTACCTTGGACAGCTGGTTCCAACACTTGACCACACTCTCTATGAATAAATTCTTCCTCATTTCTAATCTAATATCCAGCCTAGCACTGTATATTTATCAGCTGCACATGGTCACTTGCAGACAAGAAAGATGTAGTTTAAATAATTTTTCAGGATAAAAATTTGCATCAATTTGGCACAGGCTATAGATAGAATTTTCTTAATTCATTGTCTCAATACAGAAATTATTGTTGTGAAATTTGAAGAGGAGAATGTAAGCCGTATTAGCAAATGGGATAAGCAAAGTTGACATATCAGTTTCCATCAAAGGTAGCTTCACATAGCTAATAGGAATAAAACTCAAGAAAAGCTTTGAAAATATTTGACTGGGCGGGTTCAAATCAGTTGTCTTACAAATGAAATTGATGTAGCAGAGCATGCACAGAAGTACAATTTCTTGCACCACTCACTATCACCTGTAGGTACAAAAAATGAAGGTTCAATGTCACTGTCTGAATTTGGGAGTACTATATTACCACTTTGCATAAGTGTTAAATAAATGCCTATGATTATGTGGAAGAGAGCATGTCTGAGTTTTTTACTTAAAAAACAAAAACAAAACAAACAAAAAAAGCAACAGTTTAAAATAAAGGAACTGTTCTGAAAGTGCTGTGGCTTGCCTCTTTTTGGAGGAGAGGGTTGGCTTCCTTCAGAAAGACCATCCTTGAATCTTTCACAGATAATTGTTAGAAAGAAATTTTAGAACTTTTAGACCTGCTTGTAACCTCAGGAATAGAGCACTGCTGGGTAACACATCAGGATTATTAAAACCACTGTTATTCCTGCTGTGTTATCCCTATCACTGGTTATCGCATAGATGCTGTAAGCATCTACCTACAGTAACAGGATTTGATATTTGCCTAATTACTAAATAAAATATGAGATATGGATTTTTTAGTCTTTAAAAATGTAGGAGTGACTGTACTAAGTTATACCAAAAATGTATATATTTCAACACTGCCTGTACTTAGTGGGTACCAGGAGAAAAGCTTAAGAACAGCCAGAGAGGCAAGTCACAACACTTTCTTACAGTGTCCATATGATGATCTCTCCTATTCTCCATTCTGTAATTGGGATTTAGATTGGAAGCTAAACAATCTTGAGCTCTTCTGTGGACATCACTTGATCACGTGATGGGGTCCTGTCATGGTTTTGTGGTTATTGTTGGAATTATTTTGAAAATAATTTGTTATTGGTATAATATTGTTATTGATACTTGTTATATAAAAAAATTGTTGGAATATCAACAACACAACAAAACCCACAGAAAAACCATGACAGGTCCCATGATGTGGCTGCATCTACTCATGCCTCTAAGCAGATGAGGGTTGTGTTTTACTGCATCTCACACGTAGAGGCACTCAATTTAAATGGTCTTCATATACCAAAGCTTGGGTATCTCTTGCCTCATCAGAAAAATCTATTTTTTCTAAGATAAAGATGGAGTTATAATGCATTGGCCTTGATCTTGCCAGGAAGACAAGAACTTTTCAATGAAGGGATAACTGCAAATTTGTTTGCTATACTTTATCAAGGGGAGCTTGAATTCAGTATTTAATTCTCAAGTATAACAACTGCGCATTCTCTTGAGATGAGAAAGTACTGTGAGATAAGGCTGAACCAACAAAGCAATTCTACCGTGCTGCAGTGGTTGTTTCCTTAACCATATCCTGCAACATGTTGTGACAGTATCAAAAAAAACTGGCAGAGTTATGCTCTGTTTTGACTACCCCCAAATCCAACAAGAAATAACTCCCTCACCTTGAAGAATTTGTCTTGTCAAACATGAAGCATCAAGAAAATTCTATTTCTGGAGCCAACAGGAAATTTCTCAGCATGTTTTTTTTCTAGGAACCAGAGTCATTGGCAGCATGTTCACTCAGAAATAGCTAGATTTGGTTAATTTTCCTTTTCAGAATTTTTTTAAAGTTCTCATTATGTCGTATAACCTGAAAAGTACCCATTTCAGCTTGATATTGCATTCTAAAACAAAATCCAAATTAATTTAAATTAATTCATTCTTAGATCTAACCACAGAAATAAATGTTTTAATTATTAGAAACTGGTAATGGTGATAGGAGAATAGATGACAGAAATTTCTTCTCTAAAACTACATTTTCAGTCTGAAGAAATTCTAAAAATAAGAGCCAGTAATATACACTGTAAAGTTCTAAAAACAAAGCTTCATTTTCAAAAACACTTGACATTCCAGGTCTCACCTGATTCAAATTATAGCTTTGAGTGCTCACTAGGTTTTAAAAAAACAAATCACAGTGGCATACGCTTAACTCTGTGACCAAAATCTGAAGTGTTAAAAATTGAAATGTATTTTTGAAAAATCCATTTGTAAGAGTCTTGAAAAGAAAATTAAAGTTTTCAGCAGAGCAAAGGAATTTTTGAGACTTCTAGCTCAGCCATGGCCACAATACTACTTTACCACTTCTAAATCATTATCTTCTTTAGTATATGCTAACGTCTTCATTGTTGGTTGTTGCTTAGACATATCCTTCTCAATTGTTCATATTTTTCAAAGAAATTCAGTATAAATGAATCTTAAATGACACTCAGAGGGTGACTTAATAATTAATATGCCAAGTAAAGGAGGTAAACAAAATCACCTATTAAATTAAGAAACCAGGTCCTTTCCATTAGAGCATAAACATAATTTAAAACATTGGTCTTAATAACTCATGCTCTATTAGGGAAAGAGCAGGTGGCTTAGAGATGCTAATGCTGAATTGATACTACAGAAAAATATGAGAATCTTAGGTTAGTGTATAATGTACTTCAGTCGCTTTCTAGCTGAAACATCAGCATTTAAATCATGAAATTACATTCCTATTCATGAGCCACACTCTTATGAATTTTAAGATGCATATTATAATTGTTTTTAGAAATTAAGGCATAATGTTTATTCCCACTGGATTTTTTTTTTTTAATTTTTGTTATTACTGAAGTAGTGTATTTTTAAACATTGTCTACCTAGCTGCAGGAAGCAGGGCAAATATCCACTCCCTAAGTCAGTAATCAAACATGCTCTTTCCATTAGAAGGGTGAGTGGAAACAGGAGCTGTGCTGGATTAGATGTACACTGAAGTGCCCCATCATTAAGTGGTCAGGAAGTCTCACTGGTGAGACTGCAGACATCTTTATTTCACTTTTTCTCAACTATTAATTTAAAGTTTTCATTTTGATCTTCTGTGTTCACAGATTACACCGTGAAGGTCCTCTGCACAGCTTGGAGCTGCCTGGCACACCTTCCAGGCAGCAACAAGAAGTTTGTGTCCTGCTTACTCTGTACACCAAAATTCAATTTTAGTTTATGCAGTGTAGCTTCGCTGTAAGCCAATAGTTTACACTTTGTTACATTCATGTAACTGAGAATAGAGAGATCTTGTCTTTGGCTGGGTGGTTTGTCAGATTTGCACTGCTTTTTTTTTTTGCACTTTGATTGTGAAAATGTAGTATTTAAATACATACTGTAAAGCAAAGATGAAAACAGATTCCTAAAAGCCAGCACATAGGATCCACTGTCATGTCTTCATAAATTATGAATATAAATTTATCACAACAACCATTTACTGATAGAACATTCCTGATTTCCTGGTTTATGCTTTGAGCCTTCAGGTATTCATTCACTTTCTCTTTAGTGAAATAAAACAATTTTTAAAATACGGATAGATTTTTACACACTCTTTTTCAAATTGAATGCATGTAAAGGGTATATTCAGCATAACAAAGGAATGAAACTATCATTAAGAAGAAACACCACATGAGGAAAAATGTACTGTGAAGTGCAAAATAAGATTATGTATTTACTTAGGGCTAGTATGAAATGCCTTATGAGACTCGTAAGCCTGTGAGAAATGAACTCCCAACCTGGATGCGAAATCCCTCATTTTCATGTCAACTGGAATATAATTTCAGATCAATCCCAAAGTTTACTCCTTTGGGTTAAAGAGAAATAAAAAAGAAAAGACAAAACAGAACAAGTACAGTTCTGCAATAATGGATATCTCCTGTACAAATTTTTCACTTGATACGTTAATGGCATGTTCTAGGGCTGTCTTCAGACTCATTGTCACCCACGCCAAGGCTATACTGCTTCAATTCTCTAAGATTTTCATTAAATACACTGACAGAAATTGTTAGGAATTTAACACTAGGATAGAGACAGAGTTAGTGATGTTACAGATAATTCAAGTTGAGATGAATCCTTTTCACAGAGAACACAATTTTTGAAAGGGGGACCACTACGAGCCTGCCAGTGAATGAGAGGCGGATGTCAGAGGCAGATGCTATTCACATCTGCCACACTACCATTATGCTGGAGTTCATGATACAGACTTCAGATAAACTACTCATTATTTATCTGTAATTTGTATCTAAAATGGTTTGTTTTTTGGAGGAATTCTGATATGAAGTCTCTGCTATCAAAATTAACCACTTGAATGCTCAGGCTGGTAAAACAGGTAACTAAAAGAGAGAAACAGGACAAAGGGGAGCAGTTTTAAACTAAAAGAGGGGAGATTTAGATTAGATAATGGGGGAAATTTTTCACTGAGAGCGTAGTAAGGCCCTGGCACAGGCTGCCCAGAGAAGCTGTGGATGTCCCATCCCTGAAGGTGCTCAAAACCAGGCTGGGTGGAGCTGCCTGATCTGGTGGATAGCAACTCCACCCGTGGCAGGGGCTTGGAACTTGATGATATTTAAGGTCTCTTCCAACCCAAGCCATTCTATGAGTCTGTGAAATGAAAACTTATTCAAAGCCAGGAGATGCAGAGGCTCCCAGTTCAAAGTTGTTGTTGACTACGAAAAATGGTAATAAAACAAAAGCAAACATGCAGCAATACACTGTTCTGGGATCCAAAAACACTTAATGTAGTCATTGTAAAATAACATGCTCACATCGATTTGAAAAATAATATAACCAGTGCCAAAAGAGCTGTGCATGCAAAGTTGTCACAGAAATAACAAGGCAGTGCTTCTCCAGTGCATAAGCCAGGGTTGTGTGCACTCTCCTGAGGATGACAGGAAATCTCCATTCAAAATGTCATTAGTAACTTCAAATCTGCCTGCTAGGATTTGAAAACCATTTATTATGAAGGAATATAAAAGGATATTTGAACATGGGAATGAGGGACAGGAGTCTTTGGTCCCAATTTTCCAATTCTGATCTCATTTTTATAGGCTTAATTTAGCAAATAACTTCCCATAACTTCATGCTGCTTGAAAACTGCTGTTGGTGAGACCAGAAGCAATGTGCTTCCCTGTACTTGCAGGCAGGGCTCACATCCAGTACAGTCAGTTAGAAAGCTAATGAAGCAGGGCTGTAGCAACAGCGCCTTTCACTGGGCTGATCAACCCCTTTACAAATGAACACGGCTGTTTCCTAGAAAGAGACCCAAGCATGGTAAAACGGTAGTTAAGTCCATTTCTGGCTACATTTCCTCCTTAAAACACAAAGAAAGAAATGAGTGATTTCGAGTTGCCATGAAGCAAAGTCAGCCCCCATCATGAAATAGCACCAAAGCAATCCCATAGAAAAACTTCAGCAAGAGAAAACATCCTGTACATGTGCATTGATAACCACATTTTACAGAATGAAGCATAAATGGACTGCATAGCAATATCTATCTGTTCTGTACCTGCAGCTTATATTTAGTACTATACAATCAAATATCTCAGAAGTCACATAAATTGCTGCAATAATCAAATCCAACCTCTGTGATCTCTATTTAGAAGTCACAGCAGCTGTCTTTTAAAGTGCCCTTCCCAACAGTAACAGAATCTGACCCTATTAATGAGAGCAAATCTTAAAATGACTAGATAGCAGTCAATGGCAATTATTGTTCTAATTACCAAAATTCAACCCTTGCACCCATAAAGAACTTCACATTCTACTAAACTAAGTATGTCTTCTTCTTTAGCTAACTTATAAGCATCAACAGGGACATGTCCTGCATGATGCCCTGATAGATGTAGGGCATTGTCTAGGAATTACAGCAGGAGCAAAAGGTATATACAAACTTCTAATATATCTTTATCTTGAGTTCACAGTAGAAAAAGAATTGTACTCTTATCACTTTTCAGTTTAGATCATCCTCATTGCCGTTGCTGCCTTCCAATGGGGCCAGCTCTGCCGAGTGCTATAGTGGTGAACAATGCTGTGCTTTTTCTTTTGGGAGATTTGCCCACTGGTATTCTTGTCTTGGAGTTATGCCAGAAAAGTGAACACAAGGGATTGGGGTGATGAGAGAAAGCTTCTCATTCCCCTCGCTTTACTTTTGTACACAGACACAGTTGGATATAGTAGACTTCCTACTATCTATGATTTTTCTCAGATCCCAATAATCCTAATGAATTTGCGTGGCACCCAATTCAAAACTGTTTTTCCACTGATTTCACTGTATTTCAAATCAGATCTATCATAGGCATGCAGCACTGAGCTTCTCCAGAGCTGGTGGTGGTCACAGGGGAAAGAATAATTTCAGTCAACTCTAAAGGTTTCACTGGGGCCAAATAAGACTGCAGCACACTCATCTGAAGCCTCTGGCAGTTGTTAGAGGGAAAATAGCTGCAGGGAACTTTGTGTTTGTTTGTCAAGGCTGTTGTGCACCAGCCAGTCCACAAAGTAGGAGGAGAGCCATAAAGATGATGTGCATTAGTCACCTGTGTGTGAATATGGAATCACAACCACCTCAGCCAGTTAGGGATGGAAAGGATGCTTTATGTGATCATTGGTGATCATCACCCCAAAGATATGTGGCAGATATTTTTATTGCAGAGCCTTTGCTGTATAGCTTTGAGTATGGTCTTTGAGCAGGTGAAGAAAGGAAAGAGAACTCAGTATTATTTATCATGCCAGATGACAGCAATGCCAAGATCAGGACTGTTGTCCTAAGAACATTTAAAGATCACAAGCAGTCAGCAAAAAATTAAGAGCATAGAAACTGAGTCCTCATAAAAGGCATAAGAACAGCAAGTACAAGTAAGCTTTCTTACAGGTTGTGTTCCCTCTTTTCCTTCTGCCATCAGAAATTTGTCCTTTTTTCCTAACACTGAACCTTGAGTTGCCTAAATAGAAAAGAAATTTGCTTGACACAGTGTTGGCAGCTGCCCTCCTTTGAGCAGGAGATGAGATGAGGCGAGTCCAGCTCCCTTCAGCCAACGTTTGCATGATTTTGTGGTTGATTCTTTAGATGCTTTCTGGAGTCAAAAAGCTGTGAAATACAAAAGCAATATGAGAAAATGTGACCATGCTTCTCAGGAATATCCTTGCACATGGCCATGGAAGGACATTATAGTCATGGTTATATAGTGTGCAGGAAGACTAAGGAAGAGCTGACAGCTTACTGGGAGATGCCAGAGATGCTCCAGACTCTGGTGAGCTATGTGAGTGTGCCAAATGCTGCACATCTGACGGATATCTGGTTCATTGGGCAGTACAAATGTCTGCTTTTCCTGATAGGCTAGGGAAAGAATCCCTGCAAATTTAAGAAAGCCTCCCTGCAGAAGAGAGAGTATTTGTTAGGTATTAGGTAAAACCTTATGGTCAAAGCTAAAGGATCTTTGCAAACAAAATGGTGAATCTTGACGTAGTTAAATCTGAGAGGTCTCTCCTCTTGCCTGGACCTCGTGTAATATGGGAGATGTGGATAGTTATTTACTTATGCAATTCCCAGATAAAATTTAAAATATTAACAAAGTTGCAGAAAATTATACTGATATCTTTGTGAGACTTCATTATTATCTCTTGGTAATGGATTTAACTTAAAGCAATCACCTGGAAGTATGGAGTAATGGAAGTATTATAGGAAAGAGGAGTGAAGGAAATACTGCTTGCTGGAGAGATATGTGACAGTCACCATCTGACTTGATATTCCCTTCTGTATGAGAAGGGGTTTGCAGAAGAAATCAAACGTTAAATCATAGAATCAAAGAATCATAAAGTAGTTTGGGCTGGAAGGGATGTTCTTCACAGTGAGGGTGAAAGATCTTCTTCACAGTGAGGAAAGATCTTCTTCACAGTGAGGGTGATGGGGCACTGGAACAGGCTGCCCAGAGAGGTTAAGAGGTAGTGGAGTCTCCTTCTCTGGAGATGTTCAAGACCCACCTGTACACCTCCCTGTGCAACCTGGGCTAGGAAGCTGCTTTGGCAGGGGTTTGGACTCGATGATCTCTGGAGGTCCCTTCCAACCCCTACAATTCCGTGATTCAGTGATCATCTAGTTCCAGCCTCCCTGCTGTAGGCAGCACACTGCTCACGAGACCAGGTTGCTCAAAGCCCCATCCAGCCTGGCCTTGAACGCTTCCAGGGAGAGAGCATCCACAACCTTGCTGGTCAGCCTGTTCCAGGCCCTCTTCAGGTACTGGAAGGCTGCTTTAAGGTCTCCTCAGAGCCTTTTCTTCCCCAGGCTGAAGAGCCCCAGCTCACTCATCCTGTTCTCAAAGAGGACGTGATTGGATATAATTATACAAACCATAACCTGTGAAGTCATGGGCTAGTAACTAATCACCACTCAGCTAATGGCAGCAAACTGTTGCTAGGTGACACCCAACAGGATACACGCATTGGCTGCCTGGAAATTATGAGAGAAGTGATTCCCTTCACCGCTGCCAGCATCAAAACCATCCCTCAGTCAAAGCAATCACACAGGAGTCCCTGTTTTGATTTATTTTTTAGGAGAGAGATGCTGACTATACTGTGTTTAGACAGACAAAGTCTACACACTGGTTGATAAAACCTAAACAGATGCAACCACTGAAGTACATTTGTAGCTTTTTCAATGGATTCATTTACTCCTTATGTCATAGTGCTGCACACTGGAATCCTGAGGTCTCTGGCTGATGTATTTGTATATACTTCCTAAGATATGAAGCACCAAATGACTGGAAGCTACTCTGAAAATTAATGAAGAACAGATATATACTGGCATAAATGAGCAGAATAACCCTTTTACAATTTTTTAATATATATATATATTACTGTCTTTCATACTACTGAAGTTATGTGTTCGTGAAAAACTGAAGATTCAATTCTATTATAGCAACCTTTTCCCTGGTTTTGGCTTATTAGGCTAATGTGAAATAAAAATGAATGCTAAGCCAAATCAGTTATCAGTTTGCGAGGAAATACAGTGTCACCTGTTCTGATGTAAAATAAATGAATAAATAAAATAATAGAAAACCAAAAGTGAGAATAGAAAACAAATGTTAGGGGAAAAAAAAGGCTCCATGTCACTCCATTATGATGAATTACATGGAACTTGCAGAAAATGATGTTTGATTTTTTCTTTTTTTTTACCCATGTGTCTCCACAAACAATTTTAGCAAATAGACTTGCTCCGTCTCCTGTAATGAATCTTGATGTTATTCTTTGCCCTTGAAAATGAGGCTGTCTCCGGAAAACTCTTTAAAAGGAATCCAGAGAAATTCAAACCTATTTTGCTGCTCTAAATTTACGATTTTTACAATTTGTGTGAGTTGTCTCCCTCTTCTGGCTGATTCGAACAGCCTAAGGGATCTACAACTTCCCATTCAAACATGCGAGGTTTCAGGTTTGGTGTGAGCAGAGCCCAGCCCTGGCTTCTCTATGTCTGTGAGTTTATATGGAGACAGCAGTATCTACCAACAGGTACAGACTGGCAACTGTACATATGAAAGAAAGAACAAAATACGATATGACATTATTAAATTTTTCTTCTGAGTTAGCTTTGAAGTTAGGGGACACACCAGGGGTTTCTATGCTTCCTGAATAGAAACACAGTTGTTCTCATACACTACAAGTGACACAACTATTTTTGCATCCAAGTCACACATCTCCTTTGCTGCTATCAGTCAGGGCTCTTCCCATGCCATACATTGCTCTCAGCTTGATGCAACAAACTGCCCACAACTATATTGAGAAACAGCTTGTTTTGTTTTTCTAATTTGTAAAACAAAGGCATACTGCAAGCTGTGCTGACTGGGATGTCATACATCTTTAATAAAAAGTAAAAAGGAAAAGAAAAGAAGGAAGCATCCTCTAGTTACAGCAGACGCCTTCCACTTTTCTTACGAAGTGCCCTGTCAGCATGGCTACCCTCAAGCCATTCTTCAACACTAGCTGAAAAACAATGATATCCTTATTGTCTTTGTGTTTCAGAAGTTATTATTTGGCAATTGGTTGCCTGTAAAGAGAGGGCTTCGGGTTACTAGAAGTGGAATCAGCTATGAATCTGATGTAGACTATCAAGTTGTGCCAGGGGAGGTTCAGGTTGGATGTTAGGAGAAACCTCTCTGAAAGAGCTGTCAAACACTGAAACAGGCTGCCCAGGGAGGTAGTTGAGACATCATCCTTGGAGGTGTTTAAGAAACATGTAGATCTAGGTTTAGTGGGCAGTGTTGCTGGTAGGTGGTCAGTTGGACTAGATGACCAACTAGATGACCATGAGGTCTTTTCCAACTATAAAATTCTATGATTATATGAATATTCACCACATAGAATTCTGATTCTATATTTACCATGTGGGCCAGAGAGTCTCACAGGGTTGCCCTTGGAGGTAAGTTAAGGGTAAGATCTTGAGACATCAAGGTCCAGCCTGGCCCAGAGTAACATATTGCAGCCTTAAGTAGGTCTTCATTTTCCCTTGCACTCAAAAGTATCACCTCTGTCTCCCAGAAAATAATTTATACAATGGGACACTTTCAAACCTCATTACAAGGAAAAAGCTCAACGAAGTACTGGGCCCAGAGAGCTCAGAACAGGCCCAGTAATCGCCTGTTATGGATGTTCAGAAGTGCAGAAGGACTAGATCTTCTGAGCTTTGATTTTCTGACTACTCCAGCTCACAGTGCTCAGATACAGCAGTACAAACATAGTGTCCACGCTCACATTGTCAAGGATAGTCACAGATGGCTGATGATCACAGTTGGAAATCCTCACAACAGGCTCATCACACCAATATGGAGTCAGATGAACATGATTTGTACCTTTCACATCTTCAACCGACACTACAGATTGCAGACAAGTTCTGATATCTCAACTTTAACTTGCTATTTGTATGACAGAATCATTCTGACACCTCAGATATAGTGGAGATCCAACCTATTAAATCTTAGCTTTCAAACTAAATCCCACTTACGTATGCAACTCAAGTCTTTGGCTTTCCCTGTAATCAGTAGTGGGAAACAGAAGGCAATTCCAATCATAGCTGGACTTTGTTGATTACGAAGCTCAGTTGACTGCATTCTAATCATAGATGATTCAGTTAAATGTCTGTACAACTAAGTTGGGGAGATAAGGATAGCCACTAATAGACTTCTAATCAATGGGCTCACATCTTATTGGAACAGGGAAATGTTAGAAACTGCGAGTCGCTCTTGCCTCATATTTATGCCATTTTCAATGCTCTGGAAAAAGCCAGAGCTACTCTTGTGAACTGGCAGCCTGGAAACTGGGTACCTTCAACTGTGTGTCCTCCAGTGCCCTGTGAAACACATCTGGAGAACAGTTTCTGCAAATAAACAGAACTGTACCAAAGAAATAATTTTCATTTATCATTCATCTTCTGAGAAAAATGACCCAGCAAAACTCTATGTAATTATTTACTTATCCATCAAGTATTTAGCTGATGGAAATCAGCCTGGCAGTTTCCTGTAGCTACAACATAATACTAATTAATAATAAAGATACTGGACGTTGGGAAAGCAACAGGGAAGAGACCTTGCTCTGAAAACCTTACAGCCTGAATGACTTGAGCAGGAGAACAGAATTACTATATTGCAAATAACTAATTTTACCATAGAAGAATTCTGTTGTATCACATCTTCTCAGCCAGAAAAAATATAGCTGATACAATTTTTTGAAGTCTGCCCTTCTGATGTGTGGTCTAATAGCAGGTTTCTAAAACCATGTTTTAAATTAAGACTAGTGCCAATACATCTCTGTGCTACTGTATACATAAAGGAGGCTGCCTTCCCCCATTTTCTGGTGTTTATTCATATTACCAATCAGTGAGAAAATTTGTCTGAGCAAATCTGGGAGACCCCAGGATAAAACAGAAATTCAAGAAGAAATTTAATTGCTTGAAATGTATCAAGTTACCATATTTTGTTTATTTCCTGAGATTCAATTACGAAAATTGCCAGTCTGCAGCTCCAAATTGCATGACAACTGTTGAACTTACAGTCTCGCAAGGATAATCACCCCAGAGCACAATACACACATCACTCCACTACCATAAATTAATATAATCTGCCAGTAATTGAAAAAGGCAGAATAAATTCTACACCTCTTTATTCACTGACTGGTATAACGAGGATGTAAGTGTATTGTTTCCTGAGTGGGATCTTTTGCCACTTCTGTTGTTATAGGTTTTTTTTCCAGACACACTGGGCACAAATATGGTTTCACTTCACAAAATGTCTCCATGCCCTCATCAGTCCGTTCATCCTTGTCAAATCAGGATTTCACACATTGTTTTCCACACATTCCCTAATCTTAGCAAAAGTTCCATTTCCCCAGCCCATTGCCATAGGCTATTAGTCTGGCACAAAACTGAAGCTCAAAACAAACAAACAGGGAAAAGACAGCAGCCACAGTTACTATTCTTCTATTTTCTCTTGTCTCAGCTAACAAAATATGTTTAATAGCCTCATTCTGTAATTGGAAAGCCAGAGAGACATTTAGTTGCATCTTGACATACCCTAAGAATATTACCTGCTCCTGAAATATTCTATATCAGCCCATTGATGTTTCTGAAGCTCACTGTGGCAATAGAAAGATGAACATTTTGCTGTCTGCTGGATACAAAACAGCCAATACAATATGACATCAATCAGTGTGGATGTCACTGACCAATGAGTTCACAAACTACACTCAAACATCACTTGACTATTGAAAAAAAACACCAATATATATTTAAGAGATATATTAACAGTTTGAAATTTCACATATTAATGATTCTTTTTAAAATATTTTTTGCACCCTCGTTAGATCTTAGATCTCAGTTACCCAACAGACTTTTATCATTTTTTGTCTTCTTTTCAGAATCATGGAACAACAGCGTGGTTAATGTTGGAATGGACTACTGGATGTCATCTGGCCCAACTCCACTGCTCAAACAGGGACGTTTGGTATCAGCAAAGAAATTGAGAATGTTTAAAAAAGATTAGAAATTATTTTGCATTAAGAGACAAATATGTTTTAAAATGTAATGAAATCCTGCCAATTTGTTTTTTAACAAAGACTTTGGCTGCCATAGTCAAAAAAACCCTCCGGTTTAAAGAAGAATGATTTTCCTTTTAGCATTCAAATTTGCATACCAATATACTTTGCATGTAATTTACATACCATACTGTACCTCAGCCACTTTGTCTCTTATTGTAAAATCAAAGATCAGCTCCAAGCATTTCACAGCTAGGATTATTAAAACATTTTGTTAAGTCAAGTATGAAGATAAGCTTTCTTCCTGATGTTCCTGGAATTGCATACTAATGGCCAGGAAAGGCAAATGTCTGATTCAGGCACTGGATTGAGCTTTGGTATTTCTCACAGACTGGTTTTCAAGTTTGGGCAATTTCACTTCATATCTTTATAACTCAGATAATTATTTCTAAAATAAGAAAAGTGGCATTGTTTATGCCCTTTTTTGCCTATACTTAACTTTTTGAGCAATTACCTGTGATTACTCAAAGGCAGGATTCTCCTGTCAGTCTGAGTGTGGGAACGTATCCAGTGAGATCCCAATCAGATCTAGAAAGCATTACTGTAATGCCCCTCTGAATAAAAACAGTTCAGATCATTTTTTCAATTAAATGAATTACTCAGAGAAATTTCAGTTTGGTACAGAATGAAATTCGCATGCATGGCAATTTTGTGGGTAAAATCAGAGCACCCATCTTTCTACTGCCTGTGCTACTTCAAAAGTCAGTATGAAGTAGCAGCTTAGAAAAGGGTTCTGCATTTGTAACTGAGGGCTGTGGAGCACCCAATCTCTCTGCTTTGATTGTGGAGGTCTGTACTTGCTATGGAGTACCTTAGGTAGGTAGAATAAGTTATAGAGGTTAGCAGTGTGAGTACTCAGTGTTGTATATACTGCCTACAAGTTGCACTGTATTGCTTTTCTCCAGATGCTACACTGAGATGTTTTATTGCTTAATATTTCCCTAATCAATACAATATCATCATCTCTCTACTGGAGACAAGCTTAAATCAGCATTTCAGTAGAAGCTACTATAATTGATTAGATCTTTTTATCCTGAATGTCCATCTATTGTATCCAAAGTTACCTGTTGCATACAGAGCATTTCCAATTCTCTCTATGATAAAGTGTATTTTTTTGCATTAAAATTAGTAGCAGTGGCTGCAAGAAGGTGAAGTGAATAAAGAAGAACTTGATTCAAGTAGTACCGCCCCATCATAGCGCAGACTGTCTGCACTAGGAGAGAATAGTAGCTTAACAGAGCCAATTTAATATCTCAGGGAAAGGGAAAGAGAAAAAAGATAGCTTTGGTTTGAGCAGCACTCTGGTCAAATGGGAGACAGACAGGAACTAATGAAAGTAGCGATAGATAATGAAGGTGTCTTTCTTTCAGGATTAACCATGAAATATCTAAAGACCATATAGTATCCGGCACCTGTATGCAAGATACCTGTATACTGCTAAAAAACTATCTGCCATATATATGCCACATGCATTTCTTTCTTTCTTTCTTTCTTTTTTTTATAAGCTTGGCAAAGGACTCGAGTAGGAAGATAAAGTCTCTGAAAAACACCTTGGACAAAGATGCCAGCACAGATTGTACAGTGAAAGATATCAGGTCTGCCAGTACATGCAAACCAATCTCTACAGGCTGTTTATACTTACCTATTAATGATTTATTGCACAATTACTGGAATTCTGAAATAGTACAATGTATAGGTCCTCATTTCTATTCAGTATAGATTTGATAATGAAAGGATGCAAACTCCTCAACAAGTAAGTTCTGTATTCTTTCTGTTCCCCTCCTCTGGTCAGCAAGCATATCCTTTCTGTCAGAGCAGTCCCTGCTTATCTCTCTTTTCTGCTCTCTCCTGCTTCAGGCAATACAACTGAATGCTGTTGATATGACTGTTGTCCAGGTCAAAATCTAAAACAACCCATACCTTATGCAGGACAAAGTCTCCAGGAGTTAAGTAAACTTACTGATGGTATTTGGAGTTCTAAAAGGACATTGTTATCCATTACCTGTGTGTAAACAGTGAGTACTCAGTATCTAGAAGATACTGCCAGTATCTAGGAGCACCCCCAACTCTGCTCAGTACACCTAAGAAAATAAAACACCCTCCTACAAAAGGATGTGCTCATATAGGTGTAGTTATAAGGAAGAGCAGGACCTTAATGATATATTTCATTTAAAATCCCTGAAAATTCAAGGAAGGACAAGAAACTATGTACAACTACCGAGTTTCCTTGTTCAGACCATTGGAAAACACTGTCTGTACCTGTGGAATAACAGTAAAAGCAGAAAGAAGTATGTCAAGAAAAGTACTGCTGCTTGGGGGCGATGCTGGAGGAGAATATTTAAGTACTACTGTAGATGAAAACTACAGTATCAAGCAACGTGTTTTAATGAACATTTAAAGACAAGTATTTTCAACAAATATATTAGCTGATATAGAGAGTGCTCGAGTTCTTCACTTTTGGGGTAAACTGTAATACATCTTCTTCATGTGATACATTTTTTACCGTAAAGAGCCTATTTTGTTCTCCAGCTGTTAATTGCCTGACTCTCCCATTCATCGCAGAACACTCAAAATAGACAGAAAGGTGAGCTCTTCAGGTGGTGCATATGAACGCACAGATACACAGATATGCACACAAAACCCTACAGCAACACACCACACTTATCTTCTTCTCATTTTTAGATCATACATATTTCATTAAGCTCCATGCAGAGCGTCTTCTGATTTATGGTAATTGTCAACAAAAGCAAAAAAATGCCCACAGTTTTAACCCTGCAGTAGTGAGGATTTAACTGGGATAAAATTAAAATGTTTAAGGGAGAAAACCAACCCAACACCCTAAGCCGCTGGGAGGTTGACCCTTGAGATGTTGTCAATTTATTTTATTTTATTGTATTGTGTTTGTTGTCTGAAAAAGCAGATGCCAGCAGCAACATCTGATGCGCTGGACACCTCCGGTATTATCCCAGCATGCTTATGGCCTGGAGGAGTTGGAGTGAGACTAATTTCCATATCAAACCCAATTTAGATGAAACATCTTGCTTGAAAAAAAAAAAAAAAGAAAAAAAAAGCCAGCGCATCAATAGCCCCTTGATTAGATTTTCATCTCCTGAGCAGACAAATATGAATATTTATTACCATGAATGCAGATTTCCCTCTTTCCATTGCTCTGATCTTGAATATTACCCATTGCTAATTTTTATGAAAATTTGGGCAACATAATGTTTTCACATAAACTGACAGTTCTTGAGATAATCCCGTTATTGTTTGGTGGGAAATGACAGTTTCCGCTTATTCATGTGTTAACAAGGGATTAAATATTGTTTTTCATCACCATAATCTAAAATAGACTGCAAATTAAAATTTGAACATTGTGCATTAGCCGAGCTTTGAGGACCAGGATTTGTTTGCATTCACTTAGTAAAGATCTGTAAATTAACAGTTTAACAGTAAGTGAAATCAGGATCATAAAAACAGCACTGATGTTTGTAAAATGAAGCCACTGCTCTACCTGCAAAAGGTAAAGAGCCAGAGAGAGAAATCATTCACAAAATGACATCCCTTTGCTGAGTAAAGTGCACTCTGAACTGTTGCCAGCCACAGTGACCCTCAGGCATTAATGGACCGGGTCATTTTTCCACAGCACAGAATCATGTCCCTTTTCCTTGTCACAAGTTCTGATTCTCAAATACTTCATTTCTGCAGCTCACACTGAAAAAATGGCTCTATCATAGATCTATTCACAGTGCTAAAAGCAGTCATGCTGACCCAGAAGTTGTTTTCTTGTATGCCAAAATGCCCTGCTCAAACCCTATCAGTCCAGGCCTTGGTGTGCAGTACACAGCCACATACAATCTCACTGATATGGGCATTTTGCTGCAGATGCAGTATAGAGCAATAAAGGGTTGGTTATCTCCTTAATGCCTGCGCCTAATGTCCAGCAGTGCCAATCAGAGAATGTGCCATAGTGAAAATAAAAAACCTGTGATGTTCTGCAGTTCATGAGCCATTGCATTTCTTAATGTTTCTAAAGAAGCTTTGGGTTACAAATTTGCAATACTAAGAAAAAAACAACACAACCACAACCACTTTGATATCTCTCAAAATGCAAAAAAGCTGTAACTTATGCTTATTCAAAGCAACACAAACATCTGCCCAACTAAATCTTCAAGTTATTTCATCAGAAAATAACCTTGGTGACAAGGAAAAGTATAAACTGAACATAGTTTTTACAGAAGTCATATAATAGGAAGCCTCATACTTAAATTTAGGACCTCTTCAAAAATATTCTGATTACAAATTATTTCATACATGTGATAAATAAAGCTTTGCATTCTGAAGGATGCTGAAGTGATGCATGTACAGCAATTCTACAGCAACATTGCCTCTAAGGGCAGAAAATTAGTGAGGGACAGAAGGTGAAGGAGGGATGGGAAGAATGATGAGAATGTGCTACTTACTGAGCTTCAGTCTTCACAGAAAGCAGATCAGATCTTATGTTTTACAGCCCAGTACTAACAGAAAACACAATAATGGGACTGTGATTCTAGTATCTGGATTTAATGCTTGGAGTTTGCTTAGACTTGGACTTGGAGGGGGACTCACTGCCCTCTAGGACTGTCCACTCTCTAGGATTGCCAGAAAGATAGTGAGGTGATGGGATCCACCATCTCTTCCATGACTCAAATTCCAAAATACCTGATTGAGATTGCTTGAAATCCATGTGTTCCTGTCCTGATCTAGCACCAGCCTCAAAAGGTGGCAGAATCTCCCTTCCTGAAATACCTGATCAGCTCTATCATCCAAATCTCAGACAGCCAAGCAGAATTTCACCTTCACGTGCAGCTCTGCCAGCCATCCCATCACAGTGATTTTTTTTTCCCTTTGAGTCACAAAGAACTCGATGCTGGTAGGGGGAGGATGCTGGATTTCATGAACTAATAAGATATCTACTACAAACAATCACGGCTTTCTGTGTAAAGATCTTACATCTATTCTTTATGAATATATCAAATGCAGGCTATCAAATCATAGGGTAGATAATAACATTGATTTTTAAGCAGAATTACTCTACAGTTTGCTCATGTATTCAGTGCTAGCATCTAAATCTCTTTTCTGTAATGGTTTTTAAGGAACACTCAGCTTTAAAAACAGTGGCATGACACGGCCTAAAAACTAGACAAACCCTTATAAGAAACATGCTATGTTTTAAAGGAAACTGTTAAAAGAAACAAAAAGAAATGACACTGGTAGGATGCATAAGTTCCTGAAGCCACAAGGCAAACAGTATCTTGTTTCATTTTACATGATACTGAATAAAAATTGAATTGCTGTAGTTGCCATAGCAACTGTCACATCACTTGGCACTTCTGCTCCTTTAAATCACATAGTGCTACTGTAAAGGAATTCATGAACCAACATGACACTTGAATACTTGTGCTTTTTACAGTATTTCAGGAGGAAAACATAAATCAATATACACTGAGAGTTGTCTCTGAAAATCGGGTTTGTTATATTTCTCTTAACATTATAATCTCCTCATTTTCTTGTCGTGTTCTTTGCAAATTTGCAAAGAAGGTGGAGGGCGTTGTCACAATCAGTGCACAAGGAAAGAAATTACTACTGACACCTGATTTCCAAACTGAAGCTGTGACCTGTCACTCAGATGTCAAAATACCTTTGCTATGCAATATTCAAACCAAATAGAAGGGATAAACATTGGAATTTTGCCCCTCCACAGCCAGAGTTGGTGCAATACATAACAGCAGAGATTCTTAGAGGCATACAGGCATCTGCTTCAAAGTACTAGTAGATTAGAAGGGAAGTCTGACTATATATATACCTAAAGCTAAGAACATGATAAATTTTTGCAGAGTTTGAGCCATGATTTGTATTGTTTGAGATGGCTCTGCATAGATTATGAAGTTATGGAAGGTATACAACAAAGTAATGACTATATATATATATATATATTTGGTGCATATTTATATGCAATGCATATTTTTTGTTTTTGCTTTGCTGTTTATTAACACTCTGGATGCAATTTGTTTGAAAAGCAGCCCTCTAGTGGGCTATGTACCATAATGAATTGTTAATAAATCGCATTAACATTATCTCTAAATATTAGTTAAAATGCATTTTGCAAAAACATACAAGATCTTCAATAAATGAGCCATAGATCTCCATCATTCTCTTTGGAGAAATTTAATGTTCTGTTTAACTTTATTCCTTAAAACCCCTGAAGCATTATTTTTAAATGCTGCTTTGTGATCAACTTCTGATTAGTTTCACTTTACATGTATACTCACTAAACTGCAATAGTAATATTATTCACTGTCAGTAAGATTCCATTAAAGTTGCATATTATTATTCACATTCTATTTAATTTATAATCTATGTCTTTTTAAGGGTGACAGAGAATCTATAATTGAGAAAGGGTGCAGAATAAAGTGTGTATTCACTGAGAATATTCCTAACATTGAATGCCTTGAAGTTTTTAATTTATTTATTATTTTGTCCTATTTGTCTATACAGCCATAAGGTTACATGCCATAAAGCAAAGTTTTCAAATGTAGAATGCTTTTATTCGCTGTAGTAACATCACTTTATGTAAGATCAACATAATTCTAGTACTACCAAAATATCTAGAAGTCAAAATGTCCTGAAACATCAAAACATCACTCTTTTAGAATGTCTATAGAGATAGTGAAGTGTCCACTTTTACTTATTTTTTGGGTTACTTCCACTTGGTTTAGGAAAATAACTCTTACGTCAGTCATAATATGTGAAATATGATTCATATTCTACAAAGCCTTTTTTAATTTCAAGGATGAGTGTATTTCCTGTTCATTTAAAATCATGAATTATGGGGTGGGTCCTGTTTAACCAGTTGAAGATGGAGACTGTGCCATTTCTTAGTTTATTTTGGAATAATTTATATTTATATTTATATATCAAATAATTTATTACTCAAATCACAGACCCCTAGGCCCAGTAAACTGATTTCAATCATTACACTTTCTTGAGCCACTGGAAACTCTTCCTATTTTGAAATTGTCTTGAAAAAGCAATTTCAGCCAAAAGAAGTATTAAGCAGTAAGTTGTCTGTGCATTTGAACCACTGTTTGAAATTTTCTTGAACTGGAACTGGCCTTGAATCAGAAACTTTGCTCACAGTCAGGCTCAGAGTGGAATCAAACTGAAAAATACTTTTCTTTTGTGATTTAAAAGTACCTATAGAAAGAGAAAGAAGGGATTAAATTCCTGAAGGATTTCAAATTAATTCCAGGTTACCCAGTGAAGTGACATCCGCATAGGACTGGGGATCTCAACCCTGCTGAATCCTGAGTTCAGCAGGAATCAAGTGGAGCTGTGCTCCATCCATGTGAGACCAAATAATGTCCCTGAGATCTTGTAGGGATTCTCAACCATGCAGAATAACAGGCTCAACTCATATTTCTGCAAAACACAGTGCTCCCCATCAAGTCAGATGCCCCGTCCCTGGAGACATTCAAGGCCTGGCTGGCTGGGGTTCTTAGCAACATGATTGAGATGTAAGTGTACTTTTTCATTGTAGGGGGGTTGGGCTAGATGACCTTTAAGGGTCCCTTCCAACTCAAATGATTTTGTGATTCTATGATTCCAAGTTGGGAGACAGAAGAAAGGAGATATACAGGTCCTGTGGTTTATTTCTTTCTACCAGTACTATGCCTCCAATGGTGTTGCATACACATGCATACCACAATATTTACATTCACACAATTACATACATTAACCGTAGGAGGTTCTTGGACTCCTGAAGGTGAACTTAGGATTGCAGAGATTTACTCTGTGTAGGAAAGATCTAAAGAAAATACCCTAAAGTCAGCTTCATCCTACCTGAATAACCAGGAAAGTGTGAAAAGCTCAAGATGAATTCGTGAAGCATGAACATCACACATGACATTGACTCAAACATTGGAGAGCTACCATTTAAGAGTTTCAGGATTGTTACAGGTGCTCGTATACTTCAAGTAGAAAATAAGTGTCTTGGCAAATACAGTATCAGAAGTATCAGGTACTACAGCAACAAACACATCTTCATTACTTTTACAAAAGGACTGTTTTTCTCTACAGCAGTTATTCCTGTTTTTCTAGTATAACAGCCATCTTATAGATGAAATGGGTGATAAAATAATTAGATCTTTAAGAGTGATACACAGGATATCAAATTCCAGTCTAAGTCTTTGGATCTCCAGAGCACTAAATATTCTACCAGCAAATATTAGATGCTGAAGCAGAATTACTGCATAAATAGCGGTAAGGACCTAAAAGTTCTGCTAAGCTATGCTAATTTCCAAGCAATGCTTTGCTCTATATCATAGAGTCACAGAGTAGGTGAATTTGAAAGAGACCTCTGTGTCCATCTGGTCTACCCTCTGCTCAAGCAGGGCGATGCAGAACAGGTTGCCCAGAACCATGTCCAGATGGCTTCTGAAACTCTCCAAGGAGGGAGAAATATACAGAAATATATACATCACTCAAACCTTATAATCGAATGCACAGAGCTTTTAGCCAACGTTTTGACATGTTAACAGCTTTTCCTACAGATAAGGAACTCATTTTTAATTCTGCCGAGGAAGAGCCAGAACCTACTCAGAACTGACACAATGCAGCTAACTTCAGCTGTATCAAAAAGACTCACTGAAGCTGTGGAAATCCTTTGTATGATGATCACAGAATCATGGAGTTCTTTAAGGCTGGAAAAGACCAATATGATCATCCAATCCAACCATCAGCCCATCCCCACCATGCCCACTGAACACATCCGTCAGTGCCAAATGTCCACGGTTCTTGAACACCTCTGGGGATCGTGACTCCAGCACCTCCCTGGGCAACTTATTCCAATGCATTATCACTCCTTCTGAGAATAAATTTATCCAACCTGAACCTCCCTTGGTGTAGCCATTAAAGTCAAGATGAACTATATTGTAACCGGTAAATTTCAGAACTGTGTACTTAATTAATTAATAGCACATGTTTATGTAGTGGCATACAAAGAATTCCTTAGCCTTCTCCAGAGTTGACTGAATGGTTCAGTAAACTTGGCGTGAGTTTTCTAAGCTGTTGCTACTTTTGAAATGCTTTTCTTGAGAGAGAGGGAGAGGGAGCTCTGAGGAGCATTTCTCTTCTGCACAGAAGTGACAGTTTCCTTCCACCACACCCAATGCCTGGTGTCTGCACACTTCTCACTGTAGCACAAATCCTGTTAACCACAGACCAAGGCCTAAAACAGATTCCACTGTCCAGAGCAACACATGAATTATTGCTGAGCTTTACAACTGCTTCTGCATTTGTTTATACAGCTGTTCCATTTGCCACCAGTATCACAACTATTTTTCTCTTGAGTTATTTCAGATATGAAACTCGACATACAAAATCGATTCCTTTTATTTTACAGTCCTGCAAGTGAAGATTTTATAACCATTAATTTTGTCATGAATATGACCTACTGTACAAACAAAAGGGCTGTTTTTAATTCTGAAACCAAAGTTTATTCTTAGTACTTCTGATCTGAACATCATGATTTTGATTAACAGTTAGCATTGCATATAACCATATTCCAACAGTCTGAAGCTAAAGAACTTCTTAGTCCACAAAAGATTCTTTCATTATGTTAAAATATGTATTTTGTTATTTTTATGCTGTTAAATAATATCACATCCCATTATAATTCATGTAGGTGAGACTGCAGAACTGTACTAATTATGTAGAAAATCATGGCTGAAAAGGCTTACAAACAGGAATAAACAGAGCTGGGAGAATTCATAACCAGCAAAATAAGTTCATCCATCACCAGAATGTTCCAAACTACTTGGATCTTTCACTGCTGATCACTATAACTCAAATGTAACCTAGAAGGTATTAGGCCTCAAATATCTTCTTTCATTCTCTCTTTTCTGGCCCTATCAAAATACGTATTTGGCAGAGTGTAAAACACAAGCTTCTGTGAAAGTCTTTATTAAGCCACGTAGTAACACCATTCATTTTTCATTATTATAGCCCAAATATACAAGAGGTGAGGTCTACAGCAAAGAGTGATGACTTTTAGTAACCCAAACTCAAGAATCAGATGAAATCTCAAGCAAAAATCTGGTCCATTTGTCCTAGTTCTATTGGCTGGTCTTAAAAACATATAGGAGGTCCTTGAGACTATGTCACCAGTACATACGTAAGACTACCATAGTTACAGCAACCTTGTTATTACAACACAAATTAATGATGTATCTGACAGGTGACAATTTCCTGCATTACAAACATCCAAAAGTTGTCCACGTGTAAGAAAACTATTTAACAGTAAGTGTTTAAACAGAAATGTGCTGAACAGAAACTGGAGATTCTGCTTTTCCAGCTGACCTTGAAGCCAGCTGGAATCCATTCAGTTATTGGAACTGGATGAAATACATGGAGGTATTTCATCAGCATGCAGCATACCGTTGAATTCTGAGTGAAAAGTACTGCATGTGGCAGCCACAGTGTGTGCCAGTTCTGGTTCTCCTGTTATTTGCCAGAAAATAAGCCCTGGGGATAGCATAAACACAAGCTTCCCTCTGGCCTGAAGTCAGGACACAGCCTGAGGTGCCCGCCTCCTGCAGCATACTCCTCTCAGCTCTTGGGTTTATACACCCTTGAAAATCTCAACTAGTTAAATCAGTCATTGAAGTAGAGATGCCGACGTTCATTTTCTGATGTCATTACATATGTTTTTATCAAATTCCTGCATCTTTGACACTGAGAATCTCACTGAGCAACACTGTTGGTCTCTTCAGGACCAACATAATAAAATCACGCAAAGAACCTCAAAAATTATGACAAAGTAAGTTTTTAGGCATGAGGTGATAAAATCCAGAAATGTTAAAATAACACAAATCAGTAAAAAGAAAGAAAAAAAGAAAAATTCCTTCAGTATATTACAAGTTAGTCATTCATTATTCTTACTACTGAGAATAATGTAATCACTAAAAAAGGTATTTGTCTAGCTCTGTGAGCATTCACCATTAGTGAAATTACTTAAATGAAAAGGGAAAGAAAAGATAACTGTGTACACAAAATTAGCACGAGAATTAGCAATCAACTGTAGTTCATACAAGGTTCTAAGCAGATAGCATCATCTTTATTAATAAATGATGAACTGCTTAGTGAAGTTTTTGCTTAGTGATATCACCATAATAACAAACACATGTTTTATTTATGTTTCAAGTTACATCCAAAATATGCAAGCCATTCACTAACAGATTCTCTCTAACATCTGAAGACTCTTTACCCTAGATTTAAACTTTCATTGATCTAGATGAGATAGTACTCCATCAAAACTAAGGGGAATAATGCAACGACTTCAGTCGCTGTGCATGATGACTTCAGTTGCTGCGCTCATCTTTGGGGATTTTCTTTCTGTGATACAACAAAGCAAAAAACTGCATTTCTTAAAGCCAGCTGCACTTTCCTTGTAAGGATGGTATTTTTTTCTCTGTGGGATACAGTGCTATTTGTGCAGCAGATTGTATTTTGACAGATGTAACTGTATCATAAAAAGGCCCTTAGCACTACCAGGCTGGTAGCTCACAAATCTTCATGTGCTCCAGGATTCCATTAAAGCAACCAAATAAAAAACCACCACCACGAACAACAACAAAAAAAACCACCAAAAAAGAACCCCTCCCCAACTCCCCCCAAAATATCAATTAAAATGTTTTTGAGAGTGTAAAATGCCCCGAAGCCACTTACCTCCCCCACACCAGTCTGCAAAATTCTCAGCCCAGTTGTTTTCTCAAGCTTCTCTTTGTTCATGGCTGCAAGGAAAATTAAGATTGAAATAGTTGCAGAAAAGCTGAAATATGCACAATTTCGCAGCACATATAGGGTAACCAGCCTCCCTTCTTATCCTCTATCAATAAATTCATGTCAGTTTCTTTGACATCTATGGAATATTTTCCCCTGATAGTCACTCTGCTATTCAGTGTTTTGAACGCATAAGTGTATTGTTAGTTGTTCACTTTCCTGTGAAAAATAAAATCTTCTTGCTCCCTTGTATACAGAATGTCACACATTTAATACATGCACAACATATCTGGGACGTTCCCTTTAGCAGAATCTTCCCACTGTCTTTCTTGAAGCATGCAGCAGCATGGCATCTTGCCATTGCAGCAGCACTGTTACCATGTAAGATATTTCAGAATAAATTACATTTTTACCTGGCAGGGAAGACAAACAGTTTATCTCATAACATCAGGTTGCAGTGCACAATATTTTCTTTTATAAAATTGAGATTTTTCATATTTATCAGTTTCTGGATCAGTATAGGCACTCAAAAATAATCAGGTATAAAACTGAGGCTATGTTTATACTTATAACTTAGAAACATCCTGTGCATGGACTTGAGCACTATCATTGCCAAAACTAAACAAGAATGAGATTATTCAGAGCTGAGGGTATGGGTAAGGTCACCATGTTTTCAGCAGGAATGTGTTAACTGTTTAGATGCATACTATATCACTTGGATTCATGAACAAAAAACAGACATTTGTCCTGTTTTATTTATTAACAAAAATGAAATTTTAAGGCCTTATTAAACTCTTCTCACTTAGTTGTATAGTCATTGACTATCTAATCCCACTGAGTCATCTTGGTTCTCTCTGCAGTCAATGGGAAGATATGAACATTTAATACTATGAGTCATCCTACACAGCTTACACACATCAGCAGGCACCCCTCTCTTTCTATTGACTACAGCGACAATTGCAATAGACTCAGCTTCTCAATTTAAGTCAGCTGAAGGAAGTATTCCTGCCAGAAAGCACAAGAAGTGGGCCAGAACATATTATAAACAATAAATTTACACTAAAATGCTAAAAAAATAACATATTTTTCCTTCATTTTGGAAAAAAAACCAATATAATTGCAGGTGTATGAAGCATTCAGAACAATTCATATCACAGCAGACAGTTCTTAGAAGCAATATTATTGTGAGATGATGATTTATTTAGTTTGTTCAAAGTAGAACACGAATGGCTCACATTTATTTCAGAGGTGAGTTGTATCATTAGGGCTCATTTTGACCCCATATATCCAAAATGTGGAATAATTTAGTAAGTATTTGTATGTGCAAAGCCTCAAAAAGTACAACTTTAAGTAAATCTAATGCAGAGAAATGTTTCTCTGTATGACTTCCTCCAGCAAGAGATGAATTTTGTGCATGAGTCAGATAGAGAGGAAAGTTCAGTCCATTTCTTAGTCCCAGAAATTTTGATGAAGAAAACAAATAGTCCCTAGCACAAACAAGCTTATCACAATCAATGTCACTGGAAATGCACAAGCATAGTTTGCATGGATCACATGATTTGAGGCTACATTTACTTAAGTTCTGATGTATGAATTTCCAAAAAATAAATCTTTGCAAACAAGCTTGATTTTCAGCCTTGAGATAGATTCTGGATTGTGTTGCCTCATGGATGGTGAATGACCTGCCATGCTGATATTTTCCCTTTGGATGTGCTCTGCTAGCACACTGACAGTCACACAGCACAAACATTAAAGACAAATTTTTATCAAATGCAAAAATTTAAAAGATTAAAAAGAACTGGAAGCCCTATGGCCTCCTTCAGAAAAGCTGCACCAAATGATTCTTTGGTAGCTTGGGGCAAATACAGCTGTGCAGTAGAGTGGCTGCAAAATAAATGTACAAGTAAAAAGTTAAATCCTACTGTATATTTTTATACTACAAGGACAGTTAACAGGAAATATTTGGTCTGCTGAATCACTGAATTTTGCAATCACTGCTAACACATTCAACCTACCTCCTCTTTATAGGTTTCCTGCAGACTTTAGTTTTTTAAGCGTTGAGATACATATATATAAAGTGTACTTAACCCACCCTTCCCTTTTGATATTGGCTAAAAGGACAGCTCTGACAGCTATGCTAACCTAAACCACGCCAAAATAAAGAGGCATGAAGGCATGTTGTGTTACTGATCAAATCAGAACTTGAAAAGGGTGAAGCTCAGGAACTGCCAAACATCCCCAGCATCTTCACTCCCAGTGTGTAGCAGGAACATATTTTAACTACCTTTGAACTCCACAAGCAGTTCAGGAAAGTCGACAAATTCTGTCAAAAACAGCAGTGCCAAGGCTAAAGCATCAGCCACATACTGAGAAACGGCTTGAAGTTGCTGAACATGATATAACTTCTTAACTTTTTCTATCTATAATTGTAATTGAGAATGTAAGACAATGAAACATAGTCAATAGCCTATGAGGAAAAATGTGGTGAAAATAAATTCTGGTATATAGAACAGTCCCTGGAAAACTGGCCAATATTTTAAGGGGTATTTTAGTGTGCTATCTACTAGTTTTTATTCCAGTAGAAATATTCAGCACGTAATGTTTCTGTTTCAAAATTTATGGACTAGAAATAATAATTTTGTGTAATGTGGTATGCTGTACATTCCAACAAAGCTGATTTGTTTCAACCTTGGCTTAATGTCCTGAAATTCTAATGGAGGACTCACAAACTCATCGGCAAAAAGCTATAATCCAATCTAGTGTCCTTCTATGATGGATTAACTGTATCAGCCCAAAAAGGGAAGACCAACTGATGTCATCTACCTGGAGTTCTGTAAGGCCTTTGACATGGTCCCACATCATCCTTATATCCTTTATCGTCTAAATTGAGGAGGTATAGATTGGAAGGATGGACTATAAGGTGAATAAGGAACAGACTGGGAGAACTCATTGAGAGTTCCTGAGGAGGTCTTGAGAATTCTAGTGGATGAAAAACTTGATGCAAGCCAGCAGTGTGTCCCAGAAAGCCAATTGTATCCTGGGCTGCATCAAAACAGGGGTGGCCAGCAGGGCAAGGTAGGTAATTGTCTTCCTCTACTCTGCCCTTGTGAAGCCCTGTGTGGAGTATTGCATCGAGATCTAGAGCCACAGCACAAGAATGACACAGACCAGTTGGGGACGGTCTAGAGGAGGGTCATGAAGATGTTAATAGGTCTTAAGATCCTCTCCCATAAAGGAAGACTGAGGGAGCAAGACTTGTTCAGCCTGAGGAAGATAAGGCTTCGGGGAAACCTTATAGTAGCCTTCTAGTACCTAAAGGAAAGCTGGAGTGAGACTATTTAAACAAGAAGATAGTGGTAGGACCTTTTAAAATTAAAGATCATAGATTTAAGTTAGAAAAGGTTAGAAAAAAAGTTCTTCACTAGGAGGCACTGTGGCAATGACACAGGCTTCCGAGAGAAGCTGAGGATGCTCAGAGGTCCTCAAGGCCAGGTTGTGTGGAGTCAGGGCAACCTGATCTAATGGTGGCAACTCTGCCAATGGCAGAGGCATTAGAGTAGATTATCTTAAATGTCCCTTGAATCCAAGACATTCTGTGATAGAACAAACAGCTACTAAAAAAAACAAATGAACAAAAAAAACCCCACCCTAAATAAATAAACAAATAAAACCAATTCAGTTTGCAATGCAGAAAACCCATTTTTTAATCTTCCACTGAAACAAAAAGAGCCTCCAAACACACACAAAAAGGAGGCTTTTAAATTAAATTCACTAGATGAAGGATATGCAAATTACCTGGAGAAGCAGAGCCCTATAATGTTCTCAAAATTCTGCAATAGCCTATTTAATTAGTATTTTAATTTATCAGAATAATTCTTTGCACTTGACAATTTATGCAGTATCCCATATAATTAAGCACGTAGCTACAGTGGAATAATTTTGCCTACACACTGTATACCAGTTATTTTAACCTGAAAGAATCTGTGGAAGTCTCTTCTGTGATCTAAATTACAATGGGGACAACTTAATGGCTTTGCCCTATTAGGGAGCACGATGAGGGTGTTACTGAGTGTTCCAGGGTAGTGATTCTCACTGTTCGTAGTCTTCACCAACCAGAGGGAAGCCTAATGTGTTTCCCAAGGGCTAACATTTATTTCCTTCAGGAAATTTATCTGCCAGTTGCACAGTCAGGAATTTGACTGCCTAGTTTTGTAGTTGGCAGGTTTGACCGCAGCTCGCTGGTTATTAGGAGAAGCAAGTTAGAGAGAGCCTCCAGTACAACTCCAGTCTCATTATAACACTTCTGGAAGAAGGAAGCCCTGAGAAATGAGTAGTTCACAAAGGCTGGACATAAAGCAGGTTGCCAAGCATAAGAAAACCCTCCAAAATACTCATGGGAGCACATGTACACCGACAAAAGTGCTGCAGGATTTACCCACTCCATGGAAGAAACCACCCAAAGTATGAGAAGTATTTGTGGGAAGGTGGTATCACTCACAAGGAAACCTTATTTTTCTGCTGTGTATCTGACTTTCAGGGTGTGTTTTATCTAATTAAACACAGAAGACAACAGTATTTATAGCCATATGATTCCACTGACCTCTATTACATGCCCATTTCAGAACGAGTCAATTCATGCCCTGGGCTCACTAATGATATTGACTGAACCTCCAGTCAATAAACAATGGAAGGCAATTAATTCAGATTTACTGTCCAATGAATTCTACACCAATGATCCTCTTCACATTTGTTTGTTGCAAAGCCCCTTTCACAAAGATACATTCAGAAGAATTTCATCCATTTTATTGTCTTTGAAGAAAGGAAAGGGAAAGAATGGAAGGGAAATCCAGAGAAATTGTATTTGTTATACTTTTAATTTTTTTTTAACACATTTCACAAATTTAACACAAGCAAATGTTGCATTTATTTACGCCAAGGTAGTCTTTGCTTCCTTCTGTCCTACATCCAGATTACATGGAAGGTTTCTTTATAGGGTGAAAGACTGCCTTTATGGTTATGGCGTACATACACAGAAGATACAAACAAATCTTTTCAATCTTGTAATTAGATGAAAATGGATTCCCATAACATTTGTGCCCTTACTCTGTTGAGAATTCCTAGAGCAAACCTGCTTTTGCACCTCTTGAAACTGCTGAGGTAGTCACAGAAATAAAACACAGAGATGGTTCAGCACTCTCTAGGTCTTTCAGAACATTGGAATATCTGGATTTGTAATAGAGGTTTTTCTTGTGCATATAGCATTGCTGGAAATAATTAGATCACATTTTAATGAACTTGCAATTAGATACTTAGTTATTCCTATGTTCAGAAGAATAGACTTTCTGGAATATAAGATAAAATCTCCCTCCCTTTAGCACACATCTTTGAATTCCCCTTGGCACTCCTAGGGGATGCAGTCTGAGAATTTATAACTCTTCTCCCTGGGCAGGAGTAGCATTGGGCTGCAAGTAAATAAGTCATGAAACACAACACGAGCATCCAAAGTGCTCCAGCTTGAAACAGAAATTACTAACTCAAGAATCCAGATACAAGGAGAGGAAGGCTCTCTCTATTCAGTTGTACAATTTAGTTAGTGAAGGAAAAGTATACAGACTGGCAGGGCAAAAGGCATTTTGTCTTCCATTCGTCAGTGGGTGATGAAGAGAGATTGTAGCTTCATGTGTAATTTCTAGTTAACTGGCAGCCAGGCCTGGATTGAAAACGGTTGCAAAGAACTCAAAGTGACATATCTGTACTAGTGACAGCTTGCTAAATATTATGTCATATTCAATTTTCAAGTCATTTTTCAAATGATTTTAATTAGATATTGTTTCAATCTCACGTGCATTAATTTAATTTCTTATAACAACATTCCAGCTTTCAATCTGCTCAGATACAGTACCTTGCTGCCTGGAATAATTTAAAGTATCGCTTGCATACCTAGCAATTTTCAGGGCACATATCTTTTACAACCAACTCTTGCTAATAAAACTAACAGATGGAAATTCAGGTCATACTCACACCCTGTGCATCTTTGGATTTGCACATATTTTGGCACAAGGTATCCAAATATACATGTATACAATCAAGAATTTTTCCATCTCTGATACTTTTTAATTATGTTAAAAGTGCACAGGGAAAAAACAATTTGTCAGGCAAATACCAGCACTGCATAAGAAAAACATTAGTCTGTACTTGAGTATCTAAGAGTTGTATATTTTTTAAAACTCGTTTAAAATGACATCTTTTTCGCTTTTCTAAAACATTTAACTCTCATGTCCCCAAAGTCCCATGGTCAGAAAATATTGAAGGATTGGCTACAAGGATCTGGTACTCTCATGCCTGTTTGCATAGATTAGACACGTATTTTAAGCATATTCTTTCTGCCTGACTGCTTGTATTGATTTATTTTTACTGATTTAATAAATAGCAGCTCAATTGTGTGTTTTCTCGTAACTGTACTTTAAAATAAGCACAGTGCTATTTTAAAATATGATATTTAAATTGTGGTGAAGGAGCATGGAATATATTAGATAACATTTTTGCATTACTCCAGAGGATTTATGTTAATAGTAGGATCCCCCTCTACAAGCACTGGCTGTCTCAATTAAAACGTCAGTTGAGGCTCACTCGTTAGTCAAGAGAAGCAAACATGTATTGCCAGAGACTGACTTATCCCATCATGAGATAGGCATAATTTTTTCATCATATGTGAACATGTATAATGAATATATATGGTTATACGAGATATGATGTATATACATATATTTGGTCAATAAATCCATTTTTTTTTCCACAGGCTAAGAAACATATATATAAGCTCCAAAATATTTCAGCAGTAGAACAGTGCTACAGACAACGTCACAGCTACAGAGAAGAATTTTGTAGGTGCAGTGTCAATGTGATGGTTCTATTCTGGAATTATGAGAAGCACTATTTTGTATGAATTAGAACTGTAGAAATGAAAACCATTTATTTGTTCTTAATAGTTTCTTGCAGAGCTTCAGAAACCCAATTTCAAAAACATTTTCTTAAATCATTTCAGGAAGTCCATGTCCATCAACTGCAGAGAACTGAATATTGATAAGAGAAAATAGCCACACTTTAGTTGTGTTTGTTTTAAAATAGAGATTATACTTCAGTGACTTGTTAACTTTTTAGTACTGCTAACCACTGCAGTATTAAAAGTTCAATCCTGCACATATCTTTATGCTCTGTATGGTGCATGTATGTGTAACAATTTGCTTGCGTACTTAAAACACTTCTCTAATATTTATAGCTAAGCATGTACCAATTCAGCCAATGTTAGCATAAATGGACAAACAGAAGTGTTACTCTCCTCATCACATCATCATTTGTTCAGATAAAGATTCCTTGACAAGTTTCAGCTCCATAAAAGTAATTGAGATAGAACAACCTGCAGCAAGCTGAGGAGAAGCCTACGTAGAACACATTCGAGTAGACCATTGCAGCATGAGCAGACAATTATTCTCAGCAAACTCCTTTCTGGGCTCATTGCTATTGTCTAGGCTAACTCTTCATTGTTGCATTTTTTAAGTCCCAATCAGCTTAACATTAAACTTCACCATCATATGTTCAGTCTTAACATTTACAAATTAGAAGGCAAGATTCATGGTCCCAGGAGATGGAGAGTGAGAAGGACCATCTGGATCTCTCTCAGCCATTCTCAGTGTGGGGAAGGCTTTGCCTCCTCACCTTTACAACACTGTGGAAAGCAACACTTCACAAAAGCAGATTAAAACTGCAGTTTCTTCTCTTTCCTTTTAAACAAGCAGGATCACGGATTAGAATTATAGAAAAATAGTTTTTCTATTTAATTTATAGCTAAGATTTTAACAGATAGTTTTAATTTTCTTTTGATGAAAATACTACAAAAATATAAAAAACAGATAATTGCAGTCAGTTTTTCAAGGTTAGCTACATATTCTTGAGTTCCATATATGCTTTTTCCTTCTATTTGTATATTCTGTCCTTCCATACTCCTCATTTCAGTCTCTTGGGATATCCACTGCATCCCCTTTCATCTTCTTTATTGTTTTCATATAAGAATTCTCTGTCCTCTTTACAAATACAAACAGCTACTTAAGGCTGGTTCCTTGTCCTTTTGGCATTTTTAGAAGAAGTGGAAAAAATTAGAAGCTTCTACAGACATCTCCATCTAACAGGAACAAATATATTTACTTACTTCCTGTCCAGGAAGAGTAATATTTAAAATAATTTTCTCTCATGATCTCTCTTTTTGAACAATACTAACTGTAATTGATTTAAAAACAAACAGAGAAGTGTTTCAGTTGCTGGTACTGGTAATGTTTGTAGTTCACAGTAAATAAGGGAATAGTTATCTCAACTTTAACTGAGCTTGTGTGCTTTCACTGGAATGGACGATGCGTTACTGAGGTGAGAGAAAGGACTAGACTGCCCTTCCAGCAGCCAATCAACTACATTTTTTATCATTTCTATTATTTTTCAAAAGGAAACAACTGAAGGGATTCAGGAAAAGAAAACACAGAACAGTCATTGCTCCCTTAGAGCAGGGATCCACTCTTTCTGAAGGCTCCCCTGGAAAGCACACTGACCTATTTTGATATTAAATACGTAATACTTAGAACTACACAGGTTGGCTACTAACTATTAAGCCCCATTGTTAAGCTGTACGTTTTCAGCTTTGTCCTGTTTACATCACTTAGAGACTTCTTATGGAAACAGCCTTAAATGCATGAATTATTCTTACTCGTATTTAAAACCTGCTGAAAATTTTAGACAGATGTTGTAGCATGTTTGCGCTGGTATATGAAAAATTTAAGAGGCATTACCACTAATTCACAGCATGCCAAAACTGTCACTATTTTTAATAAATACACATTCAAGAACTGTCATTTTTTTTTCAGTCATTTCCTCAACTTCCATAGTTAATAAAACAGTACCCTTTAGGTTCATTTCTTTAATGATCTAAAACACAACTACAAGCCATGCTATTTTGTTATTCATCTGCAACTACACTTAATGTCATCCTCATGGCACAAATGTAACAAGACGGAGTTAGGAAAACATTAGCAATATTTCAACTGACTGGTTCACTAAATCACGAATAACACAGCTAATGCACAAGGTCATTCACTAGCAAAATCTATTTGCCGTGCCCTCAGAATAAAATGAATATATTTATTACCAAGGAAGCCACTAGTAACAGGAGATTCAATAAGGCTTTCAGGTGGAAGTGAATAGGGATAATGTTAACCTGCCTATTGTTTCTCATAATGATTTTTCACAATGAAAATTTGATAAGCTATTTCAATAACCTTAAAAGAATTTCTTTGAAAAGGAAATTCAGCAAGATACGGAAGATTCAATGAAGCCTGCATGTAGTTTAGAAATATAGGCTCAATGTTTCTAAAAGAATACCAACTTTAATCACAACATAAAAAATGACAAAATCATGTTTTTCCTAGGATGACAAACATTTTTTTACAGAAATGACTGATTCCTAAATACATTTATAGAATTACCATAAGCATGCGTGTGCATATTTGATGGGAATGATGAGAAAAAGGTTTTGACAGAAAAGACCTACATGCACGAAGAATGGTTACCTTGTAGATGGTGGGGACAGCTGTATGGGAAAGGTTACAGTTCCTATTACCAGTATCAGAAAACTTTTCTTTGGCGCCTATTCAGTAGCTACCAGAAGTACAAACTCAACTCATCAAAACCCCAATGAGTCCTTCTACATGCTTTCTTTTTCCCACTGGAAAGGCAGAAAGGATTGCCAAAGCCATACTCAAAATACTTATTGTTATAAATCGTGGTACTGTATGCAAATTCTTCTCATAGCCAGCACCCTTGTGAGTATGCACTGTGGCAGCACATGGCAAACAGGTGGTTCCTGTGCAAACAACCTCATTCCTACCAAACAACCAGCGACGATGAATAGCTACTGATAGGAGTAAAGATAGCAGAGAATTAATATTAGCCAACAAACAACAGAATACCAAAGCAACATCCATTCACACATTGCTCTTTCTCTTATTATTTGGCATGGGAAATGATGTGATTAGCTAAGCCCTGTAAATCCTTTAAAAGCTGCAGCACTTTCCCCGCTTTGCTGTTTAGAGGAGTAGAAGAGATTTATTGGCAGGGGTTAAAGTAAGGAGAAATGGCAGGAAAGGGCATTCTGATCAGCTTTCCCAGAACTGCTGGAAGCAAAGGCAAAGCTTTCTTTTCCGTAATTGGAGTGATGGAGAGGTCTCTCTTTTGCGGTAGGCTTAAGCCAGTGCTTATTGGCATGAGTTTCTGCTGGCATTGTCTCTCCTTTAACAATGCTTTGAAAACATTTTTACAGAATTCTCTCCTAAGTGTAAAAAGGATACCTTGTCTGCCCTGCTCCTTGTGAGTCTGGTTCAATCCCAGTGAGTTACAGATCTGATTGGATACCTCTCGTTGGGCAAAATGCCGTTCTGTATTTCAGAGCTCTGTTCACTTTATGAGGGAATCCTACATTCTGAAAGAAAAGCATTTCTGTCATGAAATAATAATAAATCATTAAGAAAATGCAGAAATATTGGAACTGAAGCAGGTTAACAGACAGGGTGGGAGGCTGTGAACTCCTTCTCAGGAGACAGCTCTGCTGGTAAAAAGTTTTATTGCCTCTTATAAGGCCAGAGATGCACTCCTGTGAATAACCCCTCATCATTTTGGCAAAATGTGCACCACTGGCAATAAGTCTTCAATTCCCACCACCTGAACTTCCATGGAAAATGTTGACTGGCATGGTTTACAGAAACCAGATCCAAAGCAGAGATAACCTTTGTCAAGGGTACAATAACCGCTTTCATTGGCACAGATGCATTCAAAAGAGGACATTGGCCCACAGCCCTTATGAGACTGTCGGACTGTATGGATTATGCAATTTAACACATAGAAATCATTACTGGATACAATTTACTATAAATGTAAATGAAATGCCTATCTGCTTTATGCATATCCGGGCATAGGTCACTATTAGAGTGTCAGCAATTTCAAGCAATTTCTGCATGCTGTTTTCTGTGAAAATTAGCATGATAGCTTCTTTATGGGGTGAAAATCTACAGGAGAGCTAAAAGCTTGGTGAGATGCTTGCCCCATTTGGGCAAGCAGACTTCCTCCCACCAGGATAGGCTGTTGGCACACCTGGGATTGGAACCAGATTCCCAAAACTTCCCCTGGATGCATTCCTGCTGGGAACCACCCATGAAAATAGTATTTGCTCCTGAAGAAGAGAAACAGCTATCACAAGGGCAGTACAGATAATGACTTCCTCAGGAAAGAATTCTGTGAGAAAATGCTTTGCATATTTCCTGACCCCTCTTCTTCTGTAGACTGCCGGATCCGTGACTAATTTCTAAAGGAAAGGATGCTCTTGAGAAAGCAATTTAAAATTCCTTTTATATATATTTATATCATACACGGGGGTCCTACACTAATCTAAACTTATACAGTTAACATGCATGTCTCAACACCAGATATATACATATAGCTCATTCCACCTACTACCCTTCAAAAATGAATACAGAACAGTAGTATAAACATAAATTAACTATGAGGTATACATCTCCACCAATCGAGATGAATGTATATTATTATCCCTTGACCCTTTCTTAATGTTCCATTTTACCATGTTTCTAAAATATTTATACCATACAGGGTGTTAAATTATAGCAATTAAGACCATAGTATGGTTTTATTAATATTTCATCAAGAACATTTCAAAATTTGAATTTCCCTGATGCCCTTCCGCTGCTTTGCTGTGCACTGTGGGGATGGAGGGCAGCTCTATTTTGTTCCTCTTCATCTTTGCAGAACTTTACCAGCATTCCAGTTTATGTAGCCAAATGCATTGTTTTGTACCTACTGTTTTGTTTTTTTTCTTTGTATTTTTTTCACTCTGTGACCAACCCATAACTATTTGGGGTCCTTTGTGTCTGGTTCTGTGACCTCTGCACAATAGTTGTATATTGGAAATTCTGGCTGGACAGAAGGAAGGAACTACTCACCAAAGCAGAGATGGTTAACATGGGAACAGGCACCACTTTCCAATGAACACTGAGCTAATGGCCTCCATAGGCTCCCTTCCAATTTAAATTTGCCTACGAATTTAAATATAAATCTACTATCTTTCCATGCAGTGATTCTTCACATAAGAATGTATAATGCTATTGTATTTTTTCTTTTTTAATACTGATAAACCCTTACTTCAAATGGGCTCTGCATGTTTTTATGAGAAAAGGTTGTGATTCTCAAGAGTGTCGTCGTTGCTCAGACCCTGATTCAACAATGCATTTTTATTGCTTGTTCATTCTATTCTTACATAACAAAGTACTACAGACATTTTCAGCTGACAAATCACGGCCCAAGAACACTGGAGTGGAGTGAAGAAGACAGAAATCTGAGAAAATTCAAATTAATATTTGGAGTTTATCACTTAGTTTTTGCGGCACACAAAGCTGCACAGTCCTTGCAGCAGTGCAGAGCCAACCCAGAGAGATGGGGAAGATAAGAAAATGGAATATTATGGGAATTATGGAAAAACGGAAGCAAAATTTCTAGACAAGTTTTTTGGAGAAAACAATATTAGAAACAGGCAAAGAATAGCAAAGAATAAAGAGTAGAAAAGGAATAATACACAGTGTTGCTCAGGTATGAAGAAACAGCATATTTTCTTCCTGAAACAGCATAATTTCATTGCATAAATGGCATATGAATAAAGGAAATCACTGAGTTTTACTGCCGCAAAAGCATGAAGCAGGTAGACATAAAGGTAGTAGGGGAGCAGAGGCAGACCCAGGGAAACAAAGACAGATGACTTTCAATTAGATTTGGATATATTTTGTACTCTGAATTCCAAAGATGGATTCATAATGCACTGTTAAATGTCTAGAAATTAGGCACTTAGTAAAAGCTTCTTGTCTACTTTTTCTCTATGGCTGGTAGAGAGAAAGAGGCACTTCCAGACAGCACTTCATCCTCTTTCAGACAAACACTCACATGTAGTTAAAGTTTCACTATCCATTCCACGCACAGCCACAGTTTGCCAAAAGCAATTCAGGGCTTGAAGCAAAGTAACAGACAAAGATTTGAGGAACTAATTTGTGAGGTACAGAAATAAGGTAATCTCGTGAGGAAGATGAATTAATAGGGTAAAAAAGCAAGATGGAAAAAAGGGGACATCCTGCTAACCAAAATTTTGGCCATACAAATTGTATCATGAAGGCTAAAAGGTAAAGTATTTTCCTATAATTGTGATGCTACAGTTTTGGACTCAAAAGTGATTTTTGGTTTTCTCCTCAAAAATGTTTATTATCACTCCATCTATTTTATATATTGGTATTCTTATCCATAATGTAGGATGTCAGATAGTAGTGAATGAAGGTGATGTGATGACAGTGATGATTTACTTAACCTACCAAGGGAATACAAGAGTTAAATGATAATTTTGAAACATTTCATTAATTTAAAAAGACAAGGTAGTTTTTATGAGGAGCAGACTATAGCATCTTTCTTTTTTTTCTAAACCATTAAACTGCCTTTTTTTGCGTGTGCTGTAATTACGTTGCATTAAATACTCTGATGAATTGTTACATACAAGACATAGCAGTCTGTTTTCAAAATAATGGAAGGTTACAGTTGTTATATTTCAATTTGAAAAAAGCAGCATTATCTGTACCATAGAGATCAATTTTGATTAATTTCTGATAATGTCCAGAGAAAGCTTCCTCCCCCTCCCCCCAAAAAAAAATTCCTGAACAAACAAAGCTGATCCATGACGAGAAGGAACAAGTGCCAGCAGGGCTATCCTGAAAAGATCTGGATGCTCTGGGAATTAATACAAATGGAGGCACCAGCAGAAGAGCACAATTCTCTATATTACATTGTCACACAACTGGAAGAGTTGATGCTCCTTCAGGTAGCACCGTGACACAAATAAGAATGAGCAATTTTGAGCAATTAGTTTCACTAAAGGTTGAATGAAAATTTGAACTTTCTGCTGTCTTGCAAGTGAAGTTATGAAGGAGAAAGGAAATTTGTTTATCAGTTTTTGGATGGGTGATAAGATGAATGCAAGATAATTGACAGGTCACTTTATTGTGATAACCAGCTTAATTTGGTGTTCTGTAATTTCATATCTGGACAATTCCCTGGGTCAAGTTGGGAATTTAGTTCCCACAAAACCTCATCTATAATGGACAAAAGCTCCAAGTTCTTGTAAAATGGAGATATATGTAAGACATAATCATACATAAAGTGTATGTGCCCTTGTGAACGATGTATTGTACTGGAGTTGGATGTACATATATTTGAATATTCATTAGATCTTCGATATCTTGTGAAACAAAAAGCATTAAAGGAAGGAACAGAGATAACTAGAAGATGCATTTCTTTCATTTTCCTAATTTCACACTGTGTAATGATCTACTAATTTATTTTCTTACTTCAAAATATCAACAAGACATTTTATATTATAAATAACATTAAATAATAGACATGAATAGCGCGTTATAAGTTTGCATTCAATTAAAATCTTTAAATTAAATCATAAGATATTAATACTTAAATAATAATAATATGAAATTAAACTTTAAATATAGGACTGTTATACCTCATGGAAATTATATGAGTAGTTATAGCTAGAATACTTCAAGAACATAAAATTTTCTTAATCTAACTGTGAACACTGTTGACAATTCATTAGAAGGAATCAAAATTCCTTTATCATATCAATGATAATACTGCATATACATCAGTCTTCTAAACTACTGCATTATCACCTGTGCAATTTTATTATTGACTGCATCATGTTTTAAAATTGTTATTTCAACGCCAGTAGAGTTAAAGGAAAGTAGCATTTTTATACAGCCTAATACATCTGAAGGGAAAAGCACTCAGTATCTAAATATGTTTTTTATGCACAGTTTGAACTCCAGCTGTTCAAAGTGAAGTGCTGCCTTTGCTGCAGAACATGAAGTACTTGGGATAGAAGAGCAGAGCAGCATCAAAGGAAGACCAACCATCTGATGCCACCAAATGCATGTATTGATTTCAGATTTTGAAAGCTCCCATTACCTTGAATATTTATCAGATACAATGAAAATTTGAACTGACCCAAGAGTTTAAATCCTGCTTTAACTAAAATGTAATCTCGGAGGACACACAAGTTATACATATCATTATGGTTGTTATCAGCAAATAAAATAGTAATTCAGAGACAGATACATGGTACACTGGGCTTCTACACTATGGACATTAAAAAACCTACAAATGTTACATGCATTTATAATCCTCAACAGACTTTGAGAAAGAAATGACTTTGAAATATCTTCTGCAGAGTAGAATGAGGATCTTTTTTAACATTGTTACAGACAGAATATTTTATCTATTTCTTTGCTGCTGGTAATATTATATACTACATTTTCAGCATTAGAGAAACTGCAAAGCAAATTGATTATTGGATTCAAGTTTTGCTTTCACTGGGTCTTTTTCACATTTATTGTAGCTTTTCATTTTATTCATCATTTATTTTAATTATTAATTAATATTTACTTTCAAAAGGATCATGTTCATACTTCATTTGTAGTAAAATCAAGACTCCTCTATCATTCCAAGATGCTGATTCCATTTTAAACCTAGGTGCTAGATAATAGCATGAGAGAAGATGGTAAAGGAAAACCGTGAATACCATCAACGGAGGACTTCAAGAACCATGTAGATGTGTCAGTGAGGGACATGGGTTAGTGGGTGTGGTGGAATGGGTTGATGGGTGGACTAGATGATCTTAGTGGTCTTTTCCAACCTTTATGATTCTGTGATTCTATTTTCAATGTGGTATGAAGTATTTGGATTTCTTTCTCCAAATGTTACATCTTGTTAAAACAAAACCAAACAAGAGACAACAAACCTAAAATGTAAAAATCATGAAGCATGGGGAAATTAAGCTGGATTAGACACATCTGGCAATAGTTTTGAAACATCTTCCATGAACATCATACTCGTTTTTAGCGGTAGACACCCTCCATAAGTGATCTTAACAACGAGGAATGATGACCAGATGACAGAAACTGATGTTTGTTATATCACTAAGCCTTCTTGTTCCAGAGTAGAGATAGAATAAGATTTCCAAATTAATAATTTATTTACCACAAAAGATGCTTTTGCCATACTATCAAGCTAATAATTCTCTTTGCATGAACTGAAAATGCATCACTACCGGAGGGAACATAGCACATATGTTCCAACAGGTATTTTGGAGAATGAGAAAGTGTTTTTATGAGAAATGAGAATAAAACAAGTAGGAAACAATTTTTTGCCTCTGTTGCTACCTTTGCTTCAAATTTTAAAATACCCTTTTCTTATGAACCTAATTATTGCCATTGTTCATATAATTGCATCTGATACAAACACAGGTAAGCTCCATGGCAAAATCTTGAGTGTATACATGGGGAACCTAAGGAGTTACTAGCAATAGTTGTATCTATCATCTAGTACACTTTCCATGGAAATTATTACTGTAGAGCAGAATACAAATTGGTACCCAAACTGCCAAGGTAAACTGCTACATTTTGGCATGCTCTGCTCTCCCTGGACCTGGCCGTGACAGGGGACAGCAGGACATATGCCCCAGCCTGTTGATCCGCCATGGAAATTTTAGCTCTTGGTAGAATAAATGACTAGCAGCCATACACATTTCATGATTTGCAGTTAAAGCTATCTGAGCATATCTACCTGAGTCCTGCGGCTGACTTCATCCCATGTGCCTCTCTGTACAATCCAATTAATCTCACTTTATTAGGAATTCAGCCCTGGATAAAAGATATTTTCCCTACTGAGCTTGCAATTTTTCTGTTTTGCTATTTTATTTGAGTGCTTCCTAAGGAGGCACAGTATTGGTTACCTGTCTGATGGGAGCAAAGGTGACTGAATAATTTGTGGTTATAATAATAGCATTTAAACATAATATGAATTTATTACACCAGATTATTTTACATGTTGGTAAATTCTCTCCAAGCAGATTGGCTTTCTTAGACCTAATTAGAAGAACAGTTTTCTGTGCATATTTTTTGTCATAACTCAGAATTTGAGTCAGGAACAAATCTTGGTGTGAGGCCATAACTGTTTTGTTCTTCACTGGATTCACCGCAATGCTCCAGAGGAGCACTGTCAAATGGGAAACTTACCCTTTTCTTTTACAGGATCACACTACCATAGTGGTTGAGTTCCACACATTTGAAATTTCAATGATGTGCATCAATTACAATTGGACATAAAAGTAAACAGACCTCCTTCTGTTTTGTGAATCACATAATGCGGGCACATTAGGTATTACTCATGTTAGTGAATGTCTTTGCCTTCTGTATAAGACATATTTTTTGTATAAGATAAGAAGGCTGTGAAGAAGGAAGACAGAAGTGATTTCCCCAAATAATGCAGGAGCCTACCACCAGCACTGGAAATTCAACACTGTCTTGAAGCCAGACTTAGTGACACTTCATTATATCCCATGGTTCATCACTAAAAAATATCTAAGTACTGACTAACATATTCAACACAGCCTGGAGGGGGTTACTATTGTGAGGTGGCTCAATAAGGAAATAAAAATATATGTAAAAGTAAAGAATAATTATAGAGCTCAATAAATTAACTGGACTAAATACCTCATATTTACCCTCAGCTAACTAACTTTTTCTAAAGAAAGATAAATAAAATTCTTCTGGGAAAAGGAGAAAGCACCTGTGAATGAAACAGCAGCAATCAATGCAAATAATAAAATCATAGATTAACTGAAAGGTTCTTTATCATGAATACATATAACAATTCATTGTAGCTGGTACCTCAGGCCCATTTAAAAATGAGCTGATAAAGCAACATTATTTCTTAGATTGACAACTAGCACACTGAAATTCAGAGAGGTCAGGGGCTTGTGTGTTTATTTATCTGAAGTAGTCTTTTAGCTCTCTGATCTCCCCAGTCTATCATCATTATTAGTCTTCCCTGAGTTCTGGTTTTCAACTATCTTCTCTTCTGCTCGCTTTGCATTTCCTATTCAGCAGTTTAACCCTATAGACAGTTTATAAAACAAGATAAAAATCCACAAATTAGGCATCCATGTGTACTTGTGCCCTATATCTTTGTCAAGGATGATCACAATCAAATGCTTGTTTCCTTTGACAGGCTGTCAGCAAGCACAATTACGGGTTCTCAGCTTCCCCTGTCTGAGCACAAGACAGAAGAATCCAGTAGCAAGGGAAAGATCTTCCTATTCATTCTTCATCTTTTCTTTGTGCCCATTTCCTTATTTCTATTTATGATCTTTACAGATGGGGTCTTTCGCAAAAGCAAAACTCTATTACTTATGCAATACGTATATTCCTTTCAGAATCAGTGGGAAAACAGGAGTGCAATGCAAACACAGCTTAGCTAGGTTTAACCTGGGGGTTTGACAGCTCTGCCACGTTACCACAGCAGTGTAAACAAATGCCAAGGTGAGGCACTGGTCTGAGGTGTCATCTCAAAATTGCTAGCAGTATCCCTAGTAGCTCAAACCCTTTGAAATATTGGTGTAAAAATACGTAGAGTAGAAATACTGCTGTGGACTTCACTTAACTGTATTTTATTATTTGACATTAGTGGAAGACATGCTAAGGACAAAGGATGTGACTTACATCCATGACTCCTTGGATAGTAGCAACACTGGACTCAGAAACATATTTCCCATAAGTAGTGATCATTTTTGAATATATGCTATGGACCATTCATCATCTGAAGCAAGAGATATTACAACAAATCTCTTGAGCAAGGAAAGATGGTAAGGGTATAAGAAAACCCTATGCACCCTATGCACCACAGGTCACTGTGATAGAGTTGGATGGTAGATGAAAAAAAAGGTAGGTTTCTGAGAGGAAATTCATAGATATTTAAAAGATTCCACCCTAAGTATGTTTTAGTACTGTCAAAGAAAAAAAAAAAAAAAGATGAAGTAATGGCTTTGTGTCTTTTCCTTTTAAAATTCTTGAGGAATTTTGAAATACTAAAAAAAAAACTACAGTGGTCTGAGGGCTTTACTATGCCTCAGAGCCTCTGAGGTTCCTGTCTGCACTGTAAAACAACCTGGAGTCCCAACTCCACTACATACTTTCTTCCTTTCCTTTCCCTGATCATCCTCCTCCCATCCGCCTCCCTCATCATCCTCATCCCAATATGCCCCCTAAGAAATCCTCATAGGACAGGCTTGACATCTTCTGTATGAAAAGAGAATCCAGGGCATAGCTGTGGATTGAAGAATCAGGTATTTCTCTCCTTGCATGCTGTGAATGTAACAAAATGTAAGTCTCCTACCTCCATTTCCTAATCCTATCTTAACGGAAGTAAATTTGTCATCTCAAATACCATTGGGCATCTAGATAGCCAAGCAATTTACCAACACTGATGTACATCTTGGTCACAACTTCCAGGACGTCCTCCTGGCTATCACACTTTCTGCTTCTACTACATACTACCAGTTGCAATATTACTCCAATTGTAACAGGCCAGCAGGGAGATAACAAACCATTAACTAGTTACCTTTGATTCCAGCAATTCAGGTAGTTTTTTACCCAACTACTGAATATTTGAACTTGATGATTAAGGAAACCATATCAAAAGTCTTTTTCAGGTCAAAGTAGATAAGAAAAAACCACTGTTCTTTGCTCATCCACAGAGACTGTCATTCCACTGTAGAAGGCAGTATGGCCCACCATGATTAGTCCTAGAAATTGTCTTGTCCTTCATGTACAAAGAGAACACAGTTGATAATATTCTTTGGGTCAAAATGAGAATGAGCAGCACACTGCTGCCTAGATCATTCTTGTCCGTTTTAAAGATGAGTACAATATTTGCTTTTTTCCAGCCTCGCTCCCTGATCTTCCCTACTTTTGAAGACGACGGAGTGGCATTTCTGTGACATCAACTATTTTTCTCAGCACTCTCAAGTGCATCCCATCTTGTCTCGTGGACTTTTCTGTGTTAAGATTCCTTTGAGATCCTTGGCTCATTCACTCCTACTGTTGTGGGAATCAATACTTGGAAACTGTATCTGCATGTGGAATTCTGGGATTTCATGGTCAATAGTTAACATGTATTTATTATAATCATATACTTTGATATGAGGCCAGAAAATAGATTTGACTCACTCTATCAGGATTTTGACTTTTTCTTTCACTTTTGAAGTAAATGTGTTTGCACTTCATTCTGAGAATCCTGTGCCCAGGAAGAAATATAAAAATGTAGCAGCAGGTTTGCTTTATAACTCACCTATGCTGTACAAGAGTATTGGCCCAGGATAGTCTCCTTGCACCCTAAAAATGTCCTTCTTGTGATCTTGATATCTCTAAACTCTAACTGGAGTCCTTCTTTGGTTCAGTGTTCTAGCTCATAAATTGCAAGAGTCCACACCTTGCCACCACATGCTGTCATTCGCAGTTTCTGCAAGGCTTCTAAACCAGACAAGCTTCACAGCTATAAATTAGATATGAGGCAGGAAAGAATCAGATCAGTCAAAAGCCATGCTGTCATGACTGATGTTGTCTATACTTTGGAAAATCTGTTTTGTCCAGGTGAGGCTGAGTGAACCCTAAGTTTCACTACTTCATAGGATTTCTTTTTTTTTTTTTTTTTTCTTGGCTTGCCTTTTTGAAGAGGTGTAATGAATTTCTATACTGCAATATTTAGGTAACATATGTTTTATCTATCCAAATTTAAAGTTATTTCTTGGGAGGATTTTAAGAATCGTAACAGCATACACTAAATTTGAATTCTGTCAAGTGACCCCAAAACATGAAGGCAACAATGTCTGAGGCCTCAGAGCTTTGTGGTCTTACAACATTATCTCATCTCACTACATTTCAAAGTCTTCAAACAAGTATTCAACACATCTGAAAACTTTAGGCCTTCAGAAACCAAAGCTCCAGGGTTTTTGATCTTAAGTCTTTAAGTCTTTCCTTAATCTGAAAGGCTTTACACTTGGTAACTCCTTTTTTGCAGACAGACCTTGTTACTAGAACAAGCAGGGTCAGTATCAGATGGCAGATTCTCATTTCAAAAAACTTTTTATACCTGCTTTCTATTTATTACAGCAACATACTTCTTCTTCTAAGGACATCAACTAACAGGAAAATTATTACTCCTTTGGTCTTTTTTAATTGAAGTTTACCAAGATGTCATTAAAGTATTGCTGATGGATGAATCTATAATTAAAATTACTAGCAAGTGGCTCCTGATATTCTTGAGGTTCCTATAGCCTATACGGCATGAGGTCAGGATTAAGCACTTCAAGAATTGATGCATAATGAGCTGCTCACAAAAGACAGACAAAAAAAACCTTGAAAAAACTTGAAAAAAGAAAAACCATTTTTTTCCCAAAGGAAAAAAAATCATATAAAATAAACAGTTGGGAAATCTTTATACCTTTAGGATGCAAAGTAGAGGAAACTATATGGAGCTGTTCCTGTAAATCAAGTGGGAATTTGTTCTATGATGTCTTCTTTGCTTAGTTAATGCTAGTTCCCTTCAGACCCTGTCTCTATCCTGTAGTCCTCCTGGCTGCTGAATCTCTTCATGAATGAATGAGCCACAAAAGGGATGAAGCAAACGGCCCTATCTCAAGTAGCAAATAAAGGTAACAAAGTTGTTTGGGAAAGAAGAATCCTTGCTGGTAGTTTCAAGGACATAAATAACTCAGAAGAGGAACTCTCTCAGAAAGTCCATAGAGATTTCTGCACGATACTGGCATGGAATTCAGATAAGATGCATTAGTGTAAGTTCAGGAAAAATAATTTCTGAAGGTGAGATTTATTACATTGTGAAACAGATTTCTGCTGGAAGTGGTGAGAGCTGAATGGCTGGGTCATTTAAAATTGAAATGGCTGAAACTTGGAAGGATAGGTAAAGGGGACGTTACACATAACATTCATATGCCTCATATGGAAGTATATTTGTCAACAGCAAACATTCCTTTTTAAAAACATTGCTACTATACATGTATGTCAAACAGATTATGCTTAGAAATCCAACAGATAATATTCACTTTATTATTCATTCTATTTTTCTTACGATTTTGCTTACCTGTGGGAACCATTTTATTGTTTTCGTTCCTAGAGATGCCAAAGAGAAAAACTGGAATATGCATACTGTATGCTACAGAGGGTTTGAGCTCTTCCTTCTTTTGGAGAGCAGGGATCAGAATTAAATTGTCTTCTGCAATTTGAATGCTTTGTCGTTGCAGTTGTTACTGAATGGAAGAATATCCGAAGTGCTGAAGTTCATTTTGGTGCAAAATATGCAATGTTACATTGCATAAATTGTACTTCCAAAGAACTATTCTCTTCTTAAGTCAAATATGTAACTGCCACTAACAACAGAAATCTGCACATCTTCAGTAACAAACTGTTGTGACTTGCCCTTATATATACATTTTGTTACACCAGGACTTCAAACACTTCATTTCCTTCACTAACCATAAGAACATCACATTTGCACAATTTTTAATCAGCAAAAACATTCATATACAGAAACATAAAGGCTCATCATGGTTGCATACTAATGCCTGCACTTTAGAAGCATAATTTCTATGGAAAAAAAAAAAACAAAAAAACCCCACAAGCATCTGCATGCACATATGAAAGGACAGTTCATATAAAACTGGGATGAAACAGCAGGTGTTTTAAAACATCTATCCAAACAGAGAATGTAACATTGTCCAGCATACAGATCTCAGCCTTCTGGTCAACTGTAATTGTGATGTAGACCAATCTCTCAGCAGAGTTCTGCAAGCTGAACTCTCAAGTTCTACATTCTGGGCTGCTGCAAGCCCCCAGTACAAGTCCCCAGCAGGACTTTACTGGTAGCTGGTGCCTAGATGACTTCTCATAGCAAGTTTGGCACCAAGCAGAGATATGATGTCATCTTTTCATAACCTACACTGGGAAGCAGAACCATTTAACCTGACACTGTGCCTGGGTTAATTAGCCCTGCAGTGAAGACAAATCAGTTCAAAACACTGTGACATAACCAAACTCCTTTCTGTACATGAGCTGGCTCACTAAACGCTGTCCAAGGTATCCGTTTAGAGAGTTGCAATTATGGGCTACTACTTAGTGACTTATCACAGGAAATCAACAGGCAGACTGGGGACCAAAGAAGAAGTTAAACAAAATTCGGATAAATAAGTCAAAATTCCATATTAAATCTTATTTATTCTCCTCAAAGAATAATTATCTTTGAAGTAGATAACTGGGACAAAGCTCTTGACAGAAAAAATCTATTTTCAAATCTTGGTTTTATACAAAGGTAAAATAGTGCAACAAGCTTTATGAATTCATTTCATAGACATGTAAATTATTTATCCCAGAAAATAACTAGAGCTATTTTAAAAATACCCATTGGTTAAATATTTTCTGGAACATGACTGGTCTCAGCAGTATTGCCAATTTTTTCTTGGCTTTCAATGGTGCATTTTTCAAGTTTACCAAGAAAAATGTCCAGCAAATGGAAAAAATTATTGTAGAAATGGAATAAGAATAACAATCATGCCTGTTCACCCTCTAGGACTGCAATTTATTTGTATTAGAGGGGAACAAGCAGTAAACAATTTTGAAGTGACAGTGAGGTAAAGAACACACCGATGACATAAGATATCAGTAGTCCTGAATAATTATAAATAAAATTGTTATAAAACAATAATCAAGTAGTAATTACTATAACTAGCCTAAAAAGTCAGAAGAGATGAAGAGACACTGAAAGTGAGTTTCTAATACATAACCTCAGCCATCTAAAATATAAGCATCCTGTTTAATATGGTTGGGATGGAAACATAAAGTATTTGAAATGGACTTGAATGCCAAGTTGTCTTGTTTTGATGTTATGTTTAATTGCTGCAGAATTCTTTGCTTCCTTCTGCATTTTAACATTTCCTCCTTGAATAAGAGTTGGAGTTCACAAGATTCTATGATTTAAGTTGTCATTAACTACTTCCACAGTCACAATGGGTTGCTGACGTCTTTGTCAGAACAAAAGACTCATCACATGATCAAACTTGAACTTATTTCACACTGATTATTTTGGTATTCATTCATGATTTTAGAAATCCCCCTAGTCTGCTTAGTTGTTTATGTTTTTCATTTATATGGATGATACCTGCTTATCACAGGTCATCTAACACCTCCTGAATGCTTTTGTAATTGTACTGCTATTGCTTCAACTGAAAGTGCAATGCTGTTTAAAAGAGTATTTAATATGTATCTCTTGTAGTACTTGATGTAAACAATATTCTCGCATCAGAATATAAATCCTATAGATCTATAAATGCTGTCCCAAAGATGAAGCTGTACATCTCAAGTGAAGGCAGTATGCTTTTACTTTTTAGTATTTGTATGCATGTGCTCTTATTAGTAACAAAATATTGCGCTTTTCAAGCTCGGAACAAGATGCAAACAAAACTCTGAAACATCAGAGCTTAAGGCTCTGCCACTGCTTTGCCTGGATTACCTTTGATCCAAGGCTTTGTATGAGTTATGAGCATGTTGCCACTACACTACCACTGAACAAGCAGTGAAGATGCAAAATGAGAAAGTCTGCAGTGAGCAAGGTAAGATTACTGATGTGCAGGATGTAACTTTCATGTGAAGGTGCAAGACATTAAGCAAAGGAGACCACATTTAAAGACAGGTCCCAGCTAGTAATTAACTGGTTGACATTTTAAATGTTGATGTTTTCTACTGCTTGTTTCTTTCTTAAAGACAAGACACTGGTGCCACCATTATAAAGAATGGTACAGTGTATGCATATCCAAACCCCTATTGTGCTAAGTGATAAAAAGAGAAATAAAAGATCTCTAAGTAGAAAATCTGCATCATGGATTCCTGATAGCTCATGTGAGATGTTAAGTCCACACTTGATCATCTACATAAAAACACAGATGGAAAAGTTCTATCATATTCTGGATAAGTATCTCAAAATAAGGTAGAGGTACGTACCTCTATACTAACTACAGGGGAATATAAAGTCACTAACTCACACTTACATGTCTAACTTTTGATGTTTAGATTACATCAGACATATAGTCTCCACACCGTGAAAGAAAAGAGTGACTTAGAAGGATGATGTAGAGTACAACCAAATACATGCATCATTATTTTTTATTATTTTAAAAGAATTGCAAACATAATCCATTTTCATCTGTCTCAAACATGCCCACTGCTAAGTGATTTATGTTGACTCATACTATGAATCAAGATTTGTAAAACAAGGCCAGATCTTTTATTTAATGGCTTATGCAGTTTACTTGCTGTATTTTGTTTGTTTGTTTGTTTGTTTGTTTGTTTTTCAGCTATAATAGTGGGTACAAATTATTTTCACCATTGGAATACTTCTTCCTCTCATATTCTTAATGAACAGAACTGTAAGAATTTATAATACACGGAGGATGAGTGATGGAAAAAGAAAATCAGAATCATTACATAATTTGAAGAAGTTCATATTAACACGGTGAGCAGAGAAGGAAGATTACTCCTCCCTACATGGGAGACAGGCTGACTATCAAAACAAGCTGGGGAATGCTGAACAGGACTTGGGGCATACTAGTAAATGATAATGTGGAGATAAGCCAGCAATGTGCCCTCACAGCCCAGAAAGCCAACCATAACCTATCCCGGGCTGCATCAAAGGAAGCATGGCCATCAGATGGAGTGAGGTGAGACACTAAATAGGTTGCCCAGAGAGGCTGAGGATGCATCCTCCCTGGATGGGACCAGGTTGGATGGGGTTGTGAGCAACTTGGTCTAGAGGGGCGTGTCCCTACCTATAGTTGAGGGGTTGGAACTAGATGATCTTAAAAGTCTCTTCCAACCCAAACTGTTCTATGATTCTATGATTCTGCACTTGATTTCATTTGCAGTTCAGGAGTCCTCAGTACAGGAGAGACATAAACCTGTTAAGAGTGTGACTAGAGGAAGGCCATAAAAATTACTCAAGGCATGGAACACCTCTTCTACAAGGACATGCTGTGAGAAATGGGGCTGTTCAGCCTGGAGAAATGAAGACTCTGGGGGGAGGTCACATAGCATCCTTTCAGTATCTACAAGGGGGCTGCAAGAAGGGAGCAGACAGACTCTTTAGAAGGGTCTGTTGTAGTAGGACAAGGGGAAATGGTTTCAAACTAAAAGAAGGTGGATTTAGATTGGAAATAACAGAAGTTTTCTTTACGATAAGGGTGATGAGGCACTAGAATAGCTTGGCTAGAGAAGTGGTGGATGCCCCATCCTTGGAGGTACTCAGAGTAAGACTAGATGGGGCTCTGAGCACCTGATCAAGCTGTAAGTGTCCCTGTTCTTTGCAGGAAAGTTGAACCAGATTACCTTTATAGTTTCCTTCCAACTCAAAAGATTCTCTAACTCTATAATGCGCTTATTCAAATAAAGGGTCAGGAGAAACACTGACTATTCAATACTATAAGAATGATTTGCATTCTAGAACATGCACACTGTAGAGATTGGGCTGCCATCAACCACAAATTCCTGAGAGGAATCATTGCATTTGCTGATCCTCATCAAGTAATTTAGTCAGCACAGAGCTCAAACCAAGCCAAGTTTTAAGATCAAAATATATTCTAAGTCCATTACAGAAATGGCTCTAGTGGCTCAGCTAGCATCGGAGGTAACCAGTCAAATCATAACATCCACTCTGAATAGTCATGCACCACTTCCCTATCCTTGCAATCAACTGAGCGATCCCTTCTGTGTCTCTTCCTCTGGGACACATAAAACAATGCACTTCTGCGTGCCCTTGTAACAACCTGCATTTGTTAGAATAAGCTTCAGAGCAGAAAAAGCCAATAAAAATACTGATTAAAGTGAAAGAAATGGCTTTGCCAGTAAAGTGCACTGGAAAACTAGCACTTGCATGCTTGTGTGCTGATTGCCACATGTCTGATGGGATCGTACTTCATCATCAAGTTCTTTATTGCAAAACTATAGAGAGAAGACAAGAGAAAACATCTAGGACTTCACTGGGAAATCGAATATGCAACAAAAACAGGAGGACTGAAACAAAAATAGTTTGAAAAATTCTGAACAAATTATCTGAACCTGCCTTTAATGAAATATACTCAGTTGTGGGCTTTGGAGGCTCCCCCAGATGAAACAGAGAGGTTAAATTCACTTCGAGAATGCAAACATATTTGTGGAAAATACAGAGAACATCAGAAAGCTTCTTTGGTATTTCCTGCACAGGGAGCAAAGTCAGCAGCCTAGACATGTTGTCACTGCTCCCTGGGAGCACAGACTGTGCTGGCTTTGCCTTGCTGATATCTGGTGATTCATGGGATGCCCTGATCTCCAACACCCCATCTACCCCTTTTTCAGTGGCTTGCACTGAATGTTCTGAGGAGCAGCAGTTTTTGTACTCAAATTCAGTACATTTTCATGCTACAGCCTCTGACCTCACATCCTAGGGATGACATCCCCCACAAAAGACAAAAGCAGATAAATATGGAAAAGAAGTTATTATATGAGCTTTGGGGGAAGGGCTTTCTTCCCTTAGTGTCAAGTTAAAAGAGGTTCCAGGTGAGAGGAAGTCAGCTGCATCTGCCACGATAAAAAGGCAGCTATTTGAACCTAATTTGATATTTTATTTCCAGCAGCCTAAAAAGCCTTTAGTTAACTAAAGGCCAAGTGATGCTCAACAGAAGAAAATTAAAAAAACTGTATAGAGAGAAGGACACTTTTAGTCCCTCTAACGTGAGATGCTGTGAACCATACAATTCCAATTTCAACCTCCCACTTAAGTATTCATGTGAATATCCTTCGCACTGCAGTGGGAGGAAAGGTGCTCCCAAAGTCACAGTAATATAGCTCTTTCTCATGGCAATATACTTCAAAGGAACAGGTTTACAGACCTACTTACAGGTGCTTAGGACCAATTTGAAAATGTGTGAAGCATCAAGGCTTAGCTGACCTCACAGATTAAACATGATGTCTTTTCTGCAGCAACTTAGGAAACCTACCCAGGGCTGATTTTCTCCCCATAGATCTTGGCTTTAGTTAACCAAACAATCATCAGGAACTTCTGTCTGCTTGCAAGTGGCTCTATAAAATAATTGATCATTGGAGAACTCAGTCACACTGTGAAGTATGGCAGAAAAACAGAAGCAACAAATGTTATAGTGGCATCCATCAATGCAAAAGAAGAAAATAATCAAATCTGGAAATAAAAACTGGAGAAGTATTTTTTTAATAATTATTTTTAAGTAGACAGATCAATTAAAATTACCTTAGTAATCTATTAGAATGAGATCAGTAAAGATGGTGAGAAATGCAGACCTAGCAGTGCAGGGGTGAGATGTGGTACAATTTATGACATTATTTCTCACAGGTAAGTACTGTATTATAATGTTTAAGCTGTGTTTTGAAGTTATAAATACTCCAAATAGATATATTATTATCTATTATTATTAACTAAAGAGAAATCAGTCTCCCAGTTTAACATATAGGAAAATTAAATGCCGTTTTGGAGAACATTTTTAGAACAGAAGGTGACTGAGAACAGTCAGGATGAATTCATCAAAGGCAAAACACACCTGATCAACATCGCTGCCTTCCCTGATAAAAGAATTCGATTTGTGCATGCAAAAAACGATTTCCCTCTCTTAAGTGCACTATCAACAGAAAGGAGAATACAATCAGAAACAAGAGGTATGTTCCAATTATAAGTCATGATATAAGTTCAAATTTAAACACCACGAAGAAGCTTTACTTCATATCAGAAAACATTAAAAACTCGGACGTCAATTCAACAGTATACTGTTACTGTAGAAAACTACATTTCATTCATGAAAACCAAAATCCTATCTCTATTTTTCCTTGAATGAGAACTTTACTGAGAAACTCTGTTGTTATGAAAGGTTAAATTGCATCTTTAATTTCTCAGGGACAGGTAGAAGCCAAGTATGATTCCAGGACTCCTTACAAGCCCTTGATGAGGAGAGATCCAAAATGCTACACTACATAGCATTTAATGGCCAAAAACTCCAGTGGGTACAATTGTTCCCTTTCACGAGGGCTGAAAGAGCTCTCCAGGACTGCTCTTACTTCACCAAAAATTGTTATTTCTAAATAGCTATACTTTTGTCTCCTTTCTCACACTAGGAAAGACATACAGTGAATAACTAGCAGAAGTTGCTGATAATACTCAAGTGTAAATTTTGTTCCTCACTTACCTTCACCACTGTAACAGCAAAATGGCAACAAGAATCAACAATAAAAGTCGGCAAATTAATGAAGAACAGCTATGAAGAGCTAGGAAGGTATTTGCTCTGCTGAAGGCAAACCTTTCATTCCCCAGGGCTGCGCAAATCTTTAGGCATTACCACTTTCCAAGTTGCAACTGCGGATTGCATTAAACATATATTTTTTAATTATTTATAGTCTAAAAGGATTGTTACTTCATGCTAGACAAGGTATTAGACATATATAAAATATTTGTGTTGCCTCCTCCAGGCTGGACTATTTTGATTTAATATATCTGAAATGAATGTGAAAATACTATACTGCTCTTTCAGAATTCAAGACATTCAACCACTGATCAGCTTAAATAATATTATTTTAAATGGAGAGCAATTATGAGTCGGAAAGCACTAATTAGAGTAATGGGATGGAATCGTCAAAAAACATGGTTAGCACTGAACGGGTGAATCAAAACAGCCATTGGTGCCATTTATGCTACAAGGTAGCTGAATTCACCTTTGCCTTCCGTGACCTGAATAATATGGTGCAACAACCCCTACAGAAATACAAACACTTGGTTTACATAAGTGTTAATTTACGCAGCATAGATGGTGTTCATCATTCTTTAGACATTCAAAAGATGACAACGTAAATTAGGTAAAATAAATTTTATCTTTGTTAAAATTCTTAATAATCCTTGGACCACATACCCACATGCTGACTTTATAAAGATGGAAAAAAAAAAAAAAGAGTTGCTTCAACAAGAACTAAAATGTTAAGTAAATGAAGTAAATAGAAGGGAAAAAGAATGTGTCGAACCATCACCAAGTGAATATGCTTTTACTAGTAACAAGGAAAACAAAATTTATAAGAACAAATAACTCTGACTTCCTGTCACTATTAATGAAATTTCATTTACTTTCTATATTTAGCAGCTATCAGTCTTCATATATCAAATTTAATTTTGCACAGTCAGACATTATTTTTCAGGTGTATCAATGAATTAACCCCATGTATCGTAGAGCCAGATGGGACCTCTAAGATCATCTAATCTGACCTCCTAAACCAAAGAACATTTTTCTTGATTAAATTCAAACTTAGCGCATATGTGTATACATATAAATATGTATATTTTTTAAAACGAGTGTCTACAGTAATACCAACAAAAATTTTGATCCCAAACTCAGGCCTTATAAATCCACAGGATTATAGAACAGAGCCTTAGGGCGTATACTTCCAAAAAACATCAATTCATTTTCATTTTTGGATTATTTGACTACCAAATTGGAAAGATGGTGTCAGCTGTCTTTTAGCATATGTATTACAGTGTGGGAAAAGGATCAACATTTAAAATTAAAATTCATCATTACCTTTTACTTACAGCACCTGAATAATTGTTAAAAACAACTAATTACTTGCATTCCAGAAAGCACATTTAATTAGCTGCTCATAAACAGTGTACATTTTGAAAGCCCTCCAGGGGAGATAGGTACAGAAATTCCATTAACCAAGTTATGCGTGAATTTGAGCACTTCTTCAAAAATATACTCTGTAGACCATTTTTATGCATATTATCTTTTTTTCTTCAAAATAATTTCCTTCTTTCACATGCGTATGAATGAAATGATCTGTCCATCTACAAGGGTACAGGTTTTTATGAATGGGGGAGCTGGGAAGGGAGGAGAATTGACTCTCGAAACTGAGGTAAATGAGAAATGTGTTGACAATTCTATAGAGTCAATGAAAAGTTACAGAAATTACATCAACAGAATGTGGTATGAAATCGATTTTTTTTTTTTTTTTGCAAGAGATTAGTTTTAACCACAGTGGGACAAAGGAACTAGCATCTCAAGTTTGCCAGGCAGCTCTGCCTGTGATCATAAGTCATGTAAAGTATTCTCCCCAGGACTGTTACAATACTAAAACAATAGAATGATAGCAAAGAAACACACAGTCCTCTTCTCTCAGAAACAATGCTATGGCCACTGAGACACACAGACACGCAGACAAACATTTGATCTCTCCCATGCATTCATTCAGTACAATTTTCTCAGTCCAAGATGAAGCTACAGCTGGTAAAAACAAACATACTGAAGCAAACAGTTGTTCTCTCTTTTAAAAGAAAAAAGGTATCTGGATTTCCTCTTGATGTAACATCGGTGCCTGTGAACCTTATTTCTTTACTGCAGAAATTGTCACTTTCAAAATTAATGGTCCTTTTCAGAGAAGACTGCCTATCTCAAAGTATTTACCCAATAGAGCTGGTGCCATTTTCCCAAAGAACCACCCCCATCAGAAGATGCTGTTTCATTGTAATTGAAAGCTTTAGGTGAACATGTTTATTTTTATAGTATTTGACAGAGAAATTCAAATGCTTCAAATAAAAATGGAACATGGAGCTATCTTACCAGATTTTGTCATGATGATACAATATTGTTCCATTTGCACTCGCTATAAAATTTAATTTCCAAATAATGCAATACTATTTCCTATAATTCAATATCCCATTCTAATGTGCTGACAGTGTCAGGCTGAACTGTTTTGACACTGCAGAAATGAAATCTTTAGCAAGAGAGGCCTACGTATTTAAAAATATCTATTTTAAGACTTCTTGAAATTTCTTCTTTAAGTTGCAACTTCTTGATTCAGCACAGGTTAGAAAGAAGTTAAAACACTGTCACTTCCCCTGAAATTCTACAAACTGTGTAAGTAGGTAAATGCATGTAGATATTTTTATATGTAGTGTGTTTTATTTTTTCTCCTTAGAAGAGTTAGTTCAATATGTTCAAAAAGGTTTGTCTACAAATTTACATCCTTACACAAGCATTCCCCTCTCTGCCATCACTGTAAACTCTGATGATGATGACATAAAAGTTCTTTAGGTCAAAGTCTTGCAGGAAGCTTTCCAGTTTGACTATCAGTAACATTTTAGGAGCTACAGCCAAATTTCTTCTGGTAATACTGATCTCTAATCAGAGCAGCTGCATTTTCTGAATCTAAAAGGTAGCCCTCCTCTTGTGATTTTTGAATTAATATGGAATTTTACTGTAGTCCTAGGCACTGCTTATATTGCAATAACAGTGTCAAATAGTCCAATTATAACATGATTGATCCCCTGGTCAAACAAGGTGAAAAGCTGTCAAGCACACAAGATGATGAATGGATGAAAACTAACCATTTGACTGAACGTACTAAATCCCCCAGCAGACTGCTGTTTTATTTTGGGTAGAAAACACTGATATTGCTTGGAGAAAACCTATTTCATGTGTGCTTCTGCAAAGGTTCAGATAGTCAGGGGCTATGTTGGGACTGGGTCTGTTGGCAAAGTTCATACAACCTACCTAGCTCTGATACCTCCACTTCTTTGCCTTTGAAGCATAAAACTTCACACACATAAAGACAAACCCTCTCCCCCTTCAGTTGGGCAATATTCCTTTCACTTTTATTCAGCTAAAAATAGTATTTTTTATTCTTAGGAATTAAAATAAAACGAGAATAAAAAATACAAAGCAAGGATCAGTGAGCTCCAGAATGTGTCTAGCTGTAAATTTAAAAAATTTATATTTCTTCTCACTTTGAAGATAAATTTGTTCACCATGAGAACTATCCAAAGAAATACAAAATTATTCTGAAAAGTTTCATTTCCTCTTCACGAAAAACAAAATAGAGCATGTTTATTGATATTTTTAAGCTAATGTACAAAAGAATAAAGTTATATATATATATATATTCATATATTTGCACAGTTATCATGCTTTGAAGTTATGAAAATTGTTATTAGTTCTCTGGAATTTCTTAAGATAGCATTAGTCATGATGAAATCATTCATGGTAAATTAGGACCACATGAGTACCTTGCTGCTATTTCTACCATATCTCAGCATTTAGTGACTGCAAAATATCACAGAATTTTTGCCATCAGCTGAGGGATGATGCATTTCACAAGACACAAATCCCAGTGAATTGAAGAAAAAAATTGCTGCTTATCTGTAAGGAAGTCTGTTGTGAAATTGCAAGCCTTTCCTGGCCTGTGGCTACAATGCTTCTAGTTTAACTCAATGGTCAGAGCAACCCCAGGGGAAACAACCCTTAATTCTACTGCTACGATTAATTTCCCTTTGTTAGCATCACATGTACAAAATTATTTTTAAAATACCATCACATATATTAAACACTCACTCCAAGATGACATAAAAACAATGTTCTATATGTGCAAATTAGATTTTGGCAAGTGCAAAATTATTTGCAGAAATTACATTTCCGTATGGAAAATACTCTTTCCACTAACCCAGATAGATATTTAATTTCTATGGATAAATTGCATGCTACCTATTCACTAACATAATTTTCCCACTGATGATTGACATTTAGATATCAAAGAGGAGAAAAGATAGCATAACATTAGATTGCACATCTCCAAGGAGTAAAAGGCATTCATTAGAATAGGTTTTCCAGCAAATGGCATGCTAAAGTCTTGACAAAAATCATGTCAAAAGTCATGTCAATCTTTTTTTTTTCCTGCTACTTCAAAAGCACATCTGTCTGTGGATGACAATCACTCATGCTGGAACCTGAAATATAACAAATAATACCCACTCTCGAAAAGATGAAAGCGGGAATCAATGAGTGATACACAGCATTACTGACCGGTATTCAAGGACACGAAAATGCAAATAAACAGGGCTACAGTGTTCCCATAGGAAACGTTTGTAGCTGAGGGGCGAGAGGGACTGAAGAAAACTATGGCAAAGGAACTCCAGCCTTTAGGGGTGTTTAAGCCTTTGGGAAACATGCAGTGCCAAACCAGCAGCCAAGCCCTGGAGCAGGGGGCAAACGGCACAGGCCCCTCAGCAGCAATTCTTTCAGGCAGTTGAGAAATTGTGTGCACTGGCTCCGGAGAGAATTCAAGCCAGTGTCTGTAGCTAAAAAGAAGCTGGTGTATTTGATTAAGCCTCACTGATTTTTGTACAAGGGTTAAATTGTGGGGAAAAATGAGGAGTAATTTTTTAGAGCTCTAACAAGTTCTGGGAGAAAGGCAGGACCTCTGTAAAGAAAATAAAGAGAGAGCTACATTGCAGAATAACTGGATGAAAATGACTTCCTCACATCAGACTGAACTGTTCAGAAGAGATGCATTACGTATGGAACAAGTATCCTGCAGCTAGTGCCTAGTTATGCTTCTCTCAAAATGAATAATGCTAACAATATCACAATAGCAAGATAATGAAGGAAAAGAGGAAGATTTGCGTTATCTGTGTTCATTAACCTGAACTATAATGCTTGCCTGAAATATTAAATACCTTTCTATCATTAGAAATACAATGTGAAAGGCTAAAGAAATACATTATGTGGGGATTTTTTTCAAGATTTTTTTTCTTTAGAGACAATGAGAAAAGCAACACAGCTCCTTTAATCCTGTAATCTCTCTGGTAGCAATCAGCTTGGGGTACATTTCGGTTTGTTCACTTGTCATCTACATTAAGAGTCCTTCAATGAGCTTTTCTTTTAAAGTAAATACAGAATGACACATTTATAATTAGATCTCTCTGACCATTCCTTTCTAGGTTTGAAGGATATGAGATGTAGACATGTCATGCAGTCCCTGCTCCTGATCAGAGTGCTAAGGAGCTTAGACTTTCACTGTTGATTAGTGGATTGTAAAACAACCAACAAAATACGCTATGGGTGCTGCTGGTTCAGATATTGTGGTCTCAGTTATTCCCTGTATGAAGGAACAGTAAGAAACTCAAGAAATATTTTCAAGAGCATAGAAAAAAATATTATAACCAATCTTAAATTTCAAGCAAAGATTACTGAATCAATTAAGTGTAACATAGGCCCTTGTAAACAAAGCAGAAAGCAAAACGGTTTCTGTTGAGCTGAAGAGCCCCAGGTATGTTTTAAGATCATTATAAATACAGCGCAGCATTATATGTTAGTGTTTGAAATTCCCACTGATATTCATATAGTTTCTTAACATCTGTGGCCACTCAAACTGTCCATAATATGATTTGTTACTGAGGGATAAAGTGAGATTTTTTGTTCAATTCTCCTAGCTCAGATTTGGTTTTACTCCTTCATGGCCTCTGTATCGCTGAATAAATTTCTCAAGAAATGTATCATAAATTTTTTTTTGATAGTCTAGATCAATCTAATAAAACTGAATTTTCATAGTTTTTTCAAAATAAGAAGAGTATTCCGATAGAGCCATCTATGCTTGTCAGCTCTCTATCTTATCGCACAGGAAAAAAACATTACTTTTTTTTTACTGCCTTAGAACAAAAATCAGAAATATTTGCCCCAAAGGTGTTCCTTTTTTTATATTCACTGATCAGGCAAAAATAAAAGAATCACTCAGTACCTCAGTTGTGTGTCTATAACATTACTAACAGAAATCAACTTTAGGGATTAAATGACTCAGCAACCTTCTGATTCTTTCCAGGATTATTCAACAATAACATGGATCTCCAGAGATTCCAGCTATTCCACTTCCATCAAAACTAGAGTGGTAAAAACATTGACATTTGCCACTGTTCCACTGTTGATAACTTCCCATGCTGTCCTTCACAAGTAAAGTTTTCTAACCCAAACCTTGACAGCGAACAAAATATCCCTTGCCCAATTTATTTCCTAGCAGGAAATAAATTTCCATATAATCTGAAACATAAATTTTCATCCAATTTTCGCAATGTGGCTTTATTGACTCCCAACCCAAAATCATAAACAATGTTACATCTGCAATCTATTAATAACTTAAATTTACTATTTACCATCTCTTGTCCATCAAATCTCTTTCCAGACAATAAAGTTACTACAAATCTTAAGAATTCTAATCCTTCATTCTTGTAACTATGGCGACTCCTTTGGTGCTAAATAAAACTGAGCTCTGGTCTTGAGGCCCCTGAGCTGAGCTCATGAGCTTCCTCTAGGCCCTCACACTATTCACTGACTAAAGGTATACATAGTAATGTTTGGAGGGAGGGATTCAAGACATCCAAAATACGGGCTGATATAGCTCACCAGTGTAATACTTCCATCACATGAAATCTCTGCATGCTGATTTTCCTGGAATTACTAAGAGGGCATATGAGGTGTGTGGTGCCATAAAGCCTTGACAGTAAGTGCTGGAAGACTATAAGGAAAGCAAAATCTAAGGCATTCCTGTTACCTACAGTTAATGGCCCCTGAAGTGTGCCATTCCTTGAAACATGTTTTGAAACTGGGAAAAAATGTTCTACATGTGGGTAAAAAGTGTGCTCTGGATCACGATAGAAGATAACCAATGCAGAGATCTCAACAGTGATCCATGTGTGCATAACAGTACAGACAAAAGTATTTGTTTCCTGTCTGGCAACAGGAGCTAAAAAATTAGATAATCTATATGGAAAATTAAATCATTAAAAAACACAATATTCTTCAGGTAATTAAATACCAAAGATGGAATGTGAAAATTGATTTCCAGAATAAGAGTCAGCTCTCAGGTTCAGATAATGAAAAATAGGTGTCTATCAGTGACCTATATGCCTAAACTGAATCATGTTGATCCAGTCAGTTTGGCTACGGGAGTCTAAAGAGAAAGCCCATTTACATTAAGATGAATGCCTATGTTATGATCAGACCCTTGACTGAAGCAGGAACACAAGTAAAAATCTCACACGTAGCCATGTGTAGGGTAAACTCTATTTCCAGTCTAAACTATAATTTGTCTGCTCACTCACTGAGATCTATTTTGATGCCCATTAGTACTTTGTCTGGCCTCTGGTAGCCATTGCAGAAAGCCACAGGTCTTCTGTATGTCCTGCGTCATATCTGACGATTTGTTCTCATGTTTTGAACTCTATTTCAAATCAGATACCCATGGGAGAGCAAATGAATTGATTCTGAGCTGTATGTACTTCATCAGTGAGAGAGGCTGACACCATCAGAGGGCAATTCAGTCCCTCCTGAAGTAATGGAAACACACTGAGCATTTAAATTAGGTGTTTAATATTTGATAGTCAGGAGTAAGATGGCATGAATTTGGCATGAATTCCAACATAAGGAACAAGCTACGGGGATTTTTACACTTACTGCCTCTGCTATCTCTTTCCACATATTTTTCTGTAAGGGATAGAAGATCCTCTAAAAGATAAACTGAATTTATCTTTATAGAATTAAAAAAGTCTTACTAACATTAGACAGGAAAACAGTCTAATGCTCCTGAAGTTAGAGATACACTGATGATTTTGACACTGCCAGATCTTTATCTGAAACTCATTAAGTTGGTACCAGTGATCTATCACAGAAACCAGGCCATGAAACAAGCCATTATAGATTACCCAGACGGGTTGTGGATGCCCCATCCCTGGAGACGTTCAACACCACGTTGGACAGAGGTTGGAGCAACCTGGTCTAGTAGGAGGTGTACATGCCTATAACAGGTGGCTTGGAACTATATGATCTTAAAGGTCCTTTCCAATCCAAACCATTCTATGATTCCATGATTCTCTCATTGTCATATTGTAGATCATGCAGCATAAAAGTTTAGGATTCTGAGAATGCTACAGTCAAATCACTTGGGAGTCATATTGCCAATAATGTTTAATCTAGCATTATGCTGCAAAATACTATCTCAAGAAAATAAATTTTTACAGAAATGAACTATTTTATTCCTAATAATCAAGAAATTGGAGGAAAACTGACTCTTGATTTCATTGGGTGCTAGAAGTGCACAGCTCTTCAGAAAAAAAAAAAAAAATCTCCTGGAAAGAGTCCAGCAGAGGGCCACAAAGATGATAAAGGGCCTGGAGCACCTTTCTTATGAGGATAGACTGAGAGACTTGGATCTTTTCAGCCTTGAGGAGAGATGACTCAGACAGAATCTGATCCACGTCTATAAATATCTAAGGTACGGGAGGCAAAGGGACGAGGCCGGACTCTTCAGCAGTGCATGGTAATAGGACAAGGGGAAATGGCCACAAACGGAAGCATAGGAAGTTCCACACAAAGGTGCCTAAGAACTTCTTCACAGTAAGGCTTACAGAGCACTGAAACATGCTGCCCAGAGGGGTTGTGGAGTCTTGTTCTCTGGAGTTCAAGACCCTACCTGTGCTACATGGTCTAGAGAGCCTGCTTTGGCAGAGGGGTTGTACTAGATGATCTCCAGAGAGTAAAAGGTAAAAAGTAAGTGAACTAAAGATGATTCCCAAATTGGTTAAGGAAGATGTTATCACAGCAAGTCTTAGCTACACATCTGCTCTCTAGAAGTAACAGGTCAAAACTGAAGAGAATGAGAAATTCAATGTACTTAATTTAACTGTTGAAGTTTTAACTCAGCTCTGGGATATATATTGCCTATGTTAAATACTGCAATTCACTCACAGATATTACAGCAAATACTTAGGGAATATCCCCTGCAAAAAATATATATTTAACAGTTCAATACGTATAAGCCCACACCAGACGCTAACAGAACACTGTCTGTTTACTAAAGGTAAGGCTGTGAACTGATGGATGTGATGGATCTCTCCAAACCAAGGCAAAGATTGACATTAAAATAGAAGAATCATAAACAGACAATGAATGAAACCCACAACCAGAATAAATAAATAAATGAATAAATAACAACTAAAGAACAACAAATTCCAGTGTTTTTCCTTTTAATATTAGTAAAAACATCAATGAATTTTGAAGACAAATTATCTGAATTAATGGAATTACAGATGAGAAAACAGAGGACTTAATTTTACCTTCATAGCATTTAATATGAGATCAGCACATCTCATACAGCTCCACTGATTTCAATTAATATAACTTTCTGACTAACTATAAATCAGAGAACAGAATCAGGACCAATTAGTCTCAGTGTGTATGAGTATTCCAAGTATCCAGCAAAACTCACAGAGAACTGTCAAGAAAAGGCTTTCAATCTAGGCAATATTTTGTAGCTCTGTGCGGAAGGCATTCAGCAGTCAGTGTTAATTCTGCATGGGATTTCATAAGCCCATGTACTAAAAAAACAACCATCTTAATTGAGCTTATTTAGAAGTGTTCTTTCTGATCAATGTATTGATTTAGTCATAATTTGATTCCTGGCCTGGTGATCATCTTTAACTCTGTGACTGTACTGTGCATTTGAAATGCACACAAACACGTAATGAAATCCATTAACTAACAAACCAATGGTCAATCAATTCATGAGCAATGGTTCAAATTTTCAAGATAAATGGTTAAGTCTTCTAGTGGGGATTCTTGCACAAACATTACATAGTCCACTGCTTTAACACCATCTTATTTAATTGTGAGAGAAGACTGGCATTGTAAAGTACAGAAGCTTGCTATTATTCATCATTAACTCTGGAAGAAAATACGATTGCATGTTTTTAACAGGAAATACCTGCTTAAGTCAAAAGTAGAGACGAAACTGATCCTTCATGCTGAATCTGTTTTTCTATCCACTACATATTTCCTAATTTTTGTGTGAATTTTCTTTACAAACTCAACTAAAGCCTGATCATGAGCAGAAGATTATGAGGAGTCCTATACAAATTCTGTTCTTAGGGTGAATAACGTTGCTCAGCTGATACTTACAGGATGAAAATTAGTGCATAACCAGCAGACATATTCTGATCTCGCATCACTGTAATTCAAATCCCTTGTGGTCTTTGGAATTAATGTAGTTTAAATTAGATCTATTCTTGTTCAAGTGTTCCTGTTTTCCTTCTGTACAATAGAGAACAGAATGATTCCATGAGACCACTACAGTCTCAGGGGAATTTTCCTTCTGTTTCTCTTGGGAACACTGAGCAAAATTTCCAATTATTTTTCTGTGACATACTAGAAACGGATATATATATATATATATATATATATAATAAACATTTCATATTGTTTTATAGTAAACATTGAAATTTTACTAGAATTATTAAAGGTTTAACTTGACTCTTATTATTTTCTAGCCTCTCAGGAACATTACTTCCCTGCACTATTTTCCAAAATCTCAGTTCAACTTGAGCTGGAGGCAAAGTTAGGTTTTTTACTTCAGATTTTCATTTGGGCTCATCTTTCAAACACATATTATTTTTCTTGCTGGCATATGTTTGCCCATCGTCAGTAAGAATCTGCATGATTTTACATTTATAAAGGAAAGTTAAGCAGTTCAACCAAAACCATAAACTTTTTTTCTAGGGACCGAAGCAGCAGTTTTCTCATTACATATCAATTTACAGCTCAAAATCAGGAATAGATCAATGCAAACCATCTGCACCTTGCAAGTTTTAACATATCTCCCTTTCGTCACTCTCAGTAAAGCAGAGGAAGTTATGCAGAGCATGTGGTCTGCTTTCACAAATAATTTCTATGGAAAACAGCAGTCAGACAGTAATACAGGCCCAAGGTGACCTCATTACTGAAATTTGTTCTAGTTGTCATTAGACATATCACACTGTGTCATTCAAATTGGGAAAGGAATAAGAGATACTGACACGCAGCACCAGTGATTAGAGATGAAAAATACTGTTACACCATAAGAATCCCTTGGTGGAAAAGAAATATGTATAGCATTTAAGATTCAGTCGCCCCCTGATCTGTCACTGCTGCCTTTATGGCTCTATTCTTTTTCTACTTGTTAATTCGCCTTCACAAGGGACAACATCTTTTCTTGAACAATATTTCAGAGGCAGATGTTTGCTGGCCAGCTATCTTGCATAAAATATTGCTGAATTTTTGGTGGTGAAGATTTTGCGTTGTGTAAAGATAATTACTGCAGTTATTGTAGGCCAACTTAGGCAATTGCTTCATTGTGCTTCCTGTCACTGCCAAATTTAAACATTCCTCAGATTTGTAAGCTATGGTTACATCAGGACAAAAGTTGTCCTGATCTTCCTTAAGTCCATAAGCTGCAAGGAATGATAGAAGCCACTCAGAAGCTGGCACCTTGCTAGCAAAGCATGGTTGGCTAAGACTGCAGCATGAGGCATTAAATTGTGCAGCCAATGGTCAGTTCCCCTTTCCAGCTTTTCCCACCTTGGTAACCAAAAATCTAGGTGAACATTGCTTTTGGGCCTTATTTCCACTTATGTTCTTGATATTCTTCTACAGTGCATCCCCAGAGTCCAAGTCCCGCAAATGGGCCAGATCACATGAAGAACAGTAATCTGAATGAGGTTTCACGCCAGATGCTAAAGCTTAGCTGATTTACCTTGACTTAAAAAAAAAAAAATTCAATGGCAGATGCTCATCATTTATCGCTATCAAAGATTTAAAGATGCTTTTTGCAATGGTGTCCAGAGTAAGTGCAAAAGAATTGGCCAACATCCCAAATGTTATGGCCAAATTCCAGTTTCCCTAATTACATTCTGCTTACCTAAATTCTCACTGCTAAGTAAAAGGAAGGGGATTTGTTTTCGATTTCTGGCTTGGACTTATGGACAATTGTTAAGGTGTGCTTTAACACTGCATTTTCCCACCTGATTGCTCAACAGTCAATGGACATATTACCATGAAAAGATCTGGAGAATCTACACAATGAAAGATGTTACATGAAAGCAGGAACCTATTGTTCATTTTTCCTTTACAGATGTTGGCAGCAAGTTTGCTGTAGAAAATAATCAGTTTTTAAACTGACCTCAATTTGGTACAGGGCAGAGGGAACTTAGAAGAATTTTCTGGAATGTTAAAATCAATCATACCAATCAGAAACCAAAAAATTAATTTTCATCTTAATGACTCAAACATAAAACTCTTCTGCGCCTTGAACTCTTTTTTACTTGGCTTCCTCGTCATCTCTTTTAAGTATTTAAGTTCTTTTTCCATTCAGATATATGTTCTAGTTGCACGTTTTCTTGAATCAAACATATTTATGGATAACTCCATATCTCTGAAGTCTGTGGCAAATTTTTGACTGCTGCCTTCAGAAGGTCACTGTTTGATATTCAGTGAAATCTAGATACAATCTTTCTTAAGCTTCTTTTATTTTAGAATCCTTCTTTCCAAAGGAAAGCGCACTGCAGAATGTGAAAATATATACGTTCCATACAATTGTAATGACACAATCACAGAACTGTAGGGGTTGGAAGGGACCTCTAGAGATCCAACCCCCCTGGCAAAGCTTCAATGAATTGGAAACAATGGTGGTAATGTTGGAATATTGCAAAGTTTGTGCCAGGCAGTCCCACGAATGTTCATACAGAAACAGAAAGAACACCATGTGCAAATGCGTCAGAACCTACTGAACCCACACAAGACTGAAGGTGACAGTTTTGTGGACTGCATCATCAGTGTCAAGAAGTAGTTACACCACTGTAAGCCACTGTTAAAGTGGCAGCCTATGGAGTGTGGACAAAAAGTTCACAGCACAACCTTCAGCGGGTAAAGCTATCTTCTTAGGATAGGAAAGGGGTGATCCTTCTGGATTTCCTGTAACTCAGACAAACCACCAACTCTGACCACTACATAGCAACGCTCACCATGCTGAAGGCAGAGTTAGGCCAGAAAATATACTCTTTTTCTTGCAACATGATAATTCTAGGCACCATACAGTTTGAAGACCGTTGAGCACACTGCCAGTCATGGCTGGACAGTGCTACATTTTCCTCAAGGTGTGTCTTTCTGTCAGTATATTGTCAGACTGGTACCTCCTACATTTGTTAGTCCTATCTGAAATCAGCGGCAGCCCTGCTATTAATGTTTACTAACAAAATAAAATAAAATAGGACAATCTAAAAATGAGAAGTCCAGTCTGAGACAGCAAATCATACATTACAAAACAGCTTCAGTACAACTGTGGGTAAACTGTCTCTTGTGAACTGTTCTGCAGCTGTTAGGGTTAATTTTGTTCCCTTATAACCTAGAAACAGGAATGTTTATTACCTCTGGCCACAGTATAAATAACATGAGTCTAACTCCTTGATGCAGATTAGTGTGCTGTCATTCAGTCTGGCTTTTATTTTGGCATACTACAATTCACCTCATATATGAACTCTACTATCACGTGATAGGAAAAGAAAGGACAAGCACACAAATATTAAAAATGCTATAACAAAACCTTAGGTATATAAAGAATTATTACTGCACTTGCACCTACTCTCATAGGTTATATTCTTGGCAGTTTTACATCACTTAGAGTGAACGGTTCAAGCACTTTGCTCATACTTGACAAATACTCTAAAGGTCAGTGCCGTCACATTTTCACTAAACATCACCAAAAATAGCTACGTAGCTGTTCTAGGAGATCTTCCTTCATTTATTAAATAAAACTTGTGCTATGAGAATTTTTTCAGGTCTTACACTGAAAAAATCCAAAAACCAAAAACAAAAAGCAAAAAAAAAAAAAAAAACTAGAAGGGTTATTTTTAACAATGCTTAGGAGTTAAAATATGTGAAAAATCTTGTGAAGATACATATCTACTGCATGTTAATTTTCTTAAAAATAAATATACTTTCTAAAATGTAAGATTTAACCCATCAGGATTAAGAATGGCTTTGCTCTTCACGAGATATACCACACACTCCTTCTCCTCTCTACATACATTCCATTAAGTATAAAAAAGGATAATTCAATAAATATAGAGAGAAATAAGAAAAATGTACCTCAACCTCTGAGACAAAAAGCCATTTCATAAATACCAGCAATAAACTGAAGCTGTTCCTGCATAGATTTAACCTGAAATCTGTCCTTTCCCACTCAAGCATAAGCAGAAAAAAATCATTTGGCACATGTATATTTATCAGAACAAATGCATATGTTATAGTCTGATTTCTTTCCTTTCAAAAACAACATATCCATTTCATACTTCTGCAGTCTTACACTTTGATATACCTTAGAGCGGGCACCAATATAAACACTGCTAGAACACAAAACAATGTGAATGTTACTAGAAAGTAATAAACATTATGGCTAATTAACAACCTAATGGGACACTGAGAATGAAGGTCTTGCTTCCCTGTGCTCTTCTGGGCTCTTCTTTAATTGTTAAGAAATTTCCAGTGCTATAAACAGAACACCACATCTAAGCAACATACATTTACTCCTGGATTTTCACGTCAAATAAAAATAATAATTATCATTTGCTTTCCAATTAATTTCATAACTCATCATGGCTTTAATAAAGAGTTCCTCAAATCCAAGGCTTGAATTATGGATTTTTACATCCATCTCCTCTTTGATTTCATTTGTTTCATCACTGGGGTCTCTACATGATTCATTATTCCTTTGTTTTGATTGAAAGATAAAACACATCAGATAATCAAAGTTTCATATTAAGGAGTTGTGGTGGTTAATACGTGGATCTGGATTCAGGAGGTTTCACGAGTCTCATAACCTGCTGCACCCGAGGTTTTTTCTACATGACCTTGCTTAAACAGCTCACTCTCTGCAACACTGAATAATAATCCTAACCTTAGTGTCTTGAGACCATAGGCTCAAGAAAAGTAGAGGTGGCATCAAGTCAAGATTTGCACAGAGCCTTGGACAGCTCAGCATACTACTACTTTCACTATACCATTTCTTACTCTCAACTTCATTGTGAATATTTAAATCATTCAAAAACAGTCCATGACAAATATTTCCCACAGTTTTTTAATGGCATATAAACAATTGATGAAATCTTTAAGATTATGTAGCATATTACTGACAATAGTCATTTCTTTGGAGACTGGATAAATTGAAATCTAACTCCAAAGTACCAAAATAATTCTTCCACAGTTTGAGAACAAAAAACTTTTTTTTCTCAGAAAAAAAAAGTAAAACAACTAGCTATTCCAGATGTGAGCTTCACCAATACTTGTTTATTAAATGTGAGGCTTTGCTCCAGCAATTAAAACCTTTGGGAGTGTATGCAAACCAGAACATTTGCATTTGGCCTTGAGCAATATGCCTTCTGCATGACAGTGTGCTCCCCACAGTTTTGAACATGCTGACAGACTGAACTAATCAAACCTCCAGAGAACCAATGACTAGAACCTGCAATAATCCAATGGGAAGGATTACAAGGTTTCCAAATGACTGCATGGCAAACCAGCACGTCGTTTGTGGGTGAACCAGAATCTGTGGTGAACACTGATCATTACTGTTAAGGAGGAAAGGTTTATCATGGATGCCAACCATGCAAAGGTAGAACAATAAAAATGAGAAGACTCATTATTTTAGAGCTGATGAATGTAATTTCTGCAGTTGACCTTTTGGGGCCAGATTCTGATCTCGAGGGAACAGGCTGACTGCACTGCTCTGCTCCTATTGTCAGCTGCATGGGCTCATGCAGATCTGATGATAACATGCCCGTGTGACCAGTATGGCCAGCTGCTGTCCCTGGGCTAGTAGTTCATTATATTTGAAATTAAAATGCAAATAAAAATCTTTAGAAATGATTCAAACAATTTCTAAAGAAAAAAATCTTGTTTCATTCTGTATAGAATTATCACAATGGTTTTCATTTACATACGAACAAAAAATTAAGCTGAACTTTGAATCTGTAGTTATTCTTACTATTTGCTTGCACATGAGAAAAAGACTGTGCTTTCTTTTCCTTTTTTATAATCTGTCCACAGATCAGGAGAGATCTGTGGACCTAAAATTGATAAACTCTACTGCTAGATAAGGTTAATTTTATTCCCAAACAATCAGTCAGAGTCTACTTCTTTCATGGCATCTTTGAGATATGATTTTAGTGGACACAAATGTTGGGAACTATGGAGGGGGCCTATTCTCACATCTGCTTTATCTCTTTGCTGTGGACAGAATTGATTCCTATGCATATTATTTCTTTTTCACATTATTTTTAATCAATTAATTGTACATACACCAAAATGAAATTGTAAAAAGTTGGGTTAGACTAGAATCAAAGCTGAAAGTAACTTTATTTTCTTAAGCTTTATTATTTTTTTTAATTAAAATTTCTAAATATCCATGGGGATGAATTGCAACCGAAGAAACAGATATCTAAACCACAGTAAAAATCAAGAACATCGTGGTCTTAATTCTTGGGCATAAATAAGGAGAAGTTCTGTATTAAATAAATAAATAAAGCAAATGAGGTTCTTAAGAGTTACTAAAAACTTAAAAGAAATCCTATTTTCATGTGAGCTACAGCAGGCAAACTGCAAAATCTGGGAAGAAATATAATATGCAAACAAGCCATAGCTTTTTTTGCAAGCTGACATACACTAATAGCTAACAAATGAGAGGCTATTTCAAGTGAGCTGATCCTGTACAGCTGAATTATGATAGGCAAATGGGATAGGAATAAATTATAGAACATCACACTCCTTGTCACAATTTTTCTTTGCAAAAGCTACTTTCCCTTCAGAAGTTATTGGCATCTGCCAAAGTCATAGGGATTACCCCTTCCCTAAGGCAACATATAACAGGAGAGGGAGTTTTGGCTCCTGACCAAGAAACGGAAACTGAAAAATGTACTAACAAGTGATGTGAGAAATCTAAGCCAAAATTCTTTAGGAAAGCATTGGATTTAGCTGTGGCCAGGCCAGGCCTGACTCACTGACTTTTAACCTCTGCACTGCAGCATTAAAACTATTCATAGGGCACTATAGGAAATGTTAGACAAATCTGGATCTCAAACATGCTTAATCACTCAGCCAGGAGATGATTAAGAACATGAAATTTACAGAGGTTGGAATAATTAGAGTACTCTGTCCCATAAAATAAAAAATTATCAGTGCATCTGACCCCAAAAGCTATTTCCAACCTCTCTACTCTGTACTCCAGCTATCAGAAGGCCTTCTGCGTAAAAGCTATTCAGCTCAGTTCTGTGCTCTTCCCTTTCTCCAAACATTGTCACTATAGAATCTAGATAGGGCACTCCTTCATCTTTTTCCTTTTATCAATTTATGTAACCTGCCAATGCAAAACACACCTATTAACTGAGAAATATATGTTCTGAAGCGTGTGGTGGCAAAAAAATTAGTGGAGATTTGGTAGAATTTGTACAAAGTGGAGGGACAAAAAGGTACACAAGGAAGAAAGCCTACAGAGTTGATAGGCATTCCCTGTTCAAACTGAAGTTCCCTCCAGATTTCTATGGGAAGGCAGAAATTTGATTTTTTATATTTTATTTTGCAAAAAGAATGTGCACTTTGCTTTCACTCTGCTGATTGATTCTCATAACAATTAAGTAGGCATCAATAAATAACTTTAAGAGCTCAGGTGCAAGTTGTCTTTGCTATAAAGATGAAAATACAAATTCTGATAATCTAAGTTCAAGGAAAGTATTGTTCAGCAGAATGGAAATTCTGCTTTACTATTATTTTTCATAGTATCAGAAATAATTACTAAGGATCTCATTCAAATTCAAGTATTTAAAAGGTAGGAAATTTCAGACTAGAGTTGCTTATGCAACTCAATTTGGACCTCTCGAACAAATTCGCTATGAAACCAACTTCAATTGTGTGATCACGGACTATTTTTCCATGGCATAGCTTCAGCTCTTTTTGTGAGTACTGTGGGCAGTATTCTGAGAAACGGTATTCTGGGAATTAATCAGGTTTATGTAGTGAATGAGGTTTTCATTTCTCTCGGCCTCATTTGTTTCAGGAACTGGAAGAGATATAATGAACCAGCAAGGGACTACAGAACAAGAAAATAAGATTTAATGGTTAACGTAGCTGCCACTGAAGACCCAAATTCCGTTTCTGGGTCTGCTCGTAGTTCCTGTGTGGTGTTGGACAAATCACATTTCTTATAGATGACCATTAGTTTCACGTTTTACATTTTCTGGCCTCTCCACTAGCCAGTTGAGCTGAGCCACTGAATACTTACAGCTGCTAACAATGTAGATTAAAAACACATCTATATACAAATAAAGATTCATTAAAATTATAGAGTATATGAAAAAATTATTTAGAAATTAGGTGGTACAGTATCAACTATTTTGTTCTTCATCTCTCTGCCCTTCATGTGTGAAACAGGCATAACAAAACCATGGACAACCAGGGTGTTAAGCAGGTTAACAGCATTTCTCTGTGAAGGATTCAGATATGATAGTTATGAGAACAATGAAGTAGTAAATAATTTTGTATTCAGTGCATGTTTTGAATGAAGTGTGGTAAGAAAAGCCCTGGGGCAACATACTACATGAAGAGGATGGAAAAAGAACACAGTCTGCCCATAAAGCAGGGTCATGTGGAAAAAAAAACAATATTCATTTTTTAAAAGACTGTCATGGTGTCTGCACTCAAAGGAGCCAGGTTAATTTTTGCAGAAGCAACCTTGGTTCTGGCATTACATAGTTTCCATGTGGACTTGATTTTGTTCAGTTCGTATAGATGGAAAGTGATCACATCTGCCTGTAAGAATGTAAGAGACTATTATTTTATGCCATTGCCTCAAAGTTTGCTGATGGACATGTCCGAACATGTCCAAGCTAATCCTGGGCAAGGGTTGCAAAATCCTTTGTCTAAGGGACAAGCAGATGGGCGTGTCCTGGGGCAATGAGAGATAAGCTGCAGCTCAATGGCCGCTGAACACCCTTTTGTGTGGTACTCATCCCCATCGGGAGATAGCCATCTTAGGAGACGCTTGCCTTACATCCTAGCACAGGATTTGTCACGTAGGCAGGAAAAATGGAGGATAAAAGAGGGATCTACCACCATGAGATTGGTGGTGTTCTTCCATCGGAAACCTCATGAGCTGATCCCTGCTGCTAAACTCCCTCCTGGGCCTGCTGCCTGACACATGCTGCTTTCTCCCGGACCTCGCCGCTCCTTCGAGGTGTTCTACCATCTGAACCCTCACGAGCTGATCACTGTTCGCTGCTTCTCCTGTGCTGACCCGGTGCCGCTTCTCCAGGACAGCTGCTTGCTGCTCAGGGCTGCCCGTCGCTGCTGCTGTTCTCCCCGCTTCTGCCACCCCTGCTCTTCTGCCTCGGACCATCGGAGCCACTTGCAACCGGACCGCCCCCGGGATCCTGGCTGGTGACTTTCCCTGCGTTGTACGAATCCGTGCTTCTTTCCTATCTTTCCTATCGCTCGCCTTCCCTTCCCTATCACCCTTATTGGTAACAGTGTCCGCCTTCCCCTTCCCCATTTCCCTGGTCAGTATTGGTAATAAACTGGTCGGACCAACATTTGAACCGTTGCTTCTTAATCTCATGCCGGGTATACACATAATCTGAGAACATCGTCTCCCTCCTTTATATTGGAGCGTGACAAAGAAACATTCACATTTATAATGTAGGTTTTATGTGAAGAAGAAAAGAATCCAGGCACCTACCACTTCTCCCATTTCTGACCTAGGCCAAACAGGAACAGCAGTTCAAACCTAAACTTGTTTCAGTCAGGCATGCGATAGGAAGAGTCTAATTAAGGTTCTTGACCATGTGAATGAACAAAAACCCTCTTGGATGGATGTGGCCTGTGGTCTGGTTGCATCCAAGACTGATGCCAGAAACAGGCCTGCCTTGCCTTGCTCTACAAAAATTGCTCCTAGGGGAAAGGGATATTCACTTTGTATCTGGACAGGACACCATTTTGACACTCGTACACTCAGGAAAGGCAAGTCTGAGCACCCAAATATCCTAGGCCTCCAGCAAACATACATTCATTAGCTTGTGAACAGATGTTAAATCTGAGCTGGTACAAGAGGTGGGTGAGGCAGGCTGAGGTCCATATAAGAGCTTGGCTTTTACATCACATCTGAGCTGGAAAACTCCACCATGATGTTTGCCAAATCTAGGTCAGGGAAAACCTGCAGTATTTTCTGTTTGACTACTGTACCTGCAACATAGGTCACCCATCTTTACTTATGCAGATGGAAAAAACAGAGTGAGAATTGCTTTTTCATATCAATACACCACACACATCCAAATGAAGGAAGAAAGTAACTATGGATACTTTGGCAATTCACAGAGCTTGAAGTTATCATAAGAAAACGACAATGCAGGGAAATCCTGTCTTGTTACTAACTTTCCTATTACATGAAAGCCATGAAAGAAATTAATATTGTGATAGAGCAAAGACTTTTCTTGTGAAACCTCCATATTATGTTGTACGAAAGATTACTTCTGAACACCTTGCTTTAGTTTCTACCTTTTTTTTTTGTTTGTTTTCTTTGAAGACATCTTTTTTATGATACCAACTATTGTTGATGTTTTGCTTTGCTAAAATATATTACAGGCCACACAGAAGATCATGTATTGGCAAATAATGGAATTAAGTTAAAATTGTAAGTTTCCTATAATGAACTGATCATCTCATTTCAGCATTAAGTTCAGGTGTTACACTGGGAGAGAAGACTGGCTTTAAGGTATGTTTTAAATTTCATTGCCTATGAGGACTCAAATGCGTAATTCAAAATTTCAGAACAACATGTCTTACTTCTAAAGCTAGAAGCACTTTCGTTCACGAGTTTTATATTTTTTCAAAGTATTTCCACTAGATGTGCATGCAAATTATGAAATACAAAACCAATTTAAAAAAGCAAAGAAAATGATTTCAATCACTAAGGGAAATAAAAGAAACTTTTAATTAGAGCACAAGAAGAAAGGAAAAGCAAACAAGAGATTAAACTGTCCTCTCTTGATGAATTCCAAAGTTTGGCCTAGAGAAGATTAGTGAGAAGAGGAAAAAATATTTAAGAATGTGTTCATAAAAATTACTAAACCTAAATCTATATGCTGAATAAATTAAACATTCTGAATCTTTCACATCTTCATTCTAAACTTTCCTGATCAGAGCTGAATAAAAATTGTGACTTGGGTCTTTGGACCAAGCAGTGGTGCAAATTTTAGACTGTGAACTCCAGCAAGTAGAAGTTGTCACAGACTCACTGAAGTCCTTTGATTTTGGCATTTCACACTGTTTAAAGAATCAGAAACACATTACTTCTATGTCTGTTATTTTAGGACTGTGATTATTTTTGATCACACATAACCAAAGATTGCATTTTAAATAACTAATTAGCTTAATTTATTTGATATTCACAGATTGAAAATCTACTTAGAATTGCATAATTGTTTGGGTTTTAAGGGACCAAGTTCCAATCCCTCTACCAAGGTAAGGGACATTTTCCACCATATCAGGTTGCCCAAAGAACCATCCAAGCTGACCTTGAACACCGCTAGGGATGGGGCATTCCCAGCTACTCTGGGCAACCTGCATCAGGTGAATAATTTATTCCTAATATAGAATCTAAATCTACTCTCAGTTCAAAGCCCTTACCCCTTGTGCTATCACAACATTTACTCATTCCCCTGGAGAGTTGTTCCTTATAATTTCCGTAGGTCACTTTAGATACTGGAAGACTGTAAGAGCCTTCTCTTTTCCAGGCTGAACAACCTCAGCTAATCTCCATAGGAGATACAGCTGAAGTCCCAGAAGAGTGTAGTAGAGGGTATGAATCCTGGATCCTGGATCCACTGACCATGCTTCTTTTGATGCAGCCCAGGATGTGGTTGATTTTCTGAGCTGCAGGTGCACAGTGCCAGCTCATGCTGAGTTTTTCACCAATCAGCAACTTCAAGTCCTTCTTGGCTACTCTTATTCAATTCATCTCCAAATCTGTACTGATTTTTGGAATTTCTCCAGTCCAAGTGCAGGACCTCACACTTGGTCTTGTCAAACTTCATTATATTTGCATAGGTCTATCTAGGTTCCTTTGGATGGTAACCCTCCCCTCCAACCACAGAACATAGCTTGGTGTTGACAGCAAACTTGCTGAAGGTGCACTCAATCCCACTGTCCATGCCACTAACAGAGATGTTAAAAAATGGTGGTCCTAATACCAACCCCTGAGAAACAGCACATGTAACTGGTCTCCAGTTGGGCAGCATGCAAATGACTGCAACAATTTGAGTCCATTCAGTCAATTCCTCATCCACTGAATGGTCGGTCTGTCAAATCCATGCCTCCACTTCAAAGGCAAGGGTTTCATGTGGAACACTGACAAACACTTTGCACTAGTCCAAATAGATTATTAGGAAAATGGTGCATGAAGCATACAACACATGAAGTATAAAAAGCAATTCAATATTTAGGAAAAAAAACCCACTTTAATAGGTCTGTATTCTGTCATCATTATTCAAGCCAATGAAGTACTCTGATGTTCACATCTCAGCATTTTTTTAATGTGATTGAACAGCTTTTCAATACTGAAGTTGTATAACAAACTACGGTGACAGTAATCTGGGATCAATAGTGTAGCACTCAATTGAAATCCTTCAACCAAGTATGTATCTCACCATACCATAACATGAATATATCTCAATTGTTGTCTTACTTGTATTAGGAAGAAAATGCAATTTCAGATTTAAAAGTAGATGACCTTCCTTTTGCTGCTCAAGTATGTACACACACATGCACAATTTTAACCACAGAGAAAGCATGACAACGGAACTAAACAACAATTAAGCTCTTCCTAACTTAGAGCTCCAGTAAGATGGAAACAAATATTATAAAAAATAAAACAGGTTAATATCCAAAAGCAAATTCATATTCAGTAATATTCTGATTATAAAAAGACATAGCCTCTTCACTCTTTTCTGTTTGACTATCAGAAAGTGAGAAGTAAATGGGCAGTATTCGCAAATTTGTCTGACCACTTTACAAGCAATGATCCATCCAGGATTCAAACTAGCTTGAGAGAACCTTTGCTCTGCCAAGTTTATGCAATGCATAGTGTAGCATGCATGACTGCAACACAAATAAGTAGATTTGTCTGCTCCTGCCACCATCACTCTCAACCAGAGCTAGTTATTTTTTTTTTGTGGAGTAAGTGAGCGAAAATGTGGTCCCCTCACAGGTGTGGAGGCTGAAGGCCCTCCGACCTACCTATGACTTCAGTCTCAGCAAAACAGGGCAGCGAGTATGACAAATGTTCATTCCAGTTAGCAAGGAACAAGGTATTATTTGCAACTATTAAATATAAAACACATACAATTCTAGCATATAAATATCACCCTTGAAAAAAGATGAACTATGAACCAATCCTTTAGACAACTTCTTGACTTACTGAATCAGCCAGAGTTACTCACAGACACAGCAAATCATTAATCTATCTCAGTAAAGGTATTAATATCTGCTTGTGCTATAGCTATTTCTTAAGAGATGTTTCCTAGAATAGCGGTACAATCTGACAAACATGATGTGCAAATACCAAACTCAACACAAATTGCCACATACTTTTCAGATACCTGTGAAGACAAAACATTACCCCAATGAAATCTTGTATTATTTGATAAAATAAGCCACGGTGTTAATCACTCCAAAACAATGAATTCCAAGTGAAGGAAACCCACAAAACTAGCATAGAGAAGAGCTATCATGTATTCAATCTGTGACTCAAATATGAAGACAAGGATGGGAGAAGCAGCTTGCACAACACTGAAGCCTAGAAACAGCTTCTAAATGATTCTGCTTCCCAGCTGCACATTAAGACCTTTATTTTTTTGTGCCTGCTCAATTCCTGTTTCTATTTTCTTGTTGGGCACAAAAGGTCTTGAATTGAAGGATCACCATTATCCCATGTGCCAGCACTACTTGCTTCCCTCAGGGGCCACTGGCATAAAACATCAGGGCTGTGTGTCTTAGTGAGAATGTAGTCAGCATCAGATGGATCTCACATAGCCCTACAATATGAACAAGCACAGTCATTTCATGCATGAATTGAGCTTGTATGATAATCAGAAAATTCAGCTCTTCACATCTTTTAATACTGAAGCTGATACTCTGCAAAATGACCCAAGATTTTGCTTTTGTGTGAAGTTTATATAGGAACATTAAGCAGCAATTCTTAATGAGGAGGATGTACATACTGAAATACCTTTTAAAGCTTGGTTTTTACCAAGCAAAGTTGAAGAATATTTTTTCATTCAATGTTTTGTAATAGATTTTACTTACTTATCATCATTAATATTTAATCAAACTATCTGAATTCAAGGTTATTCTTTACTGAGATGCATAACCAAAACATTTGCCAGCTATTAAAATGGTAAAATATCAAGAAAAAATAGCAATTACTACTACAGCACTTTAACAGCAGAATTATTTTATGTTCTATTTGTCTTAAATCATAGAATCATTTAGGTTGGACAATCTCTGAGATCATCTAGTCCGCCTACCACTATACCATGTCCTTAAGTATTACATCTTCCCTTTCCTTAAATACCTCCAGAGACAGTGACTCCCCCGTTTCCTATGGGCAATAAAATATAAATGTACAAAAAATACAAAATGGACCATAACTTCTAGAATGTAGAACTTTTTAGAAAACAATGCCAAGGTAAGTACTTTAACTCCCTGACAGAGAGACTGAAAACAGATTCCTTCAGATATTTGTGGAGCTTAAGTGGAACCTATGTTTTCCTAAAGAAAAATATAAGAACTTGCCAAAAACTTACAGATAACTGTCCCTGATGCCAATGCTTCAAGAAGGTACTAAGAAAGAATATATATATGGAACTGCCACCCTTCACACAAGGTATAAGAGTTCCACACTATTGCCTAGTTGAGAGTGACTCTAGGGATTTTTTGCTAATACTGGAGATTTTGGCCCTGATTTTTTGCTGAACCAGTTTGGTTTAATCACATTCTGTACACCGAATTCCTCCCCTAAACTCTTAGAGTGCTAAGTATATCTTTCTAAGCATCTGCTACACCACCATTTTCTCCCTGTTTTTCTGTTTGATCAAGTGTATTTCCTATGTCTTGGAAAGGAACAAAAGCTATTCGAAATATAAGCTTTTAATTTGGGTTAAAAAACTCTTGAGACTAAAACTAAAAATGGACAGAATAGTCTTAGTTGAAAATATGCATACAGGGATTTTTATTTCTGAAATTTATTTAAAATTCTCCTCTTGTGTTGTGTTTCTTAAAAATAAATAAATAAATAAATAAATAAAGGTAAATGGTACCATCTGTATAGACCATCTGAACTGAACTGACCCTGAACAGAAACATGAACAGAATGAACCTACAGATAATCCACAGCACTTTGTCAAGCCTGATGGTACCTAATTTACTTCCAGAGTATATGGACAGGCAATTATTACCAGAAGACTTTAATGAATAAAAATTGAGAAGAATTCTGTTACTTCCCCAAGCATCCCTTTCCACAGGAACTTAGTCCAAAGCAAAATGTTCAGCAAAACAAAATGATGAAGAAACGAGTCATAGAGGTTGGTTCTGAAACCAGCATCTGTTTTCCCACTCCTGTCAAAATCGTTTACCGTTATTTAGTGTGAAGTTTGGCTTGCACATTAGCAGAGCCTACAATACAGTGCATCAGTAAATGCCTATGAGAATTGCAGAGGCTGCACAGCCATCTCCAGTGTGTCGGCACGTCCATTCCTACAAATGCTGCTGGTTCCCCATATGCTACCAATAGCAGCAAATAACAATCAAAGAGAGGCAGATGAAGAATAATTAAATTTAAGGGATAGGGCAAGAGACTGAAAAAGCCCATCATGCATCCAAATATCCTTGAGGAGATCTTGGCTTGTGTGGTTTCACAGCCACTTGGTCCTCAACATCTCCATCTCCCACTCCCGCTGCCAGCTCCTGGCCTGTGGGTGCTCCATACCCTGTGAGGGCTGGCAGCATGATGGGATGCTGCTGGTAGGCCTCAGCATCCTGATTTGCTCCAAATGCTCAGCTGCTGCTGCATGACAACCAGCCTCTGCAGTGCTGGAACTTGTCTGCCCTGCGGGGAAGGTAGGATAACTCGATTTACTCCTGTCAAAGAGATGGGTGCCAAGCCAAGGATCTGCTTCTGCTGAGCCTTTGGCACTGAAATCAAGCCTGCAGTTCTGTCATGCCCTTTCTGTTGCTTGGATTCATGAAGAAAGGCATTTGGACTGCTTCCTCTCCCTGCACAACTAAACCCTACCACCGTGGGAGGCCTGAACTGTGCTTTTAAACAGGCTCCCTGCTGCTCCGTGTCAGATCCTTTCTTCTTCACCTTCCACAGCAATTTCATATATATTACATTCTAAAACAAAGGGCAAACTCCAAAAATAAGCACTCCGCACACAGTTTTCCAATGTTCATAGCCAATTCACTGTGTTCTGCTATGAATTCCATGACAATGAATTCAGAAAGTATTAATATGCCATTTGATCCCTCCTCCTTTTTCTCCTGTACCCATCATTGCTTGTGTACTCACAGTACATGAAACAAAGGGTGGGAGGGGGGCATCCTCAAATTCCAAACTCTTGGTGTTTATGCACTTCTACATGAATTAAATTAACCCAGCTATAGTGATCCTCTGTCTTTCAGAAAATAAACAAACAACAACAACAACAAAAGAAACACAAAAAAAACACAAAAAGAAACAACAACAACAAAAAACCAACAAAGCAATTAGTACAGTAGAAACACCAATTAATGTATTTAGCCACATCCAGGGGGTTGACTGAATGACCTATTTATGTTTAATTCCCACCTTAATATTGTAATTACTTCTAGTATTGTGAAACAAACATATTATGTTAGCTACTTGCCTTATACTAAGAATTACAGTGTACTTTTATAGACTGTGATACCCTGCAAGAGAGCAATGATGATAGACAGGTAGAGAAAAGTTAAAATTCATAGGAATCTCTTTGTCTTTTAGTTTTTTACTGCCAAATGTACATATGTTTGTATGTACATATCAATCTATATACATATATATATATATAAAATAAAATTGGAGGCAGCAAAACAAAGATTTTCTTTGATTTAATTTCAAGAAAAATGTCAAATGCAAAGACACATCCACTATCCTTTCCTAGACATCAAAGCTATTTTCAACAGAAGGGCCCCTGCTCAGACAAAAATAGTCTGTTTCCATACTGCAGCTGAAGTCTGCAGAAGCTCAGAGAGAAAGAGGAAAAAAAATCAGTTTTCATGGCCATGTACCAATTTTTACAGGATGAAAGATGAAAGCATTTTTGGTTGAATCAGCTAGAATCTTTTAATTAGGAAGAGCATTTCCAAAAGTGTCTGGCTGTCTCTAGGAACACAAGTCTCAGTCACTGACTTCAATTTTGCAACAAAAATTATACTATGACTTAGTGACATCTTTCACAAAAATGGGTCAATTTTTCTTTCATGAAAAATGCAACAAAACCTGACTTTTAAGTCATTTGGCCTTTTATTATAATATATTACATCCTATGCACCATCTTGATGACATTTACTGTTTCCTATGCAGGATCCCACAGTACGTATGAACGGTCCGAAGTTCAAAGAGGGCAATCATTAAAATTTGACATTTATGTCAATGTGTACACAGGGAGTTTACCTTTTCATTAGCTGCATACATGTATTTATTTATTTATTTTCTGGAGGAAGAAGCTGAATATGAAGTCATGAAAAACTCAGGTGCATTCTAATCCCAGTTGAGACTAATGGATAATTCTAGATGTTTGCAATTGAGATTACTGGGTAGAGGAATTGATTAAAGATTTTTTTGCTGTTGTTATTTGCTGAGTTGTCAGGAGGTGTTGAGTCATGCTGTGAGAAGTTTGAGTGTTGAACCTTCTGCTGTCACATACAGAAATGTCATGTTATATTACACAGCACACGAAGCTAAGTTAAAATATCTCTGTATATACCATGGTATTTTGGTAAACAAATCCTATCAACTTCACAAATCTAGTTTTCCTTCCAATTGTATGTTATTTTTGCTGTCTGATAGGCTCAGTTTTTCACAGTGCACAAGTACTAACAGATGTCTTTCTCCAGATAAGCAAACTGATCAGAATATGGTATAGATAATGTGTACTGTCAGCCAAAAATTAATAGATCTTTTTTTTGGTTCCAAGCTGCTTCTTAAACTTCTTCTAAAAACAAACTGCATATGTTGCAGCCTTTCTTTGCTCAGCCAGGGTAAAACAGTTCAGTAAACTTCTGCCTCTCTACTCTTCTCCAAATATTTCTAGTAATTACATAGTGATTTACTGAGGAAACACTGATGGTGATGGAACATCCAGTACCAGCTTGCCTACTCAAGGGAACTGTTTTTTTTTCCTGGCCATGAAGATGACAGCAGGAAGTTTTGCCATGAATTTTACCTTTAACCAGCTGAGCTCAGGTGCAAACAGAGTAGCCATAATGCCATGGGGGACTCTTGGATGGCACACAGCTGGGCTCCCCATTGGATGCTTGGCAGAAAAGAACAGAGCTACTTTTGAGAAAAAAAGTTGATCATGTTTCACGTGGAAAGAAGGCTGAAAATAACTAGCCAGAGGCTATATGGAAGCATCATATGGAAGAAAAGCATCCTGACCACCACCCCTCCAAAGTCTGGGAGAAGGGGCACTGGGGATGAATGAGAACAAGTTTACCACATTCCACATAGGAATTTTTTCTGCAGGAGCCCAGTCAGAATGGAGGGTATAAAGATCTCCGTGGTAATATCAAGCTAAACTTTTTGCATTAGTTCTTATTTGCTCTAACTGTAATCTTGTTGTTCATTAATCCTGTGATTAGAAGATAGGCTAGGCACTCCCAGACCCTAGAAGGAATTTTCTGAAGTTCCCTGTGTATTCACTGGAGGCAGTGTATATATTTATACTTGTATATTATTTTCTCAGCACCATGAGTACAATCAGCTCTCTTCCGTTACATTATAGTCAAGACCAAGCCATGCAGAAGTGGCCATATACTTGAGTGGGATAGGAGAATCAATGATCTAAGTATATTCAGGAGCCTGTGTTTAGTAGCACTTATTCAAGCTCATTTAAGAAGCTGAATTTGTCTTATGCAAGTCGATTCATAACAAACAGTCAAAAAAGTGATCTTAGATAGCTAATATTTCTTGCCTACAGCTTTAGGAATCTGAAAGTTGACATTGGGGGCTACAATGCATCTCTCCAAGAACAGCTCCAGTAGAAGTCTTTTCAGTATAAACAAGAGTGTAAGAAGCAGGGTAAATCAGGCCAACAGGTAGTATTTGGCAATATCAACAAAATGGCAGGTGTCTTACTTTACAGCTTTCTTGTGTAATGTTAATATTTTTATTTAAGAAAAAGGATAGCAAAAAGATTAAAGCAAAAACCTCAGATGAAACTTATGCTTGGCATATAATAAAAGCCTGTACAAATTACAGAAGAGTTTTAAACCAGCAGAGTAGAAGATGTAACATAATTAAGACTCTTCATTAATTTTCAACTTTGCAGAAAACATAAGAAAGAAAACTACTCAGTCACGACAAAGAGGAAATTCATACCTTCTAAAATATTCCAAAAAGCAGATTTTTCCCAATTAGATTAGTAAATGTATCCTCTACAGCTCCATTATGAATTTATGTAATGTTAATCATTTGGACCCTTAATTAAAATTAAAAAAAAAATAAAAAGGATGTTTTTTTCCTCTACTCTCTTATTGATTCCTCAGGAATGAGAGACCATTTATTTCAGTTCTCCATATGGAAAACCACAATATAACTCTATGACATAAAAGTCCAGACCAGAGTGCCACGTTTTTCCATCTCTCTCTTTAGAAACAATCTAACTCAAAATATATTTATCTAAACAACTATTTGCATCTATGTTCGAAGTAGTTGTTCTAATAGTTCTTTTACATTAGAATATACGAATAATTATTACAATAAATGCAATATAAGAGGCTTTGATTGCTGCCCAAAGCAGGGCAAGGGTTTTAAAAATCTTTTGCCTGCAGGTAAATGTCTCTCTTTGCTCAGCTTCTCTCTGTTCCTTTTGGTGACCAATATGCAGCTTCTAACACTCTGCTGACAGCCACATTTTATATTTCTGTAAATCTCTTAAAGACAATTCCTGAATTTACCCAACGAGCTAGACTAGGAACATCCTAATAGGAGTGTGAAAGGCTAACAAGCTAGAAGCCTTTGAGGTGGCATCAGTGTCTCACATCTCTTGATGTCAGTGAGTTTATAAAATTGTTACTAGTTCAAGAAGGCACGCATTCACAGTTTCTCCTTTCAGGTATTCCCTTCAACTAAGGCTAGATGGTTAAGGCCTTGTATTTCAGATGCAGTAAGTGAGCTGAAATGTCAGAATTCACTCCCTGGGAACTCCATAAATGAGCCAGTTTTGTGTTGCAAGGAGGAGGACTGAGCTGTTGATAGTAAGGAAAACTGTCTCATTCCCAACTCACCTACTTCATTATTTATTTTTAAAGCAAATATCTTCAGCCTTCTTACTCCTATAATCTTAGCAAGGTGCTGATGAAAGGATTTCTTTCAAAGCCTATTCTTTCTTTGAAACATCAAGCATGATGCAGCTGTTATTTGGCCATGTATGATCAGGCAGTGCTTAGCTGTGTGGAAAGACATCCCATTCCACATTCACTCCAGGAAACCAGTAAACTTTGTGTAAACCATCCGAGGTTTAACTTCTCAGAGCTGGCAGCCTCCCAGCACTAAAACGGTGTCAGCCTCACTCCCTACCAGGCTGAGTCTCTCTTCCTGCATTGCTTCCCTGTCATCAATGAGATTATTTCAGCTGGGAGCAAAAATAGCGGAACTCAACACAGAGCTCTGTTAATAATCATAACATTAATTAACTCAGCAGTTTCCAAGCAAGCATGTGCTTTCTATCAAACAGACATAAAGCAGCAGTGAATGTAAGCACCAACAACATCAGCCATTAAGAGTTTAGGAGGATACAATGATGCAGGATGAACAAATAGTTGACTCCGCAAATAGCGTTTGCATAAACTCTGCCTACTGAAATTGGATGTAAACAAAGATGCTGGTTCTGCTATCTTGAACAAAAAACAAGCATTGTATAAAGGGCGATTGAAGCTTGATGCAGAGGAAACTGATGCAGAGCACAGAGTGCCACCTACAGAATTCCTAGCAACACTTACTTCTACACATTAGTTCCCTTTCCATTCGCAGATCATCTACAATGATGTTTAGTTAGTACCATCTGTGAGACTAAATCCAAGCTGCACTGCTCTCAGAAACAATACATAAACTGAAAAGTGAAGCAATATAAAAGAAAAACAGCCAAAGAAAAGAGATATTTGAAAAAATTGCTAATACTATTAGAAATAATTTTAGTAGCTCATAACAAACCTGCTTTAGATGCATAGTCCTTTCATATGCTTTGTGCAGTGATACAACACATTTAATACTTAGAGAAAATCTGCAAGACACAGCACCAGAAGAAAACCTGAAAAGTACTGCTACTGTGATTTTACTTTCATAAGGACATACACGATTAAAATATCTCAATGAAAAAAAGCACAGAAGTTGAAATCTATGTATTTCTTCCCATTCTGCCTCCAATAGCTGAAGGCCATAAATATGCTGCGCAGTAAGGATAACTGGGTAGCAGCTTTCTCGGTAACCAGAGGCTCATCAGCAGCTCAGAAACAGATGGTAAGTTAAATAGTCTCAGCTGGTAGGAGTTTTTGCTTTGGCCTTTTCTACTTCCCTTTAGACTAATACATGACCATATTGTGGTGGGAAGATTTTTAGTAGTCAAAATGTACAATAGACACTCCTTATCCACATGCAAATCTTTCCCTATCCAGCCTACAAACTGTTGTCATCCATTTAGTTATGGCCATAGAGATAACGCTAATAAATGTCTGGGCCACGAGGTCCAAAACCTGTTTCAAAATATGCTTTGTTCTGGGTCGGTAATACTCAGGTATGCAGTCTACAGCAAACAAGTATAGAATGAAGCTGTGGTGGGGATGGGGAGAGAAAAAAATATCTTTTGTATCCAGTATTTGTAAAAAGTTTTAAGAACATTTTTGTATGCATGTATCATATGGCTTGTATTTCCTGAAAAATCAGACTATTTGGGGCTGAACCTCATCAATCTGCTCAGTTTCAACGTGTCTGCCAAGGATTGAGCCAGTAACATATTGCAAGAGCCAGTGCAGTAATTATGCAATCTGATCTCTGCATGCTACCAAAATAAACTCATAGCTAATGATGGCAGTGCTACCACCATTTAGCAGGTTGAAGATGTGTGCCATATTTAATGCCTCCTCATGAGATCAGTTTTCTAATCTGAAAGAGATTTAAGACACTCAGAGAGAAACGTGAGCTATTCCTTTCTGCTGTTTCCAAGCCGCCCCTGGTCACATTGGGCCTCTCTGCTCTATCCTTCAAATAAACAGAAAAGCTGCTTTCACAGCTCATCTCCAGATACGAAATTACTTTCATGGTGGCTGAGCGCTCCGTGCTATCCAAATTTCTCACAAAAACCATTGCTTTCATTTTCTTGCGCTACTGAGCTGAACAAAGATAAAAGGAGTCAAATCAAGATTATTGATTTAATGTTATCATTTCTCATTCTTTCTCCTCCTTAGGAGCATTGCTGTGTATTTTATACCAACATATGCAGGGGCAGCAGTGCCGTGAACAAGGCAGCTTTGTGACTTCTTGCAGGCTTGAGTTATCAGCAGCCACCTGTGCCGTACGCTGTACTGAGGAATTAGTGATTTGGAAAATTATCCAATCCATACTATCAAATCAAGGGAAAGATCTACTGTTTGCAATTACTCTCTCAGAGCTTGCTGCTGCTCTTCCTTGCATGTGATGCAATTCAGCTAGCAAACTACAGAACTGGCTGTTTGCAATGAGATTTCATCCAGCTTTTAAAGTTTATTCTCAATGCCACAAAATACGATAGAAATATCACTAGGTGATAATTATAATGATTTTTTTTTCCTCTCAAGTTGAAGCTAGTTGTACAACTTCTCAGTTGCACAACTGAGAATTTAAAGTTCTATCCTCAATCCCACTATGCATACCAACTTAAACAAATAAGAAATTTATAAATGCAGCATTGCAAAATCTTATGTCTTCCACAATGTCAATGATAACATGAAAATAACATTTTTTTCACATTTCCTGTAGATGCCTCATGGGGGAGCCTCTAAAGAATGAGTGCATGAGCCTCACTGATGCCATTCCAACAGTGTAATTAGCTTGAGTTCATTAAACATTTTCACAAAGAACAGGAAAGTAAGACCCTTTCTGAACCTAGAATCTTGATATACCGGCATAGCAAATGGGTCAACATCTATGAAATGCAAAACACTGTGTTTAAGAAGACATTTTTCTTCAAAAAAAAAAAAAAGTAAAATTATTACTTCATCACAAGACTTCGAAAGAGAAAACTAAAAACAGTGATAGCCACATGCACTATTTGATCAGTATATACTAACAATGTCTAAGTTTCAGGACTTCACATTTATATTACTAAGTACAAATCATGCTTTAGCATGTATTTTATGACAGACTGGAAGTAGAAACAGGCTAACAGTTACCCGCTTAGGACAGACACCTCAGGCTGCATTGGAACATGACCTTTATAGATACCTAGCAAAAAACATTTAAGAAGCAGATATAACATCATGACCTTTTTAGATACATAGCATAAAATATCTACGGGGGAAATCCTACCCCTCGTCCATTCTGGCAGAGAAGCCATGTACATAGGAGCCACTCAGGGGTCTGGTGTTGGTACCAGGATCTGCAGGTTTTACTAAATTCCCAAAAGTAGACAATGGTGGGACTGATGCTCAAATTTGCAACCTACATGTTTTCTATTTCTACTCTCTCCGTAGTCACTGCAGGTCGGCAGGCAACTCCAGAAGTGGTGTTGGAAATAAATATCTTAAGCAGAATGTAAGAATTGTAAAACAGAATATCTAAATAGTTTTTTTAGAAGTACTTCCACTGCACCGACTACAGAGGGCCTAAGATTTACTGACTCAGGTTATCTCAGATGTCTTGTAGCTCAAGAGATGGCACCATTGTCATACCTGTTGGTGACAAGAGGCTAAATTTATTGCTTTAGTATGCAAAATAGCTTGCATTTTAATGGAATTGATACAGCACACAAGACTTATTCAATCTAACTGTAGACATTAATATAACTATATAAAATAACTATAGACATTAGCATTTTTTCTGCTGTTGCTACATCAAATACTTCTGGTCATTAACAGCAAATAATTTTGTAAAAACTTAAGTAATTTTCTGTCAGAGACTTCTGTTTCTTTTTCTGCTACCATAAGAGAGAAAAATCTAGCAAGTTCCTTTATAAGTTTGAGAAAAAAAAAAGATGGGAATCCTAGGAATGATTGGTGATTGAGATTATCAAAGGCTTGATGAAGAAAGCAGGAAGATGAGAATAAATTCTTAATGCCAAGATCCAATAGATCAGTTAAGTTAGATGCAAATTATTTAAAATTTTGAAATTAAGTGTTCAGTAGAGCCACAATGGATCTACAAGTTACAGTCAACACATTAAAAAGAGAAATCTGAGATTAAAATGATTTTGAATTGAGAGCCAAATAAATGATACTTGTAGGACATGAGAATGAATAGAATGATCAAAAATTGCTCCAGGAAGAAAAAGGTACACCCAAGAAGGCAAATGATCCCTTGCCTCAGATGCTTGCTCCTTTCCAGTAATTAAGATGAAATATCGTCAAAACAGAAGTACCAGGCATCCTGGAACAAATAGCAAGCATCCAAAGGTTCTGATAAAGCTTATCTGCAAATAATCTGAAATATATATAATATGCACTCTGCTGCTTCGGATGCACGTAGCACACTGCAGCTATATCTAAAATTAATCCAGAGCTATAGAGTCACTTGAGGGAAATTCTGCCCAGTGGACGTATATGATAGTTCAAATCAGAGAAACAAACTTGGAAGGTGATGATAATTAAGGAGCTAATCAGTACTGTTTCTGTAAAGAAACACCATGACTTGTCTCTTGGACTATAGCTCTATTATTACTTGGAAGGAAAGCCACCTTCAGTAGCTGCTCCCCCAAAATTTCTACTCCCCAGTGGATACTCCATATGCACTTTCACAACAATACAATTGTTTGAGAATTAGTAGGTGATTTACATTAGAAATAAAATATATTGTAATTATATTGTATTAAATATTTTAAAATAAGATCAACCTGTTCCACAAAGTGTTGTGTTCACTACAGCAGAGGTGGTGAAACAGTGGCATAAGAGAAAAACATGGAAGATGTCCTTTAAGTTTGGTTTAGTGATGAAGAAAATGTCAGAGCTACATTCTTAGAAACTTTATGGTGTATTGATGAAATAAAGAAGAACCTTTTGACATAGTTCATTCAGATTGCCAAAGATCAGGATCCCTTATAAGTGATGAGCATAGGTAAAGAATTAGAAATATGCCACAGTTAAAAAAAAAAAGAGAAACATCCAGAAAAGAAAAACAGCAACAAAGACCGTGATTAAACGCTGGGTTTTTGTCGTGATAAAATGTTAATGACAGGGCATTTCATGGTAACTTTCTAGAAGCAGAGGAGGAAAAATACATACATAGTCATTTTTCAGGTTATTCAGAACAGAGAGAACACTGAGTTCAGAGTATTGCTGTAATAAAAGTTTGACTATTTGTAAAAATTTTGTCTTTATTTTTCAGCATCAACTTTATTCTAAAACCCCCTGGAGTGCTCAATCTAAAATGCAATATTCTTATATTCCTTAATTCTTGATAAACTTGAAAATATTTTTATTTTACCAGGTAAGCCTACAAGTTACATGTGGTGATTGTATTTTTTTTTTAGCTCTGCATTTTTCTTTCAGAAAATCTACCAGAAAAGAATGTACACTTTAACAGTAACAGTAATTAAGATATCAAGATCAAATATCATGAAGTTCTAGACACCAAGGTTAGTCTAACAATGTAGACTCATCAGTGCATCAATATCTCTCAGATTTTACTTTACAAATAAGCCCATTACATAAAATGAAAAGAATAATGAAAATGATCCTGTTCTTGCCAGATTTCTAAGACACCTTTAAAAGTTATACTTAATATCACTCAAAAGTTTATTTTGAAGATGCATTTAATAAAATAAATAAATTGCTTCTACAATATAACTTTTGAGAGATTCATCTGTCAGTCCATCTCATGTGAACACCCAGACACCATTATAAACCTTTTAATTTCTTTTTATGACACAGCTCTACAAACAGAAAAATGTAAAGTTCTAGAAATCAGCACGGCAGCTTTACCCGATATACAAGTGTGGAATCATGAGACTATTTCTTAAGGTCAGTGCAGCTTATGGTAATGAATATGGAAAGGTTACTATTGTTGTCTTTTGTTGATTTCACCTCAAAAAATGCAAAGAACAAAAAGGTCACTAAGCAGTGTTTCTAAGCTACCTTGGAATTTACTAATCTATCACTGAAGAAAATAAAAAAGGGTTAATAAAATATACTGTAGACATAGAAAATCAGATTAGAGGTGGCATTTCACTGTGAAACCTTCTTTAGACAGAGAAAAAATAGCCCCATAATCAGAAAGAAAAGCTAGTTTCAGACTTTGATCACTAAATAAATATTTACAAATCGAATAAAGCTTTTTAAATACAAGGCTGGAGCACCATAACACGTCATTGAGGAACACATCTGTGACAGTGGAACTGACATCCAATATTGTAATGAATGCTAGATGTAACAATTTTATGAAAACTGTACTTGTCCAGATCAGTGGGAGATGTTACTGTATAATGAGTTTTATAGACCAAGTCTACACAGGAAGGAAGTGACTAGAAGGTGACAATGAAAATCAAGGTGAGATTAGCATTTAGCACAAGATACTAAATTACCAACTGAGAAATTTTCTACTCTGCCTGCACTATAGAGCCTGGATAGCAAAAGGTTTGAATCAGAGGAACTTTAAAATGAGAGAAGAAGCCCATTGATGGCAGTTTAGATTGGCAAGCTGGAAAAGGGACAGAAGCATGTCTAAAGGTACTGCTCATTTTTGAGGAAAACTTAAACACAGTCTAAGTTAAAACACAAATCTCTCTTCTTTGATATGCTTTTGTCCTAAGCAAAGAATTAATTTATTTCAAGCCATTATTTGGTTTCTATCAGTGTCTCAAAATGAGCACATCAAAACTCCACAAGTAAGTCAGATCAACAGTGGAAAGCCCTGGAGAAATCTATGAGCTGTAGGGTCAGCAGACAAACCATAGGAGAAATTAAGACTGAAGAAGGAAAAACTTTTACTTGTAACTTAATTCACAGAGTCAGGGATAGAGAACCAGAGATGCACAGAGATGAACTTTAGGAGCTATCTGAAACAGTGTGAACAAATGGAAACATTTTTATAAGTAAAATTAGTAAGAAACTAATTGTCCTTCTAAATGGATATTTCCACATACATGTCAACAGAATATACACAATAGTCTAGAATCCATGCTGTGAATATTCATTTTTCTGTTGTATGCCCCTTTAGCTTTGCAGTTACTTGTCTATGGTCTTGTGTAGTTGATGACAGAATGGGAGAAGCAGCACAGTCTTGTCATTTTGGCATTATTTTTCATTTATCTTTTCTTCTGTGTCTATATTATTTAGAATGCCAAAGATTCAGACAACATAGATAAGTCAAATTCCATGAATTTTAATGGGAATATTTTATACTTTAAATACAAAATAGGCTTCCTGTTTGAGTGGAGAATCTGCTTTGAAGATAACTGTGGAAAGAGTGAAATGGTTGAATGAGCCATTTGGTAGAATAAATTTTGAATGATGGTGGACACGTAAGTCTTTTCATGAGCAGCCCTCCGACTCTTTGAAGATGGGTTATTCTATTTTACAAATGTTGAAACTCATAAAGCAATGTAAGGTTTTTATGTAATGGCTGATGCTGCTGGATATATATGATCATTTTTACATATTATGTTAAAAAACAGAGACTACAGAATTAAGGAAAATAATTACTCAAGTTACACTGGAAACAAGTGCCACTAATTTATCCATTTCCTATTATATAGAATGTTATTTTAACAGAAGAAAATTGAAATAGACTTTTTTTTAGTAGTCGGATTTTATTTCATACTGAAATACTCTTTTGTATGTATGTCTGTATAAGCAAAATTTATATTGATACCACATATGATGTAAAGTACAGATGAAGTGCAGTGAGAAGAAATGAATTTCAGGTTTCATCTGCATTTTCATTTCAGTATATATGTCAAATGCTTTGCCTGGTTTAGATAAAGGTCAAGAAAGCATAGATTTTCTTTTTATCTTGAGAGTTTTTTATCTTGAGAGCTGGAAAAAATGTAGGTAGAATCATTTGGAAATGAGTTTCTTTTGATATTCTGTACAGTGGTCCATTCAATTCCTGAAAATACTGTTTAAATGTTGAAAGATAAAGCTCTATCAGTGGAGAATATAACTACTCTGTTTTGCAAAGAGGAATAAGGAGAAAACGGAGAACACGATCCAGTCTGCCATGAACTATTACATAGCAACAGAGTAGGTGAGAGTAGTGTTGCAGGAGTGTAGTAATGTTGCAGGAGGAAAAAAGTGAAAATAATAATAATTTGGCCTATTTTCTGCAATAGGATCATTCCAAGCCACTTTATATTTATTTGTGGATATGTACTATTTACTTCAACACTTGGAAATTAAGCACTAACATGAGTTTTTGGGGAATGTAATGATAGGAAGGGCTACAATAGTTAGAATCAAGAGATGAATAGTATTTATTATTTTTCTAATTATTTCACTCATTGCTATATTTGGCTGAGTAGTTGTACAATTTTGAGTAAAAGACTAAACAGATATTAGAATATGACTGAAGGTCAGACATGCTCCTAAAATATACTTACTTCAGTTTAACTTTCTGCATCTGTCTCAAATTATCATGTGACATGGAACAATTACGAGGTTGATACCTGTGCTATTTACCCACTTTCAGGGTGTTGTAATGATTAGCTAACACCCTTGGACAGAAAGGCAGAAGAAAACCCATGCATTACCTGGACAAAATCAGTAAAGCACTCTATAACTGATGATGATAATGACTCAACAGAGATTCACAACCACAAGTTATCAAGGTAGCAAGGGATGAAAAACTACTTGAGTACTCCTGTAAGAAAGCAGTCATAATGACTTTTCACTCAGTATGGGTAAAATTTATTATATTATATATATATATATATATATATATATATATATATATATATATAATTTTATTTTAGTAGGAAAAAGTATAAAATATAAGAAAAATGAGTTAAACCCCTTGCACGCATTGCTCATGTCTTCAAATAAGCCTGCATGAAAGTTAGGTATAGGAAAGTTGCACTAATAGATTTCTAGAAATAATTATAATCACTAACCAAAGCAAATAATACATGAAATGACAATTTCAGTTATGATATCAGTCTATCAAGCATAAACAAAAACAGATCAATTTCTTTATATATCATTAAGACAATATCAAGAACAAACTATTTCAGAGAACCTTGTCCACCCTCATTGAAGACTTTCACTTGACTTTACCGGCACTGGGACTGGGGCCAAGAAGTTGTAGAAATTAGGATGAACAGTGTACTGAGTAAGTAGACCAATCTGCACTCCTTCCTCAGATACAAAGCTGATTATTAATAAACTGGTTGTTCCGAGGGAAAAAAACGGGGTTCTCAAACACTTTTCAAAACCAGACTGGAGGACTGCATTCAAAGAATAATGACAGCAAAGAAAGAATAAAATTGCAACTGCCTTTCTCACCTTAAAAAAGTAAATCAATTTCTAGCTAAATGGAGAGTCTCAGATACTCTTCACACAGAGAACAGAAAGTACTGTAATTATTTTCTGAAACATATATGAAGATAAATACTTTAATTGGGGAAAGAGAAGCAGATGACAGATTTGAAGATTTTCATCTCTGTGAACATAAGTCAACTCTTGTAAAGAAGGTCAGTAGAACTTCCAAAGGATTGAAAAAAAAAAAAAGAGTCTAGCCTTTACTTTATGCTTTTCTCTTTGTTACTGGGAAAAGAATGAAAGTCCTGCATGAAAATGTCTGTTTTGTTCCAATAACACATAGCAAAGTCTCCTCCTGAAGTCCTTACTCAAATAAACAGCTTTGTATTGCATCGACTGCAAAGTTAGCATACTGCTCTGTTAGTCTGGAGCAGCTGCAGCCAACAATTTAAATCAATTTTATAAAACACAGGGATCGGTATCTTCAATAGAAAGTAACAGCTAATACAGATTAAAATACAAGAAGGGTTTGCATTTATCTCCAGTTTATTTAATTGTAAAGAACGAAACTTGGAATTCTGAAGAGTCAATCTTAGAAATGATAATTCTGAATTCAAGGTGATTTTATATCAATTTGATTAGGGATTTGATTTAGTAGTTCAGTGGATAGGGATGGTGATAAGAGGATGGTTGGACTAGATGGTCTTGTAGGTCCTTTCCAACCTTATGAACCTATGATACCAAATGACAAAATTTTGGCAAGGGAAGCTTGGAAAGGAATGATCAGGAGAAGTTGAAAACTCATTCCTGTGAAGATTTAAAAATAAATTATATGTGCTACCCCATCTTGAAGATGTTATGTGAATTTCTCTTTAGCTTGGCTAAGGAATAATCTGATATCTTGATAGAGAAAGAGGTTTAATCGCTTTTCTCCAGGAAGCTGGTGCATGTTTTCATCTTTTCTGCCCCTTATCTCCAACTCTTAATTTTGTCTTTACACCACAAGTGTATACATGTGAAGTCTCCCTCCTCTTGGATCCTTAGCTCCCTTATGAAAGATGCTCTCAGCAGAGCATGCCCACAAGACTGCTTACAGGGCAGAGCAATCAGCATGGCAGCAGCTTTCCCACTTCTAACAGGATCAAACCTCAGGGTCCTCTTCTGGACCTCTCCCTTCCGATCCAGGCTACACAGCCCGCATACCCTGAAGGCAGGGGACTTGTAGCACTCAGGTGATGTTTATGCATTATGTTCCTATTTACCACACCTCAAAGCTAAGGATTTGTCCTAGTTAACATTTAATTCATAAAGGCCAGAATTACACATTACTGAAGTGAATACAAGCACTCCATGCAATGCTGAGGTGCCATTTGGTCTGCAGAATTTGAAAACAAACCCATAATCCTTCTCTGTATGAGCCTGACAGTTCTAATATTAATTGGCTATCATACAGCATCCATGCATGCAGTGCTGGCAATTAAGGCAGAGTCAACAGTTAGGCACCTCCAGGTTTAAAGTAAGATTGCTTTGTTAATTAGGATACAATTTGGTTTTGTATGCTTCTAGAAATGGTTCCAATAATGTTTGTGTATTATTATTACAGAATTAAAAATTGTCAAAGCATATATATCTAATAGTTCCGACTTAAAGGCATAACACCTGAACTTTGAGAACGACCGTCTGAACAGCATCAGAAACAACGTTGTTCATCTTTAAAAGAGTGAAACTAAACAGGCTTATTTAGGAAGAAGAAAACCAGGTTTCTCCCTGTTTATCAGGAATGATACACAATATTCGTTTCAGAAGTACAGCTGTATTCAATTAACCCATTATTACAGAGATTTAAAAAAAAAGACACATTCCCTGAGTTCATCAACAGAAGAATTTGCAGTTTTAGGACCACACTGCAAGAACTTTACATACTGCATGTGACACTGTATCTGTTACCAAAGATATGCAACTCAGCACTGCAAATTGTCATTTTGAGGGCAATGCATAGCAGGGAACAACAATGAAGAAGGAAAAAAACCCACTACAACAGTATAAGCTACAATAATAGAGTTTAGGATGTAATCACTTAGCCGCTGTCTCTGACCACAGTGGTACAATACTACTTTCCAGCTGAGTTTAGTCTCTGAAGGTCATTAGAGATGTGTACCAATAAACATGCACTCTGCTATCAGATTAGCAGACAAAACAGTTTCCATGGCAACCATTGGACAAGAGAGCTCGCCTGAATTCAGCATTAATTTAAAATATTTTTTTTCCTCCCTCAGTCTCCTTGGAGTCAGTACTGTGGAACACAAGTGCTTGCAAGCTCTCTAATCTGTGGCTGCCTTTGAAAACCCATCCAATGTGTGTTGAAGCTGAGCCAATTAACGTTACGAGAATTGGGTAAATTGCAGAGAATCTGGCAAGGCTGTGTTTACCAATTAGGGTTTTTTTTATGATGCAAATGTTGCACACCATGCATCAGGAATAAAAGCTAGCTATGCTGAATATGAAACTGTTAATTGCATTTTTCAGAGACACAGCTACAAGGTGAAACTAATCATACAAATGATAACTGGGTTTTACCACCTACAGTGCTTTGGTATTGCACTTTCACTAATCTCTATTAAAATAGCCCATAAATTTTTACAGCTATGGAAAATGCAGACTTTAGTACACTCTTATGAATTTGGGGGGACATGAAAACCATGGAAATTAGATATGGTTTAAAGGAAAGTAATCAAATTATTATTAATACATTGTGACTTTTTTTTTTTTTTTTTTTTTTTTAAGAAAATACACATTTGTTACAAGACAGAGAAGTATAATCTATTCAGCTTACATGAAAATCCTCCTGGTAAAAGAGTCTGGTAAAGATGTCAATGAGGAAGTTTCCCTGATGAATTGGGACAAATGAAGACTGGGGAATGGAAAATCCTCAGATCAAAACTCCTCAAGAAAATAAGGCAGCATGTAGAGAAGTTTACTAGATGCTTTACAAACAGCAGGAAAGTTTAATATACAAGGTCTCAGTTTGCACATTGGATTTGGGCATACTTTAACCTGAATATATTTTTGAAAGGAGTGAAATACTGCTCATTTTCTAGTATTATAAATCAGTATACGAAAGAACAGAAAAATGAGATAATTTAAACCTGATATCTCTGAGGGTAAAATTCACCTTAGTTAAGCAATCAATGAGAAATATCTAGGAAAAAAAAAACTTAAATTATATTCTTCAATAAAGCTTTCCACAGTGTAGCACTATTCAGAAACACAGATAAATTTTATTTGAATGTCTTCCTCATAAACTTCTCAATATGGAAAATGTCCAAGAAAATCAGATTTCCACTTTTTTCTCCTGTACTGAAGTTTATTCATTAGATAGAAATACCTGATAACTTCATCTCTTGAATATTTGGAGAAAAAAAAAGCACCTCAAACTGCTCTCCTTACCTCTACCAGTAAACCACAGATACTGCCACCAACTCTACCACTGTCTCATCCTTTTGCAAATAAGCAGTACACTACAGATGCTTAACTAATTAATGGTTAAAAGGAAGGGATTAGTATTAATAAATTATGACTTGTTTTTGTTTTCTGTGACAAATTATGTTAAACAGTGATGACAAATAAATCCAGAGCCTCAAAACATTGGAGTAAGTAGGTTTAATTATCTTCAGGTTTGATAAAGACCACAGTAATTTTGGGACTGGAGTCCAAAGTGCTCTTTTAGAAACTTAAATCAGTTCTTCTTTGCATATTTATTAATTTATTATTATTATTATTATTACTAAAGATCTTTACCATTCTGGAAGTGATTTTTATACCATGCTTTTCCTAATTATGCCAGACACACAGAGCTAGAAACAGATCCAAAATCTCCTCTCATCAATTAGTTAGTCATGAAATTGTCCCTGTGCCTACACCTTTGTCTTATAGAAAACAACGTGTAAAGACAAACATTTGGAGAGCACAAATATTTGTTAAACTAATGTATTTTGTAGTCACCATCACGTGTACATGACACTTAGCAAAAGAAGAAAAGCATCAGGCAGAGAGGGGTTTCAAATAGTGCATTTAGAGAATGGGATCAAAGTAAATGCTGCAAAGAATAACCACAACTAGAGTAATACACTAGACAACTTCAATTGAAAGTGGCATGGCTTAAAGTAACAAGATAATAGGGTTGAATAATGCAAATGACCATATCCCATGTGGGTTTGCACTACAAGAGATCCTAAAACCACAGAAAATTAGGAAAAGGCATTGAAGGGGAGATTCTTGAAGAGATTTTCCTAAAAGAATAGAGAAAATGAGGACAGCTGGGAACCTTGAATGCACAGCAGGATGAGGGGCAAGGGAATGATTTACTCTATAATAAGAACTGAGGGAAACAGTGACAATTGTAGAAAGTGCATGAAGAAAACTAGCCAGAAATGAATGGCCCATGTGTTTTTGAACTGTGCTAGCAATCAATCATCTATTTTCCAGCAAAAGACAAAATACACATTTGAATCGCAACTGCTGCCAGAGTGTGCTTAGCCCAGATCGGTACAGCATTAAGACAGCAAGAGAAACTCTGTCGGACTTGATAAAACGGTTATTAGGGAAGGACTAGTTTTTGTGTGCTTCAGGAGACAGATGGGTCATGTCAGAAATAAACTGCTTCTAAATGACTTGCTCCTCTCCGTTCTTTTGTGTATTTATTTACTTGAGATTTTCATATTCTTGGGTTGATTAACAGGACACTAAAGACATCCAGCACCACTGGCACATACAACTCTGAGAGCTAAAGGTTTGAATTCTGTTCAGCATTTTCTTCTAATCAGGAATGTACTGCGTATCTGTCTGCTTCTATTGTCCCCAGTGTTAAAAGACACAGATTTGTAAAATTTATTTTTCAAGAACTTAGCAGCTATTCAAACGTGGCCAGAAATCATTCTGATTTCTATTGTTGCAGTGCATAAATTTGAAGACCTTGGATTGTGGGCAAAAAAAGAAAGAAAAAATTAAAGTAATCGAGATAATAATCAATGGATAACAAAACACAATTGTTACAGAGGGTTATAAAGCACTGAAAAATCTGACTGATTATCTCTGCAAACAAGCTATCAGATTGCTGGAAATTGTTGGATGCTATTGGGAAAAGATAACTTTGCAATGAATGACAAAATTTTGATCTGTCTTTTATCGCTGAAGTTGTAGAGAGATGAACAACAAATCATCTGATTTTTGAGAAAGAAGGAAATCTCACTTTAAAATTATTTCTTGAACAGCAGAGCAGCATCAGAGTGAAATAAAACTTACACTTTTGAATAAGGTTACTTGACAGCAGGAAGCAACTAGGAAAGCAGGAACATAAAGCAAGTATTACAAATTATTATTTTTCAGTTGCAGGAAGTGAGATGCAGGAAATTTCACAATACTTAACTGAATATCTGAGAATAATTCATATGCTCAGGTAGTAAAGTCAAGAAAGCAATTTAGGCCAGAAGATCACCAATATTAAATTTGGAATCTTTCAAAATTCTCTCTCTTTCTTCACGAATGGATTCTTCTGCTTTTCACTTTTGTTTTTTTTTTTCAAATATGAAAACCTGCTTTTGCACATCATCCAAGAACCACACAAATCCAACTCTTAAAGATCATATTGCAGTAATAAAAATTTCACCATATTCAGAATATACCTGTGGTCAACAGACATACAAATGATGCCTTGAAGACTGCCTAGTACTAAAAAGAGAAGAAAACCGGGAAATAATTCATCTTAAGTGACTCAACAGGAAGAGGTACCCCTCCTTTTTAAAGAAGTCTGAGAAAAATGTAACTACAGTACTGATTAGGATAAATATGCTTCTTCAAATGCTTTCTTCATTCTGCTTGAGTTTGAAGCATTTGAAATGCAGCTATCACAGGGATCAAGCTACATCAGCACGAGAGTGTAGTATCATACCTGTCCTTCCAGAAACTGACAGTTTCAACGAACTTCTATAGTGTACTTGAAGTCCAGATACTAAGGAGTTTCTAGGGGTTGTTAGCTTCTTAACTTTACAAAATATACGAATGATAAGCCTTGCAATTAAAATACCTAGACACTCTTTTCTTGTCTAAGATGAATCTCATTTCCACGCTACTTCTCTGCTTCTCTGAAATTCAAATTTCCTTTGAGTTAAATTTGTATTTTCTGAATTACAAGGTATAATAATACCTTGAAAAATAATGTTTGAACCACCAAGTATTAGGATTTTTAGTCTGACCTGTGTTATTGTGCATGTGTGTGTACTACTGGTGTCTGTGAAAAGTTATTGTAATAATAGAGTTAAAAGGAACTGCTCCTTCTGTACAAGTCATTGAGACATCCACAGAGAGGATGACCAGAGTCCAGGATCAGACTGAATAGTGTATAACTGACAACACAAAGCAGTAAAGCATTCATTTGATTTCAGAATAGTCTGCTATACAAATTTGAGGTAATGTGAGAAAATTAAGTTCTGGTTTATTCGCATAAGACTTTCACAAGTGGAGTTTGCAAGAGTCAGCCACTGAATAGAAAAGCTTCAGTTCTCGGAGGAATAAGAAGGAAAAGAACATTTTCACTTGTGGATTGGAAGTAAATGAAGAGGTGATGCAATAATGTCCTTTAATCTATGTTCCTAGACTTCTATAACTGTCATGCCTTCACTACCTCAAATGGTATGGCTATCAAGTCAAAAATAAACTCACATATGCATGATACATGAACACTGTGTCAATTTTCAAAATAACTGAAAGGCATAAACATTTTGGAGAGTGCAACATTAATTTCCCTAGACATCTAAAGTTGTATAGAAAAGTGCAGGGTTAGCCTGCAGATATGAAATGATTGAGGGAAAGGGTGTAGACAGCTCAAACACCACTGTGAACACTGGGATCTAGCAGTGAACTGTCTTTGAGCAGGAGAGGATACACGAAGTCCAACTGGAGGCTCACTAAGGGGGTCTGCCAGCCATATGACAAGTGATCTGGTAGTATGGATTCACTACAGAATACCTATTGAATGGGCTGAAACAATCACAAAAGATAAAAAGGGCAAAAAACACCTGGACCTTGCAAAAAGGACCTCAGATAATCTCAGTTTTTGTGTTCAAGTGTTAGTATTGAAAGCTTGTGGAAGGGTTTTGGACTATTTTTAGAAGGTGTCTTAAAAATATTTTAATCTCTTGGACTTAGAAGAGCAAGATGTATGATGCAAGTATTGGCAATTCTCAGTGCATATTTTGAACAACTGTAGTTAGCAACCTCTACTGTTAATTATATAAACTATTTTTATTCTATTCTCAAATATATCAGCAAAAGATAAGTAACTTCACAAGAATGAATGAAAGGAAATGTATAATGTTTAAATATCATACTGAAAACAGATGTATAAACTGAAATGAAACTCAACGGAATTATCTCCCATCATTTTTGTCCGCTCTTCTCATTTGTCTCAAGGATTTCTTCTCAAACTACTGCACAGTGCACAGTAATGACTTCTACAGTGGTTGTTCAAGAGTGGCAAATGTATTTTCTAACAACGGTCCTGAGACTCTTAAAGTAGTAACCATGAAGTTCCACTGTTCCAGTGTAAACACAAATTATGTTTCTTGGAGCTCTCCAAAATTTGGGAAGAAATGCTTAGTGATAAATGCCTCCCATATGTTTCTCTGCGTCTCAGCCCAGGAAGAGGTAGAGGGCATGGTCATCTTAGTAGGTCCCTTCCAAATGAGCTGTTCTAAATCCTAAATCTCCTGGGTCAATGTGAGGAAAAGAAAATGTGATGCTCCCAGATCACATATAGTGATAGGCCTTCACATCAGTTACAGACATGTTTGAAAGACAAAACTGTCCTCTTTGAGATACTGTCAGGACATCCTACTTTTGAATACGAGGACAGGTTATTCAAAGCCAGCATCACAGAAGACAAGTTGTTATGATTCACAAAGTTTGCACCTCATCCTGAAAATTAAAGTTATGCATATAAATATATATATATCTATCCCGTAACAGTTATGAATTATCATACCTGTTGAATCATTAATTGAGAAACACTCTGAGATTTAATAGCTCCATGTTAATCCATCTCAGGAGAACTTTAAAAGGTGGAAACAAAACAACTTAATGCTTTACAAAGCTTCTACCCAGGAAACCTGTCCTCTCCTGGTGGTATGATAAAACAATCACATTTTGCCAGAGGCTTGTTTTGCCCCTCATACATTTTCTGCCCTGACTGAAATAAACACAGCCACATATAAGTTAGGAAGTCCTCATCAGTCCCTGAATTTCAGAAACTGACTGGTATTTCTGATTGACATCTTGTAAGACACGTCAACAATCATTCCATTTAACTTCACTGTCTCCATTCATAGTACTGAATAAAATTATTCAAATGTACTTAATTTCAGCAGTGCTCTGGAAAAAAGAATGGACCAATAGTCCTTTAATGAAGGTTCAAAGTTAAATTCCTGTTATAGCTACAAATATTTCTCCAACCAAAAAAAGACAATAACAACAACAACAGAAAAAGAAAAAAAAATCTATCAAGGACAAAAATTTTTCAGCAGGCCAAATCCATTTATGTCTAGAAGAGATGCAGTATGCTGTCAGAAAAATTCATATAGTAATAGAGATCAAGAGCAGAGAGAAATGCAAATAAGGTGATTTTTTTCCCCAAGTATATATGACCAAAGTAAAGCTTTCTGGGTCCCTTCCAACCCAGGATATTTTATTCTATGAGAAAACCTACTATGAATCCAGAAAGAAAATTTCCCTTCAGTTTATTTTCTGTTGTGTTGGTTACTTTTCCATTTCACTGACTTTTGTAATGGAGGCAATTGGTCATTATTGACCATTTATATGGGGGTTCATTGGCAGTAGCATTTTGAGAGAAAAAGTGCCTTTCCAAAAGATCCTGTGTTGCTTTAAAGCATGTAGCAGTTTCAGTATGCCAAATGCACGTCGTGCTGTGAGCCATCACAGCAGTACACAGATATTGATTTAGATAGAAACCAGAGGGCTGGGGAAGATAGAAAGGGCACAGTGTGCTTTCTGATGTGTATGCATTATTTAGCTTTCATAGTTTCATCTGAAGTTAGTGTCTATTTAGATAAAATTATAGAATCGGTATCACTGCAGTCAATACAGGTACATCAAATTACTTCAGAACTAAAGAGATACAGATGATACAACTTATTTGCTCTTATAGCTCTCAAGAAAATGGCTTTTACTGATGATCTATTTTTGTTTCTATTCAAACAGTATACCTGGAAAAAGTATTTCACCATATTGTGACAAACAAAGAGAACTAGTCTTGTCTGCTTGGTTCACAAACATGTACAATGGCTATCATGCAAATGCCATAGATGCTAATAACAAGAAATCTTAAATGACTGATCTGAAATAACTAATTGAGAGTTTTTGAAAAGAAATTACTAAAAGACACCAAAAATGAGACAAAAATGAAAATAAAGAAGACAAGGAAGATGTATTCAACTAGGAAATAAAGAATTGAAAGGTCACAAGAAATCATAACATTTACATTAGTTACTTGGATTAAAGTTCCTGTTTGTTTTTTTAACTGTTATTTCCAAGTTTTCATGAAATATATTTTACTGAAAGAGACAAAAAGGACTTCCTAGGCTCAAAACTGAAAACCCAAAATGAGCATACTTGTTCTGTACAACTATTTTTCCTTAGAAAACTACCGTAGATTAGACAACATTTTTCTTGGTCCAGATCTTGCACCAAAGAATGTAATCACAATATTTACACTATCTTATGAGTGACATAACGTGCAGGAATGAACAGGAGCAAAAGTTGAGACCTCCAGATGACGAATGTATGTATTTAGAATACCATATTTTGCAACTCTTACTACACTTGTATGTTGGTATAATGCCATAAGGGAATGACTGACAAATGGTAGTTTCAGAATATGGCCACTATCCTTTGCTTCACACGTTCAGTGTGATCGTCAGCTACCAGGCAATTGTATGGAAACAATCTATATTAACACTATTTATATTCACAAAACAATTCTTTAGATAAGAGCTTGTAGACCAGATGAAACACTACATCATCTCAGATAACAAGATGGCAAATAAGTGTATTCACACGGAAACACTTATTTGGGTTAGTAGTGCAGAAATATTGACTTCCAAAAACACACAAGCAGATGATTCTTATACATTAGGCAATGAGAGATGAAAAACCTCTAATAACAATGAGTAGCCTTTAAATAAAATGAAATACTTCCCATTATATCTTTCTACTAAAATATTAGATGAGACTTCAGTACATTTTAGAATTTAGTTTATGGTTCAGCTCACGTGTAAGTTACCAATTTTCAAGGAAAAATAACCTAGTGACATCTGTCACAGCCTTCATAGCTACCTCGATAATATATCTCCATATCAGAAAATAAAGGCATGCACGTATTTAGTAGAACATTATAAAAAGCCCAAACAGATATGATCCAAAATACAAATTATGATGGTAAATGATTTTTACACTGACAATTAGCTCTAAGCATCTTAAGAATAGGAGTGAATATGATACTCCAGTTTTACATGGCATAGGAGAAACATAATTTATTCAAAAATCAAATTTTCCACGTGTCATTAATACTAGCCATTGCATTTTTAGCTGTTGATGATACCTTATCAGCATGTTATCCTTCTGGGCAGATTTAAATCTATATCTTTTAAATTAGAATTCTGCCTAGATGTTTCTATTTACAACATAATATAGAAGTAGACAAATAAACAAAGTATACATTTTGCTGTGGAACTGCATGTGAAAAAACATTGCTCCAGTAGATTCTTTTCTATTATTCATTTTCTAATTTAGAAATCCCTTGGAGGCCTTAGCTAAATTAATGAATTAATATCCAGCAAAACTTCAAAATGACATTTAAAATTTGAAAGAAGCAATATTTTATTATTTAAATAGAATTTAAATCGCATCTTAAATAAAATAACTCAGCCACCTTCACCAACCCCCAACAAAACACATGCACATGCATCAACAGCTTAGATCAGAACTTTTCCAAAATTTACTGGGAGAATATTTGTGATAGCAAGCCAAAGTCCTGAAACTTATGCTGAAAATAACACTTCGGGAGACAGGGAAGCGAGGACTGGCAGATCATCCCTTCCCAGCCTTAGGCTCTATAGAAACAATGAGAATGGACAGTTCACCAGCATCATTATTTGGGGCCCGGTCTTTTCTGTGCACTTTTCCTGCTGAAAACATCACAAGAACAGCTGCTTTCATAGGATATTTCATGAAGTCTCAAGGGAAATTCTTGTTATGTTACTGCAGTATTTTGAATGACAGTCAGCCAGCAAAAGCAACAAGAACAAGATCCAAAGAGGAAAGTGTGGGGATAGGGGACATAAAAAGACAGGGAAATAGAAAGAAAGATATAGAAAAATGGATTAGAAAAATAGGAAAGATCAGAGGAGATCTGCAAAAATATGTTGCGGAAGCAGAAAATGAGGTGAAGTAATTTGGAAGCTTTTACATGAGAAAAAAGAAAAGCAGACATAATGCAGAATTAATTCAAATTGAAAAAAAAAGCTTAAATACAAGAAGAATTAAAATGGAAGGACTGAGTAAGGCCTATATGAAACTTGCAATAAAATGCAAGAGATGAATACAAATCAGATGCTGTCTTGCCAGAAAGAGTAATCAAATGCAGAAGAATAAATGACATTCACAAAGCTAAGAACACGTGTATAATTTTACTTTCCATTGATAATAGAAACATGTGTTGAGTTCATATTATCCACTTATCACTCCCTAAAATATTGTAAGAGAAGGTTGAACTCGTTGCCTGACAAGCAATGACTGATTCTTGTATATTTATATATTTCACTTTTTCAGTGTTTCTTGCATTCCTTGTAGTGATGCTGACATAAAGCTCAAATGCACATGTACAAACACAAAGTCTACAGACATATACAAACAAAAAGCCAAAATATGTTTGCTTTTCTTTGCACAGCACCCAAACCATATCTTCCAAAATATTAATACTATTTAAATTATTGCAATGGGAAGAAAACAGTGAGCCCGTAGCAGCAAGGGGACTGCTGCTGACACAGAACCCACAGTTAAGGTTTGATCCTGCTGCTTCCTGAGCACTGGGGAATCTCTTGTGCTGGGACAAGAGGCAGCCACAACCGTGAGTACACAAACAGGAGAGGGAAGAGATGAGTCAGGATTTGAAAAGAGGACTTAAAAAGGTTTTAAAGGTAGCAGCAATCATTGTGTGCATTAAACCTGAGCTGAGGGCTATGGATGTCAGACAGTAAGCTTTCCTTAGCAACTGTGGCCTCTGACTCAAGTTCTTTCACATCCAGAAGGTCAGGAAGTATTATGTTTTGGGAAACTCAGAGATTGAAATCTTCCTACACGGGCATTAAAACCTCTTTTCTCTACCTCCAATGCGGCATCCCAGATGCGGCTGTGGGGGCTCCAGCCAGACTGCCAAGACCAGGCCAGGAGAGCACAGTTGTATGCACATAACCTATCATGGTTCTCAAGCTAGATCACTGTTTCCCCTTCTCCTTTCTATTGTTAGTGAACATAGAATAGAAAAAAATATATACATATCTAATACTCAGTGTTTCTGTAAAATGATCAGGACCTTCGGATTCTTACAACTGAGTGATGTAATTATAAGGCAGTATTTTGACTAATGGCTAAAATGACATTCCTCAACAATATGCTTCATCTTTCCTCCTAAATGAATATTTTAGGGGAAGAACAAAAAACACTTTGTAAAAGATAAATTATGTGATTTCATTGGGTAATAGTTCTTAAGTCTCCACTTAATAAGATGCAAAGTCTTAATAAGCCTCAGATTAATAAGATGCAAAATGCTGCTTCCTTGAGCCTACCTCCTTTCTTGCTCCCTCCACCCCAAATCCCCAAAACACATGAAAAAGTTTAATGACAGCATGAATAAAAAAGTATGATTTCAAGTATAATTTCCATATATATCTCTGTATGTTTTTTCTCATGCAGTTTTCTAGAATTAGCTTCCTAAAAGAAATAAGATACAGCATAATAGCTAAATCTCTTTTCCATCTTAAAATATTAAAATATTGCTAATACATGAACTGAGAGGGTTATGTCTATTTTTACTGTAGAGAATGTAGATAAAAAGAAGGCACAGCCTATTTTTTTTCTCTACTGCTTCACATGCACATACACCCCTTTCCAGTGTTGTTTTAATCTCAACTGGAGGTGACTAATCATTTGTAAAAGAAAAGAGGTTAAGAGGCACTAAATAAAGATGACAGATAGCTTCATAAAATAATTTAAATTACTCTGAAAAGGAGCTGAGTAGAAAACAAAGATGACGCTGTTTACAGTAACAATATTTAAAATGTATTAATTAAACCCAGAGCAGAACTACAAAAGAGAGAGGTGCTTTGAAGATGGAAAGCTCTGAATGCCACAGGAAGCTTTGAAGTTTCTCAGTTTCCTTTGTTTCTCACTCATAATACATGAGGACACTCTGCAGTAGCTAAGCTTTAACTTTCAAGGGACCTTTTTGTGTTTGTTCCACCATTAATGAGAAAAAAAATCATACCCTGCTCTTGCTAGTCATCTTTAGAATTCATGACAGAGAGATTCACTGCTGCTGTGAGAGTTTCTGGTTCCTTTTTGGGAAGGCTATTTCATCTATTGAAGGTTACTCTGCAGTCAGTTCGGCCGAATATATACCAGATTTTTGCATAAATTAATTCAAGTAGTCACCTAGTACAATTTCAGTTAAACTGCGGAGGTAAATATGGTTCATTTCAAACAAGCACTTAAAACTGAAAGTAAAAAATCTTAATGCCACATTCAGGTACTTGATTTTTTCTCTGGTTTATCAGAAAGTTATATCAAAAGCAGGCAATATTGTCTAGCAATTCCTTCCTCACATGTTAGGAGCACAGAAAGCAGACAACTGGTAAAGCCAGAGTTTGGGGAGAATTTTTATTCTAGATGATGTTCCTATCAGCTATTGAGATTAATATTTGAATATATTGAATCAAAAGGTGAACTCACACATACAGGTTTCTTGGCCTGACCCAATGGAAAAAAAAACCTTTCGTTTTTTACATATGATTCCCACACAAAAGTAATTTCCTCTTCTCTACCTCCATTCTACTTTATAGCTTTAGGTAAAGCAGTCCTACTATGTGCATTATCTCCAGAGATAATGCCATCAAATTGTTATGCAAACATGCAAATCACCACTTCTAGTTGCCATGGTTTCAAATTGAAACTCTTGCATCCTTCCATCATGGCTCAGAATAACTTATTGCAAAAATAAATAAATAAGAATGCAGAAAGGAAGCTGTTAGGGAACAGGATCACACTAGAAGAATTTAGACAGTTCTATTTCATGGAGGACTTAATCCCAGGTATATATTTTTAACCCCCACTAAAACTTCTCTTACTGCATTTGGGTTCAGTTAATTAAAACATTTTTACATAAACTAGCTTGCATTGCCTCTAATTTAAACCTTAATGAAAGGAAGGAATGTCAGGTTCCCAGCCATAACAAAATACCATTGGGAATGTTCACCCTTCCAGTTTTAACACTCAAGGAAATAGTGCATTTATGTGGTCAGAGTAGCTTTACATTAAGTCTATTCATTGATTGCTTTCACAGAGACTTAAGAACAAAATACTACAGAAATGAAGTCCAAGCTGGAGCAGCATGGAAGTCTGTGCTGCCCTGGCCAGGACCTCTTGTAGCCAGCTGGATGGCATTGCCAGAGCTGGATTAATGGCTGGATGGATATGGACACATCTGTTTGAAAGAACAGGAAGACCTCAAAGTTTCTTGTATAAAATTAGCCAGCAGATGCCAGCTATTTTGAATAGCTATTAACATAAATGTAGGTCCAGAAAAAGAAAGTAGCCACTCTCTTATGTTTCACCAACCTGCATTTCACCAATGGACTACAACGTTAGACATGTATATTGTCGTGCCCATATGAAGAGGGTGATTTTTTGAAGACCTCTGTAAACCAAAGAAAAGAAAGAAAGAAACTCCTACAAAAGGCAATTCAGAGTCACAGCTTAACTTAGCTGCTCCATGTTGTTCTCTGGGGATGCTCCCTTTAGGAGACTGTCCTACAAATTTAGTTATATAAATCAGGTGGTTTGAAGCTCAGGGCATTGAAGGGCTTCCCAAGAGCTCACTAGTCTATGTCTGGATAAGAACACACAGAACAAACCAACAGTGCAATTAAACATAAAGGTCAGGTTATACAGGACAGGTCTGGTTATGCTAAGTCCCAAAGTGAAACCTGGAGGACCTTCTCAAAATAAGGAAGCCTGGGCATAACCCTCTGCAGTAGTTACCACGGAAAATCTGCTGCTGCTTTTACAAATGTGGCTGTGATGGGAAAGTGCCTTGTTCCTGGTGTCTCTGCTGCCTCAAACACTTGAAATTGGTATTTTAGTTGTAATTCATCTGAGATAAGCAAAAATAATATCAGTTACCTGAGAGTTAATAAAACTAAAATGTTCTACATCAAAAAACTGAATCTGAACTCAGATTATTTAAGTATTTACTACACAAGAATGCTCACTGTTATCTTCTCTCCCCAAAATTAATATTTATCATACTTAATTAAACTCTCTCTTACATCCATGTATCCACTTCAAGCCTGAATACTAAATGTTATTAATAATTATGGGTAATACACTGATTCATGCAAACACAAATCACGTATCTCTAGAGTCCAAAGAGGTAGTCAGTTTTCATTATGGAAAGTCCCAAGACATGAGCTCTGGCACTCCTGATTTTATGGAAGATTTTCTGTGTGTATGTGCCTTCATTCAGTAAGTTAAAATGGCATGTAACTTCACATTACTTTGAAACCTCTCATGGATTTTTTCAGCAGCTTGAGGGTAACCTTTTCACTGTCTGCGGCACTCACGTTCAGCACCTTCATGTCAGTGCCAAAGAGAATCTTTGTTATTTGTAATTTTAGTATGAAGGAGAGGTGTGATCTCTTTGTCCACTACTGAGACAAGAGAAGTAAAGCCCAGAAGTGAGAGATTCTCCAATCATCTCAAGAGAAACCATTAGTTTTCATTGGTCATTCTGCAGTTTCTGTGTTCTGTTTCTAATTAGAAAAGATCTCATAAAAAGATGTTTTACTCATTTTACCTCATTTATAGTTGTCAAACAGGAATTTTGACTCTTTGACAATGGACAAGACCAAGCAGAGTTACCTTTAACAAACACGACCTATAATAGAAAAACACATACATTTATTATAAATAAAAGTATTGTTTTGAAATACAATAGCAGCAATTAGTCCTCATAGTTTTGTGAGGAAAGAGCCCTCACTACATACTAGAGCATTCTATCACCCCTTCTGACTTGTATCCAATTGCTTTCAGTTGTCATCTCACTTCTTTCTTAATACCTTATTTGATGGGCCAATTACTCCACTTTGTTCATGCGGAGAAAAATATGTTTAGATTTAAGGAGACGTAGGCTACTGCACTCAAGAAGTCTTACCCTTTTAAAGAAGAGCAAATGAAATTTTCACACCCAGGAAGCCTTATCATCCTGTTAAAGAAATGTAAATGACATTCTCACACTCAGGAAACACAAATAAAAAAAGTATATACAAATACAGATTTTTTTTTCTACTTTCATATCTTCAATATATGATACTTTTCGTGGGAAAAAAAATGCAGATAGAATATTATTGGAAGGAAAAGAAGCATAATTTTAATGTCCATTTTTGTATTAAGTCTCCTAAGGCAAATGTTCTGCCTGTCTGTCAGCACAAACCAAGAGGACCCCAAATTATTTCTCTTCCAATTTTCCTTGGTGTTTATTCTCCAGTGTGTTCTTGGTACATACTTTTTCTGCTACATGTGATTGTCAGATGATTTAGAAGCATGTAACCACCTTGTGGGTTCTCTATTTCATGTAGTACTGCCAGTCACATTTATGTAACATCTTAGTCTTTGAATGGAGGAAAATAAGTCACCAGAAAGAAGACTTTATTGTCATTGTTGCTTCATTGATTTCAGATAAATTCAAGTAGAAATAAATCTGGGGCAACAGGATTCTAGATAACATTATTCTTTTAGGAGCACTTAAAGACTTACTAATTAGTGTAAATCGTTATTATGATACTGAGCTGCAAATGCCAACATTCTTTAAACACAGAGCCCAGATGCAGTACTACAGTGGTAGAAAGCTAATACAAGACAGAATACATAAGACTGATGGCACAAATAATTTACCTTCTCTCCTTGCAGTACATTGAAGCATTCAGAACAGGTAAGAATGAAGTTTAGTCTTTTCCAATAATAACCATCCCTAACTAATTAAGGAAGTCTGGGCAGAAAGCGAGACCTGTAGAAGTACCTGAAGAACAGTGCTTCAGTCCCCTGTAGCTGAACAAGAGGCACTATTTTGTGTTTTAGCCATCAATGCTTTCCTCTTAAAATCACTTGTGCATCAGTTTTTCTAAGCCATGTAAATTTTATGATTCATACTAAACTTCGGCAAAGACTATCCCAGCTTCATACTACATTGTTTGTTAAAAAAAAACAACAAAAAAAACACTCTTTGCTTGTTAACTTGATTCCCAGTAGTCAGCACTGAGGACATCATATCTGCAGTGTTAAATACTGTTTGTTACACAAAAACCAAAATTGATGGCCTCTGGTTTCTGTTTGGAAGACACCATAAATACTCAAATCCTCCACAACCTCTCCACTCCAGTTATAATTTTATAGACCTATATCATATTTTTTTAATCAGTCATACCACTTTAAACAAACTCGTTTCCCTGTACACCAGATGCTCCATAGCTTTGATCTTCCTAGTCACACCTCTCTAAATCTTTACCTATAACCATACATCTTTCTGAGGAGGGGAGCAGAACTCCATACATTTATGTGAACACAACATGACTTGTAAAAATACATTATGATTTTTTCTTTTTTTTCCCCCCTGTTATGTCTCTTCATTTCCCTAACATCTGATTTCCTTTCAGTGTTGATATTGAGCACTGATCAGGAATTTTCATAGAACTATAGAGAGTGTCTTCAGATGTGACTCGAGTACTTACAGTGAGCTTAGTGCCCATCACTGTATATGGAACACTAGGACTGAGGATTTTCTCACCCATAAGCATAACATAACAATTATGAAAACTGAGTACCATATGCTAATTTATTGCCCAGTCACTCATTTGTCCTTCTTCTACACTACACACTCAGTCTTGAATATGCCTTCCATCTCAACAACCTCTGAAAGTGACTTTCCCTTTTACAGATAGTTTGTAAGTCTGCTGAAGAGCACAAACCTCTGTGGAATTCAGCTGATGTCATCCCTGTATTGTGAAAATGGATTATTTGTTCCTGCTCTTTGTTTCCTTTCTTTTCATTGACTGTTTATATTTGTGAAGACCTCCCTCTTATCCCAGAGCAATTTCGTTTCTTTGGTGAGAGATAATGTCAAAAGCCTTCTGGAATTCCATGAGAATTACATCAATGGTATCTCCCTACTCTGCACACTCATTATTGAATTCAACAACTCAAAGCTGGGAGCATAGCTTTTCTTTTCAAAAGGTGAGTCATCTCCAATATGCCATACATACCCACGCTTATACTAATCTTCTACTTGGAAATGCTGTGTACTAATTTACTGAATATAGATGTTAGATTTACTGATTTTTACTTTCTGTGAATTTCTCTTCTTCTTCTACTAACTGGTGTTGTATTTGCCATACAATCTGTTATGATGAGGCTTTCTCATCATACCTAGTGCCTCAGCTACTCCTTTCTGATGATGTTTGAATTATTTCATGCAAGTATCATCAGAACTTTTTAATTTGACTTACTTGTTCCATAGATTCAATTCCAGACATCATCTCTGAAAAGAAAAATTATTTCATAGAAACATTTCTAAGTAACTGAATCATGGTTTCTCAACACATCTCCTAGTAACTTCTATTCTCATTCTGTTTCACCATACTGGCTGGATTTTGGTCTTTCTCAAGTTTTTTCATTGCATTGTATGAGTTTGATGTCTTCAACAACCTCAAGATAACTACAACCTATATAGAAGAATTTTTCACTGTCTTTTTTAGCATATTTTTAACCATATTTCTTCCCACTTAATGCATTTTTCTATCTTCAAAATTAAGTGCAGGAATAGTGATTTAGTGTGTCTTTCCTAAAACGTTAAATCTGAGTAAAATATGGTTTCTCTTAAAGAGCAGCTCCCCAACAGAAACATGTTAAGTCTTTTACCAGTGCTCAGGACCAAGTTGCTACTTCTCACAGGTTCTCTGCCTGCCTACTTCCATCAATCATTCATTAATGAGATCAGTAAATGTATCTGTGGCTATTTGTCCAGTTAGGACACAGATTATCTAACGTCACTCAGCATGTCTCACTGTATCCACTGTAAGTCTATCAACAAAATTCTTCTACTGAATTGCTTATGTTACTGTTTGTGTATAGCATTATTCTTTTTTATTTATTTATTATTATTCTACTCCCTTGTGTGGGCCTGGAGTTTCATTCATAACCTGCTGACATAGTTATGTACATCATGCTAATCTGATTATCAGCTTTATATGTTAAAGCCTTGAAATTGAAACTCCGCATAATTCACTCAGACACGCACACTGTATTTGCACATTATCCTTGCATGATATTCCTTCCAAATTTGTCATAGAGTGGCATGGGTTGGAAGAGACCTTAAATCTCACCTAGTTCCAACCCCCTGCCATGGTGATCTGGCTGACCAGGGTCACATCCATCTTGGACTTGAACACTTCCAGAGATGGGGCATATGTTTCTTAACTTGATATTGAGATATTCTGTTTTGTACCTAAACTGGTGCTGAGTCTAGGGATTTTGTCTAATTCTACTGCCCTTGTAGAGAGCTAAGAACAGTTGACTCAAAGCCTTAATTCTGATTTGGGCAATTTGATAGTAATTTAAATCCAAGCCAATTCTAGACTTCAGATCGGCACAGGAAAGTGAGCTGGTGATGCACTTTTGGAGAAGCCTGCAATTCAAAGTGCTGTGTTACGTCCTACCGTGGAGATGCTGCTGTTGGGAATCACTAGCTTTAGTGAAAGCACTGCATAGCTTCAGTTTTTCTTATTAGACTAAAACAATAAAACAGAGAAACATTCATGGATAAAATACTAATTGATTTATCCAATAAAAAGAACAGAAAATGTTATTAAAACGTTAAGTTACACATCAATTTCATTTAGCAGATGCAGTACACCACAAAAAACATCATAAAATATTACTTCAAATTCAAAAAAATATCTCACAATGCGCAGATTTTTAATAAAATTCAGGTAGCTAACAAACACACAGAAGCTGAAGCACTGGTGAGGAATATAATATATACATATATGTAGGTGGCTCCAAAAGTAATGTCTCCTATTTATTTCCGTGGAAACTGCGATGTATAGGAAGGGACAATTATCCTATTTGATAGAGCAAATTCTCATCAAATACTATTTTTCAACAGACTCCACCACCACTTGCTATTATTATTGTTATGCCAGAGATGAACAACAGCCTGCATACCACGCTCATAAAACCCTGTACCAGTGGAGGTGATCCGCTCTTTGCCACTGCCAAAACACACCACCTACCACTGTTTGATCTCCATACGAGTTTATCAAGTGTAGATGAATGTCCATGGGTGCAATTTTTTTCCACGTGGAGGAATTCAATGACACATCTCTGCTTCATATGCACTTTTAAGTCAGATATCATTTCACCATACTGCCTCTCTGCTTCCATCTTTCACATGGCAACAAAACATAATGGAATATTGGTGGGAAGGTTCAACATCTACTGCTATACCACCAACACCCACCTTCGACATCATGGGCCAACATAATAAAATGGGAGGCACTGATTTCAGAGTAGCCCTCACAGCAGCTTAAGTAATTTTTAGCTTTTACCACTTTGTGAAACTCTCCCTAAGATCCAAACTGTAAAAAACAGTTTCCCTACCTCCACATACAATAAGCAATTTTCCATACCTTAAGCACTGTACACAAAGCAGCAAAGTCACAGGCTTCAGTAAGTGGAGAATTGCTCAAATGCAACAGCCATGGGCATAGAAACAAAGGAAGAAAGCTGCTTACCTTGAGAAGGCCTCAGGCATGCAGGAATCTTCAGCAAGATTCCCTTGCCTCCACTGCCAACCCAACCCTGGCTCCACCCCTTCCAGTCATTCAGATGCATGCAATGCTCCTGAGCTCCCCTACATTGGTCCTGCCTTCCTAACAGGTGCTCAACCACTGTTTCAAGCCAAGTCTTAGTATTTCCACTACAAGCATCCTCCCATTTCAAGGGAAAAACTGTACACATGTTCTGCTTTTGTCTATATTGAAGATCCAAATGGTACGCCTTTCCCACACCCTATCGCATACAGAAGTCTGTATTTTCCAGCCTCTTAAGAAGGTTGATACACAGAAACACTATACATCCTACTTTCAGTAAAGAAAACTTATACTATTGCTGTTAACAGACACTGAGGAATATAAAATAAATACCAATTACTGTTGGGTATACAGAAGTTGTGCAACACAAGATGTGTTTTTCAACATCTCACATGGTTCACTTACACAGCTCTTTGCAAATTTTATCAAAGCTCAGAAAACTTTGTCCTTGGCCTTCTGTTACCTCTCCAATTTAAAGGATAATCAAGGGACTTTACTAAGGTCACACAAATGGCTCTGGTTAAATTAAAGATGTGTTTCAAACTGACTGAGCTTACTATGTGAAAGATTGTAAGGAGACTATCACACACTATTTGTCTCTTCAGTTCATCTGGCCTCCACCAAAAAAACCAAAACACCACCGAAGTGAGTTACTTTATGCATTTAAAGATAAATACACTTCACCTTAATGAGACAGCTTTTAAAATATCTCATCTAGACAACTTAAAGTGGTTTCCAATTAATATTTCAAATCTAGCTTTTTTTTAGATTTATTTTCCTCAGACATTCATGGGTAAAGAATAAATTCAGACAATAACAAGAAAGCTAAAATTTCACAGTGAACAATTAGAGCATACACATAATTATATTTACTGTTGTATCAGCACAAGTTTTTACTTGTTCCCTCACTCCCTTCAGAGTGAAACTCTGAATGTGGACAACCCATAGACTAGCTGAGAGAGCTAGGGACCTTCAGCCTGGAGAAGAGAAGGCTCTGGGGGGGGGTCCTGATAGCAGCCTTTCAGTATCTAAAGGGCCTGTTGTGACAGGACAAGGGAAAATGATTGCAAACTAAAAGAGTGGAGATTCAGATTGGGTAGAAGGATTTTTTTTTTCATACAATAAGGGTGGTGAGGCACTGGCACATGTTGCCAAGAGGCAGTGGATGCCCCCATCCTTGGAGACATTCAAGGTCAGGCTGCACAGGGCTCTGAGAACCTGATGGAGCTGTAGGTGTCCCTGTTCCTGGAAAAGGAGTTGGACAAGGCAACTTTCAGGGTGTCATCCAACTCAAATTATTTTCAAATACCTGACAGGTGACTGCAGTGAGGGCAGGGTTGGTCACTTCTCACTGGTGGCAGGACAAGGGGAAGTAGTCTCAAGTTGCAGCAGGGGGAGGTTTAGGTTAGATATCAGGTAAAGCTTCTTTACAGAAAAGGTCATTAAGCACTGGAACAGTCTCCCCAGGGAGGTGGTAGTCACCATCCCTAAATGTGTTTAAAGTCCATTTGTTTGTGGTGCTCGGTGACACAATTTAGCAGTAGGTTGTTAAGAGTTATAGTAGCATCGTTTGGTTACAGTTGGACTGGATGATCTTGATGGCCTTTTCCAACCTGAGAAATTATGATTCTTTCCTATACTTCAAATTGTCTTTTCCTTATGTGGTTAAAGTCTAAGCAAAACTTTAAAGTACGGCCGCACCTTGAGTACTGTGTTCAGTTTTGGGCCCCTCACTACAAGAAGGACATTGAGGCCCTGGAGCGTGTTCAGAGAAGGGCAACAAAACTGGTGAGGGGCCTGGAGCACAAGTCTTATGAGGAGCGGCTGAGGGAGCTGGGATTGTTCAGTCTGGAGAAGAGGAGGCTCAGAGGAGACCTTATTGCACTCTACCACTTCCTGAAGGGGGGTTGTGGTGAGGAGGGGGTAGGCCTCTTCTCCCTGATAAGTAGTGACAGGACGAGAGGGAATGGCCACAAGTTGCGCCGGGGAAGATTTAGATTAGACCTGAGGAAGCATTTCTTTTCTGAAAGAGTGGTCAGGCACTGGAATGGCCTGCCTAGGGAGGTGGTTGAGGCACCATCCCTAGCGCTGTTCAAGAAGCGTTTAGATGAGGTGCTAAAGGACTTAATTTAGTAGTTGGGTAGAGATAGTGATAGGAGGATGGTTGGACTAGATGATCTTATAGGTCCTTTCCAACCTTATGAACTTATGAAAGGAAGAGTATTTTAAGCAGAACTCTGAAATGAGCAGTCAAGGAGCATTAGTGTGCTACACGTGCTTATGCAATGCAGTATGCTAAAAAATTGTAAGTATAGCCAACCATAGAACAAAAACTACAGTGAGAAGTCAAAAGTGTTCACCAAAACAAAGATTCCAGAGTATACTTAGAAAAAGAATAGGATGTATCTACTTTAAAATTGCATTTACCAGGAAAATTCAGATATATTCAGATATCAGTGGTAAGTGATCAGGAAAGGAAGGGGACAGTGTTGTAAGTTTATATTTGCATGTATATGGTAGTCACCTTCAGTTGGTGCATTTGCTTTCACTTCTGAGTGAATCAGTTGCAACTGAATAGTTTTTATAGGAAAAGCTCAAACTTATGTACTTAAACAGATATATTTAAAATTCTTGAGAAATTCCCCAGGGCAGGCAGGGTGGAAGTCTAAATGTCATTTCTCTTTTGGAGATAAGATCAACCTATAACCTTATCAAAACACAAGTGATGTCAGTGAACAACATCCAAAAGCTGAAGAAGTATTTCAGAGATTTTTGGCATTGGATTTCACTTGCAGTTTTATAAATCTCAGGCTTTTCCTTTGCAGAAAGACTTTTTTCTTCCATTTATATTTCTTTATTGGTTACAAAAGTCCAGAAAATCCATCACTTTTATCTTTGTGCATTTTTATGATACATAATACTGATTAGAAAGTGTCTCAGCTGGTAATAAGTTCCCTTCACATTTTTTTCAACTGCTGTTTCTATGCAGTTCATACAGGAATCCAATTAGCATATCATTGTGACTGATTAAATATGCCTCACGTAAATTTACATGTCAAAATACATACTGTACTTAAACAAACAGACAAGGATGCCAGTCTTCTGTAAACAGCTTTGCATGCATAAGCTAACTCAAAAGCACAAAAGCTTAAATTTAAATTCTCAATGACTACCTCAATAACGATAGAGTGAAAGAGAGACAGAAAGGTAATGTTACTCATGCATGAAGTGAGAGAATGAATATAGACATTTGTCTCTCTTTGTCTCTGAAGAAAACTATTGACAAGAGATTCCCCATCTGCATATGAGGCTGTCACGTCAGATTAGCTCATCAGGTAATGGAAATTTGGCCTCTGATCCAGAAAAGGTCCCTGTGCACTAAGAATCGAGACTGTTTCAAAGAGATTGTATTATCTTAGACAGCAGGATTAAATTAATATGGGAATGACTTTTACTGGAGGAAATTTTTTGTTAAACATGTGCTAATGTTTATTATGCATAGCATCCACTTCTCATAGCGATTTTTTTTGACATTTATTACTTTATGACCTTACTGGCAACTGAAAAACAAACAAGTGAAGTGCACCTCCTATGAAGCAAGGATGATGTGGGTCACACCAAAACTGCTGAATACACAGTCATGCTAGCACACATCAAGGATCAGTAGAAGAAAATACACTGTTGTCAGACAGAACAAACTAATCCCCCCTAAAAAATACTAGATCAGTCAAAAAAAAGACTACTAACAAAACTGATGTTATTGATATAGTTCTTAAGCAGCAAACAGGACTGAAACTAAAGTCTTCTTTCTCCAATAAATAGTGCACTATTTTACAGTAAATATGCAATCAGTAAAGGACTTGGAATCAAGTAATGATACTCCTGGGAAGTAGCCATATACAATGTTTGTTTTTGCTCTCATGCACTCCAGGCCAGGGAACATTCAATCATTCCCTGCAAGGTGTGATAGCTTCAAGAGGAAAAGCTGAGAGTCTCCTCCCAATACATACTAGCATAATGACCAAGGATATGGGTTCAAAGTCTCTGAGATAGAGGAATACAGTGAATCTATACCTACAGCCTGGCAGTGCATTTCTGGGATGAGACAGAGCTTTGGCCTACAGAAATTAATCAGGAAGACTAACTATACATATTTATGTTGTGTTTTTGGTATAGATCAAAAGGAAAATACACATAAGGAAAACATGGAGGGATTGTGGCACACAACAAAAATCCCTGTACATGACTAGATATATTCAAGGTCTGCATGCTACTCCATGCAAAGTACCAAGTCTCTTTAATGATCTCTGTTGAAAATTGGCCAGGCTCTCATTGGGCATGTCAGAAAAACAAAAGACCATATCACAGCCTTGACTTTAATATTAAATATCACTCATGTAAATGAATGTGGAATTATTTGACCTGTCATCATCATCTGCTATCGTACAAACTAGAAGAAAACAAACATAGAATGAATATGCATAGGTTGCTCTGTACTCATAAAAATCAGTAGAGATGACTTTTACAGCTGCTGTGATGGTGTCATTGCTAGGAAAACATTGCCCATACAGTCAGTCTTTCATCAGCCTGATGAGATGGAAATCAGAAGGCACCAAATCCAGACTATACAGTTAGATGTGGTAAGACAGTCCAACCAAGACTGGCAATGTGTTTCAAACTTATATGGATCAATGTCTCTAAACATGTATGGGGCCTAGTGTTGTCTTGTTGTAAGAAAGAAGTTGTCATCTTCTCCATTCTGTCTCTGGAAGTTCAAGCCTTCAGCTTAGCATCATGACATATTGATTAGAGTTGATCATTTGTCTAGGTTCCAGAAAATCTAGAAGGATTACTTTTTCCTGCCCCAAAATACAATGCACATTACCTGCTGAGAGCTGTATCTTGAACTTTTTCTTCAATGAGGGATTCACATATCACCACTCCATGGACTGCTATTTTGAGTTAGCAGAAATAACCAGAAACTGTCACCTTCCTATTTGTTCAATAGATCCTGACAAACTGGGTCTTCCAGAATGTGGCTTGTCTTTGCTGCTCTCACCATGACCATAACACACTGTCCATAGCCTCAATGTGCTCATAACCATTGTTTGGTTTCCATAAACATGAAGCAAGCATTGATGAAAGTCATTGACTGTAGTTTTTTTCTGCATGCAGGAATTTGTTCCACATCTTTGTCTCATATGCACTTCCATGTCAGATTTTGCCAACCTGTCCCTTCGCTGCCATCTGCCACAGCAAAATGACAGCAACAAAATATATTGGCGGGAACATTCAACATCTACCTCCCTACCACCACTATCTGCCTCTGAGGTCATGGTCCATAATAAAATAGGAGGCATCAGTTTCAGAGCAGCCCTTATATTTTCTGCAAAGCAATGTTATGCCTCCTAAGGGTGAGAAAACCTAATTGTATATCCCTACTGTCATTGTGACACATCTTTCCATTCTAGCATTACAGAAACATGTACTACATACTCAAGAAAAGGGATGAATTAAGGCATTTGATTGACGGACATTTCAAGATTAACATAGCAATTGAAGTAGTAAAATAATAAAAAGTGAGGACAAAGAAATGAAAGCTTGGTATTGGCATTACAAAAAAAGCTTATTTCACAAAAAATTATATATATATATCAGTTGTTGTTTTTATATCCCTATACAAGTTCTTCTACTTCATTTAACATCAAAAATTAGAACAGATTCCTTCAGTGCCCAGTATCTAAAAATCAGCAAAATGTTTCCTTCTCAGGTCTACAATTGGTAGAATTAAATGTAGTTTAACTTCTATCTGAAATGTGAAGAAATATTTTTAACAACTTTGAATCTACATCACAGCATTCAGTCTATATTAATAGAAGTCTGAGTTGTGAATGTTCTAAAAGTAACTGAAAATGGAAGTTTGATACAGTTCTAATTGCTATAGAAAAAGGGATGATGTTATAATATTGATGTAAAATTTTCAAATGCTATAGAAAAGAGAACAATGTTATTTTAGTGGATTCAAATCAACTGCCTACTCGGTCATTTTATCTTTGCTTGAAACCAGGTACAGATTCTTGATAAAAGCACAAAGAATTATGACTGGAAAATAAAAGAAAAAAATCATGTTTAGGAAACTTTAACTCCTTAAAATCCTAAAAAGGATGTGTATGCCTTTTTGAACACCTACCTCTAGTAACACAAAGCAACTACTGATGTTTTAATTATTCACAGAAAGCATCAGACAAGTTATTTTTATGAAAAGAAATTTCTCAACTTTTCCTTACAACAAATTTTCAATCTGAAGAGTGTCTCATACAGTTTCTACAGAAAATTTGAGCAAATCCCACACTTAAAAAACATTGCCAGTTTCCTTGGTGCTTAACAGGGAGTAGTGTTAAGACCTCTATTGCACTAAGTTCAGTGGAAGCTATGAATGGAACTAGGCTCTCAAATTAAGAGAGCTAAACCTAAGTGCCTAAAATAGATTCCTACATACCAGTTGGTTGCCTAAGCTCCCAATATAGATAGTAAAGGCCAAAAGCAGTACAGTTAGGAGGGCTACTCAGATCTCTCTGAATCAGGCACAAATTCTTGTCCATTTCAATAGCACTCTGCTTTACAGACTGCAAATTGAAGAGAAAACTGGAATAAATCTTTGTTATTTAAATGTCTAGGCTCCTTCCAAGTTCTGGTGGTTAATATGCCTGGTCCAGAAGAAAAGGAAAACAAATTCAAGTAAGCTGTGTGATGGCTGCATAATGATGATCCTGATTGGAGGAAGAGTGCATGGCTTGGAACAGCTTATGACACTGATTGGATAAGTGCCTGCATGCACAGTTAAAGAGTGTTAGAGGAGTATTTTGTTGACATGTAAAGGCGGATGAGTAAGTTAAAAGAGAAAACTTGTGAAAGCATAAGGGATGCCAGAACGTGTAATAAACACTTTGGATCGGCCATATCTGAATCTGTGCCTCAGACACTGCAATGAAGCTCTTCAAGAAAGTATAAATTTTTCAGATGGTGACTTCTAGAAAAAATTCCATCAAAATTCAACTGACAATGAATGCAATATTCCTCCTAATAAAGCAAAGAGAAATCACAATAACAATATCAAAACTCACAAAAACCACATCTGTGTTTTAGAAGCATATGACTATTTCCATTCTTAGTTTTTAAGAGCCATAACTTTTAAAACTGCTAAGATATGTTCAAAATAAAGTTATTGACATATTTATTCATAACTCAAGAAAACTTGGAATTATTTTTAGAATAACAAAGGGGTTGTATAACACCACAATAACTTACTTGATTAGAATGTGCCACAAGTAAGAGGGAGAAGACATGGCATATTGGGAAAGAATAACTGTTAGTTTAATGGCTAATAGAATTATGTATGCTGAAACATTCTTCCTGAAGTAGGACATCCCTTTCACCCTTCCAGCAATAATTTTTTCTTCAAACTGCAGTGAGGTAATGGTTTCAGCAAAAAAAAAGTTTTGGTAATCCTCTAGCAGGTGAAGACATCAGGGATATGTCTTCCCAAGGAAGATGTTAATTATTTTCAAGCAAATAACGATGCTTTTCTCTTTTTTCAGAAAGTAAGGAAGATATTTAGTTACAGACATGCAAAGTATAAGACCTTATAAAATCAACTGACTCTGAAAGAACAATCAGAAGTTCTCCACACTACAGTAATGCAAACAGCTGCTGCAGTCATGAAGAAGACAGAGTGGTGAAAGAAAGTAAAAAGAACTGAAAGCGTGTATTAGAAGCAAACTAGTCTTAAAATTTCAATATCAATCACAACTAACCAGAAAAGATATTTCAATTAAGTCTGTTGTTCTTATGCACTGATGTACAAATAGTGAGTGCTTCTATCATATAACATCAACTATTGCCAAAAACAACAACCTTCTTTGAATAGTCAGAGCCAGTGACTGCTACAGAAGCACTTGATCTGCAACAAACATTTCTGTAGAGATATTTTTGTTTTTATTCCCACTTTTTTTTATTGTTGTTTTCTTAGAAAAGGAGAGGAAGAATGTATACTCCTTAGTTATTCTTAAGTGGATGAAGCTTGCTCTTAGAAGAAGCTAGATGTTCATGGATGTAGAATAAACCATTCAAAATTACTTCAAATTTCTTTTGGACATTTGAAATTCTCAGAATTAAAAAGACATTCAAAATAAGCAAACCTGTACTTAACTGTAACATAAGAGCACGTACAGTCAGGTGAACACTATGACCCACTTAACCACCATCATCTTCAGTTATATACTCATTTCATTTATTTCTACCCTCAGACTACTTTCTTTAGTTTGAGAAAGACTGGAAGAAGACTATGTTTCCTTAATTAAAAGCATATACACCATAAATAAATAAGATTAAAATTTGAAACACATCTCAGTGGTGGTGGCTTAGAAGGTCAGTGCTGTCTAGAGAGTTTGCAATTATGATCTTCATTACCAATTCGGTAACATCCCAGCTGAAAAAAAAGAGTCACCGCTCAGCTCCATAGGGATAGAAATCTCTTAAGATTCAAGCAAGCTTAGAACAATCCATTTTATACTTTAAGAAATTTGACATCATAAACAGGAGTACACAGCCAATCAAGAACACTTCTACTACCTCACATTCCTCCTCAGACTTATATCATGCATCAGGCAGAAGCACAAGTGAAATGGGTATAACTTTAAAAAGCTATGTTCTATAAATCGTTAGACTTCCCCCCTCTCCTTCACTCTTCTGAAAATTAGGTACAGCAGCACATTCTCTTAGGCACGGCCCAAGAAGCTCAGATAACAGCAGAAGGATGAATACCCCCACAAAAATAATAAAGGAGGACAGAATATCTTTGCATAGCTTATCCAGGTGGCATAAAGACAACCAGTAAATTAGGAATAGCTCACCTGCCACCAACAGACAAGGCTCACCAGGAACTCCAACAAGAGATCCTTTCCCAGTGGTGGTCAGCCCTTAAATGAGGTCTGGGAGAGGTGGAGCCAGACTCCACCCCTTCTGGTCACACAGGTGCATTGCCTTCACCTGTGCTGCAGCTGACTCAGTATTCACCTCAGGTGATCAATCAGTGGTTCAGGCTATGATTCAGCAGTTCCCATATATCAGCATGGGACTGACTGAGGCAACAGTGCCATGAGAAATAGCATTTTTCTAAAGCAGCATTTGCCAGCCACATGAGACTTTTGCTCACTGCCCAAAGTGCTACCAGATTGTGCTCTTTGATAAACTGCATCCTATTTTCTCTGCACAACAGAAAGCAGAAATATCTTTCTGCAAAAAATGATGCCTATTTCTCAATGAAAGATTTCTGAGCCCATATTAATTCCAATATCTGCTTTACAGGGGCTTGAGGCAGATCCAAGGGATTTGCTTTCATTAGGAGATCTTGCTTGGCCTTAAATTTAAGCAAGACTCCTGTTGTAGTTAGTGGAGAATAACAGGATCCTTGAGGGAATGATATACTCGACCTATCTTAGACACCAATCATAAGTGTGATAGGCATGTATGAGATAGATGAGTTATAGGAGATACGGATGAAACAGACACCCCTCATGGGATGAAATGAATTACCCTCTGGAAGCACTTATTACATTCAACTGATTGCAAAAGGAGCTGAGGTTGACTAGCTTACACTGTATCTAAAAGACAGACACCTGAGTTAGAGAAGATGAAATCCACTCTTACGCTTAAATTTGATTACAAAGAATTGAGTTAGCTGACAAAATACTGACCATGAATGATTGGGTCTGTGCATAGAAGAACTTCAGTTCAACACAGAGCTGCAAGGCAGCTACTGTAATTAGTTGACGCAATGCTAAATTCTTGTTTTTCTAAAGCATACAGTCAACTCATTTTTAGCATGAGCTGAATTGTTTACCAGCCAAATGATGTTAGCCTCAGAAATATAGGACAGTTGAGAATGGAGCATTTTAGTTTTATGGGGAAAAAAATATTGCAATTCCATTACAGAAACTTTTAAATACAAAATGCAAACATTGTTACAGACAAGCAAAGAACCATTTCATTAAAAAGCATTTTAAATAGGAAATTACTTATCTTCTGATGAAGACATGAATTAGTATTGAAATAAATTTAGAATTGCTAAACTGAACGCTTCTTTCAAAGCAGGACTGTGGTAATGCAAAAATTGACACATTTTATCATTGTAAACCTACAATATTTGAAAGCTTTTCTTTAAGATAAAATGTGAAATTAGATTGTATAGTGTCAAAAGCTGCATGAAACTATTTCAATTTTAAACAACAAAAATTTTGTTGCTATAAGGAGAGACAAGAGAGTTTATAGCTGTACTGAAGCTTCAAAACTCCAGGACAGCTTATACATATTAAGAGTTTTATGTAAAATACAGGCATAGAATTATAAAAAGAAACTAGTGACAGCATTAATGCATGAATGGCAATTTATGTTTTCCTGGAGATGACTAACAAACTGAATTCCTACGGAAATCTAATGTGCATGACATTCTCATACCTATCCAATGAGTTCAAAATGATTACTGCTATTATAATGAATACAAAATTAATGAATAATAAATTAAATCCTCATACCAAATTGATATTAGGAACCTCTTTAAGTCATTAATTTTTTGTAACAGACAAGTCACAATCCATAATAACCTTCTGAGAATAACAAGTTATGGATTTAATTACAGATAAAAAGAAATGCATTGTATTAAAAATGTGGGAAATCATGCCCTAAAAAAATAAAAATGGAAATCAGCAAAAAATGTTCATAAACTAATAATAACATTAATAAAAAAGGAAATTAGAATGTAATGTTTTTACTTGCAACGTTTTCAAAAGAAATTTTTCAGGATTGAGATAAAAGATGAACAATTTATGAAAACTTTGAATAGTTTATGACATGTCAATTGCAGAGAAACTCTTTCATTTCTGTATACCAAAATGCTGATACAGGAATTTAATTAACAATCACAATAGATATCATATCTAAATCTTGGAATACTCCCTCAAAATTTACAAGAAATATAAAATACTAATGTGAATTTTTATTTACCTAATATTCCTAGAAATCTTCCTACATAACAGATAACTGCCAGCTCCATAAGTATACAGAATCTTGGAAATTTAAGCATTAATTGATATAAAGTGTGGGGTATTTTAAGCAGGCATGTTTTACCTGTGTTTTAACACATTTACTGTTACAGACTCTGTATTCAATGTTTTAGGCAAAGTGGACAACTTTTAGAATTAAAGTTTACACAGGTTCAGTGTAATATCAGAGGAGACCTATGGTTTCCATTGTACTTAAGGCAAGGGCAGAACCTGTCCTTGCATTTTGGAAGGCATTGTAGGACTCTTTTAGATATGTGAATAGAAGACAAGGCCAGACGTTGCAAATGTAAAAACATTCAAGATAATACCACTTAATCATAGAACTATAGAATAGTCTCAGTTGGAAGGGATGTTTAAGACCATCTAGTTCCAACCTCCCCCCGCTACAGGCAGGGACACTTCCCTCTAGACCAGGTTACTCAAAGCCCCATCCAGCCTCACCTTGAATGCCTCTAGAGAGAAGGAAGGGGAACCACAACCTCACTGGGCAACCCATTCCAGTGTCTCATAACTTGACAGTAAAGATTTTCCTCCTGATATTTAGTCTAAGCCTACGTTAAGAGCTTCCTCATCCTACTGTCACTTCTGGAAACATTTATCTGTACCTCTGATATTCTAAGCTTCCCACATCTCATTCAGCTTTCAGGGTTTTTTTTTCATTCATTTTGCTGATTTCAGATTTCTAGTTATCCTATGAGAACTCTGTTAACAGCAAGAAAATGGATGATGGAAACAAGATGAGAAGAGACCAGAAAGGAAAAGCATAATCAAAGAGGGCATAGAATATCATTGCAATCATTAGAATTCATCCATGTTTAAATCAAAGAAACCAAGAGGGTCATCTGATCCTTTACCGGTTAGCTTAACAAAATATTAACTTGCCAACAAATAATTATTCAGCATAAAATATATAATGCATAACATTTGATTTATGTTTACAGAAAGCAGAGTACTGGGAGCAGTGATGCTAATAAAACTTTGTAAGCTAACTTTGTAAGCATTATGCCCAAACATAAAATAAGTGGTATCACAGTAAGTAGATTTCTCAATTTGAAATGCATTAAAAGCAATATTAAAATACTTCTAATTTAACAGAAAATAATACTATAACTTGGTTGAATCAGTTGTTAAGTGGAAATAACACTTGTTTGAACATGTCAGTCTGTTTTGCAGCCAAGAGTATTAACTATACTCAGTGTGGCTGATTTTAGCTGCACATTTCCCATTAATGTTAATGTGAGTTTCCCAGCTATATCACTGCACATGGGTAGAGAATGTACCCTCAAGTTATTAAATGGCAGTGAAGGAAGGGAATGAATATGTGGTGATTCCCCTGAAGAGGAAAAATGCCAGAGATAGAAACATCATAAAGAGTCATATAATACACAAAATGAGTTCAGAGAATGAAGGATAGGGAAAAAAAAGAAAAAGGATAACTTACATTCTGGAGTTCCTGCAATGATTTTACAATTGAAAAAGACTTAACTGCCTCCTATGAGAAGCCTACCACAAAATCCAGAAGAAATCAGCACTCCCTATTTTCTCATTTAAATTCTGTTTCAGATGGATTCATTGTTTCTTTAGATTTAGATATAAATCTTTGACTCTTATTTTTGCACTCTAGCTGTATACTCTGAATTGCATGTGAAGCGAAAAAGAATTACAGAACTGCATCACTGTGACTCATCTTTACTGGGAACAGTTCAACAGTTTGTCTGGAAGAGCTGATCAAGGTTAAAAACAGCAAAAAAATGGTGTTTATTAACAGAGCCTAAAAACTGCTTTGAGGTTCTTGTCCTTCTCCAACTGTAACCACTGAAATACTGTGCCTTTATCTTCCTGAGTATAGACTAAAGATTAAGTCATCAAATTCTGACCTGCATTCCAATGATACATATCAGTCTGCTGAAAGTCATTACCTTTTGAAGTTTTGCATTTTTTTCTCTACATTTGGTATAAAAGGCTCTCATATATAAGCTAATTCACACCAAGAGACAAACCTAGATAGGATGAACAGTTAAGTACACGTATAATCAATGCAGGCTTAGGGTCACAGCTGGGGTTTGGAAGAACTGCTGAATACTTTGTGCCCCTATGAAAAACTTCATTTCTCTCTTTCTGCCATATATAAATACACATAGACACTGTTGCACAAAGAATAGCACAGTAAGAAAATTCAATTTTGCCTTAGTCTGATCAGTAGTACAGTGGCATAAAGAATAGCAGTGTTTTGTAGCTGAGAATTTGCTGTTTGAAACAGTGTTATTGTGCTCTCTGTATCCACTGTAGTTTCCAAGGAAATATGTAGGAGGCATTACTTTCAGAGCAGCCAATATCGTTTTTAAAGAGAATAATTATTTCCTAATTATTTTAATATGTATATATTTTTTAAGGGAAGGATGAGCTTACTTTCTTATATTTCACCCAAGTACTTTATTAGTTGAAAATATATTGTAGGAATTAATTCATAATTATTGCTTAATTCAGTGAAATTGATAAATCTGGAATGAAAAAATAGGAGTATTTTAAAATACAGTAAGATTTTTCATGTGAAATTTACAGCAAAATTCTACAGCCTAGTCGAGTTTAACAAATATTTTTTTTGTTTTTCTTTGATTTTCGTTACATGACCAGTATTTTTTTATTCAGATAGAAATTGTTAGCATTATGCATCTCTGTTTACACATGTGCCTAATTACAAAGACACACACATAACGTACACACACATACCTTCATATGCATCCAGTGCCACACATACATATATATGCATATAAAAATATATTTCACTTATTTCACAATATCAGTTTTTGCATATTTCTCCAGTTTCACATGGTATGCTTACTCCCAGGCATACATTTAGCCAATTTGGTGAACTACGATAAATGAAATTGCTTTGTATTATTAGTTCCCTTCTCAGGACTAAAATACAATGAAAACTGGTTTCCACAACTTCTAATTACAAAACATTATCTACCTGAGTCTTCCCTAGCTGAGCAGATTAGCATAGATCTTCTCTGCTGACAGCTTTGACCTTCACTCCAGCAAACACTTGTCAAAATGCCAAAAGTAATTACCTGGCTGTTTAGGAAGGAGTAATGGGGTTTAGCTACCTCCCTTTTCCTGTTACTGATCTAAAATGTCTATAAAACTTTGCCAAGAAGCACCCTCTGGATTTTGGCATTCACATTTCTTTCTCATCTTTCATTCTGCCTTTTTTCCTTTCCCTCCCTCCTTTTGCTTCCTTCCTTTCTTTCTTATTTTTAATAGCTTATCAAACATCAGCTACAGGATCTCCTGCCAACCAATCCCATCACCATTCTGGAGAATGGACTAAATAACCCACTCGAAGGATCATTCTACCAAAATGATTTTATGATTGCTGTCATCCGGATTTTGTTACACTGCTGCAACCAAAGGAAAAAGAAAAGCAGAAAAGCAGCAGCATGGGAAGAAATTAAATAATTATATAACAGAAGACCATACTGTTTACCCTACAAATTATCTTCTAGAATCATTATGTTAATTCTTTTTTTTTTCTTATTACCCATTTAAAAATAAGAGAACAGAGGCATAGAGAATTTACATGCACTTCATGAAAACTTGTAGGTAGGTTAAATTTTGTGTGTCTTTTGATGTTAGTCACCATACAACCTCTCCTAAACTGGAACTTCCAAATTTGTAGAATATATTTTTGGAAGAACAAAGAGAATTAATGTCTTCCTGAAGACTGGTTAATACTAGAAAGATTTAAGTATTTTCAAATTATTTAAATGGTCATTAGCCCCACATGTAATCTTCACCAGACAATTAAAAAAACAAAACAAAACAAACATTTCTTCCAAATAAAACCAATATTGAAGCTATAAATGCGATTCTACCTTATCTTCCATGTCAGAATGGTTCTGAAAGCTCAGAATGGATCTGAAAGCTCAGAAAATGACTTTCTTTGATCATTGATTGTCCAGAAAACAAACACCACATGTACATCCAATCACTTGCCTTATAGTCACCATACTGCCCAACAACTCTATCGGCTATGCATATCAGGTGGCAACAGCAGCTGCTGAAGGAGCCTTCAATTCATAGGAGAAAGACTGCTCCAAAAGAAGGGTGTATTAAAGTGTGGGACTGAAATCTGCTAATCAGTGTTGTGAGTACATACTTGTGAGTACATACACTGCAAACTCCACAACTCTCCAGAAGCTCTCCAATAATTCTTGTCCCATTGTCACGAGCTCATTATTTCCTCTCTCAGGTGCATTCCTCTATGAGCTACCAACAGCAGAAGGTCATGCAAGTGGCTAATTTCAAGACAGATAACATGAGGTTCCGCTGGGTCTCCAAACTAAGCATTTGTCAGGCAAAAATCCCGTACCTGCCCTTTCATCCCAGGTCATGTTTGCAACTCTTTCCCAAGATGTCATCCCAAAATAAATTGTGCACTACCACAAGAACATATTGCTACCAGCTTTGGGTCAGCCACCTCTTCCCATTGCTACCAAAACACAGTGCTTCTGAAGAAATGCTTTTCCATGTTATTACCTTTTTCCGTCAAAAAGGGACTACACCCTGTTTCTAAGATGATTCTGCATGTATTGTGCTCTTTTCTTGTGCTTTAAATAACAGTTGTTTTCACAGAACCCTGTAGTACTGCTCTATCTCCTTTTTATTTTTTTACATTTGGCTGATAGGAAAGCCATCACTTACAATCACAAGATTGCTAATCATCCAACCTCATATACTACAATAGGATATTTGGTTGCAACAGATAAAGAAAATTTTCCCAGTAAAGCAGTTGGTATGTCTTGGTCCTCTGTTCAGTCTGGTGTCTACATGTACAGTTTAAAATGATTAAGTTTATCTTCTACATTTTGAAAAGTTATAATCAACCTGTCTAATGGCTGCAAAATGTTCTGACTGTTCTTTTTTTCTCAGGTTAAGGTTAGGCTAAAATACTACCTGACCCTTAATTACAGTTTCTTTAATTCCCCTGTTTGTAATTACCTAACAAAGTACTTATTTATTAAAAAAAATATATATTAGAACTGCCTCCCTATTCTTTATACAAAAGCCAGCTAGCTTGAGATTAGCTAGCTAGCTTTTCTTACTAGATTTCTTCTTACTGTATCATTTCTAAATAGTGTCTTAAAATATGCTTATAATCTGCTGTGAACAAAAATAGTTTCTTAAGTGTACTGCACACGAATACATAATGCTTCAAGTACTATAATGTCTAATATGTCGAATTGCAAGGATTATTATTGACTATGCCATATTACATATATATTTCTACTTTTCTGGAAAGAGGGTAGCTTATAAAAATTTTAAATAAAATAGCACCAATTTTGCCAAATAATATGATGACATATGACATGAAACTAGTTGGTTTGGGCTTGGAGAATTTTGCTTGCTTTGCTGTAAATCATAATGTAATTTAGTTCTCAAATGTTTTAGGGCAGGGACATTTTGATACGATGTTCACTGTTTGACCCTATGGTACAGAAAAAAATAAAAATACAAAAATAAACCATTTTATTTCAATCACCCTAGGGTCTCCACAGCATTTGTTTCTTGATTTATACCAGCTGAGAACAGTCATTTTAAAAATTACACCTGTTTCAGATATCTGTGAAAGGAACTGTGGCTGATTCAGCCTGTGTTACAAGCTGATTGCAAGAATTTGATAATTTAAAAATATTACATGAAGCAACATTTACCAAACTCAATTTTTTGTAAGTTTGCTTAATAATAAATTAATTTTGAATTCTTAAATAATTCTTTGAGTATGTTACCAAGCAGGGGTCCATGGGAAGACTCTGAAAGTTTCCTGCACAAAATTCTACAACAAATATCACTAGATTTTTTTTTATTATCTGCTAGTTATACAACTATCAGCAGCAGCTATACATCAAACAATCCATTATTTTTCTTAAATGCAGAGACAACCTATAAAAGTGGTTTAAAGTAAAGGCCTAACTTCTAGGAACCTGTAACTGAGGTAGATGAATTCTACCCCCACAGTGCATTAAGTTGTACTATACATTATTTAAAGAGGGCTCTTTAAAAAAGTCAACTTACAGTCATTATTAACCTTTAAACTGATATAAACTACATCTACAGAGACAATTTTTACCTACCTTCATAGGCCTGACTACATGTTGTAGAGAAAGCAAGTAACAGAAACATGAGTAGCTGTAAGTCAGTCTTCGCAGCTAGATATTTTGCTAAGCTTCAGTTCTGCTTACCTTTGTACCTTTGATAGAACTGTTCAGTTCAGGCATCAACTATCACATTCTGAGTAGCAATATATACACCATATCAACAGTATAGCTGTTTTCATCTTATATTACTAACCTGATGTTCTTTTGTGAAAGAGTGGTTACTAAGAGGCAACAGAATACAATGTGATGAATTACCACTGCTATTACTGCAGGACAAAGTCTACATAATCATACTTGGCTCTTGTTTATTTCTCCCCAGTTCTCTGTATCTGGCTTTAGAGTTCCCAACATCTAAGAAGCTTTGTTTAGGAGCTCATTCTGGAATGACAGTACTTTACATGGTGAATGTAAGTCCCAAAGGTCTCTGTTATTACAGAAAGTGGACTTAAAGCTCTGGTTTCAAAGTAAAAAGATTTCTTTCTGAAATAAGATACTTCTCAACTATTCTTAGATGAGAAAAGCATTTTAAAAGAAAAAATCTACTCTTACTGATTACAGCAACGAGTATCACCATTAGAAGAAAGTCACTGAGCAACTCCATCCTTGGCTGGGGTGTTGGAATTAGATGATTTTGAAGGTCCCTTCTAACCTAAGACATTCCATGACTTTATGATTCTGTGATAATTGAAGATATTTGCTCTTGTTCAGGACATAGGCACATTTAAACAAAGGTATTACCTGTCAAAACTGCTAAAACTCATTCCAAGATAAAGAGGATACTGGCTGTCATAGTTGTAACATTCATCAGTAGAAGAACAAGGTGAGAAGGAAGTGCCATCTAAAAAAATCATTTATCATTGTATTTGATATTTGATAACAGGAGATTCTGAATAATACTTCAAAAATATAATGACATTCTATATTCAGCACTGGAAAAATGTGCAGAAGATACTTCAGATAGATTTGATGATACAGTAGGTAAATAGGAAGTGATCCATTTCAGAGAGGTCAAGAGGTGAAAAAAGGACAATGTGAACTAAAAAAATTCAAGCAAAAGAGATCAGGTTTTGCTCCAAAAGATCTAAGAGAGTTAGCAGTAGAAAAGAGCTGTCAAAACTCTACTTTTCAAATTGAAGACTAAAGAATTGTAATCCACCTTAAAGCAGAGCAGCAGCAAATGAAATCAGATGGACCTCACAGCCTCCTGGCTACATAGTCCAAAGTTTTTGGCACTGAAACTGTCAGATCACTTCAAAGATGAACTTCAAATTATTCATAGACAAATACTGTCTTACTGTCTTAGACAGATATCTAATTACACGATCTACAGAAATCTAGAGAAAGGGAAGGAATTCAACCACAGGCTTTAATCTTCCTCCATTCATTTTATTACAGCTGAATTATGAATCGTATTGTTGAAGATTTATTCCTTGTTGTCCTGTTGTTCCTATTTCTATCTCCTTTATCTACATTTATGCATTCTTTATATGTATGTATTTATATGTAGATTTATTTTGTGATGACACAAAGTCATATTATATGAAAATACATTTGAAGACAGTTCTCTCTGAATAGTTCATAGAAAATATTATATTATTATGCATTATTACAAAAAAGGTTTTTTTTTGTTGTTTGTTTTTTTTTATTTTTGTTTTGTTTTCTTTTGTGTTTTTTTTTAATCAGCAGTGCTGGTATGGTCAGTACTTATTGGCCTCCGGAAAAATTGAGTCTCTGGATCATTTCTAGGATTAAAAGACAATCAATTTAAGTAGCATACCAGGCCCTCATCAATTGATTCTGTGATGTTAGGTAAATTATCTTCTCTGTATGCTTGACTTTGCTACATTTCAGACCGTGAAATTTATTATATTATTCTGTAAACTGAAAATATACCACTTCCCCCAGACAATTCGAAGAGAACTATATTTCATGACAAGAATGAGTAGAATATTCATATAAAATAATCTGTAATACTTTAGACTTGCAACAAATTTTCTAAGAATTTGAAATGTATGTTTCAGTTATCCTAAAGGCTAAAACTACCAATTGCTGTATACAGCTAAAAATTAATGCATCTTTGTTATAGACCAATCATTTGTACTTCCACAGTTAATTCTTTAAAAACATATTTGTAATAAATCTTTGTGTGACTGAATTTATAAGGAAATTATACAAATTGATACAAATTGGAGGGAGAATAAGACATAAGTACCTTCAACAATCAAGTCCAGGGTCACTAACATGACAGGTCATTTAGTCATCCTGATTAAGATTAAAACTATGACATTTTGGATCACAGTAAATCAATGAGATGGCATTAGCCTAAATCACTAGACAGAGTAAGTTAATTCTAAGAGCTTTGAAATACTGTTTTCATCTCAGAAGTATTGTTTAATGCTAAAAGCTAAAGATCTTATTTTCCTTGTTTGGAGCTGGTAATTTTAGCAAAAATATTCAATTTCAATATCAGCAGTTCTGTTACAATATTTACTGCCATGGATGTTTCTCAACAGTAGCAATGACCAAAATTTGAAGATGCTGAATCAAAAAACCCATAGGCTTTTATAAATGCAGTCATCTGCAGTTGTTTAAAATTGTTAAGGACTTCTATCTACGTGCTATTATCCATTTTAACACTTTACAGAGAGTATATTTATCCAAATTCACTTTTTATATTGCCAAAATGCAATGATACATTGTTTTTTACCTCACCAGCCCAGGCTATTCATTCTCTAGTTTTTTGTAGAATTAGAAAATGTGCAGATAAATATTTTTTAGACAAGGTTATATCATTCAGCAACTCACTCTCTAAGTCAGGATTAATGGTCACTCTCAAATCATGGCATTTTTGAAAATCATGGTTTTATCAGAAAGACAACAGCCATCTAAAGAAGCAAATCAATAGCCCAGTTAAAATATGGGTGATATTAAATAATCTCTCAATAGAGGGGAGGGGAGGGGAGGGGAGGGGAGGGGAGGGGAGGGGAGGGGAGGGGAGGGGAGGGGAGGGGAGGGGAGGGGAGGGGAGGGGAGGGGAGGGGAGGGGAGGAGAGGAGAGGAGAGGAGAGGAGAGGAGAGGAGAGGAGAGGAGAGGAGAGGAGAGGAGAGGAGAGGAGAGGAGAGGAGAGGAGAGGAGAGGAGAGGAGAGGAGAGGAGAGGAGAGGAGAGGAGAGGAGAGGAGAGGAGAGGAGAGGAGAGGAGAGGAGAGGAGAGGAGAGGAGAGGAGAGGAGAGGAGAGGAGAGGAGAGGAGAGGAGAGGAGAGGAGAGGAGAGGAGAGGAGAGGAGAGGAGAGGAGAGGAGAGGAGAGGAGAGGAGAGGAGAGGAGAGGAGAGGAGAGGAGAGGAGAGGAGAGGAGAGGAGAGGAGAGGAGAGGAGAGGAGAGGAGAGGAGAGGAGAGGAGAGGAGAGGAGAGGAGAGGAGAGGAGAGGAGAGGAGAGGAGAGGAGAGGAGAGGAGAGGAGAGGAGAGGAGAGGAGAGGAGAGGAGAGGAGAGGAGAGGAGAGGAGAGGAGAGGAGAGGAGAGGAGAGGAGAGGAGAGGAGAGGAGAGGAGAGGAGAGGAGAGGAGAGGAGAGGAGAGGAGAGGAGAGTTGTTTTCCTATACAATACCAAATAAATAAGTATGATTCTTTCTTGAGATAGGCTACAGTTACACATAAGCAAATGATTGTGCACATGACTCTCCTCTCTTTTTCATGTGAGCAGAATACATTATTATATTTTAGTCATCCTATACTAAAATTCTGCATTTGGAAACTTCAGAAGATTCCACTTTTCAAATTATCACTGTTACTTTAAATGTCTTTGCATTTGTCTCTGCTATTCTGGATTACCTATTCAGCTGTACAAATTTGAATTCATTGCTCATTACTATAGTGACTATATAGCAATCTTACATAAACAGAATTATCTTCCTGATAGTTGTTCTTTACGAGATTTCTTCTAACCTTTAAACTGAAGAGAAATGAAATCCATACTAATTTGTCTAAATGATGTCATGTGCCAAGTGCAATTACTCCTAGAACAGGTCTCCTATGTCTACAGAAAGTTTATTTCATCAAAATGTTGTGATGCACCATTGAGTCTGGCTTATTAAACAGAAAGAGGGCACAGGACAGTTACATTATGCAAGATATGTTCTACATCATGAACATCAGAGTGTGCAACACGTAAAACATTGGCAGTTCTGCTCCATAGTGAAAAAACAAATAAAGGTATTGTTAATTGTATTTTGTATAGGCTGAGAGAGTAGGATATACAAAACTTTAAGTTGTTCTCCTGTTAGATTTCCTATCAAATTATGTAGTCCTAGAAACTCCAAAGCGGTAATCAAAACATTTACAAAGAATAGGGACTGTGAGATACCAAATAAAATGTCTAACCAGCAAGAACATGGCTGGAGGACTTTGGGAAGATTTTTCTCTCCTAAGCGTGGGTCTTGAGCATCCAAACAAGAATGGATATCAAAGACCAAGAAAATACAGTACACCCATTTTATCATCATAATTCCCTATCTCTATTTTTCAGTAGATATTCTAAGTCATCCATCTGTTTGCAAAGTTGCTGCGAGTCCCATGCCTTCTCTAACCTGTATATTTGTTCAACTCCAAAGAGGAGAATGGAAAACTTTAACATAGTTCTCTATGTTTAAATTTAAACAGTGCAAGGAAGGGATGGTATGTATCCATTTTGCTTACAAAAATATATACTACACAAATAATAAGAGCTAAGTGCTGCACAGAGCATGTTCCTATGGATAGTAATGAGACAAGAAGCTACTATAAAAGCTGCAGAAATAGATTACTTTTGGCAAAACTGGATAAGTCACATTCCCATAATTACTATGGCATCTGACTACCTCAATTTCTAAATTTGTTTAGTTTCTAAGGAAACTAAACTTTCATGCCAAGGATGGACAGTGAAATTCTTCTGCCAGTTAAGTCTATTCATTTTCTGCAAACAAGATGTGCACTTGAAGTTACTGGATGGATTCCAAGTAACTTAATACCAGAACACTGAGGAGTAACATATTTACTTGGGCTAGCCCTGGAAATATTCATTGATTTACTCTGCATCTCTTTCCTTCGTTAAATTACATTTTTGAATCATTTTATCCAATACACTGTTGACTTCCAAAATTTCTAATTACAATCAAAGCCTGAAAAAAAAATCTTATGTAAGTATATACTGCTGTTGTTCTTTCTGCTAAATTTGGTTTTGGCTTTAAAGATCTGCAAATGAGAAAAAGTTTGTTTAAAATAAATGATCTGATTTACAAGTACATTGTCAGGATACTGCATCTTTATTTATTAGTTAGAAAAGAAGGAGATACTTTTTAATTTAGAATGTTTGACTCCTGGACATACATATAATTTATTTTTGTTATCATTTTTATTACTGTTATTATTTTGCTAAAAGGCAAATACCGGGTTTAGTTATAAAAAATATGGTTATACTTGGTGACATACTGACAGAAGTTGATGTAAGACTCCTATGAATGTTCTTCTGCAGCAATCAAAACCTGAAAATTTTAACACACTAAACCAACTTAAGTTAGGAAATGCCTGGAGTATTAATATATAGTAGATAAGATACAATTAAAATGATTAAAATAAGCAGGTGAGTCTGGAGAAGTCTCTTTCTCCCAAGACCTTCCTACTTTGTCAGAAATCTTTAAGATAAAGAAGGTGAAAACAACTACTTTGATCCCAGTGGGAAGAAAAACATAATGATATTTCAGTTTTGCTGAAATAAGCTGCTCATAATATTTATAACTGCATTCTTACGTATTTTGAACCTGCCTTCTTCCAGCTTCATGTGATCTTGAATTGTAAGATAAATTGCACGACCCTGTCCACATTTCACAGAATTGCAAGGGTTGGAAGGGGCCTCAAGATACCAAGTCACATCACAGAAGCACAGAATCACACAGAATCACAGAATCGTAGGGGTTGGAAGGGACCTCTAGAGGTCATCGAGTCCAATCCCCTGCCAGAGCAGGTTCCCTACACCAGGTCACACAGGTAGGCGTCCAGGCGGGTCTTGAATATCTCCAGAGGAGACTCCACAGCCTCCCTGGGACTCTACAATTCCCCTGCCAAAGCAGGTTCTCTACAATAAGTTGTGCAGGTGGGTATCCAGACAGGTCTTGAATATCTCCATAGAGAGAGACTCCACAATCTGGGGCAATCTGTCCCAGTGCTCTGTCACTCTTACTGGGAAGTTCTTCCACACATCTGTATGGAAACTCCTGTGTTCAAGTTTTAGTCCATTACTCTTTGTTCTGCCACCGAGAAGAGCCTGGCCCCATCCATTTGCCTCTCATCTCTCTTTAGATATTTATCAATATTTATCAGATCCCCTCTCAGTCATCTTCTCCCCAGACTGAACAGACTCAGGTTACTCAGCCTTTCCTCATACAAGAGAAGCTTCAGACCCCTTATCATCTTTATCATCTTTTTATCATCTTTATCATCTTTTTATCATCAGGAACACAAAACCTGACACAGTAGTATAAATGTGACATCACTAGGGCAGAGTAGAGGGGGAGGATCACCTCCCTCGACCTGCTGGACATTCTTTTTTTAATATACTCCAGGATACCATTGTCCTTGCCTACAAGGGCACTCTGCTGTCTCACAGCCAACCTGTTGTCCACCAGAGCACTCAGGTCCTTCTCCACAGAGCTCTTCTTTAGCAAATCATCCCCTAATCTGTACTGATGCATGCAGTTATTCCTCCTAGGTGAAAGACTACACCTGCTCTACGTTTGCTGTACTACTCTGGGTTTCACAGACTCATGATATAATCAGTCTTTTTTTTCAAATAAATATTCCTGCCTTACTTCTCCATTTGTTACATGGAAGATATTCCATATTTACATACATGATTTCTGCTTTTTTCTGAATCCTTCCACTTCAAACAGAGTTTTCTACCTCTCTTAGGTGTGAGAAGCAGAACTGTATGTCATATTTAAATACAAGTAAGACACCGATTAATGCTAAGATAAATTATATTATTTGTTATGCTTTCTATTCTTTTTCTCGTAAGAACAATTTCCTTGTTTGACTGAAAATGGTTACTGGATTTTTGTTTTCATTCATCTATTACTTCACTAAGATCTTTCTCCAGAACAGCAATGTAATTAAGTATTTAAGACCCATAAATTTATATATAAAGCTCTATTTTATTCTCTTTTTTACATTGATGTAAAATTAATTTAATCTGACATTTTGAGTATAGTCATTCAGTCTGGTCCATTTTTGGAAAATTTCTAAGATTCAGTTTTTCTTTTAATATGGTTAATAAAGTTAATAACTTAGCACAAGTAGTAGGCTTTCTTATCATATTGTTATTGCTCTTTTTCATCTTATTTTTACTTTGGCTGCTACAATCCCAGCAGAGATCCTTGCACTTTATCCTTTGAGGAAACTATTAATTTATTCCTACTCTGTTTTTTGCCTCCTAACCACTTGCTGACACATTTCATGTTCCATGTTCCATATTCTAAGAAACAATGAGCCAAAAGTTCTTGGAAACCCAGGCAGACTTCATCATATGTATCTCTTCATAGATTCAACAAGTTTACAGGGCAAGACATTGCTATCAAAAAACCATATTCAGTTTTTCCAGATAAATCATACACATTTGGGTGTCCCACAGTTCAATAATTATTGCAATTAACTAATTTTGATAGCATACATCTATGTCTTTTTGGCATGTTAAAGTCATTTAAGAAAAGTGGTAACCCATCTGCTACTCTTTAATTACCAGTTAACAAGAAAAGTCAAAGTGTTTGACATCAATAATATAGGTTAACACTTTTTGTCATTATGTTGCTTAAAAGTCAAGAATGAATTCAATGTGGTGCTGGTGACTGCTGAATGTTCATTTGACTGTTTTTTCTAACCTCTCTTACAGACACTTTGAGATAGATCCTTGATACTACAGAGTCCTGCACAAAGAATTGGGGCTATTCCAGCACCTTTCACATCTGAATTCATCCATAGGGAAGCAGAAGTAGTTAATGGACATTTCAGAGCTCCCAGATCTTCTTTTATTTCTCTTTATTTGTAAGCAATATTGCAGCTAGTTTGTTTATAATTTTTAAAAGCTATCAGTTGGGTAATTTGAAAACAAATCAGTTATCAAGTCAGCTATTTTAGAGAAATGACTTCTTTCAGTCAACAACTCCTCCACAATATAGTTGGCAGCCAAGTTGATTAGAAGCCAGGATCTGTCCTTAGAACAGTGATATTTATTCAGATGCAGCTTAGTTCCAGATATGCAGTACTTACTGTCAGGATTAACAGGTCAGGAAAATTGTGTAAACAACTCATCAACAAAGATATATGTGTATATCTTCTTTTGATCTGGAAATTAAGGCTAAGACAATACCTTTTTTTCTCCTTTGAAAGTATCAGAAACACAATGGTATTAAATTCTCATTTAAAAAAAATATTTTTTTTCTGAGTTCATGACAACACTGATAGTTTTTTACCATGCTAAGCTGTGTTTATGTGCCTCTGTTTAATCCATTTTCTCTATAAACACTAAATTCTTGGGCATTTCTAATTTATTTAGAGATGTTACACTTCCCATATATTCCACTCACCCCTCAGTTATCTCACTTCTTAATGCCAGCTTTCCAGGGAAAATGTGTGGTCTCCATGTCGTCTGTGTCTACAGCTCCCTAAACTGGGAAGCCACAGTTTGTGAATGGAGGATAAGGATTCTTACCTGCTGCTTTGGCAACATCTTCAGTTGAAATGTTTTGGAGGTTTGAGTGCACTCTGAAGGTCACAGCTGGTCCCAGCATGCTAGAAAACATTATTAAAAAATGTAAGACTCATAATCAAGATACACGGCATAATATTCTTTTTCAAAATAGGTTTTTAAGGAGAATCCATTAAGACACCATTTAGCCCTGTTCCTTTTGCTTCATTAGCTACATTTGCATACATTCTTATACCTCTTGTGGTTTTTCTTTTTTTATGCACATCTTATGTCTGTCTGAAAGAATTTCAGGGATATTAACTAAACCTCAAATCAGTCCTGTAAACACTATTCTTATAACAAAAATGGAAAAATAAGGGCATGGAAATTGTGATTCACCCAAGAGCTGCACAGAACTTCACTGGAATTCAGCATATAATAAGATTATATAAAGTTTCAAATGAATATCTATACAAGTTTAGTCCTCTTGTCGTGACTCTAAATTAGAAGGACAATAAAACACACTCAGAATACTTAGGTTAGGCATGTTCTATAAGAATATACTTGGGAAAACGATTTTGGACTTAGCTGATCCAATGGCTGATTTTGACAAGAAAGATGGCACAAATTATTGTGCTCATTTAACAAAAGAGGTAACCATCTATTTGAATAACATGAAATGATGCAACTCTGTGGTGACCTTTTTGGGTGTATCCTGACAGATTTTTATGCTTTAAAAATCTATGGTGCATTTGCAGAGCAAGGTACTAATTAGCTAAAGGAAGAGAAAGCTAAAGGAAGAAAAAATGTTTTTGTATTTTTAAGGGAAAATAAAACTGTAGGTGTAATACTGCATCCATTCTCATCTCAGTAATATCCAACTTACATGCACATCTGAAGTGCCCATTCTAATATTATACTAAAATTCATAAATAAATTAAAAAACAATAATAATAAAACACACCCAACTATGGTAAAAGAACTTCTAAGAAAATTTTCAGATTGAAAGCCACAGTAGAAACTATACATTCATATAGGAGCAGAGTGCAAGGGCTGAACAAACATGAAAACTGGCACATGATTACTGCTTTCTTACATTATGTATTATGTGTCTAATATTTTATTTTTCACACAAACAGTAAGAAGCATTACAATTATACTATGGATAACACATGCTTCAGCTGTGGTGCATTGAGGAGAACCATACAGGTAACATGCTTTTATAGTTGCGACTCATGAGAGAATGGAATCTGAAAAATTGCTACATAGAAGTTGAAAAATAATTTTGCTGTAGGGTTTGAAATAAATTATTAAATTACTTTTAGCCGCATTTTGCACTTGTATTTTCCATTCATGCAATGGAGAGCAGTTAATGAAGTGAGTGCACTTAATTGCATCACACGTATCCTGGACAGAAATACCTTTAAACTTTTTTCATTTTAGGTAGAAGAAAACTACTATTGATCATTAAGACTTTGCTTTGAGGTCACAAAGGGAATCAGAGTAAGACTAAGGAGCATACTTTCAATCTTCTACTAGCAAAGAATGCACTGTGCACGTTTTATTCTATAGTTAATAGGAACTGTCATTAATCAACCATTTTCCTTTAAACACTCTTCTGGGTGGGAGAAAACTGAAATAGAGATTTTATTGCTAAAGGACACTCCAGATGTCAAGTCATTAACACTCAAGAAATGCATTTTAATAATGTTAGGCAATTATAAAGCATTTAGGAACATCATTTAAGTAGTATGTTTGGTTATAGTACTCTACAATTGCATTACTTAAGATACATAAAATGTGTTACAAAAATTCAGGCCATTCCCCAGTTCTATCACTAACACAAAGATAATCAACCATAACAGCCACCTGGGAGTTTCTTAATACCATGCACTGAATATAACTAATCTTGCCCTGTCCTTTTTGCATTCCCAACCCAAGAGAAATGATGATTCCTCTCTGTCTGCTCAGACACACACAATGTAATTAGCATTCTGCTTGAAATAAAAGCAGGCAACAACCTAGTACATATTTGTCCCAAGCCAAGGACTGTGCAAACAAACAACTTTAGATACTCCTCCCAAATCTACATCACCTATTCCATTACAGTTGAGAACCTGAAATTCATGCTAGCTTTCAAACATGGTGTAATTACACTTTGGTTTTATCATCAAAGACAAAAAAGTTGACTCAATCTGGGTAAGCCCAGAGTACGCGGGACTCAGAGCAACTGAGTTGAGCCAATGTATGCACTGCCAAAATCACTAGCAATGCTCCTCATGGCTGAGAGGATGTAGGGAAACAGAGGAAAAGATGATGAGATATAGGGTGGGATAAAAGTTCCATATGGGAAAGGTATTATATCATTACCCATTCTTTCTGCATGAAATAAGAAATCTAGGAATCATTTCAAATACCTATTGTCGCACTGTTGGAAAGGATATTATATTTTCTCCATTGTAATCATTGAATGATTGAACATAAGGAAATACTTGAGCACAATATAAGCCCAATTTCATTAGGAATGCTTGCAAAATAAAGAAAATAAAAGAATTCTTGTCGCGACTTTTGCACATAGGCTTTCTATCAATTATTTAAAAACAAACAAAAGACCCTGAGATTGTTTGGCCAGAACTACTTTTCTGCTAGATATTTTGGGAACTGACTGCTTGAGGAGCTCATAAAATGAGATTTTTCTCATGGGGGGCTTCTGGCAAAAGCACTTAATAAATAAACATTTCAATAATAATAGATGCCCTTTAGGGAATTCCTCATTGTTCATTTATATGTTGGTTGAGACCATATAAACAAACCAGCAATTATTTGACTGCAAAATATTTTTCAAAAAGACTCTAAAAAGATGGTGACCATCCTGAGTCAGGGTACAAAGATGTATAAATTGGACCCCTGGTGCTTCCTAGCCAGAAATTTTTCATTAGATAGGCGAGACTGCTTTCTCATGCAGCTGTCAAACCCCCTGTAACCTAGCTAATATTAATAACAATTGTCTAAATACCAGGGCTTGCTGAGGTGCACACTAATGTTTATGACCAGATGAATTGCAAACACACCACTGCCACAAATCAAGGCCAGCATGACCCAGCTCAGTGGCAGATGACATCATGCCAGAGATCAGCTAGCCGTACCCAAGAAAGATACCACAGATGTAAGAGACACCAGAAACATAAACAAACTCCAACACACACAATGCAATGTTTCTTCTACCTTAACAAAGAGATTTAAAGTGGTACGTAGTAGCACCTTTCACCTGTGAAAATAATGTTTTAGATAAGACTTTTGTTTAACAATTTTTTCCCCAACAATGTGTATGCTACACAGCTATGGTTACACCTATGTTAACGTGCAGCTGACTCTTCTGAAGTAAATGAACTGAAATCTACCTTGTGAGTTTTGGAAGGCATCTGAACTACATTATCATAATCACATACACTATTTTTTTCAGTATGTTTTCTTATGATGTATTTTTGAATAAGGGTAAACAACTCTGGGGTCAAGGCTAATAAACAGTGACTTCTCTCTATCCAAAATGTTATGCCTACTGCAATGACCTGATAAATTTACTACTATAAATTACTGCTGGCTGTCACAACTTCTGCTTGCTTTTTTTTTCCCCCAATAATTTTACCTTCTACCATATTAGGTTTGTTTGTTTGTTTGTTTGTTTATAACAAAGACATTCAAAGCATATTGCAAATTGTCACCCTTATGTGCTGTTGTCTTATATTCTGTTTACTAGACATGAAATAATTACAGTGTTTATACCAAAATGACTTGAAGGCTGATTGCTGATTTAATAAGGGGATCCTCCCCTTGGGTTTTTATTTCCAATCTGAAGGTGGACAAGTGCACAACATGCAAATAAATAAATTTTCTTTATGTAAAATGGAAGTATTTCTTTTCATTAGTAGTTTCACAGATTAACAACATTCTTATTCTATCTGTCAACAAATGATGCTCTGAATAAACCGAGCTGGACCATAATCAGTATGGCAAGGTCCATATCACTTTTAAGCCTTTGGTTATAATTTATGAATGACAGGATTTAAATCTCCATAAATTATGTACCAAGCTTTGCATGCCCATTTCTCTCCCTTGTGTGTGTACTTTAGTACTACAATATCATACAGAATGTTTACTGTGAAATACAGTCACAGTCTATCATACCCCCTAGTGGAAAAGGATTTGAGAAACAAGTGCCAAGATGGTTATAAGCATTCTTGAAGATGAGACATAGAGCTGATGCCAAGTGGAAATGAATTGAAGTTGCATCATATTTAAAAAAAATAAAAGCAGAGTATGGTTTCTTAAGACAGGAGGAAGATGAGGGGATCAGGACAGGATATTGCCATCATTAAACAGTCTCTTAATTACACTGTTTCGTACAACAAAGCTTGCCTTAATAAAGCTTAAATTTGAAATTAGAGTTGCCACTTGTCTATATGTTCATTTCAAAATCCTTTAATCTCTGGAGGTTAAGAAAAGCAATTAGTAACGCTCCAGAGGATTGTGCAAAGTAAATTTTATAGCAGTGAAGGTAATTGTTTCAGGAAATGTTTGGTGGGCTTGAACTAATGACTTGCACTGTGTACATATTTCTGTGCTTACTGCATTTAGGAATTTGAAGTTTATGTCCATTGTTTATATTTCACTTCAGCCTCCTTCTCAATTTTGCAAAAGCAAAATGTTCACACTTGTGTAAATGTGTTATGTACTATAAGTATTAGCTATAAATATACTTAAGTCAAATATGAACTGACAGAAAAAAAGCATGTGATTAACAGTGGTGTTTTTGTAATACAGTATGTCTGGATAACATGATTTACAGCAAAGGCACAGTAGTGCAGCTGGTAATCCTTACATATTACAGATATGGTTTAAAAGTACACAGTTGATATTTTGAGCTCCCTCTGTTATTCAAAATAACTGTAAGTCCACCAATAACTTGATTCAGGCCTCACCCATATTTTTGACCAGAACCTTTGATCAAAAGTTACTCTGTGGATGATTGCTTCAGTTCTACTTCTATTACATAAGCAGGCACTGGTTAAACCTCAAATATTCTGGAAATCTGTGAAGAGCATATTGTGCTCTGGTATCAACTTCCCTGAACTGTTGAGTATTTTGATAATCACCTAGACTTGGTACTAAAAATGGTCATCTTCTAAATACTTACTGTTTATAAATGTGCTTAATTTTGAACATGAACTGATCAAAACACCATGTACAGTTGTATCTACACTCATATTTCTGCTTAAAAGCAGATTTCTTACATCTAATGAGCAATCTGAATTTTTATATTTTCTTTTATTTGATTGTTTCCAGTTCTTGGAACCCTTCTCTGAAATCTCTTAACATGATCCTCAAACTGCAGAATGACAACGGGTGTTCCACAATGAGTTGCATTACTGCCCAAAACACATTACCTTATCCACACTGCATTTGTTTGCAACATGCCCTGCAGAAATGTTTCCATATTCAACTTCAAACTAGCTTGCAGAGGGGAAGCTGTATATAAGTTGAATATAAGTTGTACTAACATCAACACCATCAATACTTGACAATGACAAAATACTAAAGATGAGTATCTGATTAGAGATTGCCTCCTGAGAATGAACATTGTCTGGGGCCAGACAATATGCATCCCAGGGTCCTGAAGGAACTAGCTGATTTGGTTGCTAAGTAATGCATCAAATTGGAAAAGGCAGGACTGTCAGGCCAACTCACTGATGACTGGAGAAGAGGAAACATCGCTTTAATTTTTAAGAAAGAGAGAGACGAAGATCCAGAGAACTACAGTCCAGTGAGTCTCACCTCTGTGTCTGGATAGATGATGGAGAAAGCCCTCTTGGAAACTATATTAAAGCATGTGTGAGATGAGGAGGTGATGTGAGACAGCCAGCATGGCTTCACCAAGTGCAGATCATGTCAATTTGGTGGCCTTAAGGGACTGACAATAATGGTGGACAAAGGAAGGGCAACAGATGTTGTCTGCCTGGATTTCTGCAAGGTCTTTGACACAGTCCTGCATCACATCCTTATCTCTAAATTGGAAAGATATGTATTTGTAGGCTGGATAGTTGCAGCCAGAGGGTTCTAGTTACTGGCTCTAAGTCCACACAGAGGACACCAATAGGTTTCATCATACATAATGGCAACAAGACCAAGGCAATGAGAAGGCCTTACAGGGGTTTCTTTTTGGACTGAAGCTCTTCCACATTTTACCAGTGACACAGACAGTGAGATCAAGTGTATCATCAGCAAGTTTGTGGACAGTGTCAAGCTGAATAGTGCAATTGACACAATATATGGCAGGATATAATCTAGAGGGACCTGGACTCAAAATATGGGCCCATGTGAACAATTCCAAATGCAAGGAGCTGAACTTGGGTCACGGCAATCCCAGACATAAGTACAGACTGGGAGAAGGACTCATTGAGAGTAGCCCCATGGAAAAGGATTTGGGGTTTCTGGTGGATTAAAAGCTGCACATGAGCAAGCAGTGTGCACTTGCAGCCAGAAAGCCAACAGTATCCTGGGCTGCGCCAACAGTATCCTGGGCTGCACCAACAGAGGGGTGGCAGCAGGGAGAGGGAGGGCATCGTTCCCCTTTTCTTCATCTTGCAAGGCTCAGTTTTGAGGACTATATCCAGGTCTGAGGCCCTCAGTAAAAGAAAGATATTAGAGCAGGTTCAGACGATGGCTGTGAAGACAGTCAGAAAGCTAGAAAAAAAAGAAAGATTGAGGGAGTTGAGCTTGTTTAGTCTGGAGAGGAGAAGGCTTTCAGTACTTGATGGGATTATTATTGATGCTTATAAGCAGGAGGGAGGACTGAATTTTACACAGTCAGATAGGATTGTGATAGGACAAGGGGGAGATAATTAGATTAGATGGTTTTTTTTAGATGAAAATTTTTACTTAAAGAGTGGTGGGGTGCTGCAACATGTTGCACTGGTAAGTGATGGATGCCACATCCATGGAAGTGCTCAAGGCCATGTTGAATGGGGCCCTGGGCAGACTGATCTAGTGGCTGAAAAATCTGCCCACAGAGAGGGGTTGAAACTAGATCAGTTTTAAGGTTCCTTCCAAACCAAGCCATTCAATATATTATTCATCTATGAAAAACCACAATCCTTACTATGGGAAATATGCTAATTGCAGTGGTTACAAATTCACCAGCTAGTGAAGGATTTTCTATTACCATTTACATTTCATTAGAACAGTTTGCAGCATGCAGCAGGGTATGGTGTATTCAGCAGATAGATTAGAAAGATTAATTAGATAGCCAGTTACAGAGCAACCAAGTCTTGCAAATGGAACCACACTGAAACAAAACTTTGTGCCAAATTTGATGATTGCAGCTCAGATTTACCTCTGTCATCCACATATATAGTCATCATAAACCAGTAATTATTTGGACACCTTGTACTGTCCTTACTAGTCCTTCTTCAAGATGCTCCAATGAAGTCATTCTCCTGCATTTCTTTTCTCAATGATTTAGACCGACATGCTACTGTCATTACAATAATTTCAAGAGTAAGTCATACAAAACATGATTCATCCATAAAGGACTATTTTCCAAAATTACCAGTCCATCTTTGGAGTCTCTGATACCAAACAATATTAAATGATTGACTTTTACATATTTTTATGTTAATCATCTATTATATACGGGTTTTTTAATTATTTTTTTTATTTTTATTTTTTGTAATTTCTAAATACACTGATGCTCATTTACAAAGCAAAACATGATGTAAGAGTACTTCTGAGGATTTTTACCACTCCATTCATCTTAGGTGAAGATTTTTTGCTAACTTTATAATTTAAAATATTTAAAAAATGGGCAACACTCAATTTGGAGCTTGATGTTACATTCATTTGTTCTTATTTTTGTTCTTCATAAAATGCAACCTCCAATGATTACTCAAGATCTATGAATAATGTGCAGTTTTAAAATAATTTTTCTATTAATCTGTCATGAGCCATGAAATTTGACATTTTCACCATGGTGAGTACATGAAAGTTGCCAGCTTTGCCTGCCATGCTAATTTGGTTCTTAATTAAAGCATCTAAAGAACAAAACATGCAAGTGCTATAATTTTTTTGCAGCAAAAGATCTTCTGACTGAGAAAATGGTCTCAAAGTACTGCTTAAAATGCACAATGATTTTTTTCACTCTCTAATGATTAAGCTAAGTAATAACAAAATTATGTCTATTTAAAAGGAAAAATAAAGAACAGCATTCTAGTATATTTCAATTTTTCTTTTCTCTTTTGGTAGTCTGGCTAGTACACAAACAGAAGTCTTGCATTTTTAGACAACAAACACTCAATGTATTTTGCTGATATCAGGCCTAATTTGGCACACTTGTAGTAGTAATGGTGCCTGTTGAACTTACACATAAAATCTGTCACCTTTGCTGATAGCCATCTTATCCTCAGTTAGCACAAGTGACTTTTAATGGCTAATGAAGAGCATGACTCATGTTCCAGGAATTCTACAGAGGTAAAGATTCAGCATGGTCACAGATTTGACAAGATCCAGGTAGGACACGATTCTTTATGATGTGGATTATACAGCACAACTGAGGATCAAAGAAAACAATCTGCTATGGCCTCCATTCAAAAAGCTTAGAAACTCTGAGCTAGGTGGCTACAACCAGAGCCCTCCTGCTTGCCCTTTCAAGAACCTGTTGGCTTCTCCTTTAGCTCTGAGAAGACCAATTGAAAGATTCAGTCCTGGGATTCCACCAGCAGCTGTAAGGGAGGGACGTGTGGCATCAGCCTTCTTCCTTCGCAAAGGAAGCATTGCAAGGGCAGTTTATCACAATATTTCAGTCATATTTGCTCCACTGAATTTATGATTCCTTAGGAATACAAACTTTTCCCAGGAAGCTTATGATGCAGCTCACAGATCTGTATATTTGTACAATATTTTCTGAATAGATGTTAAAAAAACAAGTGAAGAAAATTTATTTGTACAGTTTGGCCAGCAGGTCTGTAATATTCATGTCATGTATACACATAGATGACAGAGATATAGAAAAGTGTGTTTGTGTGTAAGTAGGAGATCAGGTAGGCAAGGAACAAAGGATAAAGAAAGACAAAGATTAATTTTGTGTATTTCTTATAATTACTCTTTAAAACAAATCTTGAAAAGAATACTTTTTTTAAAATTTATATCATCAGTTCCTCTACATTATATTTTCCTGATTCTGTGATTGTGTTATTTGTAGACCAAGTTTTAGATCAAGAGTGAGAATCACAGTCCTATGTTTCTATTTTCATATTTATCTATCATCAAATTCTATAGCATTCCGGGGAAAAATCAAGAAATCTGTCTTGAGTTTCATTCTACCCATCTGTAGAATGGAAATAATTACTTGTTAATAAAGCTATATAAATTCAATGCAATGGAATGTATTCACGGTATTGCTTGAGATAAAGGAGTGTATCTTCCCCTCTTATAATATTATGGACTTTAAATTTATTAAAAATAAATATCATGTAGAGAAAGTAATATAGAAAGTACAGGAAGAAGTCTGAAGTTTAAAATAGATAGATAAACTTTAGAAGCTCATTTATCTATTAAAAAAAACTTCTTGAATACATGGATATATATTTGTAACATGGGATTTCATTCTGTGTTTGATTACAAAGGTGCAAATCCTCTGATTTAATGAGATGAAATGTTGTAATGGAAAGCTGAACTTAGTATATTTTTATTTATAAGAGTCTTCCTAGATTTTTATGGTCTCTCTATTTTGTCACCTACAATTCATAAAATGCTGCAGGCCAAAATCCTTCTTGCAATTTTTAATATATTTTTATATTTTTCTAGCAGGAAAGTTACAGTGGAGAAGGCAAAATGATCTTGGTTATATGCACATTTATTAAAGAAAAGCACACAAGATATATTGTACCTCAGGGGAAAAAAACCCACAGACTAATGTAATGCCAAAGCTGAGAGATCTCTCATTTTTAAGGAACACACAGTTGATATTTCCACCTTTTTTGGCTTCCTTATCCTCATTTCTATAAAATGATGCATCTTTGTATTAAAAATTAGTTGTCAAATAAGACAATATGTACTAGAAAACACAATGTAATTTCTTATAAAAGCCTGCACACAATGAGTTACAGCAGTACCTTTTTTCAGACAATTTGTTTTTCAGACTCATTAAATCTGTAGAAGAAGTCAAGTTTGAATAAAAGTGGTGCCATTATCTCTGAGTTATGCTTTTATATCATTTTAAACAAGATTATGCCAAATAACCTCAGCCTGTTGGTTTGTTATTTAAATTCAAAAAATAGATAACAAATATTTTTCAACTTTTTTGAAAGGTATATCATTTTATTGACACCAAAGAAAAGTACAGTTGAAATAGAAATAAAAATTTTGCTTAATTTTTGGACTATAAATGTAGTGGAATTAAAAATTTAACCTGTTGATAGTTTACACTAGAGAACAATAAGGAGAAGACAATGGACTGTAGTTTTTTAAATAAGCACAATATTTGAAAATTCCTCTCTAAATGTCATAGGTGAAATAATCTGACAATCTAGAAAACAAAACTTCTCAAGATTCTCCCACAAGTGTACAGAAAAGATGCATCATACTGAATCAAGGAGAAAGAAAAAAACTGTGGAGAGCTTGTAGTGTAGTGGGATGTTTCATGTTACTGGCAAGTACAAAACCTAACAAGACACTGTGCTACCTGTCCCAATACAGTTCACTGGGTTAAATAAGCCTGCCTCACACTACCCTGCCTTTCAAACTACCAACAATTTACCGAGATGTTCACATTGAGAGCGTACATATAGCATATGTCATAATCCATCAGCATGATGAAGTGAAAATACCAAGTACTATTTCAGTGTTTAGGTTCTGGATGACTGAATATGATTAACTGGCTGATTGAGTTTTTCAGGTGTTAGAAAAATAACATGACAAACAATGAGGAAAACCTATATAGCACGATTAGGACACTACAGCCAATGCACATTCATAATAGGTGAGAATGAGAGCTCCACTCATCAATGTGCCTGCCCTTATAATTTGAACAATTTTAAAGCCTTCCTGAACTTTCACCACTTCACTTGATTTTCTAATACCTTCCTACGTCCACGCTCTTTTCACTGGGATGGTTGGTTGGCTTTTCAGATTGCATTATTCCAACCCAACCATTTCGGCCCTTCCTAAGAACAAGGATAAGGATAAGTGTTGTTCGATCATGTGGGATTTTCTTTGAAAAGGAGCCGGAAAGTGTCAGCAATCCCACTACTCAAAACCAGAAATTTTAAGTATGGCATGAGTGTGCCCACAGCAGTTCTGGTGATTAGGCTTCCAAATTCAAGCTTTTGTTAGATTACTGTTTACGTGTTTACTTAAAAACAGAGTTGATGCTAAGGACATGCCACAGAACAATAGGAAAAACTGATCGTAACTTACTTTGAGTCTACGGATGCACTTTATATTGTCAAAATGTTTTTTTTTTTAGTAGGATCTCTGATTTTCAAGGATGAGTGGTGGTCAGATACTAGAGCAGTTAACTATTTTTAGGATCTTCATTTTTGGCAGACCTTGGATAGTATTTTAATAAATGGATATAGAGCTATAAGAATCTTAAAGACCATTCATTATCTGATACAATCTAGTTCCACCTCAGATTCAGATTCAGACTCAGTTCATTTGAAGCTAAGTCAAATCATGCTTTTATTTATTTATTTATTTATTTATTTTACAAAAGATTTATTTAAACTGAGAGCTGACTTCTGGGACTGCTGAACACTCAGGATGGTAATTAAAGCCAACAAGATCTGTGTCTCAATATCTGAAGTTCTTCACAGAAGATGTTGTCTATGCCATACTCAAAGACATCAGACTGGACAGTTCAAATTTGTGGATACTTTGACGTTAATAATTTCATGCATAAAACCAGCTCTGTTTTGTTCTTATAGTGACTATCAATTTAAGTTTGTCAAATACTTTGATAGACTAGAAAAGAGCACCACAGGAAAACAAAACAAAACAACAGCAAGACTGAGAAGAAATGGATTTTCTGACCTCAGAGCAGGATTTGAATAATGTGGAATAAAGAAAGCCTGAAGCCACACATTGAACAATGAAGATAAAATGGAACATTGAAGAGCTGCTCATTAGCTGAGCATTTCATTTTCTGCATATGGAATAAGACAGATTTCTGTAAAAATATATGTTATTATGAAATATTTCAGGACGATATCATGATTAGTCATTATTGACAGACTGATATTTTTGGTCAGCTGAATAAAATAATAATAATAACACAAAAAAATACAAACAACCAAACAATAGTATGTTTGCTCCAAAATCAATTGTTAGATTATTTTTATCACCAAAATTGAACCATTTGCCTTACAAGTCAAACATAATTAAATTTTGAAATGAGTAATTTCTTTGAATTGAAAAATTATAGCATTTTACTTTCAAAATGTCAAGCCACACTGCTGCGACTGCTAGAAATTTTTAAATGCATTTGCCACCTGAACATTCGATATAGTTTCCATACATAGCTTCATTTAATTTGAATTTTCATTTTTCATGTAAAACACAATTCAACTAAAACACTGAGTTCATCTCTAGTCTCAGTGTGGATAGTGAGAACATTCAGGTGACAGATGAACAAACAACCTGAGGCCTCTTAGTTTGAGCTTTAGACTCTAACAGCTCAGTTATATAGTTTTTTTAACTTAGCATCGATGTATGATACATATGCAACCAAATGTACTGATAGAGAATACATTAAATTTTATGGCTTTGCAATCCAGGAATTCACATTAGAAAATTAGAATCAGCTTACAAAATCTGTTTATATTAACACTTGCAGTTCAGTGTGAATATCCTGTGTATCCCAAAAATTACATATATAGTTTAAAGGCTTATGTAGACAACAACTGCTATGATCCAAAATAATAGTAACAGATAAACATTAGTGTTTTTTATAGGATGAATCCAGGGTGTTCTATTACAGGCTATCTGTTGAAAAATTATGGAAATACTTTCCCCTGGAAGGAGAGTTCATTGAGTACTTGTATTAAAAGGCAAAAATGACAAAGAGACTCATTAAAATGCACAGAAGGAAGCAAAAGTGATAGAATAAAATTGGGAAAAAGAGATACACAGAGCAAGAGACATTCAACAGCAATAGGGAAAATCATAAAAGGCTGAAGACAGAAATAAGAAGGAAAAAAAAATCAGAGTAACTGCACTGTACATCAAAGGATGTAATATTCAGCAGAAAATATCACACTTGACTGGAGGCTGAGAATGATATAATATGCAGTCTGAAATACTATGACATCAGAATAATTTGTTTTCCTTCCGTGTAAAGGTGTTCAGCTAAATTTAGAGCTGAAAACCTCCTATTAGCAATGTTCTCAGTAAATATACCAAGTATAAGAAAATAAAAGCACAGAAAAAAGTTGTATTCCTGTAAGAATCCATAGAAGTCACAGATGTGGCTTTTACTTCACGTTCTGATCGTTCTTTCTACTACCCTCACAGCTGAGCTAACAGAATTTAGTAGTTTTATTATACTTGGATGTTTATTGATAACCTGTTGCATTTGTAAGTTTATTCTATAATGTATCTGGAGCTTTAATTACAAGAAGGTCACTATTGCAGATTGCAGTGGTAATATTTATTTTAAAATACATACAAGCCCTACAAGCACTACTACCCATCTGACTTCAGTCCATGATACCAGTCCAACAATCAATCACCAGAGGCATTGGACACCCATAATTAGATTATAAAATCATAACTATAGTCATTTTACGTCTGCTTGCATAATTACATCAGCATGCTAATATCCTTTTAATGGTCTCTAATGATGTAATAAGAAATAATGGAATTTATTTGACAGCTACATAACCATTAACAAAACATATTAAGCATAACCATTACTTCCATAAAGATTCAGTCTGTATCCAGAAGTGACAGATAACATGTTGGATCTTTTCTTCGATGTGGAAGTATTTCTGATTATGCATTTCCCAAATCTATTCCCAATCATCTGCTTCACATGGTGAGCAAAGTTTATGTCAGTGCAAACTTGACAACAAACCAACTGTAGAAGTGGACTGAACGCTCTGGGAGCCAAGCCTGAGGCTACATTCTGAAACACAGGCCATCGGTTAACGTTGGCAGGATTGTGAAGAAGATAAGCTGATTACTACCATGCATCAAATAAAATCAAGAACAAACATGGTAATCAGTAGGAGCCCATAGGAAAAAGCTGCTGTTCACTTAACCAAACTCCAAGACAGAGGAAAAAAAAAACCAAAAATATATGGAGGAATGAAGGATATCTGTAGACAAAAATAACTGAATGTAGTAATGTATTTGTGAATCAGTACCTCTGAAATAACTTTTTTGCATGGAATAGGACAAAAACAAAAAAAACCTTATTTGAGAATTTAAAGAACATTAAAAAATTCAGCACTCACTCTCTGTCTTCAGTTCTTTTATTCCTACTGAATGTGATGGCTTTTTCTGTACTCTGAAATTTGTGGTAAAATGACTTTAATCTGAAATCTTTGCAATAGCCTAAAAAAATCAGACATACACTCTCTCCTCTTTTTCAGAATTCTTCGAAGTGAAAGAGAAAACTGAGAATCTAATCCAAGCTCATACTCAGGTCAGAGTTCAATCTAACTTAGTGTTTCACATTCCAACCCCTTATAAATTCTTGATCTTAGGATTATTGATATTTTTAAAAGCTAAATCCCTGAGAAAAAAAAAAAAAAAAAGGAAAGCTAATAAAATAAAATATTTCCTGAGAGGTCTCATCCTCGCATTTCAACATGTCAATGGTGAATTTGGAATAACCACATTATTATATCTTTATCAAAACTCCTCTCCAGGAGGCCATTCAGAGGGTAACCGGAGCTTTCGTGTCCATACAGTTTTCTAATGATGACTGTATAGTGACAACAAAAGAACAAGTCCAAAAAGCATTAATTCTTTTCATCACGATGCCTTTTTCTACAGCTTCTACTTCTGCTGTCTGGTATCCAGCTCTGCATTTCTATAGGATATCATGGGTTTAACCTGAGTTTAAGCACCTCATTTTCTGGACTAAAGATTTATTATGGGTGAATTCTTCCCTAACTTGGGATTTGGGATAACCTTTTACAGATTTATAGATGTGTTAAAAAGGTAAAGATTTATGAAAGCATTGTGCTGATAGACAGAATAGTCTGTCCTGCTTGTAATTACCATCATTCATAACAGACTTTTAAGATATCTTACAAGTACTTTTGGTACCATCATATGACTGCTTATTAACGGATGCAAAATATGCAGCCTCTCTAAAGTTGCATATTAAGGAAAAGAAAAAAATTGTTCATAGCTTCCCATTTCACTGGAGGTATGTTTTCTATTAAAGAATACATCTACAGCATGAGAACTGCAATGTTTTTGTAATTTATCAAATGATTTAATAAAAAAAGAAAGGTTTTATGCTAACAATTAGAAAGGTAGGTGAAAGTGCTCTTTTACTGTAAATGAATGAAGTTAATGAACTAGAACCCATTGATTCCAGCAGAGAACTTGTTCTGCAGAATTATCCCTTTGAATGTACAGCAGACTTTGATTTATCTGGTAGTACTAAAATTCAAGGTTGAAAATTCTTTTCATAAGGAAAGCCATGTAATGTCATTTTTTTTTGTAATTATGAAATTCAGTTTTCATAAAAATTATATTTCATAGAATACAAGTAAAAATTATTAAGCATTATAAAGGATGGTTCTAACAAAGTATATAAATATTTTCCTTCTAAACAACAAGATTATTTATGCCCAATTTTTGTTATATTTCTAAGCCAGCCTTTGCAAGCAGCCTATTTCATATCTTATATTCTGAAATATAATGGGCAGAATTCCATTTATATTTCTTCTTTTTTTTTCTTCAAATAATAATAAATACTTCCACTAAAAATGCAACATAGCATTAAAAATAAGAATTCACTGGATCTAAAGGTTAAAGCAAAAGCAGTGAAAGGCTGAGAAAGACACTGCCCTTCAGCAATATGACTCATGGGGCAAACCAAGCAACCCCAAACACTGAAACATAGGCAGAACCTGGATGTTACCCAGATAACTGCTATTTTCTCTGCACCAGGATTTGAGTACAGCAAGCTGTAACAAACCATCCACAGCTGATTCTTCTTTTCCATTGCTTCTTTAACAAACAATTTTATTTTCATTTAATGAAGAAAAAACTAAAGTTTAAATTTTTTACCAAATGTGGTAAATCGTAAACTCCTAACTTAGGTGATTAACACCTAAGCACATTTATCAGCACAAATCATAAGAAAAGCAGCATTTCAACACAGCTGAACTCCCTGTGACTTGTTAAATGAGTAGCTGTCCAAGCAGCATGACCAAATGTGCCATGTGCCATACTGAAAGCCAGGAACCCGAGTTTTTATCCCTCTGTGATTTTGTATCACCCTCAGCCATGCTGAGTATGATGATCCTTTACAATACTTACTTAAGTCATACTCTGTTAAACAAGATGGTGTTATATTTACAGCACTTTTTAGAGCAGATTTTTCCCTATGGGACATAGGGTTATTTCAGTCTTTATAGTTTGTATTAGATATTTTTTTCGTAAATGTGTGTAGGGGATGTTCTAAAGATGATCACAATATTCTTCTGTTTGTGCATACACTCACATTAATTTTGGCATTAAAGAAAAGTAAGATGAAATATTGAAAATAACAAATCCAATAAAATAAAAAGAGGCAAATTCCGTATACGTACTTGACATCATCAAAAGCACTCATCTGCAGCTTCAGGAGATCTGCCACATCCTTTATTAACTCCAGGCCCTTTTCCACACTCAGGGGGCTGTTGAAAGGGAGCAAGAAAACACCGCGTTACGAAAATGGAACTCATCAATACTTGAGAGGCTAAAAGTCCCAAAAGAGTTATCACCTTGGCCTCTTAGAATCTGAAAGCCACCAGTAACTGTATTCCTGTCACATAGTGATCGTGATATCAAGGGAATTGGGATCAGGTGCTTCTTCAGGCATGATGAATCACCTGAATTTTCCAGCAATAAGACAAACAATAAGGTGTAAATGGAATTGTTAGGAAGTGTAATGGGCCCATGATGCAGCAACCAGTTCATCTCGATCCTCAATAAAAAATGTAATAAAGTAAAAGGACAGAAAGAGAGAAAAGGATTGACGAGACAAGGAGGGAAACAAACAATGAAAGTCAAATTGCAGGCTCAGTAGCAAATGGACAAGGGAAAAGCATATTTTTAAATTCATTAGTTTTTAAAATGAATCTTCACCCAGTGAAAGGATACAAAATTATTATAGATTTGAGAGAAAACAATGGAGCAAGGCACATAGTCCAGAGGACACTGATTAGATACATAGGATTTAGTTCAGTGTGTGTATGCACTGATGACAAAAACGACTTTAAATCTTTTTAACCTTTGTTGATGCCACATTTACATTTTTTAATTTAGAAAACAGGTTGCAATCAAGCATAACACAAGAGGACTGCTGTTACTTTAAAAGAAGCACTTATCTAGGTGCAAAATATATATTTATAAAACTTTCAGGTTATTAGATTTGCAGCAGCTGTAAAGGTATATTATGAACATTCTGGCTCTAATAGACAGACTATACTTTGTTTAGCTGTTGTTTAGTGCTGTGAAACCAAATATAAATGTATTTAGAAAGAAAAAGATATGAAAATTATATAACAAGCTCCACTGAGAACAATAAATGCTACATTCTCTACACTGTCATTATAGAATTATTCTCAACATTGTCAAAGCCCCAACACTCATAATATTAAACCTTACAAGCCTGATACTTATCTGACTTATGCCACTTTAAATCAGAAACAACTTTGACGAAACTAACCCAGGGGAAAAAAGGGTTCTGTATCTTTTCCTTCAAGGGTTTATAACAAGTAAGAGAAGGAGGTGTCAAAAAAGTACGTACTGTTAGACATGATCTTTTGAGCTGGACTAAGGGAAAAAAAAACCTCTCAAAGCTCTGTGCTTAGGTTATTATCTCTGCTTCACAGTGAAAGTTTTTGAATCTAATTTTATTGCATTGTAATCATGGCCATGAATTTATTTATTGTCTGCAATGAGCACTGTTTGTTTATCTATCTATCTATCTATCTATCTATCTATCTATCTATCTATCTATCTATCTATCTATCTATCTATCGTGCTGGGTTCTGCATACACTGCCCTAAGGGCACCTCTATTTAAATAATGGGATGTCTTGTGGATCTTGGTTAGGCTGGAATTGTTCAGCCTCCCTTCATGCTACTAACCCAGAATGCTCAAGAGACCTCCTGTCACACAGGCAGAGGTAGACCCTCAAGGCACCAGATAAATTTAGAGTTTTTCTAGATGTATGAGACAGAAATGTTCTTGTCTGAAAGTAACAAAAGAACCTGATTGTTTCTGTAAGGAAAAAAAAATGTACTATAGATTATTCATAAAAATCCTATATTTCAAGGGCTGGCAGTGGGCAGAAATGTGATTATTCTCATCACTATGAAAGTTGATTGTCATAGTGACTCAGGGGCTTATGTGTTAATTAAATCTTTTCTCCCAAAGACATTGGCTTAAATTTTATGGAAATGATTGGTGTCAGTGAGTGGGCTTTTACTGAAGTATACACAGAGGTGCAGGGAAAGGCTGCTGCATACATTGGTGTCATTTTTTGTACCAAGGGACTCACATTTGTAAAAGCTTAACCTTCCATTCCTGCTTACCCCATCCTTCCCTGTGAAAGTATTCCCCAACCTTCAAACCAAGGTATGTCACTACAAGTCAATGTAACTGTAATACGGGATGTAACCAGAGTTTCTGAATGCTGCAATCCAGCAAAAATACTGGAGAGAAAATGAGAGAGAAAAAGGTGCTGGAAAGTAATTCTTCTGCAGGTCTGAGCATCTAGTAGCAGTCTTGTTAACTCTCATCCAATAACAAACTAATGGGACTCAGGTTCACAAGCTCACATCTGGTGTGTTAGTCTAAGAAATTGTCATTCATAACAGCACAGGAGAACTGCAGAATTTATACCCATGTACTTTTCATAGGCATGGTGCTATCTGGAGGTATTTAAGGCCAAAATGGATGGGGCCCCGGGCTGCCTCCTCTGGTAGGTGGCAAACCTGCCCATGGTGTGAGGTTGGAACAGGATAGGCTTTAAGGCCCCTTCCAACCCAAGTCATCTTATGATTCAAAGATTCTACAATTCTTTGATGCATTTTCCTCTTTGGTGTCAGTATGATTATTGATCACATTCTCACGTTTGAGGACTCACACTAAGAATGATTAATTTATGCCCAAGTACCTTCTATATCACTTTTACGGATTCTAACCATTGCCACATACTAGCACTGCTTATTGTAGTACTGTGACAGTTGTATGGTAGGAGAATTGAAAATGCCTGATCATTATCCACGCTCTATTTCCCTGCTGCTTTAATTCAGATTGCATTTTGCTCAGTGTTGCACAGTGTGCACTTACACAGTGTCTGACTTTACTTATGCTGAGTGAGCACACCATTTCCAACAGTATGGCATTAAGCAAACTACCCCAAGCCTAAAGAGAGTATTCCACCTCTGATGTATGAAAAGGGAGAGCTGGCATCCTCAGATATGGAGAAGGCTGAGGTACTTACTGAGCTCTTTACCTTGGTCTTCATAGTCAGTCAGGCTTCTCGTGCCTCTCATGTCCCTTAACTTCAAAGATGGGGTTGAGAGAGCAAAATCACTCCTAGTGTAAGAAAGGAGCAAGTCTAGACCACCTTACGAGTTAGAATGTGTACAAATCTATGGGGTCAGACAACATGCATCCCAAGGTTCTGAAGGAACTGGCTGACATGATTGTCAAGCCATTCTCCATTACATTTAAAAAATTGCTGTGGTCAAGCAAAGTCCCCTGTGACTGGAAAAAGGGAAATATCACTCCCATATTTAAGAAAGGGAGAAAGGGAGACGTGGAGAACAATGGAGCAGTGAGCTTCACCTCTGTGCCTGGGAAGATCATGGACCAGATCCTCTTGGAAGAGATGTTAAGGCACATGCAAGATAAGGAGGTGATCTGAGACAGCCAGCACAGCTTCACCAAGGGCAGATTGTGCCTGACCAAACTCATGGCCTTCTACTCTACTCAAGGGAGCGATGTCATCAGTGAACATAAGAAGGGCAGGATGTCTACAAATCAATGTCTGGATTTGTGGAAGGCCTTTGACATGGTTCCACACTACATCCTTATCTCTAAATAGGAAAAACATGGATTTGAAGGTAGACAATTCAGTGAATGGTCACAGCCAGAAGGCTGTGTTGAGTGCCTCTAAGCCAAGATCGAGGTTGATCACAAGTGGTGTCCCTTAGCGTTCCATCTTGGAGTTAGTGCTCTTCAAGACCTTCATAAATGATATAGACAGCGGGTCTGAGTGTAGCCTCAACAAGTTTGCTGATGTCACCAAACTGAGTGGTGCAGCTGACACAACAGAAAGAAGGGATGCTATCCAGAGGGACATGGACATGATAAAAAAGTGGACACACAAGAATATAATGAGGTTAAACAAGGGCGAGATGCAAGGTGTTGTGCTTGGGTTGAGGCAATCCCAGATAAGAGACTGGGAGACTCATTAGGAGCAGCCCTGTGGAGGACTTGGGGGTCCTTAAGGGACCTTAAGGTTTCTGGCTCCAGTTCTCTACAGCTACGAAGACATAGAAGGGGTCAGAATACATGTAAAATTCGTTTATGAATAACTTTCTTCTGTTGCTTTGCCTCCTAATGCCATCTCTTTCTGTAAGTTCTAGCCTAAATAGTATTTCCAGATAACAAATTCAGTCCTTACAGAATCAGTAGCCGATGTCTGTTTCACTTGGATTCTAATCATTACCTCATTATTTGCAGAATATATTTTGTTTGATGAATTTTAACGACAATGAAGAAATAAAGGGGGAATAAAAAATAAATATTTCCTTTGAGGTTTATGTAGATACATATTTTCAAGTCTGGCACAGAATTATCTGAAAAATACTGTTTTTGTTTAATTTCACATTGCAACACACAGCACTTGCACTAAATTAGTTGTATCTGCTAGAGCATATGGCTTATAGCTCTGCTAACCATAGACAATACTATATGGTAGTACTACATCATTCCTTCAGATAAAATGACTCCTCAGCTGACTGCAAGATTTTGATATCATGATTTAACATCATGACAAAACTATGAAAACTCTCATATCCATTTAAACTATGTGAAAAATAAATAGCCCAATTGGTAACTACTTGTCTTTTTTCATGATCCAGTCAGCTCTTTTTAACTTCTTCAGGAGTTTTATCTAACAAGAAAAGCAGATCTAGGCTATAAAGCTCCTTTATTTAGGAATGGATCTTAAATGAAAGTGCGGAAATAAATATCCTTTCACGTTATTGTAAGCTCTTGAGCACTTCTGAAAATTAAGTAATCCACTTAAATTCTCAAGAGGAGATTTGAGAGATCAACTTTAGGTAATTGTTTGTTAAAACGTTTCCAGAAATTGTACTGGACACTGGATACAGGAAAATTAGATTGCCTGGTGAAAATAATAATCCTTATCTTCCAATAACTAAATCCCTCCTAGTGAGAGAGTTGAAAACAGAAATATTTCTAGGAACAGTTACAGAGGTAATTCAAATAATAGAACACTGGATTATCATCTTCCTCTGCTATTGTCTATTAAAGATTTCACTCTTCATTTGCTCAATTTGTATGAAAAACATACAGTTAAGAAATTAAAATCTGGTTCCAGAAAGTTGGCACAACCTAGAACAATCACGTTACGTGATTTCCTTCTCAGTGACTGCTGCATACAATTTGTTAGCCCATTTTTCTACATGTATAACTATCCCACTATCTTCAATGGTTTTGTTCATAAATGAGAATATCTGCTGATAAACTAAAGATGAATGAAGAAAAGAGGAGGCCAACCAGGTGACCTCAGCCGAGATACCTTCACGACCCTCAATTTCAGCATCTGTAAAATGAAGGCATTGATCAAAGCTTTTTCTGCCAGATGACTAGAACTGTTATTTTAAAGACTTGCATGCCTTCTGGTTCTAAGAACAAGACCAAGTAACTTGAAATTTAATTTTTAGTTATAAGAAAAGATTTCCCTACCAAAAATATTGTTGTAAATTTTCTTCAGAGCACAACTGACTGATTTCACAGCATGTTTAAAGCATCTGCATCTATTTGAACATAACTTCTCCCTCACTGCTGAGTTGGTAGCCCTGCCAAATTCCTACTGTGGGAAAATGAAGTAGGCATCAACAACCTTATGGACCAGACATGTCTCACACATAGTCAATTAAACCATTCCAAAAAAAAATTAGTAGTAAATACTGTAGGCTGATCTTGATTCCAGGTAAGCTTCACACCACCGTTATCCAAACAATGCTACAGATAGATGCCACATTCCCAAGAAATTCCCAAGATAACCCACAAATCAGACAAGTGAGAACAACCAGTTTGAATAATGAATTACGTGTTTTTGACCTGGACCTAATTGTTTATTCATTCAAGGCTCAAAGCTTCCACTTCTGCTTAAAGAACAAGAAAGAAACATGTAAATGAAGAAACAGGAGGAGTTCTGCAGGGAGCGACATTGGCAGCATGGTCAGCTCTGCATGCTGAGTTAAATGGAGCTCAGATTCTAGTAAAAGCCAGTGGGCAATGTCAAAGGGAACAAGAGAAGAAACAGCAGTAAACAATGATAAAAACTATATGTTCTATATTTCCCAACATGCCTGTCAAAACAATCCCATAAATTGACCCATTTAGGTCTCAAAAAATCTGATTCAGTTATACAGATGACTTGACTGCTCTCATTTGCCAAGCGTGCTCCCAGCAAGGAGAGCAACATGTAGCTCAAAGTTACACTGAGGTTATGTCAGTCTCACAAGCAGTTGCTCTCATTCACTTTTTCTTCTCCCAGCTGCCAAGTGTCTTCAAAAACCCACTTACTGAACTCTGAAATTCTCCCTTAGTGCCATCATTCAAATTATGTATTGTCTTTACCAGACTGTACCTAGTGCCCTTCCAATATTCTGTTTAGCAATTGTAATGCAGCACTATAATGGACATCTAGTCAGCCTTGTCAGATTAGTTCAATTGAATCATTTTCTGCAAAAATGAAGAATAATCTACAGTACAGAAATAGGCTTGACATTGGGAATAGCACTCCATAAACCTAAATGTCAGTCCAATCCCCAGTGAAATCTTAAGTAAGGTAGGATTCAATCCACCTGTTGTTTTTGGGTTTTTTTTAATTGGCAAAGAAGTCCAGTTCACCCATTTTTGAGAGTGCTGAGCACTTCACCAAAATTACAAGGCATTTATCTACAGCCTGAAAGTTGTCTGAATACTTAAATACAGCCCTGCCAGCAGCATCAGAAAGCAAATGTTCTGCAGTGGTAAGTGCCATTCTTAAAACCAGCCTCTCTTTTGCTGTTCTTCACATTCAAGTGCAACATCTTCGCTGCACCTATTTCCCATGGAGGAGGTTCAAAAAATGGTTACACCTGTGCTCAGCTTGAGTTGAACCCACATTTCAACTGAAGGTGGGAAGAATGTGAGCATAGCACCCAAGACTTGCGGAGAGAGATTTTTAATTGAGTCTATTTACTTTAAAAACTTTTCAAATATTTACTCATGTAAAATGCACACATACTTGAAAACTGTTTGGGACAGCAGCTTTCTTTTCTCCTGAATGATGTGAGTTACAGTCATGCTCTCTCTTCCATGTCTCCTATCTTCCTCAGTCATGTCTATGCTTGAAGATGAAACACTGTGCCACCAAGAGGATGATGGACAGAATGACCCCTTAGGGATAGTACCCAGAGCACCTTCTTATGATGTAAGGGTTAAAACTACTCGGAGTAAGTTCAATAAGGTTTCCTCCACTTTCTGCTTCACTTTCTAAGTCCTGCACTAGTAAGAGAGGCAGGCAGGGACACTCCACAAAGTGCTGTTCAGCACAGGAATGCTAGATAGGGTGGAGCAGCCCAGAATAACACACTGGCTTGGTATGCCTCAGTGAGTCTGGGCTGTCTTCTGGAGTGTCACAAAGTTGATTCTAAAAAGCAGAGGAAAAGAGATGCCTGAATCTCCTTGTGTGGATATGTATTCATTTGTCCCACAGGGAACTAAGTGATGTCATGGGAAGCGCATGACATCCCCATGCTTCAGGAAGATGTGTAATTCAGCACTTATTTTAAGACAGTCTGGCTTTCACCCTAAATACTTAAAAAGGCACTAACCACAGAGATAACAGGAGCAATGGTCCTTGAATGCACAAATTATAAAGACCAAATCTGCTGATGAATTTACTTCCAGCAATCAACTTGAATAAACTTAAGTGTAGACTATGCCATGTGGTTATTCTTTTCCCTAGAAGTTAACTGAGGCTCGAGCTGCAAAACATAATTCTGTTGCTATTGCTACCTTTATATTTGAGTATTTATACCTCAGATTTTTAAGAAGTTGTTACCACTGCAGCGTCTTTCATGCTGAAGGTTTTCTTTTGTTTAGTACTGATCTTAGATACTTTTTTATTCTCTAGTCTTTTATGTTTCTAAAAACTGAATTTTAAGATAGATACATTCTTTAGTTTAAAATAATTACTTAATGAAGTTCCACTTGGCCATTCTCCAGTTTTGTCTGTGTACTGACATCAAAGTGACCTCCATTAATTAACAGAGTAATGGTCTATTAACAGTATCAATTTCTTAATATGCAGCACAGTTTTCCTTAATAACACAGATAGAAAGGTAAATCAGGGAAAAAAAAAACCAAAACAAAACATAAAGTTCAGAAATACTGGTTTGAAATACCTTGGTGAATATTTCAGAGTCCAGTATGCAAGAGGCCGCACTTAGCATGAATAAAGGTGAGGACTGGGTTGCTCAGGCTGCTAAAACTATTGGGCAGCAGCATCGATTAGGCAGCAAGCAAACATCTTGCTGATGGATAACTGTCAGGAGCAACCTGTTCAGCTCCAGCACAAACTGCAGAGGAGCCAGAACACCAGAACTTGAGCTCTACCTTTCTATGAGTGATGAGCTGGTACACACCAAATATAACTGCTCTGCCTACTAAAAGTAGTCCAGTAAAAAGGGTAAAGAGATGGAAAGCAATTTCCAGTTCCTGGTACTGGGATTAAAAATATGCAAGAAGAGCAATTGCTGCTGGTAGCAGATCTCCAGCAGTACATGATTTTTTATAAAGGCAGGTAGCAACAGGACGAGGGGAAATGGCTTTAAGTTGGAAGAGGGTAGATTTAAACTAGATATCAGGAAGAAATTCTTTACTGTGAGGGTGCTGAGACACAGGAACATGTTGCCCAGAGAGGTTATGGATGCCCCCTCACTGGAAGCATTCAAGACCAGGCTGGGTGGGACTGTGAGCATCCTGGTCTAGAGGGAGGTGTCCCTGCCTATAGCAGGGGGGTTGGAGCTAGGTGATCTTAAAGGTTCCTTCCAACCCAAACCATTCTATGATTCTATGCCAACTCCAGACCTTGAATCAGTTCTCAGCAACAGATGTGAGCACAAGATAGGAGGTTATGTTAGAAAACCTTGGACATGGTACTTCTTGATTTTAGCAAGACAGCTGTAAATTGGGAGAGTCTGAAAATAAGGATGAAGAAAGAACAAGAAATCCAAAATAAGATGGAAAAATTCTTGAGGAGAAGAACTGATTTTTTTAGATACAGATCTGTAAGGACTAACTGCAGAACAGTTTATCCTGGAAGAGACAACGTGGTGACAAACAGAAACCTTTTGTTCTTTAGTTTTTGTTTCGTTTTGTTTTTGTTTTTCTCTTGAGCACTGCTTCATTCACGGTGTTAAAAGTGAAAAAAAGCACAATGCTAAGGAAATCATCCAGTGACAGTTTTCAACATTGGTCTCAGTTCTCTGAGGAAAAAGTTAGAGGTGCGAGACTTGCTATGAAATTGCCAGTATTATGGCAGTTGTTCAAAGCCCACTCAAAAAGTTTCAAAACCTAGAATAGCTGTGGACCCCTGACCTAACACATTACACAAGATTAACCAGATTCTATCTGATCATTGATTTGACTCTAGAGGCGCTATAATGGTGACATTTTTTCCTTACATGCACCCTTTGTAACGCACATATTGTGTGTTGCAAGATTGGGATGATAACCTCAGCCACGCACTCTATTGCCATGCACACTCACAGCACTGCAGCCTGGGCAAACACTGGAGAGAGATCTTCTTGCCCTATACTCTTAACCAAGAACATCCCTTCAGAAAATAAATAAGTAGGATCATCACTTTTTTCCACAAATAACTGATTATGCATGTACTCATTACTTACTAAAATCCCTTTTCTTTTAGAAAATTATCCTGCTGAATTCTTGACCTCAGTGATATATTGGACTGGTTTGTGTTTTAGAAATGGAAAACTTAATTCAGGATTTGCATGCCTTCTTTTAAATTTTCCACTCTGAAAACATGGGCCACCATACCAATGGCAGGATTCATGCATCTAAACACGGCATCTTTTTCAAAATTTTCCACTGCCCCAGAGCCCAGACTATGAGGAGTTGTAAGAATATCTTTTTTTTTCCTATTTTTTTTTCCCAGAAGGACTATTTTTGTTAATGTCTATTATTCTGTCACACTTATTTGAGCTGAATTTCATCTACCATTGTGCTCCTTAATCCCTCAATGTATTTAAATCCATCTGGAATTTTTCTAAATCCTCCATAGTTCTTCCTAACAGAGACAATTTGCCCATGGGGTACCACTAATCCCTCTACACACTGCGAAGCAGCAGTTCATGACGAATCTTTCCCTCCTATCTCATAACCAGTTCTTAATCCGCAGAGACACCGTGGCCCTTGCTCTGTGAGTCACAGTCCTTAAAGTCAGTATGAAGAGCATCCCATTTATCTCCTGTTGATTTGGAGGGCAGGTACAACTTGTGGTTTTGCTGTGACAGCAGCTTTTCTCCCAGGAGAGGCTGAGGCATCTCCTCAGAAGGCACTTTGCTCCCTCAGGGCTCCTGGGACCAATGCTGCTGCAGGGGTAAAGAAAGGGTCCTGGCATGGTCTTCAAGAGGCTGAAGCACAGAAGTCTTCCAACAGAAATAGCCAAGAAATAAGATATGAAAGTGTTTTGTCACTGATGTGGTTTCTGAGCGTGGGGTAACAGCAAAGAGAAGCTGAAAACGATACTTAAATTCCAATGAAATTGTTGGTTTTTTGTTTGTTTTGTTTTTTTCTTTCCTGTTTCCTTCCTTTTTTTTTTTTTTTTTGCTAAGACTGGTAAATAGTGCAACATGCAGCATAATGGGAAATTCAGTTACTGAAGTAAGAAACAGAAGGATGTGAACTTCTCTTTGTGTGCAAATAGTAACTGAAGAACAGAAGAGCTACATCACACTAAAGAGACATAGCTTTAACAAGGCTCCTCAAGAAACCTTCAGTTTCATCCTCCCATTGATTCCTTTGACCAGGAATCCACCTTTCCTCAAGCTGTAACTCCCCTCTGAATCCAGAAGTCACTTACCAAACCAGCTGATCTACCTGCAGGAGGATTTGCATTGCAGAGGAAAGCCGCTGTATTTGCCAGAGAGGGATGGATGTCAGCTACACACGTCCCATGGAAGAAGTGAACACTCCTGCATGGCTGCATACTGGTGGGACTTTCCCAGTCTTGCTAGGTGTGCAAAAACCAATATAAACTATTGAATTTTGCCCTTTACAAATCTTACTTTTCATTTGCTAGACACAAAGGGAATCTCACCACAAGAAAGACCCCATACAACAGAGAATAAACTGAGACATTAAAGGGGTTCATTTCAGGATGCAGAGGAAGTACAGCAAGGACTACTGGGAACATTTTAACATCAAAGTAATTAATAGTGTTACCATTGTATTCTATCTGAGCTCACCAAGCCTAAAGGATATTTAGACACCAAAATTGTATTTATTTTTCTTGCCTGGAACTGCCCCTGGGACTAACTCAGGTGACATGCTATAATGGAAATCCTGGGCACTGATACTTCATCAAGTCCATGGTGTAACAACACCTGCCTTGTGCGTCTGAGTCTTTTGTCTGTGTTTCAATGTAGCTTCACACATCTTGAAGTACTCATCTTCAGTACACACCGAGAGAAGAAATGAATTTCAGTGCTAAAAAGGTTTTATCTGGTTTAAACTCAGCCTGTACCTCAAATTCAGATATATCATAATGAATTTTGTAAATGATTTACATTTATTTAGGAGTGATGAAAGCAACCAAATACTGTCTGAGCAGAGAGCTGCACACTGGGTTGCTGGGAGAGCCACCTGATATCATGACACTGTGACTGTAAACATTTTAAGGACACTGCAATTTTATTGCTTCCGTTGCAGTTTGTTTTAATATCCTGTTTTTTTCACTGGCTTTATTGGCCTTTAAATCTTTTAAAATTTAGGGTTTTTTGACAGCTCAGCAAATTCCCACTTTCCATATTTTTTTCCAACTTTTCCACCACAAATGAGTGTGAATTTAAACCCGTTAATATGGACAGATTCAAGTCCAGACCAATTTGTAACACAGATGACACCTGGTAAAAATCAATGGCAGTGGTAGGGCTATGAAGGTCAGAGTGATAACAGCATTGTGGAAACACAAGAGTGATTGAGAAGTCGTGAAGGATCAACTCTCTGGAGTTATAATTGAAGTGTGACCCTGTTCCAGCCTGTGCTTGTATTGTTCCAAATAAGCAGTACCTCCAGCTATGTTAATAGTGACAAATTCATATGGACACGCTGTTAATGGTGGAAACATGGAAATAATGTCAATGATCTGTGCCATAATGAAGATATCTTCCTTTCTGTAACTAGACTACACCAAAGCAGTCCTTAACACATTTTTAAGCTGAATGTTTGAAGCAGTGATGGAGTTCACTTGTCATAAGCCCTAAATCTGATGCAAAAAACCCTTGACAAAGAAATATTGAAAATAATATTTTTCAAATCTAATTATTCCTTCATAGAGTTATTAATAAATGAGGTTGATGACAGCTGGTGATATACACTTCAGTGGACTTTTGACTTTTTGTATACTCCCTACCTTAATATCAACCAAAAAAGTTTTTCCATCAAGGTAACTCGACGTCCAGACCAAATTACAAAGCAGATGGTTTCAGACACAAAAGGCAAAGCATGTCCTGATGTCTAGTGTTCCAAGAAGGAAATTAAAGAAATTCAGTTTGATGAATTCACAGGAATTCCAACCTTTCTTTTCCTTCTTTTCACTCATTCCAAAAGGTTAATATTCACCTCTCTTTTATAATGATTTACATTGTAGTTACCAGAAAAACACTTTAATGGACTAGAAGTATTGACCATATGGTATTGTGAAATACTGCACCATCTCAGTGGTTTTATGTCTACCACTGTTACAGAAGCAAAACACAGCACACCATCCCTAGCTCAGATATGAAATGTCTCTAGCATGGAATCAGCAGAGGTGCATGAACTCACTCAGAGAGAGGTCGTCTTGCCTCTGCACTGTCTGCAGGTCCGCAAGACCCAAAGAAGGGATGCTAACGCAGAAGAGAAGACATGGGAACTGCTAATAGTTGGACTAGGACCATTTCTCAGAACACCAGCCATATTTGTTCAGCTGAGCAGAGAGATACAAATGTGAACTAGTCATGGTGGCACTCCTGCGACTCCAGGTGCGCTGCTAAAATTACCCACTGCATTTCATCTGTTTATGGGATCAGATTCAGTGCCATTACTCAGTGTCATGTATCAGTTGGTCAACAGTTCAATCGAGCCAAAATCTGCCTCTGGATGTTCCTCTAGAGGTGAACCACAAAGCTTGACCCAATAGCAAATATAGCAAAACATCTGGGGACATGAAAAGCTTAGAGGGCATGGCTGGATGGACTCTAATGAAGTTATTTACATCAGCAAGTTAGAACCATGTTCTGGGATAAGAGAGTTTAATGGATTTTGGAAGCACAAAAGCAAAGGGTAACAGAAGTAGAACAGACTATCATACTATCTGCACATACAACAAAGAAGAAATTAAAAATATTCAAAGCTAAATTCTCATACTGAAAAAGCTATGCATATCCACTGTTTTTATGTTATTTCTTGGGCAAGAAAAATATGCATGAAGTATAATTTTCTTATGGGAAAGTATAACATTAGAATCAAGGTGAAGGATGTGATTTCTGCCACTCTATATCACAATAAAACCAGAGAATTAAAGAGCAAAGAATGATTTTGTGTCTAAAATCACTAGGAAGTGTGAGTAATTACATGTGAACAGCTAAACAAGGAATATTCTAGATTTACTTTAATATATTTGTTATGATACTGAGACAGGGACAGAATTGTCTCTCATTGATAAATTCATAGGCAAGTATTTTCTACTTGTATTATTTATGTAGCGGATTAAGATACATTATAAGAAGAAAAACTTTTGTTTTTAAGTTCGTTGTTGGACAGTTATTTATTTATACATGTGTAGAACCTTCTCATGAAAGTGACAAATTCAGCAATAAGAACTTTACATTTTTCCTTTTTTTTTTTTTTGCCTGTGAGCAGTGCTGTCAGAAACTGATTTAAACAAACTTCAGTATCAAAAGCACTTTTTTTACATGCATGTTTAGAATTTCTTGTAGTTTTCAAAGCTAGTAGCAGAAGTTACGTGAAGAACGTGTACAGTTTTTTTTCCCTTGATAAAATGCAATTGCATATAGAATAACAATTTCAAAGAGGACATTGAGGTATGTAGGGAAGGTTAAATCACTGTTTCTGTTTGTACATGTGTGTATTAAAGGACAAGAATATTCTGTTATTAATTTCTAGAGAGAGATGAAAAGCCTCATGAAATACATAAGCTCAGCTTTTAAGGCACATCAAGACCTTCCAGTAACAAAGAACAATAAAACCTATCATTCCTGTTTCACTGTTGTATACACTGTGATTCATTTTATTTTATATTTCATTGTTAAAAGCAATTAAAATTCCCTGCATATCTCTGATAGAAATAACAAATGATGAAGATCATGAAAATACAATTCTATAATGACTTGCCTAGGAAAACAGAAAACTTGCAGAATGAACTGAGAATTCTGTCCAACCCAGCTTCAGGGTCCTAACCTCAGCAACATCCTGTGGAAGTAATCATTATATGCAGAGCACCATCCTTTATCACCTTTCTGAAGGTGTAGAAATAGTTTCAAGTTCTTAGAATCAACCTAACCCTTAGCATATTAAACGGGCCAGACTAATCATCTTTCATAGCATTTTTATGCTATGAGCTATAGATCAATTTTCAGCTTTTTCAGAATTAACACAAGAATACCATCTACCTCAAACTAAAAGCACAGAACTGATGGTATGGTCCAATTAAGTTAAAATGTTGTGAGCAGATTTAAAACCTATCTAATTTCACAGAGACAGTCTGGAATTGAGTTAGCATGTGACAAAACAGAAACTATCTAGGAACTGACTACTACAACAGTGCCAGAAGTTGGCTCACAAGCCAGGAGAACTGCCATGAATAGTCTGAGAGCTTGAACATATGTGGAAAACCTTAGAATTTAGAATAGTTCAATTGGAACTGACCTAAAAAGATCATCAGGTCCAACTGTCCAATCACCTCAGGGCTAAACTAATTTAAAGGGCGCTGTTCAAATTCCTCCTGATCACTTTGACAGGCATGGGGCAACAACCACCTCTCTTGGAAGCCTGTTCCATGGTTTGACCAACCTCACATTAAAGATATTTTCGTGATGTCCAGTCAGAGACTCTAATGGTGCAGCTTCTGCTGGTCCCACAAGTCCTGTCTCTGTTTACCAGAAGAGCCCTCTGCTTCTCCTCCTCGAGGAGATGCACAGAGCAACAAGGTTATCTCTAAACTTTTCTCTAAACTGTCTCTACACGCTTTTCAGCCCCTGCTTTACAGCACACACATTCTGATAAATCACAAAGACAGGTTTCTCTGCATTTGAAATCCAAAATATTATGATTAAGCAGTGAAAAGAAATGAACATTCTACTTTCAAACTAGAATTTCCCTTAGTTCATTTAAGTCTAGCTACTAGTTATGAAACTGCATGCCAGCTTCACGGCATGCTGAGCAAGCAGCTGCTGGAGATGGTAAGAACTACATGTTCTGGATAGTGAGACTTTGGACTCAGTAGCCCAAACGATGTTTAAATGTTTTGACTGCAAGATTTTGGCCCACATCTCAGAGCCTATCCTGACATACAAATGAGAGTATTGGCATCTTTTCATGTAAAAAAAATGTTTTTCATACTTGAAGAACTAGAAGTTCAAAAAAGAGGAAGAGTTCTTCAGTCTGAGACTTTTCTGATTGTAGAGTTCCCACTGATATATTCTCACTATAACAGGGAGGTATTTTATAACTATGGCTGAAGCAGCAGGCAAGTGAATATAACTTCCTTCAGATAATTTTATTTTATAGGATTACTTCAGAATTTCAGAGCTAAGATTAGTAGACACAGTACATAGCAGTAATTCTGAAAAAGAAACAAACCTCTTTCACACAAATCCTGCAGTGGTTGAATATCAATTTTTTGAAGGAGAAAAGAGTAAACAAAGTAAATCACCCAATTTGATTGGTTTCCCAGCATAATAAAGTGCTGAAGCAGCACAGTGGAGGATTTGCTGAACAATTTTCTCCACTGAAGCTGTCAATTCATTCTGAAGCTTAGTGCTGATGGATATTATGGATTGGTATGGATTGCACTGCTTCAACCATCTGAAAGGTCACTACACAAACACAGCAGGAGTGACCTATTGTTCTTGCCATTGACAATCACACTGCCATTTTGACAAATCTTTAAACTATCACAAATCTTTTATTTAAGTATTACATGAAAATGTTTATCTTTTCTTTGTGGCACAATTAAAAGTTGGCATCTTAGGAGTTCACTGAAGCAGTCGTAATATCTCCTTGGGTCATGCTTGCAAAGCCATGAAAGCCTGAGAATCTAATAGTGAATGGATCACCTTTGACATTTGTCAACTATACCACTGAGTATAATCTTTTCAGTTCCATTTTCAGATCACAAGGTGAAAAGAACGTAAGCTATTATCCCTAGTGTACAAATATGCTGGACTACTTCCCTTTCTTACTGAAAGACCACAGTTTCAGCCATAAAAATGAAGCTTCACTGCACCAAAAAATCATGCCCAATAAAAACTGATGGGTTGGAACTATGACATACTGGCTTGTGGAGAAAAGAGGAAAACATACAAAGGCAGTAATAAAAGAAAATAAAAGTACTTCTCACATTATATTTCAGCATTTCATTTCATGTGCACAAGGTTGGATTTCAAAGATTAACAACACTCTAATCATAATTTTAATTCTATAATGCTAAACGTGCCTATCACTGTTAGAAACATATTTCATATTTGTCTAATTCAGGCTTAAAAAACATAATTTATACATATATTTACTTCCAGCTTCCTTTAGATTTAAAATAGAGCACTTTAAAGAAGCGTAAAGATCTAAACACAAAGTATATAAGATCAGTTGTCGAACTGATTTCCTGAATACTTATAGAGTACAACCATCTCTCAAGCAGGAGTGATTTTAGATTCACATAGATTAAAGAACTTATTAGAAATAGTTCCAGTCCCTTTACTTCACTGTGGGAGTATAATATACATGCACAGATACATATAAACGTGCAGCATACACTTACTGCAAAGCTATTTGTTACTATTATTTATTTAATGCAGAAACTGACTGATTTTGTACTGATTTGCAGTATAAAAATAAGCAGGGAACATTAACAGTTCCCTTCTGTGCAGTAATAGTTAATGAACATTATCACTTTATCCTCTCCCTCCTCAGAAAGTATACAATTACAGCAACACTCATGAAAACAAGTCTTTATTAAAACTCTCAGCTACACTAATCCAATTGCTCTCTAAGGCCACTTAATGAACTAAAGAAATGTTTATGAGAAATATTAGTAAGTAATAGATACCTCAACCATTATAGAACAAATTTCACTGTTCCTGAGGAGTGGGCAAGTTCATTTTTAGCATGTGTGATTTCCTACCTTTCATTATTGTAAAAATTCAGAATATACAAAAAAAAATGCTTTTTTAAAAGATAAAAGGTTTCCATTTTACTTTTGCAATACAATTAAACCTATTTAAGACAAAGAAACAAACTAAAAAGCAGTACATTTTGGAAATCAAAGTTCTGAGAAAAGTCATATGCTACTGGAACGAAATAGGTTAGATTAGGAATAGAAAAAAAGCATTATTCACATTTTCCTTACAGTGACATCGAAAAAATGAGATCCAGTAGTTCCTATTGTAATAAGAATTTAGTGAGGAGTTATCAGTTAATTTAACTGGATGCAGATATTATATGCTTTGTGTAATAAGCTGGTTACCATTACAAATATATATATATATATATGTATATATATATATATATATATATAGTAATATATACATATATATGAAACATATATATATCCATTTTTATATATATATGTTTTATATATATGTATATATTACAATATTACAATATATATATAATATATAATATAATATACCATTACAAATATATATATATATATATATATATATATATATATTTGTAATGGTATATTATATAGTATATATATTGTTACCATATATATATATGGTGATAAACATATATTTGAAACCCTTGAACTAATTTAATCTCACTTACTAAAAAATGTATCTGGGCATTTTTAACTACATCCCCATGTTTATTTAAAAGAATCTTGCCTAAAATGCCTAAAAACACAATAACCTAATATGTAAGAAAAGTACCTTTTGTCTTTTATTAAAATTAGTAAAGGAGCTGAACAAAACCACAGCCCTCTAGGACCAGGAGCTTTATGACAAACCAACCTCTTCAGCAAGTTCCATTGAATAAGAACAGATATTAGGTGGGCTAACTAGGAAGAAAACCTGGTAAGATGTGTGGACAGTCTACATGCTGCGAAGACTGGAAGTCAGAGAATAGACTTATAAAAGTATTAGAGAATTTTTGAGTGAATTAAGTTAGGATGGTGTCAGTGGACATCAAGGTGCCTTCCAGCTTGATAGGAGTTATGAGAAATAACACTGAGCTGTCATAAAAAGTAGCTTCCATTGTTTCACATGGCATTCATATGCAGCACACAGAGGTGTGGTTAAACTACAGTCACCCATCAATTTCTGGTATACTGGTTTCAATAACTTAGATACACCTTAGTGCCCTGTTGGCAATCTACTTGATGGACCGAGGTGTGGCCTAAACAAATGACTTGAAGAATAATCTGCTAATAACTAGCTTTCTCTACAAAGAGTTTTTTTAGAATAGTTAGCCAGGTTCCATGTTCCAGTAGTATCCAGTCATCAAGTCTGAACATGTTACAGGAAAATAACTTGTAGTTGCAAAAGCAGATTAATCTGGTTAAGTCCAAAGCACTTGATGATTAAGTGATGAACAACTGACACATAAGCAAGTTAATAGAAATGTGAAAGGATGCCAAATCATTTGGAACTCTCCTTAAAGCAGGTACTCCAAAACTCTCAAAGAGTAAGCACCCTCTTTCAGGATTTCTGATTCTGATAACTAACTTTTATTTTCCTCAGGGTAACCTCTGAGTCGTTATGGCTATACATTATCTCTGAGAGCAGGTGTTTGTTCCCTACCTTTTGAGAAATCTGTCTGTCTCTTTGATGAGAGCTTTCACTCTCCTCTCTACTGGCTGTCCCTCCATGTGCTACTTAAAATCTCTTCCCTCAAAATATCATATTTTCTTTGTGACCCTATCTTTCTCAAATGCAGCCCCAGGAGAAAGCTGTTCTTCCTGGTACCCATCCACAGACATTTACAAACAACAAAAGTGTGGTCAAATCCCATTAATGAGTCAAACAAAAGAATCTATACAAAAGAATCTGTCCTGCTACAGACATTTCTGTCTCTCTTTCTCAACAATATCAAGGATTGAACTGTAAGGTCATTGTGGAAGTTCCTAACTTTTCAGACAAATTGAGTTAGGATGGCTAATCAAATACAGTATTGCTATTAGAGGACGATAAGGATATAAAAGCGCTCTCAATGTTCTAAGTCCCAGATGTTCTTATGATAAATTCTCTATCAATAGCAGAAAAAAGTTGCCTTCTGAAAATATAGTATGAAACATCAAATTCATTAGTGACATGACCTGAAATAATTAGGTCTTTCTTTCTAAACTAGCTGCATATGGGAAGTTTAGATTCCTTTATTTATTTATTTATTTTTCCAATAAAAGATGAAAACACAGAGAAAATATTGAGCTCTATTATTGTGTGCCATTTTTTCAAAGTGACTCAGGCATTGATATTTAGGCCACTTTCAAGTCAAATATTTAAAGAGCACATCCTAAGTATAAGCACACTTACTGACATATTGGAAGGTCACTGGAACATGAGAAGATAAAGTCTAAGCAAAAGACCTACAAAACTAAGTATCTTCCATATTGGAGGAAAGGTAACTGTAAAAAATAAAAAATAAAAAAAGGAACTGTTTTCTTATATTTTCATCAAAGTACTGAACCAGCAGCAAACAGTTTCAGATGTATTAAAAATCAAGCCTGTGGCATTTTCCTCTTGTGCATTCATATTTCATTAGGTGCAATGACTTCATCTTTTATACATTTAAAAAGCCATTCAAATTGGCTGCTATACTTACTCTTTCACTGTCACAATATAGCCATATTCTTTCTCCTCTGCAGACTTCACTTCAAGCTGTATGCCTTGTCCTGCATTCTTCTGAGGCTGTTCATTGGACTTTCCATCCTGCATTAAAGTATTCTTAATCCAGTAGCGGGTTTCACTTGGGCCTGTGGAGTCAGATTCAGTGCTCTTTGCAGCTGTCAGCTCCCTGGAGAATGTCTCACTTTTTACATTTTCCACACCTGCATTTATTTCTTCTGAGGAAGAAGAGTCAGTGTCTTCAGATTTCTTTGTTTCTGATTTAGTAGATTCTTCAGATCGTAGGTCTTTAAGCATATTTTCAGGTAATGCATTATTTTTCAAGAAGTTAATTAATTTTGCAGTGTTCTCCTGTATTAAAAGAATATTATTATTTGTAAAACTAAATGTGTTACAATTTAAAAACCTGGACATATTCCTTCAAGTTTATATTGATATGTTGGAGTATTCATAAAGTATGGTCATTTTATTTATTCCCACATGCTTCAAGACTATGCAGGAACACTAGATTTAATCAGTAATAATAAATGAACATTAAATCTTGCCACTGCACTTTTCAATGAGATTAACATGGGTGAAAATTTTTTATAGTTTATAGTTATTTTCTTATTCAAATACATCAGTATCCTTACTCAGAGAAAATCTGTCTAATAAACTGAAACAACAAGCAAATGAGCAAATGTCAAAACAATTCCCTGGAATAACTCAATAGTTGGATTCATTATATAAAAATTTATTGCAGCCAAGGACCTGGGATGAGATGATGGCTTATGGGCACATTGTGCTCTGTGTCAAATACATTTTTTTTCACATCCTCTATTCAAAAATGTCACCAATAGATTCATTCAAGAGATCCTCTATAAATCAATCATGAATGCACTGCTTTATTACCCAGAAGAATTTCATGTGGGTGGTTAGAACTCTTGCCAAATAGTCCACCTATGTGTTTTGCTTGCTTGGTAGATGGACAGCTATTGAAGAGATTTTACTGCAAACAGAAAAGGATTCACTCATTTTTGACTCTTGGTGTTGCAGCTTTTTGATAGATCATATAGTAGGAAGAGTTTCACTGCAGTTTTTAAAAAATATTTCCTTGAGTATTTTTGCTCCATGAAACCCATAAAAAGAGTGATAAATAGGCCTAATAAATGGACAAATATAGGACAAGTCTATAGGGTGTGATTCAAAGTTCACAAGGAATATTATTGAAGTTATTTGGGTTAGAATCCCAAATCTGATGCTACCACCTTGGGAAGAGTTTTAATGCCTAAAACTTTTGAATCATATCTGATACTAAACGATTTGGAATAATTAAATGTCAAGTGAAAAACTGAAGAACAGCAGATCCCATGTAAGGAGAAACAATTCAGAACCCTCCCACATACAGGTGTTCTCAGAGAGAATGTGTTTTACTCAACTGCCTCTCAAAACCAGGTCTTTGAACAATGATGCTTACTTCCCCCAGAACCAGAAGCCAGATGGTAGAGGAAAGCAAAGTATTTTCAGTAGAAAACCTCAGTGCTCCAAATTCATTAACCAGGGAAAGAGCCTGAATTTCTCTGAACTTTGGGATCTGAATATGAATTCTGACTATTTACAGCTGAAAGAAAGGCAAAAACAAAGGATTTGATCTTGCTTTTTGGAACCCATCTTAGATAAGTTTTAGATAAACATTTAAGATTTCAATGCATTAACAAAAAAATTCTTATGCTGTGATAATGAATTATACCTGCACAAGATATAATTGTTATGATTCAAAAATGCAGTTTTGATCTTCATTGTATAAAAACCTGATAATCTGGGATGCAATATTTGTTTTGTTAAAATACTGGTACTCTACCTCTTGGTCAGTTCTGGCACTGGCTTCATGCACTCCATTGTCTGTAGGATGCGAAAAGCACAAATACACAGTTACGAAGGGAAAACATCATATGTGAAACAAACACTGCTTATAGGCTGCTTTGTTTGTAGTGGTGGCCTTTTCATGCAATTTAAACATTAAGACATCAAAGCTGAAAGGGCAGAGTAAAGAGCACTGTATAATTCAGTATTGTTATTCTAACCTCAGTTTGACAGCAAATTAATGCAAGATCAATAGACACAGCACTTCAAGAGCCAATCTAACAGTGTTATTTTGCTAATTAAGTGTCTGATCTTCATATCAGTTTATCGATATCTAAGAAAAAAACAGAAAATATTCTAACTGGCTGAATGGACATTTACATTAAAGAAAAAAGAAACATAAATACCCCTCACGCTTTTCAGTGGAAAAGAAAAAAATACTTGTTTTTATATTGTCTACCAAAATCACGTTTCAGTTTAAGTACAATGATTATATGCAGCCACTTCATACACCTCAATCATCGTTGAGTGTTTGGTTTATGAACTAAGACTTATTTATTTCTTCCAGCGTGATTCAGGGCAAATTCTCAAAACTGCTCTTTTTCATCTACAAACAGAACTGGCAATTAAAATAACCAGAACATCTCTCACTAGTAAGGTTTTCAATGTATTCCCACTGTAACCATTCTCCTACTTTTGGGAGGAAAAGAAGACAATAATTTAAAATCACTGATGTCATTTGTTTTTGGTGTAGTAGGTGTCACAACATTCCTAAAGGAAGGAATGTGTAAATGGAAATTTGAGTTCTGCTGTGATAACAGCTCATTAAAGCTAAATACTGTAGCTCCCAAATCTGCATCACCATGGAAATATATCTCCAGAATGAAGGAAATAATCATAATAACTCTTTATGTTCCCTAAACATGTAAAGGTACAAGTAGTTTTCTATGTGTACCTGTCTAAGACTTTCTTTTGCAAAGCAATTGTGGTACATTAAAGAATGATTCTCTGTAAAATTCAATTATTTTTTCCATATATTTTGAAACACATTCTTGGAATACAATCATCTTTAATTATCTTTTTGCTTAAACACCTCATTTTAAAGAATGGGAAATTAGAGTACACAGCATTAAGCAATTTGTCTTTCAATATAACTGAGTGTGTAGGTTTATCTTGTTTGTGAAGTCTGAAGATCAAATGTTCATAAACATGTATTTTAGGTAAATAAAGTATCTACTGTAAAAAGAAAACAACAAAGCTAATGCTTTGCAGCCTTTGGGGAAAACATACAAAAACCTTCCCTTCTGTCTTCTTTAAAACCAATCAAAAAAATGTCTAGCACTGAAGTAAAACAAAGGAAAACGAGGCTAGCTATCCTCCACTGTACTTAATTCTTACAATCAATACCTGGTATGTTAACGCTGCTTTCCATTAATCCAGTATGAATTTCTGCCCTTCCTTGAGCATCTCCTTTCTTAATTTTTGCTTCTGCTTTTTCTTCTCTAGTTTTTCCAGCACCATCTTCTGTTTTTTCCTGAATGCCAGCAGTCTGAATTGCATTAGCAATAGTATCAGCAATCTCATCCAGTTCAGTAGAGCTGAGATTCTCCACATTCACCTGGTGTTTCTCTAGGTCCTTCAGTATCCCTCTAATAAGTGTTTCTGGATCACAAAACAAAATAAGCACAAGATTTAGCTGTTTACAAGAAGCATATGTGCTTGTATCAGAAATATTTTTATTTCCTGAAAGATATATTTTCCTTTTTGAAAATCTTTTTTTTTTCAGAAGTACATACAAATTCAATACACAAACTGAAGTTAGCTGATCTCCTCACAAAAAACACAGTATTAAAAATGTTACAATTTAAGACAAGGTGAGTCTATGCTACTACAACCTATTAAGTTGTCCTAGAGAGTTGAATATAAAATTTTCACTTCTTTTTAAAAACTCAGCAGTGTTTCATAGTCCAGAGGGACTCAAAAACTGAAGACAAGAATTAGCACAACTCAATTTATTTTCTATGCTGCACTAAAAATCAGTGCCTCTATACAACAAATACAATAGTATTTATTAGATGGTAGGTTTATTTGCTGATTTGCTTTCTGCAACTATATAAAGTTTTGGAAAAGAAGCAGCCAGGTATTTTGTCATTCAATAAAAAAGCTTCACTACAGCTAAAAATATTTAATGCATGTGTATGTAATGAGCAAAATGGTTTATCTTGGAAAGTATGTATTTTGGCAAAAATTAACTTCACCAAACACTGTTCTGGTTTATCAGCTATGAACAGCGTGGAGAAAATGTTTTATACCTCGTATTACTGAAAGAAATTTTAAGATGACAGTCCAGACCACGAAAATCAAACAGATATATATTTAGAAAGCAAACAAACCAACCAACACCAACAGGAAAAAACCAACACCTGAACCAACATTAATGTGAAAGAAGTAGTGAAGACGAGAAAATTCAAGGGCAGTAGATATTAAGGGTGAACTAGAAGATCTAGTGTAGCAGCTATTCAAGAAAGGTAGTTTTTTGACTGCATATATCATTTAGTTCCATTCCATATAACTGTAAAATTCAGCATAATCTCTATTGAAGAAGAAACACTAAATTAAGGGCATCCCAAAAACCATTTTCAATCATGGCTCTGTTCCACTTATTCATGTTCTTCAGAAATTTAACATGCAAGCAAGAACCCTTTCACTGGTGCAAGAAGATGAAGTCATAGACTGCTGAATGTATAAATTCATACATAAGCAGTCTGAAGGTAACATCCAACCTCTTCTATCAACATTGCGAAATGCCTTACCACCTCAAGGTTAATCAAAAGATAAAGTACATTACTGAGAGCATTATCCAAACGTCTCACTCTAGTGGGCATGGAGCATCAAATCTAGGAAATCTGTACAAGTGTTTAAGCACCATCACAGTAAAGACAATCTTCCTAATGTCCAGTCTGACAAATGGTAAAACATTAAAATAAGAAAAGAAAAAAAAAACAACAGCAAAGCACTTCTGCTTCTCACAACACTAAGTAATTAGCAGTCGTAAGAGAGTTTCCCTCTCCAGGGAAAAGGCAGCAGAACACCTGTCATTTTGCAGGAACATGAACCAAGGATTATTTGTCACTGTGGAAAGAGGCAAGACATTGGACATTTCTATCATTTTCCTTTTGATCTCACGGTGTTAAAATCATAGAATCATCTGGGTTGGGAAATACTTTGAAGATCACCAAGTCCAACAAACAACTTGACCTACATAGGCCTATTGCTAAATCAAGCCCAGGTCTCCATGACTCACCAACAAAAGTTTCCTTATTTTCCCTGGATTCTTAAGTTAATAAAAGCCAAGATAGCTTAAGTATTCTAAATTGTGGGTTTACAGTTGAACAAATGTTCAGCAAGAGAGCTGAAGACTAAATCCCACAACCTGTGCCAAATTCTCTAGTCCATGATACTTGGACTGAGTCTGATACAGAACTGAAGTCTGATGAAAGCTAAGTAATAAAAAATGTTGAACGCTTTATTATTATTGTATTGTATCTAATCCCTGTATTTAGTGATACAGAAGAATAAAAAGACAAAATACTCTATTTTAGAAACATAATATGCAAGAGGAAATTGATTAAAACTTCAATACTAGTTTTCACTAGACATGACCAGAAGAAGAAAATTTTCTGGGAAGCACAACAGATTTTTAGTGGATAGCCATTAGGAGAGGGTGTTACAGTAGGCAACAATGCAGGAAATTAAGCTGTAAGAAATACCAGCACTGCCAGATTACTACACAAGTCTTGTTACTGCTTCAGTATCACTTCCAATCTTATGTTTTATAGAACTATCGACCAATAACATGATGTGACAGAAAAACCTGAATTATTGAAGCAAAAGTAATAAAGTCAGCAAAGAAAAGATAGAATATATGTCAGTTCAAAATCAAAACTAAAACTTTTCAAGTAAATGCTTAAAGACACCTTGCAAATACACTGCAGTAGGAAAAATTACTCTTGGAACAGTCTGACTACCTGACATCCATGCATCTACAACAGAATGAAAATGACAATGGTTTCAGTAGCTATTTTTTTCAAGAGCTTTTATTCACTTCTCCACTGATATGAATAACCCATGAAGTACAGCAGTTAATAATCTATGAATGAAATTTTGAAGTTTTTTGAATACCTCTAGAATAATATTTAGAATCATTTTTACTGCAGATGAGGGATCCATCTCTGCATTTCTAAGTCCACTTGTAATGGTGGAACGGTCACAGAACTTGTCTATAAGAAGATAAAATGATTTTTAAGAACAAAAGAAAAATAAGAATTTTTTCTAAGAACACATATCATTCATTATTCATATCATCATCCCTTCTAGACAAAGAGAAACAGCAGATTGGAGCTCTGTACATGAGTTTCCCACAATCCAGATGAGTTTCCTAACTATTCAATGATACTAACTGATTTAGGGTCACTTGCTCACCTTCCAACAATAGTTTTGAAGCATTTTCAATTTGTTGAGCTTCAGAACAGAAACCACATTTCTTTTCCTTAGCTTTAGGATGCCTGTTTCTAGTCAGAACATGCTGAGAAAAATGTCATTCTGCTGCTGCGATTTTCAAGCAATTAGGAAACATCTCACCAAGAAATAAGATTTATGAAAAAGTGTCAAAAACACTTACATGCCTAGTTGCTCAAGCTCTAATTTTTAAAAATTTAGACTCTTTTGGGTTTCAAGTTCAATAAATGCTAATGCTACTTTGAGTCCTGAACATTTATCTATTTTCCAAATACAGTAATAAGACTTTCGAAGTACTGCAGTGTTTTACATACTACAAAGTTTGACAAGAGGAGATGTTTCAAACTAATTTTACAAAATAGAACAATGATAAAAACAATCGAGTAAAAGTTGTATAAGGCAGGTTCATTCATTTAAGATAATCAAGCTAGTTCAAATTATTGGAATTCAGTAGCAGAGTCAAATCTAAAGTTGCTCAAAATTTGAATTCAAAAAATCATCAAACTGGGGTTTCAAAGAAGAAAGTAAGTTTTAAACCCCACAAAAATAACTTCCTTCTGCATTTGCCTGTCAAGTTTTATGCAAGCAAGTTACTGGCCATTATATCAATATAAAAAAAAAAAATTTAAAGCAGAATTATCTTTCAGGCAATGTATAATTAAAAGAGCTCTATTAAAGTAGCACTACTGAATTTCTTTTTGCTTGATTCAGTTCCTTGGCAGCCAGCTGTCAGAAGCAACTATTGAGCTGGTGAACAACATGTAATCAATATAGTGCCTTGTCATTTCCATTCCATTCCTTTTTTTCCAAATCTACCATTCTCCATATTTACTACTTTACACAAACATTATCTCGCCACCCCACTTCCAAAGGATTATTGTCAATAACCTTAAAAAAAAAAATAATAAAGGATATGAAAGATGGGGGGCAATCATATCAGAAACTGAATGGCCACTGGTTGTACTCCAGTTACTACTAACAAGCTCACTGCAAATCCTTTTGTTTCATTTAAAAATGTTGTAGAGGAGCCTCCTGTTCTTCTGACACTGCTGTTACTACTCTGGTCAGCAACACTCACACTTGTGCTAGTGTAAGTGAAAACCTAGGTGACTTTTAATGAACAAGAATGCTGAGGACTAAAGGCAGTAACCAAAGGTACAGAGGAGTACCATGTGTACAGTAGGCAGAGTCATCAAAAGTCTGTAACAGCCTGGTGAAACTGAGGTCTACACAGAGTCTTCCCAGTTTACTGAAATGCTGTTGCAAAGTGTCCATGTCCACTTTGTATCATGGTACCTGTGCATTCTTGTAATTCATTAGCAAACAATTTGATACGGCTAATACACACAAATAGAAATGCATCTGTTTACAAGTATTTTTGGACAATTTAAAGGAATTGTTATCAATTTTCTAAAATCAGAAAATATTGTTGTAGGAAGACTGAAAAGCCATGGGCTACTGCAGTGGCACAGCAGTTCAGCTGCGCTCACTTGAGCATCTGTGTGTCTCTGTACAACCTTTATATTCCCCCACCAGTCTTTGTGAAATTGAGTCAGCAATGTTCAGCCACGCTTCACGTTGCCTATATTGCAAACCAGACTTCTGCCTTAGCTTCATTTTCTTAAATGCAGAAGGCAAGTTCCCTTACACAGTTACCATAGAACTGTATTGACATTAAAAGCAGATACATCACAGATGATATAATTTTTAATATCAGCTTCACCGTTTGAACTCTCCCTACTCAGTAACGATAGCATCTTCGCAAGGAAAAAAATGGCGTTTCTTGCACAGCACATAAATCATTCTCCATACACCACTGACTCAACTGCTACAGCCAGTTTGCTCAACAAGTGCTGCAGCAGCAGTAACTTTGCTGAAATGGCCCTTCCTCCTTGTGATCAGCAGTCCACCAGGGCAGACTGTTCTTTTGTAACCCACCATCCTATTCAACTCACATCAGCTGCCATCAGCAGCTGTGCATCACCCAGATCAGTGGCCACAGCTTTTTAAGACAGAGAACACACAAATTCCGCTGTGCTCTATAAATATAGAAATGTGCTATTTTTGGAAAAACAAAAACATATGAATTACTAATTTTGTGACTTTATCAAAGCATTGGAGAGAGATATTCTGCAATACTTCCTATAGCAAAAATAAGTATACTAGAACAAATAATTTTTAACAGAAAAATTCTAAATAGTGCTGGTGCAGAATGCAGATTAATGATTCCCTGGTTGCACAGTGACTACAAAGGCAGCACCCACACACATCATTCTACTCCTAGAGGTAACAGTTTTCAAACCTGATAAAAAATAACTCCACGTTTTCTTCTCTTCTATTTCTCCCTCAGGGTGCCTTGTTAGCTAATTCACCTGCCACTGTTTCACCACAATTCTCAGTGCTAATCTGCTCAGTACCCTCTCAGCTGTTCTGCCAGACAAATTGCTATGTCTAATCCTGCACCAGATGCAGCATAGAGCTCATGCCACTGTCCTGTGCAGTTTTTGAACAGTTCTATGGTTTACAGAATGCGAGAGAAACAACCTACATACAGAAATCCTGAAGCACCAGAGCGACTGGAGAAATGTTAAAAGCAGAAAAAGATATTAGCCTGGCAAATCTGAACCCAAACCATCATCATTCTAATAAACAGCACTTTAAGCTACGAATATACTTGTATCTGACCTCACAACTTCCTTATAAGATTATTAAGTGGGTCAAAAATACAAAGGAATCCATATTATTTCCTACCCAAATGATCATAATTTTATGTCTATTTAACATTTAAAAGCTAACGCAATGGAAGAAGCTCCTACAAGGCACATTATGTATGTGAAGTCAAAGCAGCACAACCCGATGAATTGTGAAACATGTTATTCCCTCTAAGTGTTAAGCATTTTTTTCCCAGTTGGCACCTACTAGGAAAGGTGAAGTGGAACAGCTGGAGGATAATGAAACCAGCATGTGCCTAGTTTGTTTTGAGTCTAGCAACAAAATTGTCTAACCTATGCGAGAGACTTACAGTGCCACCTGGATTTGATTTTACATTATAGTTCGTTCTTTGAAACCTATTATCTCTGGGCACCATACCAAGAATGCTTTCACTTCTTTAGATTGCAAGCATTATCTTTCCTGGCCACAACTTTGATGTTTTCATGTGTTCTGTTGTTTTGTTGTTGGTGTTGCTTTTGTTTTACCAAAAAAAATAAAAATTAAAAAAAATGAAAAAATCAAGAAGAAAAAGGGAAAAAAAGCACCAGAAATCTAAGAAAAATAAACAGTATAGATGATAGTAACTACAAAAGAGATTCAAAGAAACCTGCTTAAATACAATAAAAATCTACTGGCATAGAGGTAAATGCAGTGTAAGAGATGTAAGTGCTTTGCAATGGCCAAGGATCAATTATTTCATTTTTCAGACATTGTGTATCACTGGAATAACATGACTAGTTAGGTTTGTTTGTAGAAAGACTGAGTGACCGAGAGTTATTTTCCAAACTCAACCCGATCCCCTCCCACAATATGAAAATCTGCCTTGCAGTACAAAGCAGCACTCAAAATGCATCTTGGTGTCCTATGAGATATTGCATTGCATGTTCTTTTAAGTATCTTTCAAACTATCACATACAAAAGATATCAGGATCCAGTCATAGCTAAGCTTAATTAGCAAAAAGAGAGAAAAGCAAAACACAGCAAATAAGTGGTAATAGGTGGCCCAGCCAAATGTAGCTCTAGTTCCATTTTCTTGTAGAATCATAGAAACAGTGAATACTCTGAGTTCAAAGGGACCCATAAGGATCACCAAGTCTAACTCTTGTATTACACACAAAATTGAGATAATTTTCTCCTCCACGTGTTCTGTGTAAAAATCTATGTCTGTGTTAATTTCTGGATCTAATTTTCAGTTTTACCCATGGTCCTTGAATTTCTAGATAAATAAATAAAAATGAACCAAAACAAGGCATTCCTATATTACCTACGTATGGTGTGGGATGCATTCATAAGAACAGATGCAACGGCAAAGATATAATTATGTATTGTTTGTAAAGTGCTTTGAAAGTATAACAACTTACATAAATGCTATGGTTTATTGAGTGCCACGTATATCTCATACATATGGAAGGTGGGTTGAAGAATGTGGGTAGATGTTTGAAAGGAAAGAGGGGTTAGAATGGTGAACATTATTACTCTAAGATAGAAATATGTCAATAGTAGGAGATAAATGTCAATGTCTATTTATATTGAAAAAAAAAAAAGCTCAGTGAACACGAGGGAAACTTCAGAAAAGATAAAATAAATAAGTACCAACTTTACCATCCACTACCCTCAGTGGGTCCTTTGGATCATTCTGGGAAGCAGACTTCGGATTCGGCATTGCTGGGGCCGGCCCCAGCACTCCAACAGCAGACTGTGGCTGCAACGGTTTATTCGTTTTGAAATCTTCTGCTTTTCCTCTGGAAAAACTTCCATCAAAAGGACTGACTTGAGAAGTGTAGAATCTATCAGAATAAATGTGTGACCCTTTAGTCCTACTGTGAGAACTTTTATCATTGCTTTGTGCTGACAAGTTCTGAGTGATGTACGTATGCAGTGCAGCCATCAGAGCTTTTTGGTCAAGCCCTGCTTCTGGCTCCATTGAGTACTTGTCTGGCTGAGGCTGGTTGGAGGTCATCCCATGGAGATTTTCACCATACTGTTGATGCGATGTTGAAACATGGGCCAAAGGAGTTGCTCTTTCTTTGGATTTTTGCATCAAGTAGTACCTAACAGGATCATTATAGACATAGCTCTGGAGAGAATAGAAGGTAGAAAGAAAGATCTGGGTCAGTATTTCTTCATAACAATTTTTGTTATACAAGAATCACAGGTATAAGCCATCAGGAAAACAAGAAAGAAACAGAACGTGTAAGGTGCAGGGAGGTGGTAAACCTCACACTGTTAAGTTTTTCTCAAAGAGGCACTATCAGCTTGGCAAAAATTTTGCTAATCAATTCATTACATTATTAAAGCAAGAGAAAGAGATTAGAGAGAGGAAGAGAGAGTGATAAAATTCAAACGATGTTAACTATGTATGCACTGATTGTATTCATTTGGACAAAGAAAATTCAGTAAAATCAATTTCCCATTGTATTTTTATAGAAGTCTGAGAATAACTCTTATTTTTTCATACTTAGGACAACCTTGCAAGAAAAAACAGAAATACCATCTTGTAAGGAAGAAAACTATTTCATATATAAAAGATATTTTGTTCTGTTTAAAATTAAATCTTTGAATTTTTGACTAAATTAAATTTGTAATCAGGATATCCTTTGAAAGAATAAAGAAGTGCAAAAGCTTTTAATTCATTGATTATTTTTAAATAAAGCAACTCAGCAAATTAAACAAAAAAAAATATAAGATGTTTTAATTACCCAAAAGCCACAAGGTAATTAGAAAAAAATGCTGGAAAAAAACTGGTAAGAGTGGGCTGCCACTCAAGCTTTCTTTTCCCAGTTTCAGATTTTCAAAGATGCAAAATGGAAAATTCAAAATTGAAATAACTCTATCATTCTCGTTTAACAAATTTTTGTAGATGAATAAATTTAGTTTTAAGGACAAATTCTAAGTGCCCCATAAACACTTTAATCTTTATTCAGTACTTTAAACAACAACAACAACAACAACATTATTTACTATTACATAGACCGTAATTTAATAATAAACAAAATATTTTGATATTTTGTTTATTATTAGACGAAGATTTAGATTGTATATAAGTAAAAAGTTTTTGACAGTGAAACTGGTGAGGCAGTGAACAATTTGTCCAGAGAGGCAGTGGACGTTATTCACTCAACTCTGGGAACACCCAAGGTCAGGCTGGCTGGATGAGGCTTGAGCACCTGACGGAGCTGTAGGTGTCCCTGTTCACTTCAGGGAGTTGGACTAGGTGACCTTTAAGAGCTCCTTCCAACTCAAACAATTTTATGATGATTTCATGATCACATACTGCAACATGTTAAGGAATATGTCCTGGATCTCTGGTGTGGATTTTTGTTTAAAGGGTCAGAAAAAGCACACCTCAGACAGCAATCATTTCATCTCTCACTGTTGTGAATTATAACAGATCCCTGATGAATTAGCATTGACAAGAGAACAACTGGGGACAGAGAGAGCTGAAGCATACAAAGACATGCAGAAACTGTACACACCAGAGGACAGCAACAAGTAGAATTTAGCCTGAAAAATAACCTCACTGTTTTTAACGAATACTATTTACATACTTAATGGCAAATCCTGGATGTGAAAATCTACTAGTCACAAACATTCATTTCCTAGTGCCAACATGTCTTTGCATTGTGTAATTAACTCTTTAATGATACTACCCAGAAGAAACCACAGAGGATAACACAGATGATTCACACACACTTTGTCTCCATTCCCTACCACCTCATGCTTTTTTCTTTGATGTCTTTTGGAGGACCTTTTGGGGACAAAGGCAAGGAGAACATGAAGGGGGAAGAGGAAATTCCCCATTAAAACAGTGGAAAGCATGGAATCAGCTAAATCCATATCATGTCACTATACTTTGAGATCTTTCACCTACATCCATTCACCTCTCTTAATTCTAAAGATTTACTAGCAAACCAGATATTAGGGAAAGTATAGCTGCTAGACATTCTCAAAGCACTTGTGAAAGGTTAGGGTCAGGTGATGCGGGTTGGCTTTTGATGAGCTATTTAACAAGTCCAAACAGTCTTTAACATTAACAAATTTGTGATTTCCTTCTCTTTCAGACAAGACCATATTGAAAGAAAATGCAAGAGAAAAACCAAGTGATTGTACACAAATTGCATGTATATGAGAGCCAGCCCTGGGCTCAGAGCTGCACCTTTGTCAAGAAGGGGCAGCCGCTCAGCAGCTTGACAGGTCACACTTTGGGCAGTAAGGGATGAAATATTAAAAGTTCTAATTAAAGCTCAGCATCAACAGCTCAGCTGTCTTCACAGTGCACTGTTACCAGCCCGTCTGATGTAGCTCTGTCTGACTTAATTAAAGGGCTTTCACAGCTGTATGGCAATCCTCAACCTGGGTAAGAAAAAAAACCAAAACTGTTCCTTGCTGTTTGGCATCTCAAACAAAACACAGCACCAAAAATGTATGTGCAAACAACTAATACACAAGATAAAATTTAAATAAAAGTGCTGCAATGGATAATTACACTAGAATGAGATTTTGCTAGGTGGCATGAGGAAAAAAATATGTATTTTTTACAGAAAGAGACAGGAGAAAACATCTATTACACATAGTTCAGTGACAATTTACATCTTACATTATTAATAAGGAAAGTTTTCCTCACTCCAGACTCCTGAACATGGATATTGCTAGTCTGACTTATTTCAAAGTTAGATGAGATAACCCATGGCCAATGAAAAGAATCTGTACAGTTCCCCCAGTTGGTGCCTTTGGAGACCCTGCTAACATCATGAAGAACAGGAAAATGGGGACCAGGGAAATTTTACAAAAGAAAATTCATTTCTACACTGAACTGCCACTAATTTCAAACAAACAACAAAAAAACAAAACAAAACAACCAATCAACCAACCAAATTAAAAAAAAAGAAAACACTGAATGAGATGTGCAGAACTAGGAAGTAATACTATAGTATGTATATAATGATTAGCAGGCTCTCCCCTGTTATAGAATCATAGAATCCTTGGAGCTGGAAGGGATCTTTAAAGGCCATCTGGTCCAACTCCCCTGCAATGAACAGGGACACCTAGATCTCCATCAGGTGCTCAGTGCCCCATACAGTCTGACCTTGGGTGTCTCCAAGGACGAGGCATCCACCACCTCTCTGGGCAATTTGTGCCTGTGCCTCACCATCTCCACTGTTAAAGAGTTTTCCTTACATCCAGCCTAAATCTCCCCATTTAGTTCATGATTAAGAACAATTTTTTTACAGATATAATGCTGCTCAAAAATCTCATGTTACTAATACAACATCTTTAAAAAGTACTCTGAATTGCTAAAACACTCAATTAAAAAAAAATCTTATTTCTCCATCTCACAAGGATTTTTTTTCCCATTCACCACCTTTCAAATAAGTTATCTCGATAATTCACACATTCTCAACCCCCTTATACACACTAACCTTTCTGAAGATGGAATTGTTAGGGTGATGTCTTGTATGGTTTGGCTATGTAAGTAACTGACATTTTCTGTATGAAAGTTCACAGAAGGGCACATTAAATGACACCCTGCAAATGCACTCTAAGTCTATGAACTATTTGTTTTGTTTAACAAAAAAGTAATTTAAAAAAGGGACAGGATGAGATACATACATCATAAGGCTCAGATAAATACTGTGCAACTTATCCAACAAGGGGCAGATTGATCTGAATGTCTGGCCAAAGGGCAAAAGGAATGGAATTAAATTTATGACAAAATACTTCATTTCTTGAGAATACATTTTCTTAATCTTAAAGGGAAATATGCTAAAAGAAATTCCTTAGGAACACAAAAAGAAGAAAATACCTTCCTCACCCAGTTTCATTTGGCTTTTTCTCTTCGATAATTTTTCAGGTATTAATTCACATTTGCTACTACCTGATTGTGATTGAACTGTGACTCCATGTACATTATTTACTGTGCGTATGTGAGACAGCGGCAATACACTCTCCAAAATTAAAAAAAAAAACTACAACAACACAGAACAAACACTAGAACCAGACTGTCCCTCAACAACAGTGTCCAAGGGCTACCAAAATTAAAATGTTTTTGTGCTTTAATGCACTGTGTGGAGGGAAAGAAGTTTAGCTTTTTCTACCAGGACCAGTGCAGGTGCTTTGCAAAGTACATGCAGTCGCCTCGTACCCACCTGCTACATGGGAAATAACATACATTGACCTGAGTCACTGTCTCACAGACAGCACGGGGGCACTGTGAGTCTGTACATGTCTATTTACCTTTGCCTTGAGAAAAATCCAGCTGACAATGAAACTTGAGGGCTGTACCAGTGATGCGGAGTGGATTACAGTGCAAAAGTTCCCAGGTTGGAGCTGGGTAAGCAGTACAGCTGTGTCCTCACAGTCAGACCTGCACAGTCCTACGCTAACAAAGCTTTAATTCTTCCAGTCTGTGAGCTGGTGTATCCAGGAAGTGCTGCACTGTGAGGAGGACAGCTTAGCAGGCTTCAAGCTACCTGAAGGGGAAATTTCTGCTCTACAAGTCTCTGCGTGCTGTAGATGTTACATACATAAATTCATTCTAAGGCTTGTCTGAAAATAATAAGTAAAGTCAAAGAAAAAAATTCAATCTTCTGAGCAGTAGAGGAGCAAAAGTATTTTCCACCAACTGATAATAGCCTTTTCAGTTACAGTAGACAGTAATATTATATCATGCAAGAAACCACTGCATAAAACAAACAAAAACCCAAAACAAAACAAGAAGGACTTGGAAGATTAATTCGTAACCCAGAAAGTAGTAAAGAGGCCAAAGCAGTGCCTTCTGCAGCAATGGGATGCTCTTAGGCCTGTGGTCTTTTGACAGATTTGTAAGCCTAAGGCAACAGGGACAATTACAGTCATCTCATAAAGCCTATTATTTCACTAATAATTTTCTGTAACTATCTCATATTTTCTTCCTGAGAATTACAACAGCTTTGAAACCATTTAAGAACTACATCAGAGAAGTAAAGATGGCAAAGATTGTTAATTAACATCCTGTAGTTTGCAGTGTCAAAAGCTTGATCAAGCAAAAGAGCTCCTCAGAGCCTCCTTTGATCAAAACTAGCGATGACTTTGCTTCCTAATTCTGGTTGTGGAACTGCAGCATAACAGGATTGTCTGGGGGTCTGCCTGTATATCATTCACTAATCTACATTGCTGTAATTTCTGGTGGCAGATATTTGATTGTGAGCAGCATATTCTACCATTTTTAAACAAAATCACCTCTAAAATAAAGAAGAAAGAGAGGATAACTATGTTGGTTTCTTTCATGTATAAGTAACTATTTAAAAAATTCACTTTTAAGTCTCAAATGTTAACAGCCATTCTTGGTCTCCTTTGAGATGTTCTTAGCTACACAGACTTCCCTGCATAAATAATTCTTATCATTAGTAGCCACTCCTTGTTCTGCTGAGGAATGTGCTAGCTGTTTGTTCTCTCTGTTTCTGACAGATCTCCATCCATTGTGAACTGAATGAGATTCAAAAAGGATAAGTGCAAGGTGCTACACTTGGGTTGAGGTGATCCCAAATATGCATATAAGCTGGGTGAACTCCTTTAGAGTAGCACTACAGAGAAGGACTTGGGGGTTCTGGTGGATGAAAAGCTGGACATGAGTCAGTGGTGTGCTCTTGCAGCCTGGAAGGTCAACTGCATCAAAAGACAAGGAGCTAGCAGGGCAAGGGAGGTAGATTACTATTCTCCTCTCTTTTGTCCTCACGAGGGGCAAAAAAGAGGGAAACAGTACAGAGCTCCCAGCACCAGAAAGACTTGAAGTTTATGGAGTGGGTCCAGAGGAGGGCCACAGAGATGATCAGAGGGCTGGGGTACCTCCTGTATAAAGAAAGGCTGTGGTAGCTAGGCTTGTTTAGCTTGGAGAAGACACGGCTCTGGGAAAACATCATTACAGTGTTTCAGTATTTGAGGGAGTTTATTAGCAGGAGGGGATCCAACTTTTAAAATGGTCTGGTTAGGTAGTAGCACAGGCTGCCCAGAGAATCTGTGGATGCCCTATCCCCAGAGGTGCTCAAGGCCAGGTTGGATGGGGAGCTGGGTAACCTGATCTGGTGCTCACAGCTGGGGAGTGGTAACTATATCATCTTTAAGATTCCTTCCAACTCAATTTATTGCATGATTCTAGGATTCCATTGGATAGAATAACATTTCTAAAATAACACCTTTGGTGTAGAAAGAGTGCGTGTAAGCAGGCACTTGTTTGACCATGCTCCACATGTCCATGCCACTGCAGTCTGTCCTGCTTTCCCAGTAGACTCCACTTCTAACTATCCTCCTGGGCGAGAAGCTGTCTATTCTGTGTCCATGTGTACTCAAATGCCAAGAGCCAGAGTTGTACCACGAATCCTGCGATGCACGTGGCATATGCTCACCCTGGCTACTAGCTTGATGTAGGGACAGACAGCTGAGGCATCTTCACCACTGTCAAGCTATTAGATCAATCTTCTCCCTAACATTAATAACAGGAACCAATGAAGTGACAGTCGGCCCCCAGTGGATGATAGAAACTATGCAGAATGGTGATGAGTGCTGATAGATATACTTGGGTTTGTCAGCCTCCCTCATCTGAGAACAGTTTGCTCATATGTCAATAAGCCTGTTACTTAAGATTTCAGTGAAAGATGTTTAAACACATTTTCTCTAGACATATGCTGGTATATTGAGTTAACTCATTATCTAAAAATGATTTACATAGAAACATGAAAATCTTCATCCGCCAAATTTGAGCACATTAGCACCAATCCAACATATTTATAACTTCAACATATGAGCCTAGAGACTACCTTTATTCAAAGAAATATAAATGAACAGAGATCTGTAGTATTCATGTCTGTAACAATGCCTCCAAAAAAACCTGGCCATTTGCTGTACAACTGCTTGAGGGCATTTATCATCCAACTCAAGAAAAAGAAATTGTTGGATTGTCCTGAAATTTATATAAAACCACAGTCACACAGATGTTAAATAAAGCAAGATTTCAAGTTTTGTGAACTCTATCTCCTTATTTCTTATGACCTAAAATGGAATACACTTCGAAATTTGTATAACCTCCACTACCTTCTTAATTATAGAAACAGGAGCCTCAAACACATGGCATTTGGGAAATTAAAGACTTGATTTTGAAAAGGTGGTGAATCTGAAAAAGAAGGAAATCATTCAGCATTTGAGATTTTAAAACTATCAATTAATGCTTTAGTAATTACTAGGTAATTACTAGAAACTAATGAATCAGCTTTATAAAAAGCCCCAGACCTGACACACATCATTTATTAATATCATTTCTATAGCTCTTGCACCCTCCAATCATTGTACAAACAATTAATCCTTACAAGATGGACATGTGATAAGGGATTACGATTTCTGTGTTAGTCATAGAAATGTTGTTGACGTCATTGTACACAAATCGAGATTGAAAGCACGGGCAGGTGTTACCTCTAAGGCTTAAAAAGCATGTTACTGGCACTAGAACTTCACTTGCTATTAATAATATATTAAGCTAAAAAATTAAGCTGCAGGTCATGTTAGATCACTGAAGTCTGTATTTATGGTGCAAACAACCTGCATGTAATTTTACTAAGCTTTGTAGCCATGATTCCCTCAAATGTATGGATAACAAGCTTTCCCATAAGAATTTGAAATACACATCAGACACATTCAGATGCTGAACTTACAGCATCTAATTTTATATATTTAGGTAGCTGTAAATTCATGTATTTCCATAGTCATAGCATATTCTTAACATGTGTATATATATTTATTTAGGTATTCTGAGTCATATATATATTTATGCATTTCAAGTGATATATAGCTTGGAAATTCCCTTTCCTCTGTTCATAAAATGAGCTTAGGCTGACTTGAACTAACACAAACATTGGTATATTTTGAATGAATTCTCCATTTATTGTGAGCTTTTGTTTGTTGTTTTGTTTTATTATAAGAGGACTTCAATGTTTCTATTTAACAGAAAAGAAAATGATCAACAGATCAACTACTCACCTGAGGCTTAACTTCTAGTCTGCATTCTATCAAAAAATTCATCCATGACCATAGAAAAGCCATCTAATCATTCTGTGAAATAGGGATATTAGTTCTACCCTACTTTCTAAGTGCATTAAGTAAATAAGTACATCAATGTTTTGTGACATTCAGATGTTAACTCTAATGGCTGTTGTACAGATATGCCAATAGGCAGGAAATTCTGTGGCTTCAGGGTGGTACTCCTCTATCAATTATTCCTGATATTTTTATTAAACTGCTTATGCACAGGGTATATTAAATTTTCCTTCCTTGTACAGAATCCCAATTATAGGAAATATTAATTTTAACATTTATAAAAGCAGAATTTAAATGTATACACTGCAGAAATGTCTTTTGCTTTTCAGCACTCAGCCACCAAATCAATTGATAATCTGATTCTGTACTGTATTTTAATCAATGTTAGACAAATAAGGGTCCTGCTTTTTTGAATTACAGCACCAGATTAAAATGAGCAATGATTGCATAATTTCTTACTAGTTAATCAGCATAATCACTGTTTGTAGATAAATTCAGAGTATATCTTTCAGCATTTTTGTGCTCTGATTTTCTAAAACAAATAATACCTTTAATAATTATCACACATCTAAGTTCTTTCAGGAGATCAATTACAACATGACGAATAACCGATTTTCAACTTTGCAATCTATTGAGTGCTCTTCCCTAATGTGAAAGGGGAAAGTGCAATACTCATCCTTGTACCATAGGCTGAAATATAATCTTTATCAAATGCCTGCAGGCTTTGAGATTGCAGCAAATAACTCTGCCTTGAGTGTTTATTTGCATCTTTTCTCCTTTCAGCACCATTGTACTGCTGATCTACCAATCAGCCATTGCTTGCTGCCACTAACCAGACTCTTATTTCTCTTTATTTCTTTTGCTATTTGTGATTCTTTAGAGATCTTTATTAGTTACTTCTTTAATGTAAAGAAAGATATATATATTTTTTCAGAATGAAACTCCCCGTGGACTCTAGGTTAATCAGTTTTCTCTCTACACTATGTACCAGGGCCTAAGAGGAACACCAGCCTAAGGAAGACCTTAGTTGCACATAGTCCCCACATCTAAGGACTTCAAAAGTCAAGTCAGACTGAAGGAGCAAGAGCAATACATTTCTTCTATCCCTAGAATACATAAAACAGAGACCCCTGCAACAAGAAGTGCAACCTTCTTGTAAGTACAGCAGACAACTTTCTTAGTCCTATAGCTGATCAGAAGGTTTTCTGGAGGAGTTGATTGAGTACCAGGCCCAAGAGGAAAAAGAGCAAGAAACAAGGGGTAAAATCTTCCATCTAAAACAAACCCACTGCAATCCTACAGTACCAGAGCAGAAAATTTTTGCTAGCTTGAGGCTTCAAAAATTCAAAAGTCAAGTTACCACAAAGCGTGAGAATATGTTAAAATAGTAGTTTGAAGAAAAAGCAAGCCAACCCAGCTGAGTTATTTTTATTCTTTTTCTGGATTTGAGACTTTTAAGGTCACATTTCACATCTTTTTCTGCAATGACTAAAAAATTATTCTCAGTCGGATGAAACCAGTATAATTGAAATCATCTGTAATTATTAAACTACATGCATTTAAATTTTGAAAAAAAAAAAAAAAAGACTGACTGCTACCTAGTGCCTGGGGTAATGGCTGCTGAAAAGCAGACCAAAACAGCATTTGTTTCCATCCTGTTCAGTTTTGCTGCCTCTCTTTTTGCTTTGCTGTAGTGGTCACTGTAGATACAGCTATTTTTTTTTCATTTTTTTTAATTCTCTTACCTAAAGTTTTCCTCAAGGCTTGGCACACCCCCCACTACGCACTGCCATGCAGAACCTATCAGCAGGGCTACTAGCAGCATCAGTGCAAGTGAGATGTCCTTCTACAGCTGGATGGCCTTAGTAATATTAGCTGTGTGCTGTCCCTTATATCCTAGCAAAACTGTTTCTCAATCTCAGCAGAAACAGTGTTTTTTCAGGTCCAGGTTTATTTGTTTTAATTAACTGGACAGGAGACAAGCAGAAGAATTTGCATCACTTGAAGCCTTTGCATTTCTTGCTTCAGTAGATTAGATAAATCAAGATCTCTCACGCTGTTTGTGTGCTTGGCAGTATGTTGTTTTACATACCAAGTATGGGTTTAATGGAAAGGAATCACAGAGACTGATAATGCAGCATTTTGTGAATGGTAAAATCTTCATTAAGCCCAAATGGAAAAAAAGAAAAAAGAAAAACCAACTAGCAAATGTTTAAGTAACAAATGCCACCAAGTGCTCATTTTCTGAACAACTCTTTCCAGCTGAACTAAAGTGAAATGTTCTTTACAACCTTAATCCTCAGGAAACAAACTCACAACATCTTCCAATTTACTGTTACTTATCCACAAGCAGAGTAATTACCAGCTGGTGAGATTACAACCTGCAGAAGATAATGTCTCAATACTGAGAAAAAACTATCTCAGTGATTCAAAATCCACTCAGAGAAGCCCTTGCTATAAAAGGTAAAGTTGCATGATTTAAGCTAGGTAGTGCTCTTTCTGTCACGTCAAACTTCTGGCTGACAGTTGTTTGAACACGAGCAATATGAAGCGAGCTTTTAAGTTTTGCTGTACTTCATTGTAGAGCTTTGTGCAAAACTGTATGGGTGCTCTCTGCTTGGTAATTGTAAAGCCCTATAGTTTTATTCTGACAACACACATGTGGAAGATAGTAGAAAAAATGAAGACCAAATGTTTCTAAAGCAGTCATTAAAAATTTCTAAGTTAGGATACTAAATAAAACTTTTTGATTATAACAACTGCTTTAAACTCTCACTTTTTTTCTTCCTCTTAATTTTGGCTGGAGTTCTCTGATGACAGTTTTGGAACAAATCAGAATCCACTCTGGGAGGCTGCCTAGAAGCAGTGCATTTCTGCAAGATTCAGCTATACTTCATAGAAGGTGAGGTATCAAAGCAACCAGAGTGGCATTACATTTCCTGCTCTGACAGCAAGGACAAAGTAAGGGAGGTAAATATATACTTGAAAGAAAATGATTTTGTGAGAAAGGCAAGGGCCCTAAAGCTGCAATTCTAAGTAAGATAAAGTGTCTCTGTATTAAACCTTAATTTTAATCCGAATAATGCAAGAAAGCTAAGAAGATAAGAGCTTGCTACAGTTATATAGCATAGGTGTATATAGGAACTACAAAATAAAGCACTGAGATTCTCTTGAACATGCAATAAAAGAGGTTAATACAGTCATTTACAACTTAAAGTGGTATGACCATATCAAATGCTTCTACAGTTACTTTCCTTCCTACTCATCTCTAGTCATTGATTTTTACATTTTTTTTTTCTGCCTCACGAAGGACCAAACATTGTCTTCTATTTTGTTTAAAGTTATTCCAACAATGACCCAGTGAATCAAGGTACAAATACTGTGTCCCTCTTGTTTCTTTTTAAAGAATAGCAGTCACATCTGATTTGCAGAGCAAAGGGCAACTTCTCCAAGATCATGTAAAATTCATGATTTATTACTATTTTTTAAGATATTTTCTCCTTTCTATTTTTTTTTTTAATTTAAAATTAAAGGTAACATGTCTGACTCAATGTCTGCGTTCTAACATTCTTCTTAGTAAATAAAGCATACAGTTTGCCTCTATACATGTCTCATTTCCAGATTTTCTCGTCTTTATCCCACTCCCCCAGGCTTCAGAGTGCCCATTTCCATGGCAACACTTGATAAGGTTGGTGGGTGGTGTTATCACAGCAGGCTTCCCCACAGAAGGTCTCAGCCATATGGATTATTTATGAACTTGGATGACAGCACCAGACCCACTGAAATACTTCTTGGGCAAGATTTTTCTTCTCTCAAGCCAGTGATTCAAAGCAGGGCATCCTCTCTGCAGTCAGCATCCACAAGTAATGAGCTGAGGCAAAGCACACCAAAAGTGTTCACTCACCCATCCCCAAAAGCTGCCTCACCACTGCCTGCAAGTTTCTCTTACTCCATATGAGCACCCACTGGCATATGCCACAAATTGTAACCTGGTTGCACATGCCAAACAGTGAAACTGAAAATCTGCAGCTTCTGAACAGAATACTATTTCAGATATCCCACAATTAAATAGCTGATACGACTTTTACTGCTGTTGGGCGTTGCTGATGCATATACACTGCAGTAGATTTATGTTTCTGTGTTAGTTCTAGAAAAAGCTGGCAGTTTGGCTTAGACATATTTTTGTCATCTGATTTTTTTTCTAAATGCTCACTTAATTTGTTAGATGAAGTTGTTGCACTGAAATTTTGTTCATGCAAATAACCCACTACAATTTTTTTTGTAGGATCCATAAAACAACAGCCTATTTCTTCAAAACAATATAGTTTGTACATGTGCATATTTTTAGTAAAGTATCTAGGGTTATGAGGGCCTGTCACAAGCATCCACTTCATCCAATTATTTTTTGGATTTTATCAAGCTCAGTCCTAGAACCCAATAGATTTTTTTTTCTAGGAAAGAAAAACATTGTTTCAGTTCTCAAATAGGCATTCCTGTTTTTCTGTTGTTGCCGTTGTTGTTTTTACACCGACAATATTCACGATTTAACGGATGTGATTTCTCTTCCTAGCTGCATTTATTATGTACATATCTGCATCTTAATTGATTGTGATAAGCTTCCTTTATGACCAATAAGAATTAGGAATTTTTGAGGCAGAACTGATCAGATTTATTGTCAAAATCTACTAAATATTTTTAATAATTGTACTCATATAATCATAAAAACCACCAAGAATTGACAGTGCAGTTTAGCCAGCTCTGTTTAGAGGAAGGGTTCAGGTAATGTAACAAAGGTTTCAGATCAGCAGGTGAAGGTGTTACAAACTTCATCTTATTCTCCCTCCTTCCTAATATATAATCAGACTCTATGTAAGTTAAAATGTTCCAGATTGCAAGAGCTCTATGGTGTACAGTGCTGAAACTGACTATTCATTTGAGGTGGTCTTGCAGTTATGATAATCAATTGGAAGAGACCCTACAAAAAAATGTTAGGTATCAGGATAGGAAAATAGAAAAATAAAGAACATCCACAAGAGAAGAAATCTTAGAATGTAGAAACTACATTAAAAATACAACCTTGACAGAAGCTTTATCATTCCTCTTCCTTGGATACAAACTTGTAGCTGCTGATCGAGAGAGAAGACCTAGATATTTAAGATATTGCTGAAGAGACTCGGCCAAGTTCACCTCGTTTTTCAGATTAGATTTTCTTTCATTATCTTCATTCTGTTCCAAAATCCTGCACAGAAAAAGCAAATAAATATCATCAGCCTGTGCAACATACATGTCTGAAAAAGAAATCAGTTTATACAGCAAAACACTGAAATCAGTTCTGTTAATGAGTCTTTAACAAAAAAAAAAAAAAAAAAAAGACACTCTAAAAGTCCAACAACCACAATTATACAGAAAATTCAATGCTTCAAAAGAAATAGCTCAAAAACCTGGCACTACTGAGAATTTATTGCATGAATCAAAGTTAATGTTCCAAGAGTAAATCAAATAAATGCCTACATGGAGGCAGTCAAATTCAGAAGAAATTTGTAAAACAAAATGTAGAAAGAAACTATGCATGACTAAAATGCATCCCAAAAAAAGATAAGAGATGGCTCTGACTTCAAAAATGTGCTAGATGATAACAAGAATCAGTGCTATTTTGGCTGCACGTACTTATCCACATACTCCTGGACTAAGCAGGTCAGCTTTAGCAAAAAGCTTAACAAAAAAATACTGAGCTGGAAAACAGCATTTTATGTGATCTTCTCATGCACTTGGGAGTCACAGAATAGCAGTTTCCTGACTCTTTTAGTCAGATCTTAGCAATGTTTGTGAAGAAGAGCTAAAAAGTTGATTAAACAACAGCAGTGTTGAAGCTCTTATACAGGATTCAAAGTGATGCGTGCAATGAATCTGAATTATTACCAGCTCTCCTCATCTATCTCAACAACATGTCAATGATTACGATAATTTAAATGTCAACACCCGCAACTATTTCCCTCCACATTCAAAACAGCAGAGAGAGAATCCTCAGTCTGTTTCCTTGCCCGTGAGTGGCATACTGTTCATAGAATCTTTTGAGTTGGAAGGGCCTTTTAAAAGTCATCTGGTCCAACTCCCCCACAGTGAACACAGACACGTACAGCTCCATCAGGTGCTCAGAGCCCTGTCCAGCCTGACCTTGGGTATCTCCAGGTGTGGGGCATCCACCATCACTATGGGCAGCCTGTGCCACTGCTTGTTTAGAGGGAGGTGTCAGCATTTCCCACCTACGTGCTCACACACTTCTTCAGTGAAGAACAATTCCAGGTGGAGAAGATTTCCAGCTCAGGAAGACAAGGCATCATTTCACTTTCAACACTTTTAGGCCACTGAAAGCTCATGTCATGGAGCATATTTATGGACACAGCTTGAAAGACAACCATTATCTCATTTTCCAAATCTTGGGTATAATTATATTACTTGATGCAAAGTAGAAGTAGCATTTCCTTCAATGTCCATAGCCATATCAAATGCTTGTCTTAGCTGATTTCATACCAATAAATAAAATTAATGATCCAATTTGCTGCGGTGGTGTTGCAACCAATAGTTATCACAGGGTTGCTCATTATGAAGAAGCAGAAAAAAGCCTCCACCTCCATCCACCAAGGGACAGATCCTAAGTGTGGAAAATCTCATTGTGTGCTTGTGAAGAAACAGATGCATCATGGTGCAGGAGGCCGGGATCTGACTTGCTACCCTAGCTGGTGTGCCTTGGTTTCCCCATGTTGGAGGGTGGATGCACAGGTAAAATTATCCAACTACTTTTCAAATTTAAGCCAGGCTAAAACTGTTCTGCACTTTTAGAAAGAGCTGGGCAGTATGCTTTCTGCTTCAATAGACACGAACTAATCCAGAGGTCCTCATCATAGAAGGTATCCCAGTTCAAAGCACTCATCTCTCATTCATCAATTAATTCCAACATCTCCTTTCTTCGCTAACTTTGAAAAGGAAGGGGAAATGGTAATACTAGACCAAATTCTGCCCTGAGGATTTCCACTAGAACTAATGGGAACTGAATGCTCAGCTAAAAGACAGTATTTAGGTTAGCTTTTCAAACTATTATTTACACTATATAGTTGCTCTCACTGGTGCTAAAAGCAAAATCTGAGATGTATGTTTCCTAATTTTTCTTATGCAGATAGCAATTGATTTCGAATTATGTTTAAATTCCATATTAGATGTAAAATTTTATATTATAAACTAACGACAATTAAAATATAAAAGGATTACATTTCAGTTGAAAATAACTTTAATAAAATCTTACAAATACATCTGAAACATTTCCAGAATCTTTGTAGTTCAGCAGTATATCACTGCTGTTCCTCTTGTTAATGCAGAAAGTCAAACACATTATATAAGCTATTATTGCAACTGAATTAAAATATTTCCTTTAAATTTAACAAAATTATATTGGAAAATGATGAAAGAGCAACATCTTAAAGCTCCCAGTGAGTATGAGAAATGACTGCCAGTTGAGTTCTTGTACGCTTATTTGGAAGTATTTCCAGTTTTAACTCGCTTTGAAAAATGACTTTGCATTCATAGAACCATAATGTTTAAAGACAATAACTGAAATAATTATTTATCCACAGAAATAATTAAATATTTACTGAAAAACAGCATTTTGCAAGCTTTTTCATGGAAATACATGAGTCTCTGCACCTCAGAAATGGTGTTTTTCTAGAATGTACTCTATTAATAAATACCACAATTTAGAATAAAGGGTTTCTCCCTTTGCTGTTAGAATCTGATTACTGACTTAATGATGGTTTTACTAGAGAAATAATGCTATACCCCACTTTATACATTGAAGCTTGTTGGAAACGTTTGTGTTTTTGCCTAATTGCACCAATGAACACAACTGACATTTAATCCCTGGGTGCAGAATGGATTTTTTTTCCTTTATCTTGGATCCTCTTTTAAGATTTTTATTTTTTAATTTAACAAGGGATCAGGAAATGCCGTGTATACTCCAGTTAGCCACCAAAGAATGAACTTTCATCTTGAAATCAAGCTCCTCGTTTCAGGGTTTTCTTTAAGATGAAATCCATGTCTTCTGTGCAATCAGATTTCATACGCTGTAATTTAGCCTAAGTCAATTTACCTTTCAAGTGTCTGGGTCTATCTTCTCGCTCTCACTAACTCTGTGGGGATTAATGACTCATTAACATGACTTCATATTGTCTTATTACACACTTTACCCTTAATAAAAGGTCTTCCTGCCATAATGTTTCTTTGATAATGAGATATCCACACTAAGTTGCTTTTTTAATTATTTAATTATTATCTGATAATCCTTTAGCAAGTGTATGTGCACAATGGGCTTAAAGCAAATTGTATTAGAAACTACAAGACAGGGAAAAAGTTCCTACTGTTCTCTGACCTACAGAATACATTGCAAATGGACAACCAGAAAAAACAATATTTTAAACTGTCGGCACATAAAATAATGCTTTGAGATGCACAGCTTGGTAACTTCAGAAAATCTATTCACAACGGGACCTGCTATAAGTGGAGCACATTTGAAAGTCTGATATACCTGAAATGTCAGTACACAAAATATGTGTGGTTTTTTTTCCAAGTATATTTCTAGTAAAAAATACAAAACAGCTCAAACCCGATTCCAACAAAAACTCCTAAAATTGTTCATTTGTTCCTAATCTAAATCCTACATTATTTTTTCATAACTTATACATTTTATTTTTGTGCAACTATGAATTGGGAACACTGCAGAGTGTAGATTTGATTTTGCAGAAATCTGGCCTATTTTATCTTAATCTCATGAATAAAAGTTCTAGATATACTCATTATATTAAAAAAAAATCCCATAAAGATTTTCAAAATCATTTCTGATACAAAGTCATGGCATTTAGAGCATCTAAGCAATGAGAACAGGGTTTGGATTATACCATGTGAAGTTATCAGCTTTATGACAAATGATAGATTACTGCCTTTTATACAAGTTAAACTTCTATCTTACTGCACTGCTGAAGTGTATGATGCTGTGATTTTAAGATATGTTTCAGTTTCTTTCATATTAAGTGGTTCAGAATATGTGCAAAACAATGGGATCAGACTATGAATTAAATCAAAACCAATTGAGGCAAACAAAGCCTCAGCTATTGGGCATTTCCAATTGTGGTGTTATTACTTCAATTAAAAGAACAATTCAGCACAGAAAGTGTTTCTTATTCTTTGCTGTTTATGAAGATCCAACAAACAGTATCTTGCCCTTAAAGGCTAGAAGTTTAAGCTTCATTCCCTTGTGAAGAAAGTTTTTCAGTGAAATGCAATTTCTATCAATTTCACTGTTTTTGAGATTGCATTTCATTAAGATCATATAGGAAAAATCCAAATTCTCAATTTCTTGACACTTAAAATTTTATGTGGTGTTTTAAAATTTCCTTCTTGGGGACTGTGCAATTGACTTGCACTTGAAAACTGCAAAGACAGAACAGATTAAAGTCTATTTACACACATATGAAGAAGTATATATTTATCCATGATTTTTTTGCATATATGAAGATGATATAATTACATGCTAAACATTCATATTACTCTACACAGGTACAGATGCTGTGTCTCTTGCCACCAGTAATCCAAAGGATAGTGGTTTCTATAATGTAAGGAATATATATACACATCCACAATTTTTCTGCCATAGGATCTTCTATGAATCTCTCCTTCCTGGACAGATTTTGCAATCAAAGCAAACTACTTACAAACCTCAAATCTGTTACAACTGTGTATTAGAAAAATATGCATTTGATATCACTGTTGTAATTTGTTAACTAGAATCTCATTCAATTCTTTTGTTTGCTTTGTTTATATTGGCTTATTCCAGAACAAAATGCTTCCTGTGAAAGAGCTGCTTTACAAGTCTCTCTTTTAAAGCAGTCTTAAGTACAGCTGGCTGAACTGAGACTTGAAACTGCATTAATGGGTAGAAGACTTGATGTTTGGATTTCTGACACAAAACTAACAGAAGACCTTAATATTTCCTTAACCGATGATGATTAGAAGAAAAGGGATGAGGGATTTAATCCATTCTATCCATTATTTTCCTAACAGTTTCCAGTGCTGTTGTACAATTTTTTTATAGTTTAGCAATGCATTTAACACATCTTCAATATCCCATCATTTACCAAGACTCTTCAAAACCTACCACGCAAAAATGCCATAGAAGACTTACCTTCCTGTGTCAGATGCTTCGGATGCAAAGAAGTCAGGGTGTCTGTTGTGGACTTTGTGGATGTTTGAGAGTTCCTGACCAATAACATGCTGTGTATAGTCATCTCGCCAGGTAAAACCTGAAAAAAGACAAACAAACAAGAAAGTCACTGTCTACTGGAAGTTTGTCAAGAGTATGTCCTATATAAACAATATAAGAAAGAAAAAAAGCAGCCTTGTTGAATTTGATTCCAAGAGTGAACTACAGACTCCTCTCTCCTGTAAGAAATTTTATTAACTGAGTTTTTCCTAGCTTGATAGAAAGACAGAAGATAACACAGTGAGATTCTGAAAGGCTTTATCTTTACACAACTCTAGCTAGTTACAATTTTATATATATATATAAAAAAAAGAGCTCTTTGGAGATAGCTATAGAAAAGAGATATTTCACTAGCTGGCCATTAAAGGGCAGAGCATTTTAATTCTGATTGCTAGTATCCATCAAATAGTTGCTTCCAGAGATGATTTGTTCACTTCTCCTCCATTCACACCACATTGCCCCTTCTCAGCTCTCTCCATTAAACTACAATTTTAGACTACTAAGGAGATAGTATTGCAGTGGAAAGAAGTGTGCTGAGTTTTAATATAAAACATGTGGAGGTCAATTTATTTTATCTTTATATTAAATGTTGTGACAAAGAACTTTACAACAAGGGGAAGTGAAACTGCAAAGGCAAATTCCAGTAATTACTCATTAATTACATGCACTGCCAATCTCATGGTAATTATACTTAGAATAATGATATAATTATAAACATAATTGTTATCCGATTTGTAGATTTTAGACGTTACAGCAATACTTTAGTTCATAGAACTTGCCCACGTAATTATCTGTAATTATCTAATAACTAAATATCATATAATTGCAGTGAATTTCTTATACACCATGTACAATAAAACACCACAAAACTCTCAAATGAATATTGATAAAAGTCCCAGATACGGTGATCTTGCTACGAATTTCCTAAAAGAAGCCACCTACAGAAAAATCTACCCTATATGCAGATAGGAAGAGATGTAACTGTTAGAACCAGCCTTGGAAGAGGCATTTCTGTTTCAGTTCCTGCTTCATACACATGCTATAAATCTCTGCTCCATTTGCAGCCAACAATGGATGTGTTGGCATAGGCACATTCAGGACCATCAGACTCAACAGAACCCTGAACTCAGCCATCTCACTTCTTGGATGAGTGCTTTATCCAGCAAACTCTTCAAAAAGAGCTATATTCTTTAGATTTCTACATGGTACTAGGGTGGTGTTCATTGTCTGTTTACACAAGTCCAGATTTTAAAACAAAGTTTAAATAGGAGGCTCATTCACTCTGCCAAAGCAGACAGTTCTGAGAATGCAGAAATATAAATAACTTTAACATTTATCAAATTTTCAGCTTCAGTAGAAGATGCATAAAGAAGTTTGACAGGACGGAAGAGTATTCAGACTGTGCTGCTGTGTGGGATCTGGGCAAGTTTTAGAGGAAAAACTCCAGGTTTTGAAAAAATATGGGAGTACCACAGCATTAATTTTTTTTTTCCACTAATGAAAAAAATGATAAACAATCTAGGACCCATATAAATAGGCATGGCCTTCCACAAACAAAAAGACTCTTTGATATCTTTCTTAAATAAAAATGTTACCCGAGTTTACTGAGAAAAAACTTCACCTGAAGTCATGGTAGATGTTAGTGGATACAGTAGATGATTCCAGACCTTTGGAAGAAGGAAAAATCTCTGAGATATTTTTAGAACTGATTCACCCTTTTCAAATGCAAATCTCACCTTTTCAGATGTGCCATAGAAGTAGACAGATTCAAATCAGCCTAAGACTGCTCAGAACAAGTTCTTATGTGAACACACAAATATGAGTCACAAAGCTACGACTATTTTGGTGTAGTGTTATTGAAATTTTGAGTTTACTTCTCTGTTGTCTAGCATTACACACTTCTGCTGATGCATGTGGAATAAGCAACTGTGATAACATTCAAGTTCAGAAGAGCAACAAATAAGTTTGGGTAAAATTCATGTTTATAGAAATAATGAGCATATCTATAAAACTACTAATTTATGAACTGTGTTTCCAAAATCAGTGCAATTTTACTTTCCAACTCTAAGCCAATTCTGGCCCTATTAAATGCTAACCATTATGCAGTAATTACTGTAAACTTTGAAGAAAAACGCACAGAATCGCTCTCAAGAGTTTTGTTCAAATTAAACCATGGAAGTTCATCTCTGCATTATCTGTACAAAGACATAGAATTAATCTCTCTCAGTCCCAAGCAATATATCTGGGAGCAGACAGAGTTGTCATTATTTAGTTATGTCTTTATGCCTCCATAATTATTATTATTATTTTTTTTCATAAAAAAGCAAAACAAACCATTGCAATCCCAAGACTCATTGTCAACACGTCTTTTGTTCAGTTGGGAGCATTTTCTTTCTCATGCTGCACAATTTTAAGATACAGTACATAATACTGGGAAAAAAAAAAACAACCAAGCAAAACCGCAACTGTGGCATTAAAGGAGAGCAAATAAAGTGCAAGAAAAACAGAATATTTATTACAGAGCTTAAGAAGGTAGAATTAAGGGAATACGTTTTCTCGGATGTATCTCCCAGCATTTCTAACTCAAATAGAATGCATGGATGAAAATGCAAAATTTTTTATCTAGTTTTTATCTATCAGAAAATCTCTCCCCTCTGCAATTAGCACTGCTGTTGCTTATGCGACTACCTCCAGAACTGCAATGTGTTCAAAGACAACCTTACACCAATCATTTCCCAGCACTGTTTCACTTTCAAAAAACCATCTCTCCCACACACTGAGCTCAACAGAATAGCACATTCAAGAACTCTAACACCACGCTGACAGCTGCAATCAGAATTAAAGTTGGGAAGGAGCGTATGACGCCGGATGGTGATTTCCTGTTCCCTTTGTCTCCCATGTCACACCCAGCACCAGCGTCCCACTCTCCACCCAATTACAGCGATTTGTCTCCGCTGGCTGAGCAGGATCACAGAGTGCTCTTGTGCACATATTACTTCCATGTCAGTAGTGGGGAGAGGCACAGGGACACCCAGCACGGTGGGCTCTGTGCGTCTGCAGGTCTGCCCTGAGCTTGCACTTCCCAGCCCTGGGTTCCCATCAACAGGCAGTGCCAAAGCACAAACAGGACCCTGAAGTGATGGACCCTGAAGTGATACTGACCAAAAAAAAATTGCCGTTGGCTGAACAGCATTGGGTTGTGAGCCCTCATGAAAAACAAACAAACAAACAAACAAACAAAAAACCCCAAAAACCAGAGGTACAAGCTTTCTCCACAAGAAGTTATGCTTCACCTTACTGACAGAGTCAACATTTTAATTATTGCTTTGGGTCTCAAATTAAAAATCAGTCATAGAATTACGGAGTGATTGGGTTGGAAGAGACTTTTAAAGAGCATCGAGCTCCAACCCTCTGCCATGGGCAGGGTTGCCCACCACTAGATCAGGCACCAGATCGGGCTGCTCAGGGCCCCCATCCAATCTGTCCTCGAACACCTCTAGGGATGTCCACAACATCCTGGACAGTCAGTGAAAAATTTCTCCTGGCATCTAATCTAAATCCCCTCTTTCTGTTTAAAACTATTCCCCCTATCCACTCATGTAAAAAGACAGTCTCCTTCCTGTTTATAAGCTTCTTTCATGCACTGGAAACATCAGAACCTTCTCTTTTCCAAGCTGAACAAGCTCAGGTCCCTCAGCCCGTCTTTGTGGGAGAGGTGTTCCAGCCCTCTGAGCATCTTCTAAATGATGACAATCCACAGCTTCAAATTATGTGAAAAGGGAAAGTGTAAAGGTTGTAAATGCAGTTAATTTGTCAAATGCAACTCCCATATCAAAGCCAGTAGCGTTACTCCAGATAAGATCTGGTTTTCCTTATTATCAAGGCTTTCCCTGGATCTTTTATTTCATCTGCACAATTAATTATTATAATTACTGCAAAGTAGAAAAAATAATAATGAAATTAGTATCTTCTAGGTCCCCATTAAGTTCAACAGTATTTCATTTGTTAATTGAAATCAAATTGAAAGTGAGCACTGTTAAATAGTGAAGAAAACAGCTTTCACAAATGCACGTTGGCAAAGAAAATATTAGCTTCTGTCTCCAAAAGTAGAATCAAATATGATTTCATATCTATCATTCAATTTCATTTTTGACTTGCTTCTTTGGCTTTGCCACACAAAATTATTTTAAAACAATCAGTATTCAAATTGTCTTTTCTTTTCTTGGCTGTCCAGTTTTTGTAATGGCACCTTCTACTTTGGTTTGGACTCTGTTTTCATCTTACATAAATTTGATGTCTTTCCAGATATATCTGACCACACCTTTAATGCATGCAAATGAATTAGCAACTGTTGAAATCTTCTGCTACTTCTCTCTCTTAATTTGCTCTTACTCAGAATTACAGACACAAATTATTTTCGTTTCTCTGAATGCCTAGGCAAGAAAACTACAGCGTTAACTTTGCAAAGGCATCCTGCTGTACGTCAGCAGAGCCCAAATTAAGTCCTCTGCAGCACTAACAGTTCTCAGTGCCTGAGGATTTGGCTGTGCAAGCCTTCCCTAGCAGGCCAGGAAGGATGCTCAGGCTTTACAGGGATCTGTGGGCACTTTCACAGAGACCTGTGCCTGACAGCCTAGAAAGACTCTTTTGGCTCTTGTGCCACTTGAAATCCAAAATGATTAGTTCTGCATCAATATTTTGTCAACAAAATGATTTTTATATATCAAGTCCATTCAAAGTGACAGAAGATTATTATATATTGGCAGAAACTTATATATTCAAACCTGATCCTTCTTTGTCAGGAAAATCCCCATATAAAAAGGACAAAAAACCTCAGAAGTATTCACACTTGAAGCCATAACATATTCCTATTTTTCAGTCGTGACATTAATTTTTTTCCACTTCTTGTTGGGTTTTTTTTATCCATTTTGTCCCTGTATGGTCTACAATAAGATAGGTTTTTCTCTGAGCTACCCTCTTTTTCTACCTTCTTCATTTCATCCAGGAAACTCTCAGCTGTGGAGCTCAGAGGGTTTCATCCCCCATGCCATGTGTTGCAAACCATTAATGCCTACCTGAGCTGTCAGAATGTCTGCAGAACTGGGAATGATTGGCTTTTTTCCCCAACTTTCACAACAGACAGGTTAACACATAGATGTGGCTTTCTGCAGGTTGCCCTTACACATCCTCTACAAGAGCTGCACTTGCTTGTGTCCCACACCTCCATTTTCAGTTCTCAAGAGCAGGCCCAGTAATATCCACTTTTCAGGACTAAGATAAAATTGCAGCTTTAATGCTGTGTGTATAAAACCCTTTTTTTTTCCAATTAGTGTTTTCTTTATCTTAGAATGCAGACAAAAGATAAAATCTTGATGTTTCTGGTTACAGAAAACTAGAACTTCTTCCAAGAGCAATTCTGTAAAACAACTGACAATGGCAGGTTAATGGCAAAAATAATAAGAGAGAAGTTAAATCCAACTCTGCACAGTAAAGGTCACTGCTAGCTTTCACTATAAACAGATATGTCACAACATTTAACTCCTCTATATCTTTGGTTTGGCATATTTATTTATTCTGAAAACTGTGACTGAAGATGGTTTCTGTGAAAGCAGAAGAAAATCTGTCAGCACAGTTTTGTGTTACATTTCCATGAGAACTTGCTCTAACTATTTTTACTTGCTCAACATTTTATTGTCTTCTGGGTTAAAAGAATCCCTGGCACAGCCTGTATTTGAAGAGACAACTTGGAGCAATAAGCAGCCATCACCACTCCTGCTCTATGGTCACAGTCTCCTGAACATCCCCAGGCAGTAGCACTGAGCACCAGGTTTACACCAGCGAGGTTTCTGTCCTCGTTTGGAAGTTCTAGCAGGATTTTCTCTACACTATGCAAGATGTTCAGTTGCTGCATTCAGCAGCAATTCGCTCACACTCAGAAGGCAAAAAGCTTCCGCACTTTAAAGAACAGATGAAAGGGCTGCCTAAGGATCACACTTTCAAATTTTCATATATTGTTTTATTATACATAAAAGCGATAATCTCCACAGAATTAAATTACTAGCATGATCTTCTTATAGCCCAGATTTTAATTTACTCTAAGTAACTATCCCAGCAGGTAGAGGGAAGGCTTTATCTCTTCTGTTTTTGGAATTTTTGACGTTTGAAAAAGCCAAATGAGTGCTTCATTTACCAGGGAGATTATAAAATACTCTCACAGGACCTAGTATGCAATGTTTCCTTACCTTCATTTCAGCTTTTGTAGACAGATACAAATAATTGCTTTGTATAAGCTAAAGTTTCTAAGTGTTACATAGGATTTTTCTACCACTAGAGCTGATAGTAAGAAAAGAATAACGTGATAATGTAAAATCTCTAATCTAACTTCCAGCTACTATAGGCTACTTTCCAAAGACTAGAACAGAACAGATACATGAACACAATATGACAGCAGATAGTTGACATAAATCCCGTGCTATCCACTATGTCATATAAACCTTCTCATAAACCAATGACCCTCAACCTTGAAAGCAGATGGTTCTGTGCACAAAAAATAATTTTAGGAAGTAAGATATGCAAAACAGAGCCTTGTGCATGGTTACAACTTTATATTAACGTTCAACCTAAATTTAATTCATGGTCAGTTACATCTTTACCTTGAATGGCTCTCTGGAATGTCTCAGTTGTGACACACTTATATAAAAAAACACAAATTAATATATGGTAAGGCTTATCTTCTGTTCCTCCATCTCCCCCTGCCCCAGGACTATACACAGACATATCCTCAATGCTGTCAGTGTAAGTAGTTTCCAGGAACACGAGGAAACATTCATGTGCACACAAAATAACACTGAAATAAAAAGGAAATGGCTTTGCTTTTTCACAGAGCTTTGAACTCACTTGTGTTAGCTGACAAAAGCACATCCAAGTGTAGGTGAATATTCCAGATATAATCTAAAAAGCCTGACTTCAGTTCTACACTATGAAAAATCTGTCATTCCCATCTTAATACTCTGCAATCTCCTACTAGACTACAGCGGTGATCTTTCCTTTTCTGTTAAAATATCAATTTCATTTTTTTCTACTCCTTTCTCATTCATTTTTTTTTTATTATTCTTTTCCATGATGTCTTACACCACTCTAAACTTCCATTCACCCATTTCATAATATGGGATATTTTTCTTATGTGGAAATCAGTTATAAAGCTAGACTATACAGTGTTAAGAATGGAGATATTGTCCAAATAGGAGTTAACAATGCGTATAAAATCAGCAGGTCTTCCTTCTCATTTTATTTTATCCATTTCATTTCACGCTAACAGTAGGATGACAGCCTTATTGTGTGAAAAATACAGTTCCTCGGAAAGCACTTTTGAAGTGCCATCAATCTGGGAATTAAAATATCACCTGTAACAAGGCAGAATTGGTCAGAAATGTCCTGGCACTGAAATTAGCATAGAAAATCATGTGGATATACAGGTTACACATATACTGGCAAATTCATCTCAGTTCTACATTTCTTCATGTACTTTTAAATGCCTCAGAGCAGAACCATTCTTGCAGATTCACGTAGTGGCTCTCACCACCCCTTCTTGTAACTGCTGATCTGCCACTGATGTTTGTGGAAAAATTTTGGCTGTGAGAAGAGGGCTTTCAATTGCACATGCAAAGTCAATATGCAGGATTGCAACAGTGGGCAGTACAACAGTCTATCATTGCTAATGCATCTTGGCATTTGGTTCTGTATATGTCCTTAAGACTAATGTACAGATCATTGTACAACAGGATGGGAAAAACATCAGCATGAGCCAGAGTAAAGCCTTCTGCAGTATATTTGCAGGGTGAAACACGGAAGCCTGACATATTTGAAATATTTTTTTCTAACATGAACTTCTAGTCTACTACTCACATTCACTGCTTCTATCAAGACCAATGCGAATTGTAGCAGAAAAAGCTAAATCTTTAATAACTTTAAATTTCAGAAACTTCCATAACTGTATATACATAGTTTGTGTAAAACTGTGTCTTCCAATTTTTCACTTGTAGAACATTTCTCCAGGACTCTAAATTCCTCGAGGAGGAGGTCACATGTTACATGTATTTGTACAGTCAGGCTTTTTTTTTTTTTTTTCAGCAATAACAACAACAATTGTTACCGCTGCTATTGTTATTAACAAAAGCACAGCAGTTGCAGAAGTTCGGGTTCCTGTTGGAACCTTGCAAAGACCTTGGTGGCCAAACGCCAGGTGTTGTCCAGGACAGTATTGTCAGCTAAGCTGGCTTGCCTGAAGCAAAGATGAGCAACCTGCAACTTTGCTCCCTAAAATGCTTCAACCTCAAGTTTCATTCTGAATTCACCCCAAGTATAGAAAATGAGCCCTATGAGGGTTTGTGTAATCCAGAACAGAAACACAGCATTGTCAACCCGAAATGTATTTGAATTATCTTCTTCCTATTCTCTTACGGAAACAAACTTTTTGGGTTTAGGCCTTCCAACAATTGCAGCAGAGGATGCAAAACACTTTATATGGCATCTCAGACATTCCTTAGTGCAAAAATGAGATTATTTAATTTATTTTAGCAAACAGTGAAACAAGTTTGGAGAGAGAAGTTCTGATTGGCTTTCTACCTGATGTACTCTTTCCCTCCCTTGTTTCACACTTAATAGCTCAGAGAGCCTTAATAATAACAGTTTTGAATAATTCTTGTAATGCCGATTCGTGGATTTACACTTAAACTCTATCAGCTGTGCACGCTCTATTTTCAAGCTTTTCTAGCTCCTTTACTGCCTTAAGATGTTAGTCTCTGGATACTTAAAATATGTTGTGCTTATGAGCTGTTATTTGGTTTTAACACTATGCCACCAGCAAGAGGAATTCTCTTCAATCTGAGTGAGTTTTTTGACTAAGTTTGTCATGAACTAAAATATTTACACTGGAAGTGCTAAAACAATCAGATATGCAGTAACAGCCCCTACAATTTCAATTTTTGTCAGCACATTTCTAGCTAATGTCCATTCATAACACATCCCTCCAAAAAGCTTCATTATTTTTTTGCTCATAATCATCAAGAGTTGCTAGATCTGAATGGCATTTTCTCAAAACTGACATTAACTAAATGCCTCAAAACATGCCATGATTTAATAACATTTATATAAAATACAGAGAGGGGATATGATATTCCTAGCTTTCCAGGAAGCCTTTTTATCCCATTTTAAGGGTCTAAAAGGTCAATTAAAAGCTGAATATCCTGAAATAGTTCCAATCACTTCATATCACCAAGGTCTACCACTGACTGTGCAGACTTGCAATAACCCATTGTGCTCCGTAAGAACTAGAGAACTTCCTGTGAGCAAAGATCAGAGATGTAACCTAGATCTGCAGGCTGAGCCACACAAGAGCTAACAGCAGCAACAGGAACCAAGAGCACCATATACATCATGGAACTGACAACCTTTGCCTTCTCTACCTTCAACTCAGCTTGTGACGTGACAAAAACCCAGTGAATCATTCCCCTATCTGCGAAATGAATATATCAAAACACAATGTCAAGAGTTAAAGAGGCGTTGTATTTTGTGATGCATTCATGCATCGTAGAGCTTTGCCAGCATAAACAAGAAGCAGTGAGAAAAATGGGGTCTTCCAGGAGAAACAATGAGGTGTCATCAACTCAACAGCAGGTAGTTGCTTCGTTCCTTGTCTTTGGTGTGTTTCTGCTATTTAGGGACTAGCAACTAATGTGAAGTTGAATGCGTTGCCAAAGTTACCATTCACTCAAAAAATGTGACCGTCAGCAGTTCTGAATGGCATAAAAAGCAGGAAATCTCCTTTAGATCAAACAACAAAGTGAGATAGCAATAACGTTAAAGCATTTCAAAAACATTGGTGGTGCAGCTCATATTTATTTCTTTCACTTAGTGTTGTTAGAGAAGATAAATCTTCTGATCAGTGGCTGCAAGCATTAAGAAACAGTGATAATATTGCTAGATAATCAAGTACTATCTATTACCATACTTTGATGTGATGGAGTGTTCACATGTCTTATTTTCCACTTCCTCGGGATATCCTGGTTAAATGTCACATGCATTTTTTCCCCTTTAAGAACAAACAACCTACATATTAATTAATTTTAAGAGAGGTGTATACATAATCAGAAGGTAACACTGATTATTCTCTTTGTCTATAAACTTCAATAGCCACATATAAGTAATTCTGAAAAGTGTAATCCAGCCTTAATTGTCAGCAGTGTTACCCCTCTGTTTATAACAGTCATGATAGAAGAAACCTGCAGCAACCAATCTTGATTGCTGTGATGACCATTCAAGCTAATTCAGAACAGAAGATGCAAAATATAAAAGTCAGTCTATCGTACATCTTTCAGAAGCATATTGTTATTCACTTCAAGATCTGTATTTCATTGACCAGATCACCACTCCACAGTAATGAAATCCTGAACAAAATGAAATTCTGTAAACATATTTAAGAGATAAGGTGTTCAAGAGCTCCATGCAGTTCCCAGTATAAGAGAAATACAGGGAACTGCCCATCTCTCACAACAAAATGTTCATGGTTCAGTTCCCCAAATCTGAAGCCTAACAAGGCAAACTGGCCTTCATCTGGTGTTCCCTGTTCACACCACCTCACACCATACAAGTACTTGTAAACAAAACAAAACAAAACAACAACAAAAGTTTTCCTTAGAGAAATAATTTTATTCTACACTTTAGGGCTGTTTGGTGCATAGAGTCAACCATAATCTGGGACTGACTTGTTTTATTTACAACAGTCAATAAAACACAAACACAGGGCAACACAAATTCAAGAAGTTGCTGTTAGTTTGCTGTTCCTATTCATTATTTATTTCTATGTCGTATATAAAATAAACTGATTTTATAGGCATTGATTTTATTTTACTAACAGTATATGACATAAGAAAGAAAATACTTCCATCTGTCAATTACTTTAAACTGAATGCCAAAGGTTCAGACCTAAACATTGTATGATTCTGTCCTGGCAGTGTACCTTTTGCACATTACACATTAGCAGTTTGTCAGGTTTGATTCATTTTGCTATCCACAGCATCAGGGTACGTCCTTGAATCTTTTATGTTAAATATATTCAGGGGTTCTCAGGAAGATAATTTTTGATCATCTTATTTTCTTGAAAGTCTATTAAAGTTGGTCAAAAACTACAGCAAAGATACTAATGGGAATAACTGATGTGGTATCAAAAACAATTAAAGCTCTTTTTCCTCATTTTGTATTCAAAAACACCTGCCATGCTGAATGTAACGATGATATCCTTTGTGTGTGTGTGCTGTTTTATATTCATTGTGGTTCCATCGTGCAGATGAGGCTAAGTAAGGCCTAGCAGGACAAAGTCTCAGATACTCATGGACTCCCATAGCATTGTCACCACACTGAAGCACCTCTGGATGGACATGGTAGCCTTGCCATAGCCAGACATGGGGAGGCCCTGCCAGTGAGGCCATCACCCAACCACTGCACTGCCTTGGTAGCACGGAGCTTCTCAGGGAGGTGATGAGTGGAAATTTGTGTAACTGTGTACTGGCAGAGGCAAATCTGCCTTTTCTGGCTCTCCCCATGCTAATTGGCTTTGTGTTACTAACAGAAACAGGAAGCTACATTCAATGCTCTTATTATTCCGTTATCATTTGCATTAAAGTCATGTCACACAAATCTGGCCATCCAAATGAGGATCCTAATGGCTGCAGTCTACTTTTACCTCCAGTTTAAGTTCTTTAAATGCCAGTGTAGTGTTGCAAAGCACTTTTGGTAAAACAAAAGTTAGACCCGTGGAAGAATAACTTCTACTGAAGTGTTACAATTCACTTATCCCTGGCTATTATGCCAAACCCCTTCAAGCATAGGTCTTTCCCTTCTCCTCTTACTCTCTGCATAGTTTTGTTAGTCAGGAAAAGCTTCCCTGCTATAGTTTTAACAATTCCACAATTAATTTGTCTTCATTTCATTGTGTCCTTAATAACACTATGTAGGCAGCAGATGTCAAGTCCTTCCAAGTGGAATCAAGCAGAAGCAAATACACATTCCTAATAAATTGTTTATTGAATATTTATTTTTACTTGGATGACAAACTGCTAGTGAATCTGCTGGTGGTAAAGCCCATGCTTACATGTTACAGCACAACATTTATTGAAGCAGCTATTCTTGCCAAATCTATATTGCATTTATAAATCTTCAAAACAAGCCCTAGTAAATGTCACTTCTTCTTAAATGCTCAGCAGAATCAATGACAAGTGATGCTGCCTTTGCCCTTGAAGAATTCATGTTTGCATTAGAGTCCAAATTCTAAGAATCTCGTTCAGCAACATACAGTGTAAATAGGCATGCAATATACCTCAAGTCTTGAAGAAAGAAATGAAAAGTTACTCTAAATGCAAAAGCCAAATCCAAACCGATTTCCATTATAATCTGTGGCAAACAGACTACAAGGACCATTAGCTTACTTTCTTTCTGCACTGGGACATTTTGGAGTTGTCTTCCATGCATTACCCAAAAGGAAGCATGTTCCTCACATGTTTTTATGATCACAATCACACAGGGATATCTTGAAATACACATAAATATAAAATAAAAACGTAAAAATATACCTTTACAATACTTAATTATATTTAAAAACACAATTTAAGACCTTCAGCAAACTCTATGTGCTGCATATTTATTTTTCCTACCTTTTTTGAATGATAATTTTGTTTTACCTTCAAGTTGAAGGAGATATGAAGTACAAAAACTGAGCAGCACTCACATTCTGCATCTCCTTAAACTACTCAATGGCACCAGTGAACTCTCCATCATAGAACAGTCTGCTTGATGTCAGTGGGATGCCCATCACTGACGAGCAGAGCTGCTCTGAGCAGCACAGCCCCGATTTGTTGCCACGGCACAATCCAATGGAATGCTTTTCCTAAGAAGGCATTGCAGCTTTCTCATTTTCCAGCTGATTTTGTAACAGCCATGGTTTAAAAGGGTAGACTATTCAGGGCCCTCTGAATTTTACAACAAGCATTCTTCAGGAGTACGTCAACCATCTTAGCACAATGACACGTGTCAATAGCAGACGTCAGGGAGATCATCTTTTTGCCCTTGCTGCATTTCTCAGGATTGTGGGGAATTTCCCTATGCATGAACACTGCAAGAAACTGGATAAACTCTAGAAATCTCTCTTCTTCAGAGCTGTGATACACCTGCACAGAACTAGAGGTGCCACAGCCTCACTCAGTCTTCTACAGTTTACTGCTCCTCAGGATACAAACCATGTGAGTGGTTCTCCTGAACTGATGCATGCACATGCCCAACATGCTTTCTACACTAACCAGAACCAGCATTTCTTCTCTTTCTAGGGAAACCTATACTTGTTTCACTCTCAAATGGTGCTGAATAAGACAGTTAAACAAATTTTAGCAAAGCTTTTCACTGGAATGATATTTCAATGGCAGATTAAATATTAGGGTGATATTCATTCGTAAGATACAAAGTGAAATGAAAAAAAAAACCAGCATTGATTCAGATTGAGATCTTCTGCTTGTTGCTAGAAAAAGTCATCACAGTCAAAACAAATAAAAAAAATTAGTCTCTGGCAATTTACAGCTGCCAGGCTCCTAATTGCCCCAGAATAGAAAACTCACTTGGAAATGGAAATAGTTAAAAAGCAAACAACAAAACACTGCCTAGATGGTGACAGTGGGCACAAAACAACTTCCCAAGCACACAATCAGGAAAAGACAAGACAAAAGGATTATGCAATGCTTTGTTACTTTCTATTCCCCTGTTGAACAAAGTACATTCACAATAAATAAATCAATAAATAAAATAATAAGGACCGTCTAATCCTTGCCTATCTTTATATTTATATCTGAGAAACCCACAGGTCAGCTGAATAACTTAAGTCAGCAGTTTTACTCTGTTAGGTAAAATCCTTGGGGACAGTGTGTTGTAGTTGGTATGAAGAGGTTTACTGTACTCTGTGAGAATTTAGAAAATTGGATTATTACAGCAATTTTTAATTCTAAATTAAAAATCAACTTTTCTTATAATTTAGATTTGGGCTTGATTTCCACATGCACTGATGTAAAGCTTATAGAAATGCTTAAGCATGCACCTCTATTTTTTGTCTAATTCCTGTATGCTTTGTTAAACAGTTATCTTAATGCAAGAACAGCAAGTTATTTTGTATCTTTGCAAAAGAGATGGATTGCACCACAGCCACTAAATAGCAGAAAGTGTCATACATATTGTACTAAACTTCCAAACTGGTAATGCAAAGTCTTTTAGTTCAAACACTAACTGAATCTATCTCAGTTAATAAAAGGAAAAATTGCAGCCCCTCTGTCTGAAAACTGCCGGAAGACAGGTCTCAAGGTGCTGGAGAACTGCTCTTTTACCAACATTTTTGGCTATGTGAAAATGAACTGAGATACTGTTGGAAGCATCAAATGATGTAAGCATATTCTCAGTCTTATTGGCTCTGATATCATAAAGCTATAACTGATAAGTATGATTTGGAATAATTTGGGTGCTTTCTTAATGTTCTATAAGTGCAATAAATTAATATGGGATAGAGTCTTGATGAAGCAAAAACAAATGGTTTGTGGTATGGATTGCACTGAAATCTACATAATATAGAATATATTCACAATAAGAACATGTTTAGTCATCTCATATTCTTCCTTCTCTTTATTGTATCTCCCTACAAAATGTTTATTACTGTATAATGGAGATGAAGTATCAGAAATTCAGAAAGGGAAGAGCAGGTTCTCACTAAAATGACTTCTATTTGCATGTATACCAACCAAACGAGCAGTAGGTTAATTTCCATTTTTCCAAAAACATAAAGGTAGAAAAACACTTGAAAGACAAACTTATAATCATGGTAATGTTATTGTGCCCTAAATCTCCAGATTTAGCATGATGATCAGGCAGGTTTAGCCCATTCACTTCTACTCTTCAATATTTCCATCTAGAAACAGATCTAA